>NC_069676.1:18138750-18774375 GCF_023699985.2 Odocoileus virginianus
CTGTCTTCCTGGAGCTTCCTGTCTGGCCAGGGAGGTGCTGGGACATCACCACCACATGGACCCGGGGCGGGAGTGCAGAGCGGGCAGGTGTGGGTTTGTCCTTGGTTGCCTGGAGCAGCAGCTGCACAGTCAGGCGGGCTGGCCTCCGATCCCAGCTCTGCCTCCAGAGGACACCAGATCACAGGCAGGTCACTCCCAGGTCCGAGGGTTGGGGCCCCATCAGGAGAAGTGTGGCCCCTCTGTGTGGCTCTGCTGGTGAAAGACCTGGGACTCTGCCTGTCAGGGTCACCAAGACTCTACAGAGTGTGGGGATCGTGCGGGAGATGACCCAGAAGCACAAATGTATAAGATGCCTGCAAATTGCACTGGGCGGTGGGGGCACAGCACGGAGTTGGGGGTGCAGGGGGACAGGATGGGAAGGAGGAGGCCATGCCCAGTCTGGCCTCCGGGGAGGCGGGCAGGAGGGCTGAGTTTCCAGTGCCCGGATGGGCCCACCCTGCCTCCCCAGTCCCTCTGGTGGCATAGGTCCCACCTCTGAACTCCGGGAGTGGCGGGGGTGGGGTGTTGGGGAGTGCTCCCAGGTACAGGAACCCCCTTTCGACCCCTCTCGGTCCCTCTGTCCCCCGGCGCCCCGTGCCAGGCCCCCTCCTCGCTCTGTGGTGACCCCAGCCCGTGACCTCCTTCCCCTGTAGGCCTGCGCTGCGGCAGCGCCCTCTTCCGCCATGAGATCGGCTACGTTCTGGGCCAAATGCAGCAGGAGGCGGCAGTGCCCCAGCTGGCGGCGGCCCTGGCGCGGCCCACCGAGAACCCCATGGTACGACATGAGTGCGCCGAGGCCCTGGGGGCCATCGCCCGGCCTGCCTGCCTGGCCGCCCTGCGGGCCCACGCGGCCGACCCTGAGCGTGTGGTGCGGGAGAGCTGCGAGGTGGCCCTGGACATGTACGAGCACGAGACGGGGTCGGCCTTCCAGTATGCGGACGGGCTGGAGCGGCTGCGCTCGCCGCTTTCCTAGGGCCGCCTCCTGGCGGCCTCCCCGCTTGGACTTGGCGCATAAACCGTGTTGGAGCGAATCGGATCTTGCTTCCCTGTCTCCTGGCCCCTTTTGCATCATGATCGCAGGCTTCCAGGGGCCACGCTGAAGTCTCTTCTGCTGCTGAGCACAAGGAGGGGGGACCGAGGGGTTGTGGGAACAGAGCTGTGTTATGGGGGGTCGGGGTGCGGTGGCCCAGCTTCTCTAGGAATGGAAGGGTGCAGGGAAGGCACTGTGGGGAAACCCAAGACCCCAGGGTTGGGGGTGTTGGAGCTGTCCTTGGTGGGGTGGGGAGGTGGTCCCTGAGTGGGGTGGGGTGGCCTGGAGCTAAGGGCTTAGGGAGGGCAAGCAGGTCCCAGGGACACAGCCTAGATGGACTATTAAATTCTTTTTGCCAGGCGATGACTCTCAGAGTGTGTTGGGGGTGGCAGAAGTGAGGGACGGCGGCTCTAAAGGAACATCTAAGTGTGGGGGACAAAGGCGTGTGGAGAGCTCAGCTCTGGCGTCTGCCCTGCCCGAGACTGTGTGACTGACCACAAGCCAGTGCTCCTGTTTCACCATCAATTCCCAGGAATAAAATCTGCCCAGCCAGTTCCCACCAAGCCAGACCTCATCCTCGCCCAGCCTTTATTGGGAACATAAGGGAAGGGGTTTTGTGGTATGGCTGAGAGCTCGGGCTATGAGTTCCCATCCCACCTCCTTCCCCTACTTCCTCCACCTGCAGTCTCTAGCAGGCCATTTACCGCTTTGTAAAATGGGTGTTCGGAGAAGGCAATGGCAACCCACTCCAGTACTCTTGCCTGGAAAATCCCATGGGCAGAGGAGCCTGGTGGGCTGCAGTCCATGGGGTCGCAAAGAGTAGGAAACGACTGAGCTACTTCACTTTCACTTTTCACTTTCATTCATTGGAGGAGGAAATGGCAGCCCACTCCAGTGTTCTTGCCTGAAGAATCCCAGGGATGGCAGAGCCTGCTGGGCTGCCATCTATGGGGTCGCACAGAGTCGGACATGACTGAAGCGACTTAGCAGCAGCAAAATGGGTGTTAAGAAGAGAACTCATTTCATGTGTGACACATTTTCACACCAAGAAGTTCTCAGTTTCTACATTGGGATCAGCTGGGTGTCTTACAACCCAGTTCAGTGCTGACACCATCTGCCTAGAGTAAGTGCAGACCCTCTGGGTTCAGGAGTCAGACCTGCCGAGTTGCCCCACTTCAGACCCTGGTCTCGAGTCTGGACCTCCGGTACTTTTGATCGACTGGTTATAATTTGGGGCTCCCACCACCCCCTCAAGTCAGGAAAACAATTTACATACCTATTTATCATAAAGGAGGCAAATGAACAGCCAGATGAAGAGGCGCAAAGTCCAGGAGGGTCCCCAGCACAAGAGTGTCTGTCCTCATGGGGCGGATGCTCTCACCCGCCCGGAAGCTCTCCAAGCCCCTTGCAGTAGGGTTTTCAGCATGGGCACGGTCTGTTAAGTCACCATTGGCAATTAGCTCAGTTCCCAGCCCCTCTCCCCGGGGTACACTCAGTTCTGTGTCTCAGTCGTACCTGACTCTGCGACCGCATGGACTGTAGCCTGCCAGGCTCCTCTGTCCATGGAATTCTCCAGGCAAGAATACTGGAGTGGGTTGCCATGCTCTCCTCCGGGGCATCTTGACCCAGGGATCGAACCCGGGTCTCTTGCATTAGAGGTTGATTTCTTTACCGTCTGAGCCACCCAGAAGCCCTCTCCCTGGGGTGGTGGGGCTGAAAGTTCCATCCCTCTATCCCAGAGTTGGTTCCCCATGCCACCGGGGCCCTCCAACACAAAGCTGCCCCACCCCGTCTGCATCAGCTGACACACAGGTGTGGTAGAAAGAGGCTGATTACGAACCACAGAGGAGGCTTCCTTCATCCCATCACTCAGGAAATTACAGGTTCTTGGAAGCTCTGTGCCAGGTGCCAGGATGAAGAACAAACAGATTTCCTGTTATCCTACAGCGTCACCCTTGGGTGCTGGCTGCGAGCCCCCTCCCTCAATTTTCCCCAGGACCCTAGCCCACCTCGTCAATTGGCCCTGTGGCATGTGGGATCTTAGTACCTTGACCAGGGATCAAACCCATGTCCCCCACATTGCAATGCAAATTCCCAACCTCTGAACCACCAGGGAAGTCCCTGTAATTTAAGAGCAGAAAAACCAGCACCATCACACACAGTCCTGACCCCATGCCTTCCAGCTCTGGCCCCCATAAGCCCTAGGAAGTTTTCAGACCCTCGCCAGCTGGTTCTCTCCCAAACAGATGCCAACTAGGACTGCCCCTCAAGTCCCCAGAACCGTCCTTGCCCACAGATGACCTGTGAGTGCGTGCTAAGTCCCTTCATCGTGTCCGAGTATTTGCGACCCTATGGACTGTAGCCTTCCAGGCTTCTTTGTCCATGAGGATTCTCCAGGCTGGAGATGGGAACTGGAATGGGTTGCCGTGCCCTCCTCCAGGGGCTCTTCCCTACCCAAGGATTGAACCCAGGTCTCCTGCAGCTCCTGCTCTGCAGGCAGATTCTTTCCTGCTGAGCCATGGGGGAAGCCCACAGGTGGCCTCCCAGTGTCCAAATCTGGTGGTCACATCTCAGTCTGCACTCACCGCCTCCGGGAAGCCTCCGACCGCGCAGCCCCTCTGCTCCTGGGAATTTCTCAGGGACCCCGCCTCCGGCCCGCCTTCATCTCCCCTTCCTATCCTTCACTGGCCCAGGGCTGGGTCCTCAAGCCCCACTCACATCCCAGCCGGGCAGCTTAATCCACTGCTGGGGCTTAAATCCCATCTGTATCCCAGTCATACCCACCGGCCTGACTCCAGCCGTGGGGTGAGGGTGGCGGGACCTCCCCGTAGCTCTTGACTCAGGGTCCAGTCTGGATATCTCTAATTAGCTGATGAGGCTTCCCAAATTTAGCAGGCTTTAGACTTGCTACCTCCCACAGTGGCGTCTCCTACAGGAAATGGAAACTCCTGTCACTCCAGGTGCCCAGCCTGCCAACACCAGGGTTTGATCAGTTTAAAATCTGCCCCAGCTCTGCCTACTCCGCCCCACTTTTTTGCCTGCACCTGGTCCAACCTCATTATTTCCCATCTGGACCGGCGCAATCCCTCTGGCCCATCCATCCCCTGGCTCCCAACCTCACCTCCAGGATCTGTCCTCCCCACAACAGCCACCGGAGGGCGTCTGTGAGCACCTGAGTGAGATCCCACCCTCACCTCCACAGTCTGTCTTCCCCACAGCAACCACCGGAGGGCGCCTGTAAGCACCCGAGTCTGGTCATGTCCATCAAGTCCGTCCTGCTCATGCTGCATCCAATAAACTTCTTCCCTCTGGTACTGCCATGGCTGGTCCTTTCCTCCTCTGGGCCTCTGGCCAAATATCAGCTGGACATGACCTTGGCTGCCCTACTGCAAACTTTAACTTCCCTCCTAGAAGCCCCACGCTGCCCTCAAACCACTGACGGCAGGGTGGTCTTCCCGCCTACCCTACCCTCAAACCGCTGTTCACTTTCTCTCTCTCTTTTTTAAAAATTTAATGTCATTTATTTTGGCTGCACTGGGTCTTCGTTGCTACACACAGGAGCTTTCTCTAGTTGTGGTGAGCAGTGGCTTCTAGCTGCTGAGCACGGGCTTTAGGGTGTATGGGCTGGTGGTACTTCTGGCACATGGGTTTATTAGTTGCAGCTTGCAGGCACTAGCATGGGCTTAAGTGCCCTGTGGCATGTAGAATCCTCCTAGACCAGGGACTGAACCTGTGTTCCCTGCATTTGCTGGAGAATCATAACCACTGGACCACCAGGGAAGCCCCACTGTTCACTTTCTAACACAACACAATCCTTACTCTAAGGTTATGCTTTTCTCAGAGTCTGTCTCCCCATGTGTGCGCATGCATGCATGCTAAGTCACTTCAGTCACGTCTGACTCTTTGCGACCCTATGGACTATAGCCTGCCAGGTTCCTCCATCCATGGGGTTCTCCAGGCAAGAATACTAAAGCGGGTTGCCATGTCCTTCTCTAGGGAATCTTCCCGACTCAGGATTGAATCCACATCTCCTGGATCTCCTGCAGTGCAGGTGGATTCTTTACCACTAAATCACTTGGGAAACTCCCTATCTCCCCATCTTGACCGTCAGCTCCAGGAGGGTAGGGATTTTCCCAGAAGAGGGAGCAACCTGTGCTAAGGCCCTGTGGGGGGTGATGGATGTGCAGGGGAGCGCCTGGCAGCGGCTGTTGCTGAGCGAGGGAGGGGGCAGTGGGCGGAAGTGATTTGCAATGTGATCCACACCCAGGCAGATGGTGGCCACAGGGGAGCCCCAATCCTCTTATCCAAAGCTCCTTAATACTTCCGCCAGGCAGGTCACCTCCGGGCCTCTCCTGCTCCAGGTGGCTGTCATGCCGGGGCTGGCGACCGAGGAGGGGATGGACAACTGGAGCCCGGCCCCGCCACTCTATGAGGAATACCGCCCGCCGCCACTGGACACCATCCGCCTGCCCAGGTACGTGCTGTACCTGCTGCTGGCTGCGTTCCTGGTGGTGGCCGTGGCCTACGCCATTGTGGGCCATCTCATCAAGGACCTTGCCCACGATCTGGCTGGTGAGCCGCTACCCAGCACACCTGGCGTGGGCTAGTGCTGGATCACGGGGGGAGGGAGGGCCCAAGGGTCTCCCGTAGCCAGGGAAGAGGGTGGAAGGTGGCCATGCCTGGGGACGCTTCTCATCACCTTCCTGTCGCAGACTGGGCTTTTGGCCCGAAGCCGGATCAGGAGGACGCCCCCCGGGAGCTGCCCGAGAGCCCCGAGGGCGAAGACCTGGAAGAACTGGACCTGCAGCTGGCTCTGGCCTGGCGGGGCGAGGAGGACGCGGGTGGGGGTGGCGAGGGGGCCCCCACAGAAGCCCCCACCAGGGCCCCCCGCCGCCCCTCCATTGCCTTCAAAGATCCACCAGTCCGGAGCTCTTTTTGGAAGCTGGGCTGAGCTGGGCCCTGCCCTGGGGCCCAGGAGGCTGGCTCCAGCCCCTTTGGTGGTTGTATTAATATAAAGTGGACTCATGCCCGTCAGAGCCTCTTCTCCACTGATCTGCGCTGTCTTGACAGAAAACATGGTCTTTCTTGGCTGGCAGGCTCCAGTGGTTGGACATTGGTTTATTTGCATGCTCTGGCTTCCCCCGTTCTGCCAGAGCCTAACCCAACTCAGTTTCCACCAAGCCCTGGGCAACCTGTAAACCAAAAACACTAAGGAGATTTAAAAAAAAAGAGAGATCACAATAGTGGCCAACCCTTAGCTAAAGCTGTGGGATGCTAAGCAAGCCCTTTCTGTATTTTCTTTCATTCAATCCTCCAATGTGGGACTTATCCACCTATTTTTTAGATGGGAAAACGGAGGCATGCAGCCCAGACATGACTTGGTTGGAGCGGAGAGAATTTTTTGCGGGATGAGGCCAGCCCAGCCAGCGACCTGCCTGGGGAAGCAGAGGCGTGCCGCCTGGGCTCCTCCACCCCCAGGTCCTCTCGGCTAGATTATGGGGTGGTCTGTCTCTGGGGGTCCTGCCTTCCTAACTAGCCTGAGGGCACCCCGAGGACAGGGGCCTCCTTCCCTCCTGAGCTTTGCATGGGGCAGGGCACACAGTACGGACTTCAAGTGTGGGCTGGTCTTGGGCTCCAGTGAGTGGCCCTCAGGCACTGCGGCCGCGGTCAGAGCTCAGGAAGGGAGGGGGCAGTGATGCTGGTGGCCTGGAGCAGGGCCAGGCCTCCCCGCCCCAGTCTTCCTGCCACGTGCCTGGGCTGTGGCTGTCTCATGGCAGCTGAGGGGTAGGGTCCCCCTTCTCCCAGACAGGGCCATCTATCTAATCAACTTAGTGATCAAGGTTGCCACACAGGAGACTTGGAGCCTGAGTCACCGGCTGCTCGGGCCCCGTTCTCCTGGGCTTGAAGGTGGAGGGGGGCCCCTCCTTTCCTGCTCCTTGTGCTTTCCTGGCGTTGGCTGTGGGTGCCCCGGGGTCGGGGAGCCACGATGAAGCAGTATAAGCTGGCGATGAGAGAGACCCATGTTCACATCCCAGTGCTGGCTGTTTCTGCCCAGCCTGGCGGTCCTGGCCTCCCTGTAAAATGCAGGTGGCAAAAGTCTGTGGTGTGTGCAGAGAAAGAAATGTAATGAGGCGTAAAAGCACTGAGTCAGGAAGCCAGGTCAGGGCCATCTCAGCTCGGCCCCTGTGGGGCGAGCCTGGGGGGACCCGCAGGCCGGCTGTCTGGGGGTGGGACGCAGGGCAGAGGGGCTGGACTCCTGAGTTAATCGTTACAACCAGGTCCAGAGTCTGCCCTCCTGGAAGGTGGGGGAGAGGGTGTGGGATGCCAACCAGGTGGGGCAATGGGAGGGGCCCTCATTCGGGGCCTGCCCCGCCCCCAGACCTGCCTGCCCCCTTATCAGGAGCTGGGCAGGGCCTTCCCTGATCCTGACGGGGGGACCACACACTCCAGCACCCCGGCTGCTGGCTCCTCTGCACGATGGGGACCTTAGGGATCCTGCTTCTGCTCACGGGTCTGCTCCTGTCACCAGCTGAGGCCCAGAAGGGTAAGGCTCTGACCTCTGGTTTGGGGGGTGGGAGGAGGGGTTGGGGGATGGGCTCGGACATGGGCTCGCGCCCTCCCCACTTGATGAGAAACCAAGGACCCTGAGAGGAGAAGGGACAGGCAGAAGAGAAGGGAGGCCCCCTCCCCAACTCCCCCACTCCCTCAGGGCTTCCAACCCCATCTCTGAGCACCGCCATCTCTGAGGCACTTCCCTGAGGTCCCCTGTTGAGGACTCTGCTCTCTCACTGCCCGAGGCCTGGGTTCAACCCCTGGTCAGGGGACTAAGAGCCCACAAGCTGTGGTGTCACAAAAACAAGCAAACAAATTTAAAGGACTTCCCTGGAAGTCCAGTGGTTAGGACTCCACACTTCCACTGCCGGGGGCATGGGTTCCATCCTGGTTGGGGAACTAGATCGCACATGCTAATGTCTGAGTATCTCCTGCACTCGTCTTTCCCTGTCCTTTTGGGGGGCCCCCCCACCTTTCCCTGGTGCTTCCCTGGTGGTTCAGACAGTAAAGTATCCACCTGCAATGCAGGGAGACCTGGGTTTGACCTCTGGGTCGGGAAGATCCCCTGGAGGAGGGCATGGCAACCCACTCCAGTATTCTTGCCTGGAGAATCTCACAGAGAGAGGAGCCTGGTGGGCTACAGTCCATGGGGTCACACAGAGTCGGACACAACTGAGGGGCTAACACTCCACTTTCCACCCTTCCCATTTCTGAGTCCCCCCTCCCCCCACCTCCCCACAGAGCGCCATCTGAAGCCCTGGCTGGTGGGCCTGGCTGCGGTCGTGGGGTTCCTGTTCATTGTCTTCATCTTCATGTTGGCCAACCGCCTCTGGTGCTCCAAAGCAAGGTGGGAACCCCGTTCCTCACCCCTTCTCCTCCATATCCCCAAAGTGCTGGGCACCTCCTCCCACTTCATGACCCTCTCTGGCCCCTATCCTTGTCTCCCTATTTCCCTGCTCCCCCTGCACCCACAGCCCAGGACAGTCATGCAGTTCCCCCTGCCAGCTCTTGCTTCCTGGAGTTCCTTTAATCTGGAGGAGACTGAGGCTGCCTCCACTTCCTGCCCTTTATCCATCACCACCCCTCTGACTCCCATCTCTTCTGCAGAGCTGAGGATGAAGAGAAGCCCACATTCAGGAAGAATCCCAATCCATATGAGGAGGTGGATCTGAGGTACTGCTGTGTGGGCATGTGTGTGTGTACGGTTAGCAGGTCTGCGTGAAGTCCCTCTCAGGGAGAGGAGGGGTGGGTGTGCACTGATGACCTCTTTCTGTCCTTGAACACCTCAAGCGCACTCTGGCCCCAGGGCCTTTGCACCTACTGTTTGTTCTGATTTTTACACATTTGCCCATATTTTCTGGCTGGCTCTGTCTCTCCTCCAGCCCCTGCTTAAATGTTTCCTCTCCACAGAAGCCCAACCTGACCAACAACGTTTCTGACACTCTCTCTGACACAGCCCTGCATCTTTCTTTGCATGTATTGCCAACTGAAATTATCTAAGTCATTTACCGGTTTCTTGACACTAGATTTTGGTTTCCAGTACGTGAACAGAACTTAGCTTTGGTCCAGGCTGTGTCCCCAGGGCCTTTCCCAGGGCCTGGCATGCAGTAGGCACTTACTAAATACCTGTTGAACAAGATGGTGGTGTGGGATAGTGCAGGGACTGTGTGCAAGCATGTGATTTGGTGTGGGTGACTCTCCTGGATTCAGCGTCTCCCATGATCCTGTTTCCAGATGTGACTCTGATGAGAGCTGAGGGATGTGGGCAGGGCTGGGGGCTCTTACGGAGCAAGCACCCCAACTTGGGCAAAGGTCTGGGGACAGGAGTAGGAGCTGGGAGCTGGGAGGAGAATATCCTGGCTGGAAGACTCTCAGCTGAGCCCAAGATGCCTGAGGGAGGGGTCTGGGCTGGACTATGCTTTGTTTAGACCCAGCTCAGCCCCAGGAAAGTGTGATTCCTGCTCTCAGGATGTGCTGGAGGCTCCGGGTCCAATAAGTGCTCCTAATTCATAGTTTGTTCCCTGCCGGATTTATTCCTTCCCCATCCATCCATTTATACTCCCACCCACAAATCCTCCCATCCTTCCATCCATCCATCCATCCATCCATTCATCCACCTACCCATCTATCCATTCACCCATCCATCTATCCATTCATCCATTCTCCCATCCATCCATTTCCCCATCCACCCATCCATTGTCCCATCTATACATCATCCATCCATCCATTCTTCCAATGAACAACTGAATCTTAGTTTCTGCCTTTGTGAAATGGAAATCACGAGGCTACCTTGTAAGGGCTATTTTGAAGATTCAGCAAAGACTTTTTGTAAAGCATTCATCATAAGGCCTGGTACAGGTGAGGGTCTGTTAACTGGGAATGTTTTGTTACCATGGTTTGAGGTCTTTGTGTCCCTACAGAAAAGAAGACAAGGAGGGGAAGAAAGAGAAGGAGGAAAAGGCCGAAGAGAAAAAAGCTGGGAAGGGGAAAAAGGCCAAGAAGAAAGGAAAGAGAAACTTCGGGCTGGAGCTAGAGGAAAATGAGGAGTGCAGGGACTATGAGGAAGTCAAGAACACGGCCATGTGAAGATTCAGTCGCCTCCTCTAAGCAACCCGCCAGAAGTGCCCCTTCCACACCCTAGACGCAATGAACTAAACCTGAAGCCACTGCAGTGACTCCATCTGGGGTTGAGTACAGCACCCTGAATGAAGAGGCTTGGAACCCTACCCACCCCCAACCAAGGAGGACCCTTTGTGTGTTATGCAGTCTATACTGTTATGATTTGTTATGCCTGGTGATTCTTCTTGCACTTGGAGACCATCCCTGGTTCCTGAGAAACTCCCAACCCACACACTCTCATCGCTCCACCTGCTTCTCCCCACTGCCTGACATCTATTGACCAAAACTTCCTCCCTCCCATTCAGCTTCAGGACCAGTATAGGCCAGGGGCTGCCCCTCGGGGGAGAGCCTTTCAGAAGGGCTTCCGTTGTCCACTGGGACTCAGTTTCCCCAGGGAGGAGACAGCTTTGGGGGCTGGGAGCAACGCCCGGGCAGCTGTGGGAGACCAAACTCCACCGTGCCCAGGTGCTGGGCAGATCAGACGCTCCCTTTGCAATCTTGATCCTGCCGTCCTGAACCCTGAACTTTGAGCCCTGAGAGCTGTCTCCTGGAAAAGCCTTGCTCCCCCCACCCCTGGGTTTTTGGCTCATGTGACTCCATTTCCAGGCACAGGGTCTTGACGGGTGGGGTGACCCTGGGCGCACCATCTTGGGAGGGGACAAGCCTCCCCTGCTCTCCTCACTTTCTTCAGGCCCTGGACCTTGCCCTTGATGTTAACCATTTCCTAATGAGAACTTTGATAAAGGCTGGCGTTTATCATTTTATTTATTTACTGGCTGTGCTGGGTCTCCGCTGCTGCGCGGGGTTTTCTCTAGTTGTGGCCAGCGGGGCCACAACAGTACTCTCTTGTTGTGCAGGCTTCTCATTGCGTTGGCTTCTCTTGTTGCGGAGCACGCGAGAAGGCTCCCTTGTGGAGCCAGTAGCTGGGGCGGTAGCCCAGAAGGCGGGGAGCTTCTGAGACTATCCCAGGATCGGCCACCAGGGGGCAGAAAAGTCGTAAATAAAAATATATAATCTCCCTAGAAGATGCTTCCACTGAACGCCTAGCATCCTTACGGTCTCAGTCTCTTGTCGGTTTGCAGTTCGTCCCATTTTCCAGATGAAAATACTGAGACTTAGAAAGAAGGAAGCCACCAGCCCAGGTCTCCCTGGTTGTTGTTGGCAGTGCTGGGAATGAAGCCTAGGCTGCCCAGAGGACGGGCACATGCAGGGGCTGGCTAAGGTCAGATTTGGAGGTTCATGTCCTAGAATGGGAGAGGGTTGGGGTAGGGGGTGTTCCTAGCTGGGAAAACTGTGTTCCTCTGGGATGCTGTGTGGCCCCAGGGAATTGGCCTGACTTCTCTGAGCCTCGAGTTGGCTCCTCTTTTGCCGTGTGAGGACAAGAGTTCTGACCACCAGAGTTTGAGACTTGATGGAGGTGCTGGGACTTCAGAGCCAATGCGATGCCTGGTTCCCCACCTTTCTTGAGCCGCCCCTACCGTGGCTCTGATCGTGGAGAGTGAGGGTCAGGATGGGCCTCAGGGACGCAGGGACTCGGAAGCTCAGGACCCTGAGCCCCTCCCCATGGTGCCCGGAACTCAGGGAGGGGACCCCACCTCTTACTTCCTGGGGCCCCGGCCACACCCTGCCCTGGGTTGCGCTGGGCAGGCCACTTCCTTCTCCCGCCGGGGCTGCAACCCCAGAATCTGCTGGTAGGGGCGAGGACAGAGGGCGCAGGATGGGTAGATTCTGGAAGACCCCCGGTCAACTCTCTCTTCTCGCAGCTCTGGTCCCAAGGCTGGTGCAGGCCCAACCCCGTAAGGCCTTGGGAGGGAGTGGGGGTGGGGTAGGGAAGAGAGCCCCATCCTGGGGCCCCGACTCTGACCCAGCCCTGCCCCCGCCCGCAGTGGCCCAGCGGAAGTCGTGGCTGGTGGGGCTAGGGGCTGCGCTGGCCTTGCTCTTCCTCATCTTTGTCCTCACCTTGGTCTATGCCGTCTGGTGCCGGGAGTCCCAGGACAGGTGGGTTCTCATCCTTCTGAGCCCCTCCCCATCGCTAACTCTTTAGCATCTCAGCTCCGCCCCTTTCTTAGTCCCTCCCCTCTAAGCTCCTCCCCTACCGAGCCCCTCCCCTCTCTGAGTCCTGCCCCTCTAAGACCCTCCCCGCGCCAAGCCCCTCCCCTCTGGGAGCCCCTTTCGTCTCCGAGCGTCCTTCAAGACAGGGCAGGACCAGCGGGGTAATTCTCTGATTCTGAGAGGTCCCCACGGGGGCCTCACAGGACCTCACTGACTTCTCTCCTGACTACCTACCTGCAAAACGAGGGTGGCTTCCTCACAGAGATTCCCCCATCCCTAGGATGTGTTTCAATAGGGGGGGTCTATAAAGTATCATCCCTATGCCAACAGCATCCATTTACCCATCCACCTGTCCATCATCACCCATCATCCCTCCTGACCTGTCTCCCACCTTTTCTCTCTCCTTCCCTCCCTCCATCATCCATCCCTCTTATCTGTCCATCCATCCATCCACCCACCTTCCCACCACCCATCCATGGGTCCATTCGTTCATCTGTCCACACACTCATTAATCCATCCACTCATCCGTCGGTCCAGCCCTTCATCTCTCTGCCTGTCTACTCACCCGCAGTTCTGAAACCCAGGAAGTCAAAGAGGCCAGAAATTAAGAGCTCAGTTTTGGCTCAGACAGTTGGTGCTCCTGAACTTTCTTCATGTTCTAACAGGGCCAGTGTCCTAAGCTGCCTGAGTCTTGTCCCCCTCTGTGTCATGGGAACAGTAAGGGTGCCTGCAGGACTCAGAGCTGGGAGAATCGTCAGAGGCCTGGAGCACTGTCTGTCCTTATTAACTCGGATTATCTGGGCTCTTCTGGTCTCCACAGCAGTGAAGAGAAGGAAGAGGAGACTGTGAGAAAGGAAAAGGGAGACGACGACTGGGGGCTGGAACTGGAGGAGACAGAGGGGCCTCCGAACCATGAAGCAACGGCAAGTTCCTCCACATGAAGTCTTCCCACTTATCTCCTCCAGGCAGTCCTCCAGGGATGCCCCAATGCCTTCTCCACACCCTGTCAGCAAAGGACATGGTCTTGAGGCCAGTAAGATGACTCTCTGGGATTCAGAGGTCTCAGAACCTGCCCCAAATCCCTCTCAGAGGGCTCTCTGTGTGTTACCTAGTGGTTCTGTACCCCTTCCCAAGCTTGGTCTCCACCTGATGATTCTTCTTGAGCTTGGAGGGCACCCCTGGAGAAGGAGCCGCCCACATCCCCCCCCCCCCCCCCACTGTCTCATGTCTCTTAACCCAGTCCATCGCAGGCATCTTTTTACCCAGCGCCTGATTTCTTTCCCCACCTCCCAATTTCTGTCAGCTTTTGGATTTCATCGGAGAAGGCAGGTCCTCCTGTTGCCCAGGTGTAAGCTCTTCCAAGAGCTTACAAGAGTCCCAGTCCCTCTCCTGGCTGCTGTTTGCTGTCCCTGAACATGAACTTTGAGCTGACTCAGAGCGCAGGGCTGTTTCTGGGAGATGAGGACTTCTACCATGTGCTGAGTTTCAGCACTTTGTCCTGCACGCTAGCACTCCCAGGGGGTGGGATGAGGGTGCAGGGGTGGGAGTGGGTGGGCGACACAGGATCATTACTCCCTCTTCCTGTCCTGCACTCCTGGTGTGGAGGCTCCATAGAGAAGGGGCTGGAGTCCCCACTCCTTTGCTGTGTATCCCGGAGCAAGTAACTTAACCTCTCTGTGCCCAAGAGCCTAGTTCTGTAAAAGGAAAGAATAAATTCTTCTTAAGTTGTCATGAGGAACTGACTGAAATACTGTCTACAAAACTCCGGAGCGCTGGGCCCAGCACCCTAAAGGCATCCAACAAACATCAGCTTTCTGTATGCTGATATGGTGAGGATGGGGGTGGGGACAAATGAGCCTGCCGCCTCAGACTTGGGGGATCCTGAAGGTCAGAGAGCGTGTTTTCAGACGACAGTTCTGGGAGCGCAGTTTTCAGTCCCCCAGTTTCCTCCGTGCGAGGCCCGGGGCTTCCGCGTGGGTGGCCGTGCGGAGGGTGGGGCGGGAAGCCGAGAAGCGAGGCGGTCTGGGCTCCTCCCTTTCCGCAGGGGCGGGACTTCCCTACCAGGAGGCGTCAGGGGGCATTTCGGGGGCGGTTTTTGGTTGTCGCAAGCGTGCCCCTTTTTTGGAATTTAGTGGGGAGCCAGTGTTGGGACAGCCCTTTCAAAGCCCCCAAATTGTTTTACCCCAGGGGCCAATGGATGAAAAAGACTCGGCTCTCCTTGAGATTAAAGGCCAGATTGAGCTCCCCCACCCCGGCTGAGCCTCGACCCTGGGATGAACCTGCAGGCTCCGGCTGAACCCTCCATCCCAGCTGAACCCCCACCAAGTTCAGCCCCTCACCAGAGATGAGAGCCCCATCCCGCAAAAGAAGCTCCTTCTAGGTCCCCTTTTCCCTCCACCCCCCCCCCCCCGCCCCCCGCCCCCCGCCCCCCGCCTCCCCTCCCTCCCAAGCGGGACTGTGGGGTTCGGGGTCAGCTGACTCCTCCGCCCGGGACCTGGTTTCCGGATCAAAGTCCTAGGTCTGACCACAAGGGGGCGCCAGAACCTCTTCGCTGAGCGCAGAAGCGACCATCCTTTTTGGGAATGCTGCATGGGCATGGGAAGGGTGCGCGTCCACCCGGGGGTCCTGGGATCCGTCATCCCTGCCTCACGCCTGTGTCTTCTGCGCCTGTTACTGGGCGGCGGGGTGGGCTGCGTTCCTGGGTGTCCGCGTCGGCGCATCCTATCTGGGTCCCTCTCCGCTCATCTTGCCGTCTTTCTGTGCCTCAGTTTCCCCGTCAGTGAAAAGCCCCTCCACGGAGTGCGGGATGGCGTGTGGGTAAGATGGAAGGAGACTGGGCAGCCGGGGAGCTTTGATTACATGTCTTGGGGTCTCTGGGGGACTGCTGGGGGATAGGATGGAGGACCTCCCCGCCAAGAAGGGGGAGTGACTACCCCTCACAGGCATAATGAGCGCCCCTGGTGGCTCAGATGGTAAAGAGTCCACCCGCAATGCGGGAGACCAGGTTCAATCCCTGGGTTGGGAAGATCCCCTGGAGAAGGGAATGGCTTACCCACTCCATTATTCTTGCTTGGAGAGTCCCATGGACAGAGGAGCCTGGTGGGCTACAGTCCACGGGGTCGCAGTTGGACACAACGGAGCCACTTCGATAGGCATGATATTTCCGTGCCCCCCACCCCCCTGTGGCTTTGGGGAGAGCTGGACATGAATGGTTCTGAGTGGCCAGGGGTGGGGTGGGAGAGACAGGGATGCTGAGGTGCTGGGAGGGCAAGCATGGGCCCCACCTAGGCAGGTGGGTAGGGCCTCCTGGAGGTGAGCGTACAGGAACCAAGCCAAGCCCTGTCCCCTCCTCTGCCCACAGCCCGCCAGGGCTCCCACCTCCCTGGGGCTAAAAGTCCCAAGTCCTCCTGTGGCCCACAAACCCCTGCCCCCCCCTCCCTCTCCCCCTCCCTCACTCCGCTCAAGCCACACTGGCCTCCTCACAGTTCCCCCAACACACCCAGCACAGCCCTGCCCCAGGGCCTTTGCACGCTGTGTGCCTTTTGCCTGGAAAACTCTTCTGTCAGATTGTCAGGGGGCTGTTTCTTCTCTCCATTCAAACTCCTGTTGAAAGGTTACTTCCTCACATGAGGCCGACTCTCCTATCCTGTACTCTGCTCTATTTGTCTCCCTGGCATTTATCTCCTCTGACATACATTTATTTTTATTGTTTATTTTCTGTTTTCCCAACTTTGAACTGTGCCACGAAGGCAGCTCATTTAGGGCATTTTGTTCTCCACTGTGTCCCAAGGGCTAGGTACCCAAAAGATACTCAGGGAATCTTTGCTGAATGAATGGGGTTTTGCGAGGTGGGGGGAAAACAAGGAAGGAAGGCAGTCTGTACATTTATGGAACACTGACTGTGTGCCAGGCTTTGTCCCTGAAGCCAGGCAGGAGGTGGAATTACCTGAGCTGGCACAGAGCAGGTGCTCCATAGATACCCATGGAACTTGTTGATCAAAGGCTCTGAGGAATTCCAAGACTGGTTTTCTGAGGCTACCTGCCCCTCCAGCCTCTTCCCTGCACTTTGACAAGAATCTGGAACAGCCCGAACGCAACACAGAAAGGAGGACCCAAGACAGCTAGAAAGAGTCGAAGCGTAGCTTGTTTAATTTTTATACATTTTTTCTTTTTTCTTTTTTTTTTTGCCTTTTATTGAATCTTTTATGGAACCCCCCCTTTTTCATTTTTTTTTCATTTTTTTCTTTTTTTTTTTTTTTGCATAGGGAAACAAACAAACAAAATAATAACAGCCAGAGTCACTTTCTGTAAATGGTACTTAGGTAGGCGCGTCCGCGGAAACTGAAACGACTGCGTAATATACAAGGTTATGAAAGGAGTATGATGTGGGGGCACGGGGCAGGGGAGACAGGCAAGAAGAAGGCTGGGCCTAGGTCTGCTCGGATGTCCGGCTCCTTGTCCCCCATCCCTGCCTTGGGGAGGAGATGGGCAGTGGGCTGGCCTGGCACCAACCTTCTCCTGACATAGGTTCATGAGCATGGTGGGTGGGTGGGTGGGGGTGTGTGTGTGTGTGTGTGTGTGTGTGTGTGACAGTGTGTGTGTGTGTGTGTGTGTGTGTGTGTGTGTGTGTGTGTGTGTGTGTGTGACAGAGAGAGAGAGAGAGAGATCCGGTATGTGTGGCAAGCAGAAAGCAAGAAACAGAGTAAACTATCCTGGTAATATTGGTAAAATACAAAATGGGGGCAAAAACTCTCAAAAAATATCTCAGAGGCGACAGGAAATGAAACAGCAACACCACCAAAAAATGTGAGAGAAAAAAATGAGAAAGAAAGAAATTCAGAGAGAAAACAAGTTTCCCTCCTTTCTCCCTGTTGCCTCCCCCCCGACAACACGTGTTCTGTCCCTCAGACACCCTGCTGTCTTGCCCTCCCACCCCCCACGTGTGGCCCTGGCAAGGGTCAGAGGGTGAGAAGTTGGGGGTAGGGGCCAGGACCCCTGGACTGGAAGGGGCTTTGGTTTCAGGGGGCCTGGCTGGGATCCAAGATGGGAGGCGGGGGTGTTGATGCATTTAGGGAGTGAGCTTTGGGGGCTCACAACCAGAGGGGGGCTGGGTAGCTCCTGGCCCCTTTCCAGTGGGTCTCCTAGCCAGGTGGTGTGAAGGGCAGGAGTTTGGGGGGAGTGGGTCTTCCTCTCCTGGAGCCCACATTCCTGTTGGATCCCGCCTCCTCTTTCCTGAGGCCTGAGGGACCCCCTGGGAGTCAGGAAGGACGACCTCAAAGCTACACCAGCAGACGTGTGAGGCACTGCTTGGGAAGTCTGTTTTGGTATCGCTGGCAACAAGTCCTGCTGGGATTGCTTGGGGTCTCCTTGCTTCGCCTGGGGAGCGGGGTGGGGTGGGGGTGGGCCTCCGGGGCCAGCTCGGACCCCACACACTCTGAAATGCTTAGGGATAGATCGATGGGGGGGAGGCGGTGTCAGTTTGGAGATGGGGCTCTCAGGAGGTGTCCGAAGGGGCAGAAAGATGGAAGGATGCAGGAGATGTAGGACCTGAAGACATGTCTCTGGAACCTCTCTCCCATCATCCTCCCTAACCCACCCCCCCACACACACACAAAGTAAAAATCAGGGGTCTCAGAGAGAGAGAGACTCCAGGCCAAAATAAAAAGTAGCCACTGTATAATCTGTATTATGAGAAAAAAATTCCAAAATTATACATATATATATAATGTATAGTATAGCCCTACACTGGAGGTCAAAGTACCATCAGAGAAGCCAGAGGGAGTGGGTGGCTGGGGTCCCGTCTCTCCCAGAGGGCTGGATGGCTGCTCCTGGCCCCGGGATCCTGCCTCACTGGTAGCTGTCCAGCCAAATCTGCTTGCTCCTGGAACGCTGCTGTCTCCCGGGACAGAGGGAAAGTTCCAGAGCTGGGGGTGGGGTGGCGGTGGGGGTGCTGAGGCTGAAACTGTCTGCTGCTTGGGGAGCTGCAGCAGGGCCCCCTCCCCGCAGCCTCCCTTGGGGTTTCCTTCCGGTCTGATTGTCTAGCTCAGGGTGGGAATCTGGGCTCATAACCCTGCCAGAATGTGGGTCCCAGACGTGGGCACTGGGGACCCCGGACCCAGCCTCCCTCCCCAGGTCAGATAGGGTGGGGTCGGCTTGCCTCTCCACACCTCCCTCTCCACCCTGGTCGAATCTGCTACCTCCCTCCAAAGAGAAGGATGGAGGTGATTTGCATATATTGGGGAGGTCTCCCTAAGTCTTTTCCACAGCAAGCTCCAGACCCCCAAGGTCAGGCTGAAGACTCTGCATGGGACGGGCTATGAGTGAGAGGGTGACCGTGGGCTTGGGAGGGGATGGGGTTTGAGATGTCAGTTTCATAAGTGTCAAAAAAATACAAAAAACAAAAGTAAACACCCTGCCCTTCCCCCTCCCAGGGCATGAACCCCAACCGCATTGGCAGGTGGGAGCCTGGTCCCTGGTGTTTCTGCCCTTATTCTGACACACAGCAGGCAAGGAAGGGAGGGGCCCTGAGCCCGGGGTGCTGTGGGGTGCAGTCATGAGGGACACCGTGGTCCGAGGTGAGCCTATGGAGGAGGGGTCCTACAGGGACATGCCACCCACTCCCCATGCCACTGGCTGTTCCCACTTCCCTGGTGGTGGGGTGGGGAGGGGGATGAAAGCCAGAAATGGGCCCGATGGAGCCTGACAAGCAGGGCCTTGGGCTCTTGGGCCAAAGGGCTGCTCAAGGGCGTGGTCAAGGCCGGGGCCTGGTCTCTCCCTCTGGCCCTGGGGCTGGCTGAGGGGTCTTTTTCGGAAGAAAACATGGCATGAGCAGAGTGGTAGATGAGAGCCAGGGTCTGGCTGCAAGGCCCCACCCAGCTCTGGAGACAATTCTAACATCCAAGGTGGTGGTGGGGAGTGAATGGGGACTGCCCGCCTAGCATATGCCGACAGATGTTCGAGGGGCCCGGGGACCGGGAGGGCCAGAGACGGCGAGGAGGGATGGGCCCAAGGTTGGTGGACCCAGCCGCGGGGTCCTTGCCTGGACACTTCACTGACTGCTACTGTCTCGGCTTTGGTAGAGTTAAAGGCAGAGAAAATTGGAGGAAAAAAAAAAAAGGAAAGAGAGAAAGAAAAAGAAGGCAGAAAGGAAAACAAGAGAAAATAAAACCGAAGAAAAGACAACAGCAATGGCCGGCCCCTTGGACGGGGCCTGTGACGCGGTGCCCCCAGCCGTCCCTGCCCCCAACCCCCCGGCCGGGCCTCCATGGCTGAGCTAGACCTTACAGGTACAGACAGACAAATATTGCATATATCGGGTTTGGTTTTGTCTTTTTGTTTCACACCAGACCCCCTCTGCAGTCACAGCTGGAAGACGTAGTAGAACTGGGGGGGTGGGGGTGGGGGTGACAGGAGGGTCCTTCCTGCCACCCCAAGGCCAGTCCATGGGGATGGGTCCTTTGGCAAGAAGGAGGGGGCTGCATGGGGTAGTGAGACAGCGATGCGACCCTGAGCCAGGGGGATGCCAGCCTGTGGGAGAGGTGGCGGGGGGAGTCTGGCTGTCAGCAGGGTGGCCGCCCCAGGGTAGGGGGGTGAGAACGCGTAGGTGCATGCACGGCGTCTGGGGGGGGCTGGCCTGTGGCCCAGTGAGGGGAGAAGCCCTTGCCTGGGGCCAGGGCACACCCCTGAGGTCTGTCCGCTGCTGTGGGCAGGGGATGCGAAATGACCCCTCTGGAGCCCGAGGATGGGGCCGGGGGGTTGCAGAGCACCAGGGGGCACCCCCAATGCAGCAGGAGATGGGGAGACAAGAGCCCAGGGCAGGCTGGGGGCAGGGCAAACTGTGGGGTGATTGTTGCGTGCATTGCTTTTTTTCCTTTAAGCAATGTGATTTTTAAGTGTGTGATTTTTTTTTAATTCTTAATTTTTTTTTTTTACAAATAGAAATACATCCCTTTTCAATTTTTACTTTTTATTTCATGTCATTGTTTTGTCTTTTTTTCTTTTAAACTACACGAGCAGTGCATGCAGCTATCTGTGTGCGCTGATATTGTTTAAAGGTAATACTTATTCTTGGAAGGCAAGGCACATCATGTGATAGAAAATTTCGTGCAAATTAGGAAACATGGAATTTTTTTAAGGGTTTTTTTTTTTTCTGTATCTTTTTTTGTTTTCTTTTAAAGAGGAGGAGGGTGGTGGTGGAGGGCTGGAGTGGGGGGTGGCGTGGGGAGGGAGATAGAGCCAGTATCAATTGCCATGCAGTTTCAGCCGCCGCGAGCTGAAGTCAGGAGCCAGGTCACAGAAATCCTCGACTAAGCACCATGCAAAGTTAGGAAGCTGGGGGCTGCCGGGTGCCCCTTCCCCTTCCCTGCCTACCCGCACCCTCAGGTTCCCGGCTGACAAGCTTCCGGATACCCCAACTGCACAACCCACCCCTCCTGCCCTCCCCCAGAGCGGCCCACGCTTTTGTCTCCAGTGGCCACCTGCTGCAGGGGCCCCGGGGACAGACGGACGGACCAAGGGTTCTCGAACCCCTCCGGACAGTGGGAGTGCAGCTGGTGGGGAAGGGTCTTGTGTGTAGGGGCTGTCTTTCTCTTTATGATCGAGTGGGTTCGCCAAGCCCCTTGGGCTGGTTTGGGAGGAAAGTCCGGTGTCTGGGGAGGTGGGAGGAGGCTGGCCAGGCCCGGGGCACACCGGGGGTTTACCAGGAGAGGGAGAGGTGGGTCAGGCTGGGAGCAGTGAGCGGAGGCCCTCCCAGGGCCATGGCTTTGGCCTAGGCCGGGGATGGGGGTCGGCATTCCCCAGCGCCAGGCACGGAGACCAGTTGGGATTCAGACTGATGGGCCGGAAGGGGTCTTTGTGTTTGGGCCTGGTGACCCCAGAACACCTAGCACCCCTTCCCAGGCCCCCCTTCCCAAGATGGCCATCCCGGGGAGGAGCATGGATGGACCGGGAAGCCGGGGCAAAGGCACCCCGTGTCCCCAGCTTTAGTGTTTTTGGAGCGGCTCAACGGAAAATGTTCAGCAGATGGGAGGCCCCCCTACATGGCAGCAGGGAGCCCCAAGGCGCCGACCTCCCCGCCCCCAGCTGGAGCCCCCAGCCCTGTTCTGGACCTCAGGCGGCCTGGCCCCTCTCCTTCTGGCCACCCAGAGGCGACGCCTCCTGGCTGTGCCCCACTTCAGCAGGGGGTGGGGGATGAAAGTGCAAACCGTGGTCCCCCTTTGGGCCGGGAGGCACCAGGGAGGGGCTGTCGCTCCAGGATGTAAGGCACTGGCAGAGGAGGCGTAGGGGCGGAGGGGCACACCGGCTTCTCAAGACCCCAGCCCCCCTACCCCAGCGGGGCAGGATGCCGGGAGGAGGCCCAGCTCTGCCCCTTGGACCCGCTGGGGGCGGGGGTTCCATCTCTCTAGCTCTGATGGGGGCATAGCAATGAGGGGTCAGCAACTGGAAGGGGCCAGGTTGCGGGAGAGGAGGGAGAGGGGAGGCCCACGGCCACTCACGTCCCAGCTGGACACAGGGGAGGGGGGCGGGCGGTGGAAATCAGGCACTTAAACCACTCGCTCTCACCTCCCACCTCCACGGGCTAAAGTGGGGGGGTCCTCCCCAGTTCAAGGGTTGGGTGGATAGAGAGACCAGAGCAGCCCTCAGGCCCCTCCGCTCCACTGCCCCCAGCCCCTTCCTTGGAAAGTGCATTTCTTACAGTGTGTGCAACGTGGGGCCCTCCCAGGGTGGGTGGGGGGGTGTGTAGCCGGTGGTGGGGGCTGGGGTGCGCTGGGGTGGCCTCCTATGCCTGGGGTGGGGCTGGGGGTCATTTGCATAGAGACGTCTCCCAAACCCGGCGGATGCGGAGGGGCTTCGCACGAAAGAGCAGGTAGAGGTCCACGCCTGCTGGATGCTCCTTCGCCGAGTATCCGCCATATGTCCTAGTGCCCTGGCCTTGCCGGGGTCTCCCTGCCACCCTCTTCTGGCCCCGTCGCCCCCTGCCCACCCAGCCACCTCCACTGCCTGCTGCTGGGGTCCTTGCTGGCCCCCCAGGGCCTGCCTCCCCAACCTGGCAAACCACTGTCCCGGAGGTGGCGGTGGGCACGCGGGTGGAGAGGTGGCCTCACTGGGTGTCCTGCCCCGTGGGCCTGGCGTGGGCTCCAGGCTGTGCTCACCTGGTCCTGGGAGGAGGCGGGGGTGGCTGGGCCTCCCTGACCAGCAGCAGCAGCAGCGAGAGGAGATGAATAACTTAGGACGATCCCGAGCGTCCGGTCCGTCCGGCCGTGGTGTCCCGAGAGTCCGAAGCGTTGTCATCTTTACTGTTTATCTTCTTGGTTGGGTGGGTTTATTTTTATGTATTGTAATTTTTTCCCCCGTTTGTCTTTTTTTTTTTCCCGTTTTTTTTTTTTTCTTTTTCTTCCTCCTGTGTTTATGTGTCTGTGTGATTTTGTCTTTCGGCCGGGCTGGGAGTCGGCGGCGGGGTGTTCTTGCTTGCTGTAGCTTTCCACCGAAAATGTGGGCCGGGGGCCGGCTCTGCGGCCCCCTGGGATTCCTGGGACGAAGGAGCAGGGCGTGGGAGGAAATCTTTCTTATCCCAGATACCAGGACTGGGCGGCCGGAGGGAGACAGAGAGAGAGAGACAGAGAGACGGGGGTCAGACTCCGTGGGCCACAGCCTATACCCACTGCAGCCCCCTCGACCCCTGGAACCTGTGACCTCTGTCCCAGACTTAGGTAATCTGCTAGGTGACCCTGGGCAAGTGACTGGGCCCCTAAGCAGGGCTGCTGGATAAAACTCAGGGAGTTCAGTTACACCTGAATCCTGGATAAACCTTTTAGTGTATATCCCATACAACTTTTGGGATATACGTGTGCTTTAAAATTTTTTTTTAGAAAATTCTTTATCTGGAATTGTGGTTTTGTTTGCTAAATCTGGCAACCCCACCTCCAGCCCTGAGTATAAATGCAGGAGGGGATACTCTCACTAGTCGGAGGAGAACCACTGGTGAATCTTTACAGACAGGCACCGTGCCCAGGCGCTGTGACTGGGGTTGTTTGTTTCTTCTTTACTTTTAACATTTTCCCATTTAATGGTTCCCCCAGAACCCTCATGAAAGAGGGACTACTGCCCCCAGACCCCGTTTTGCAGTGAAGAAGACAGGGGCTCAGAGAGGTAAAGTAACTTGCTTAAGTCCACCAGCGTTTGAGGGAAGAAGACAGCATCTGAGCTATGGCCTGAGAAGCTACTTGTTTGTCCCCCTGCCTGGGGCTGACCCCTTAGCCTGGCCTTTGAGGGGGTCATGACTCCCACTTTACAGAGGGGGAGACAGAGGCGTGGGGTCAGGCGGCCAGGTCTATAGGGACAGCTCTGGCCTAGGTCCCCACAGGGAAGCCGATTACAGTCCCTTCCCCTGGAATTGCGTCCAGTCCACCTGGGGAGTGGGACTGGGGTAGGGAGCCCCCGGGAGCCATGCCACTGAGGTCACAGCAGCGCTGTGCCCCCACGCCTGCTGTAAACCAGTCACACTCCAACCGGGTGATCAATCCCACCAGGCCGCCTGCAGCCGCTGGGCCATCCTATCGAACTGGCGCCGTGGCTCCCAGCCCCCCACCTCCAGCCAAGTTCAAGTTCATCTTGGCCATTACCTCATGTCTGGTTTCCGTTGGCAACCAGACACATTCTGGGCGTGACCCTCCCCTGTGGTGGCCAGCCTCCCCAGGCCCTTCCTCCCTGCCTCCTCCCCGCCTAAGCTCTCTGCCCGACTCTGGCCCCCGTAATGGTAGGGTGGGGGGAGGCACCCTCAACTCAACATCCTCCCCCATCAGCTGAGGGGGAGACTGAGGCCGCACAGTGCCAACAGTGAGGTCTGGGCTCTGTCACCCCCTGGCCTGGCTGGAGCCCCCACTGTGGTTCTGGGCACATGGCTTAACCACTCAGGCCCTCTGCTCATCTGCTGACCAGGTGTGATGGGCAGAGGACTGGGGGAAAATGCTAGGCCAGGTGGACCCACCCCTTCACACAGGAGGGTGGGGTGGAGGTGTCAGACCCCACAGAGCCCTACTCTGGAGGCCAAAGTGACGGCTGGCTCAGGACTGCGGCAAAGGGGTGGGATGGTGAGAGATGGGGGTGGGGAGATGAAGAAGGTAGGCAATGGATCAGGGAGAGATCAATTGCCATTGATTAGAGGAGGGGCGCTGATTGGGGTCAGAGAATATTGATCAGGGGGCCAGGCGCTGATGAGGGTGAGGGCAGGAGATAGAAGTGGGGATGGGAGAAGCCGATGCAGGCTGGGAGGTGGGGCGGAAGTGGGGGGGGGCGCGTGCAGAGGCGAGCCAACCCGCCAGGATCAAGGAAGGCGGAGGAAGTGCTGACTGTGCCAGAAAGAGGAGGCCTCTCTGCTCTGAGCCCTTAGCACAGGGGCTCCGAGAGGGGGGAGCGGGTCTCGCGGCTCCTTCCTCCCCCTTCCCTCCCTTTGGGGTCTGCCGGGGTCGGGAGTCCTCTTAGTCCAGGGACCCAAGGTCCTGCCTACACAATCTGGAAGGGTCCTCCATCCAACACCTTCGCTGCCCCCGACACCAGCCCCACAAAGTTCTTTCTGGCTGCCAGCCCTGGCTATGCACACCCCACCCCCCACCCCCGACCTCTTCCATGGCTCCCCTGGGCCCCCAGGGCAAAGCCCACGTCCGATGCCTGCCAGCTAGCTCAGGCTGCTTCCCCATTATTTCCAGCCCTTGGCAGCGCTGAGCCCCCTGCCCGGACACCCTCATCCTCCGTCAGACAGCAGGCTCCGACCCCTCCCCTCCCAGGCAGGGGCCCAGATGCCCCCTTCCCCAGGTTCCTCCACAGTCCCAGTCCCACCCTCTCTGGTCCCCAGTAGGGCCTGCTCACCAAGCAGGGGGTGACCATAAGCACAGAGAAACAAAGGTTCCCGCCATCCACCTGCCTTGGTTTCCCTCCCCTTCTAGGCTGTCCACTTGGGGTGACCCCCTCTCCCCCCATGCAGAGGCTGATGATAGGGGAGGTGACACAATGGATGGGGGAGACCGGGGCAGGGTGAAGAAGGTAGGCCGCAGCCGTCCGTTGCTTTTATTAGCTTTGGTTTCGGAAGCAATTAGGACATGCCCAGCCTCCAGTGGGGAGGGCTGCCAGGTGAGAGTGGGAGAGGAAATTCCTGGCTCCCTGAGCACTCTGGGGGCAGGGGTATCCATACCAGGATAGAACTCAAAACCCAATCGGAAGGGGGATGGCCTGGGGCTGCGCCAGCTCAGTAGGTGACCCTGACCAAGTGATCCCTCTGTCTGGATCCTGGCCAGGGCTCAGTGAGGGGGGATACTTAGTATTCTGGGTGTGCGAGGGGCGGTCCTGGCCTTTCCTTGCCCTTTCTGGATCAAACTGGTCCCCTGATGCTCCAGACCCTTCAAGGACTCCCCAGGAGGTGCCCAAGGCCGGAAGAAGAGACTGAGGTTCAGAGTGGGTGAAGAAGAGCTGGGCACAAGCCCTTGTCTCCTGACCCCAGGACTCCCAGCTAAAGTCTGGGAAGGGAGGGAGGGGGACTGCCAGGTCCCCCCAACTCTGGAGCCCCTGAGCTGCCAGCAACAGCCAGGGCAGCCTCGAATGGTTCCCAGGGGGCCAGGCTATGGCGGAAGGTTCTTTGGGCCTCCCCAGTCTGGCTAATTCTGATCTCAGTGGAGGAAGGGGGACATGGCTACCTGTCCACCTCTTGCCCTCACCCCTGCCCCCTGCCCGTGGACTCTGTTGCAAGAGATCACTCTCTCACAGTGGCTTGAGGATCTGAATGTGACCCCTGGGGACCCTGCAAATCCCCATGCTCTATGGTCCTGCGGAGCCCCAGGACGTTTCTTTGTGCGTCTGGGACTCAGGGAGGCTGCAGCAGCCGTTTTACATCCTGTGATCCCGTCCTCAACACGCACCAACCAGGGAGCATGGCTCAGGGGTACAGCCACCACCGTCCAACACCACCTGCCAGCACCTTCCTGGCCTGCACACAACACGGATACGGATGCCAGACCAAAGGTGGGAGCTGGGGACACACAGGGAGGGGCTGAGGCCACCTCCTGCCTCGAGAGATGCTGGGAGCCACGGGTCTCAGTTCCAGACACATTGAGGTTTGGCCCCGCAGTGCTGCGCAGCCTCAGGCGACTCACTCCTCCTCTCTGAGCCTCCTTGTCTTGTCCTCAGCCAGCCCTGGTCCCCATAACCTGGTGCTCTCAGGGGCAGTGATACCAACCCCACCTTCGCTATCTCCCTCCCACCTCGCGGGCTGGAGCCTGGGGTGGGGGCCTGCATGCTCTACCGGGAGGCCCCACCCCCCTGCCATGGGTTGCCTTGGCTTCCCCAGCTTCCCCTGGCATCCTGGGATCCCTTGCCACCCGCTGCCTCCCTCTGGCCGGCATGGGAGGGGATGAAGGTTGGGGGTCTGAAAGCTCGGGCTGATGCAGTGTGTGATCCTGGGCAAAGCCCCTCTCCTCTGAGCCTCAGTCTTCCCATCTGTACAAATAGGACCAGGGCAGTGACAAGCCCAGTCCCACATCCCCTGGCGGGATTTGGGGCTTCAGCATATCCCCCAGTATGGGCTCAAGGCCCTGGAAGGAGCTGGCAGGCGGGTCCCCCGGCCACGCTCAGCAGCTGCCACGCCAGGGGTACAGCTGGGGGAGGGCTCCCTGCATGCCCTGCCGGCCCCTCTGCCCTGCCCCTCCCAACCCCCGCCAGCCGGCCTCTTGGCCCCTACCTGTGCCTGATAAATGCCCGCTGGATCCCTTGGTCCTAATCCCACAAAGGAACGGTTTGCAGGGGACGTGCCGGGCGTAGAGTAGGCTGCGAGGAGGAGAGAGACCGAGAGCCCGTTAGCGCGGGGGCAGCGCGGGAGCACCAGAGAGGGTGGCCGCTGCTTAGGGTCAGACAGCCAGGCCTGCGCACCCAGCACCCGGTGCCTCTGAGCTGGCCGCCCTCCCCCGGACGGTTCGGGCACCCCGAAAAGCCCACAGGCTCAGGCCCCTGGGGTTGCACGGGCTGGTGTCTGCCGGGAGGGAAGGCGCGGGATGAAAGATTCATAATCCAGAAACCGCCTGTGAATTATTCAGAGAGTTCCAGTGCCTGGTCCATCCTGCTCCCGTGGCCTGCCTCCCGCCGTGCGGGGTGCCATGAATTATTGAGGGCGTTTTATTTATTAATTTCCCTCCTGGAGAGGGCTCGGGGAAGGCTGGGTGCACACACACAGCATCTTTGTATTTTAATCTCACTGATCACGCTTTGCGGGTGAGGGAATGATTCAAAATCCAGGCTGGGGTTGGGGGGAAGTGGGTGGAGGAAGGGTCCCCGTGTGTTCTCCACTGGAGCAAGGGTAAGTGGGAGGCAGTGAGGCTTGGGGAGCTTGCAGGGGGAAAGCAGGCTGGACCTGCGGTAGAGAAGTTGGTACAAGACAAGAGAGAAAAAATCCACATTCACTCCCCGTCTATTATGTGTCTACTGTATACCAGGCAGTGGGCAGCATTCCAGGGTTAACTCAGTGGCCTCAACACAGCAGACAAGACTATTCTGCCCACTTCACAGATGAGGAAGTAGGGCGAGGAGGTGATGACCAGCCTCTCATGCCAACTCTGTGCCCTGCGCCTGCCTCCTGCTAAGTGTTCTCCCTGATCTGTTTCACTGACTTGCTCCGCACCGCCCCTGGTGACTGTCCCAATTTGCAGCTGAGAAAACTGAGGCTCAGAGAGGGGAGGACAGTTGCCCAAGGTCACACAGGGAAGGAGCTTCAAGCGTGGGATTGGAGCCCAGCATCCCAGTGCTGCATCTTGGTGTTTGGAGAAAGATGTCTACTTGTGAGGCTGCCCCGGGTCTTGGCAGGCAGTGGATGCTGGGGAAGAAACTCTAGGGGTGGGGGTGCTGTGTGCAGGGAGGGAGCCGATAGGGCCCAGAGGGAGGGTTGGCCCCTCCTGTTGGGGGGGTGGTGAGGAAGCTCATTTGGGGAGTGAGGGAGAGAGAGACCTTCACAAAGATGGGGCTCAGGGGGAGGCTGGGGGCAGAGCCATGGCTGATGGGGATACCTGGACCAGGGTGGGGGGCTACTGGGGGCTGGTGAGCTGTCATCTCTCCAGCCACATCCCGAAAGTGGAAAGCTCAGGAAAGTTAGGAGGCCCAGCCAGGGTCTCCCACTAGGCTACCACCCAGACCTACATCTAGAGAGCAGAAAGTTTTAGAAGGCGGGGCAGCCACCCCTGCCCTCCTGGGGACAGACGGGTAAGTGGGGACTGTCCCGTCTGAAGGTGTGGCCCAGACTGGCAGCTAGGAACAGAGCCCGCTGTAGCCGGTTTTCCCCGAGAATCCAGGGGAAATCTGGAAGTTTTACGTGAAATGTCCTGACTTTAAAACAGCAACCATCATAACAGATTCCCCTTTTTCACAGACAGAAGGCACCTGGGGGCCGGGTCTGGCCCTCCCGCCTCCAGTTTGAGATCTTCCCCTACTGCTTGTTGTGCAGAGGAGCGTTTGGAGCCTGGGTACGGGAGTGGGGGTGGGGTGGCACACGGGGGGGCCCCAGGCCACTCAGCCAATGGAGGCAGACCCCAGGCTTGCCCCCAGCCATCTCCTCAGGCTGCCTTGGCCCTGCGTGGACCAGGCCTCCATCTGGGGACCCACCAAACTCGCCGGCACGCACCGGGTGGGCCTAAGCCCCCGACCCCAGCAGCGGGGCGGGGGAGGGGAGGGGCCCCTGGGGACGCCTTCCTGGGTGCTTACAGGGCGAGGTTGGCGACGAGCTTCCTCCCTCGGAGGTGGGTTTGGTGGCAGGGGGGAGCGCCAGCCGCGGCAGCCCGGGGGGCGGGGGTGCCAGCATCTGAGCAGAAAGGCAGTGACTGGACATTTTGAGCTGGCCACTTCCATTTAACTGGGGGGAACAGAGAGACAGGTGGTTAAGGCGGCGGGTGCCCCCTCCGCCTCGGGCTGCTGTCCACCCCGGGGCTGTGGATGGGCCTGGCCGGGACGAGTTTGGTGGGTGCCCAGGGCTGGCCTGGCTCCGCAGGCCTCCAGCATCCTGGGATGGCCATATCATTGCCGCCTCCTCAAGCCACTTTGTGCCCACTTCCTCCAAAACAGGATCAGTACCACCAGACCTCACGGGCGGCCTGGACACATCTCCCTGCATTCACCACGAGTACCCCTTCATCCATCACCTCGCCCACAGTCCCCAGGTCCAAAAGCCTCCGAACATCAAAGCTTTGGTGGAAGTTTGGCCAAAGCCAGCCTGAGCTCAGGAGTAATTGCGTCTGATTTCAGGGTCATCCGCTCAGACATTTGAAACAGGCCGAGTTCCCACTGGTCTGACTCCAGGGGCTGCAGACCCAGGTGTTTGCAAAACAGAAGCTGCCCGGTGGGAGGAAAGGCCGCCTGACACTCATAAACGATGCCCTGGGGTCCCCGGGGTGGTCGCGCCGCCCCACACTCACCGGTCCAGGCTGCTGACTGGCCGGGTCACAGGCCAGCGAGACGAGATCTTTGAGCGGGTCCTGGGGGTTGAGGTGAGGCGGGTAGCGGATGGCCGTGTGCGGGAAGTAGGTAGAGGCCGTCTGGGGCAGGATGGAGGTGGTGGGGAAGTGCAGGGCTGAGGACGGGTGAGGGCTTCGGGCGATCCCTGTAGAGATGGGGGTTGGGCAGTGGTCATCCGGGCTCCCGCTGGGCTGCCCTGTCTCAGAGTCACTGTGTTTATGCAAGTGGGTTACGCCTACATCTCCACCATGAGCCCACAGGGACATGGAATCACCCCTTTTACAATTTTTATTCATTAAAAAAAATTTATTTATTGTTATTTTTGCCATGCTGCATAGCTAATGGGATCTTAGTTTGCTGACCAGGGATTGAGCCCAGGCCTCGGCAGTGTAAGTGTGGAGTCCTAACCACTGGACCACCAGGAAATTCCGCTGTCCCTTTTGTTAAACAGAGGACGACTGTGACTCTCAGAGGGACCATCCCCTGTTCTAGCCACACAGTAGGCAGGTGGCAGACCTGGGGGTCTGAGCCCACACTGACTGGCCCCACAGCCCACATCTTGACCCAGGGCTCAGTTAGCTCTTTCCATAAATGGAAGGTGGGCCAATTTTTAAAAAAATTGAGATATCATTTGCACACTATAAAATACACCCTCTGAAAGTGTACATCCAGTTTCTTTTTTAGCACATTCACGGGGCTGTGCAACCATCACTAGAATCTCTTTTACAATATTCTCATATCCACCAAAGGAAGCCCTGTTCCCATGAGCAACACTCCTATTCCTTCCCCAGCCCCTGATAAGCAGGAACCCACTCTCTGTGGCCATGGATCTGCCTGCTCTGCACGTCTCCCATCAGTGGAATCACACCCTGTGTGTCCTCTGGGCCTGCTTCTCTCACTGAGTGTCGTGTTCTCAGGGTCCATCCATGTAGTAGCAAGTGTCAGGGCTTCTCCCCTTTTCATTGCTCAGTAATAGTCCAGTGTGGCATTTGCTTTTGTTGTTGTTGTTGTTCTGAATAGTTCAGTGATAGTTTTAATTCCAGAATATCTTCTTTCCCCGCAAAAGAAGCCCTGTATCTATTAGTGGTCACTCCCCTTTATTCTCTCTCTCTGGCCAGACAGTAAATATTTTTGGCTTTCCAGGCCATAGGGTCTCTGATAGGGCTACTCCACTCTGCCCGTGTCGCCTGAAAGCTGCCACAGATGATGAGTACACGGCTGGGTGTGGCCCTGCGCCAATAAAACTTTATTTACAAGAACAGGTGGCAGTTGGGGGCCCTGCTTTGCTGGGTCCCAGTCTAAATTGCTGTGCTATCTTGACTTTTGCCTCTGTCCTGTATACACACCTGCCTTTGTATGGCACTAAATCATTATTATCACAACCAAGGGACAACAGATGACATTCAGGTTCCTGTTTAACTTATTCTGATTTAACTCATTTGGTTCTATGGACAGCCTTGGGAGGGGGACATTTAGGAGCCCTGATGGACGGGTGACTGGCTTAACTCAAGCCCTGTGGTGGCTAGAGTCTGTCTCTGCTGCTGTGAGTGTGATGCTGCCCATGTGGGTGGCCAGGAGCGCCCATATTCCTGTGTGTGGCCTTTTTTTTTTAAACTTAAAAAAATTGTTTTTCATCTTTTTGCCACACCAAGCAGCGTGATCTGGATTTTAGTTCCCCAACCAGGGATCAACACATGCCCCCTGCAGTGGAAGCATGGAGTCTTAACCGCTGGACCACCAGGGAAGTCCATGTGTGACGAGTGTGTGTCCTGTGTGTCTGCCTCTTTTGTGGCTGTCCAGCCCCGGGATCTGTCCGTGGGTCACTTGAGTATGACAAATGGGGAGCAGGTTGAGAGGTGAGCCCCTGGCTGCACCTCTTGATACCAAAGGGGAAACTGAAGCCTCCAAAGAGTCAGGCCTGGGTGCTCTCTGCCACAGCACCTGCAGGCTTTCTTGCCTGGATGGGAGGATACAGCAATAGGACTTGTGGTCAGACAACTGGTGGGACTTCCTTGGCTGCAAGGGGCCTGTTAAGAGGGCCCAGCCACCCCTCCACGCCTGGGGCCCGTAGTGCTCACCACTGTGCACGGCGATGACGGGCCGGTGGTGTTGGGTGAAGCTGGAGAGGCGAGGTGAGTCCTGGGGAGATGGGCTGTTGAAAGGAGACTTGTCCATCTCTGTTTTCTTCACTGGGGATGAGATGCCTGTGAGGAGAGCCAGACAGTCAAGGGCCTGCAGGCAGGGTCTCTCCATTCCTAGGACCCTTGGACCTCCCCGCAGAGCCCGTGCCCATCCTTCCTCCAGCCACTCGTGGGTGAGAGGCTGGGAACCCATCGTAGAGAGGGCAAACTGAGGTTCAGAGCTGGGAAGGGGGCCACCCAGGGTCATGTGGCCCATGGGGATGAGGGGCCTAATGCCCCATGGGCCCCTGGATGACAAAGCCTGGCCCCCATCTTCTCTTCTTCCAGACATGGGTCAGCTCAGGGCTGCCCTCATTCCCTGGGGGACGCCAGAGCTCTGGAGAAGGCAGCCGGGTGGGAGAGGGGAAGGTCTGGCCCAAAGTCCGAGCAGCTCTGTGCTTGTGCCCCCAGCATCCTTACTGGGGGTGCAGAACCTTCCCTGTGGAATCAATGTGACTATTAAATGAGATACGGCAGGTAAAATCGTCAGACTAGGATCCAGCACAAACCCCTGCGCTGGAATCACCTGCTTCCATTCCTCTGCAGATAGGGGTCTCACTACCTACCCTGAATGCCCTGGGGGAACCCAGAAGGTCTCCAGCTCAGCCTCAATGATTGAAAGAATGGTATAAAGGAAGTGGACCCTGTTTCTGGGGTCTCCTGCCATGGTTCTGTGAGCTGACACTTGCATGTGTCCCTAGCGCTGTCCCATCTGGGACACTTGATGCACCCTCCCTCCCCTCCTCCCTGAGGCATTTCATCACAGGGCGCTTCTGGTAGCTGCATTAGCACCACTGGGGGTGGGGGTGGGGGCGTGAGCCCAATCCAAGAGTCAGGCCCGTTAAGAGCACTCAGGCCACCAACTGCTTTTGCCATTACAAAGACCACTGCCCTTGATGGCTCTGGGTGTGCACCCTCTGTGTGTGTGTGGGGGGGGCCGCGGGGAGGGTGGTGGCATGTCCTGGGATGTGGCTGGCAGCCCAGAGGGACCAGGCAGCGAAGTAGGGGCTTGAGAGCAGGTCTGGGCTTTCCCAGGGATAGGAGGAGCTGGCAGGACCCAGGGCAGGGTGTGTATGTCCCTGCAGTCACGGAGGGTGTATATATGCACACGCACATGTTTGCATGCGCAGTGGGCACTGGGCTGGTGCATGGCTGTGGCGAGAATGAGGTTAGGCTGTCAGACGCTCACTTAGGATCTCCTGGAACAGCCTGTCCTGCATGGAAATAGCCCGGCCCGTACCCATCCCCAGCTGCACCTCCGCAGGCCTTTTTAGAGCTTCCAGAGACCTGCTTGAAGGAGCCAGGGTGTGGGGTGGGGGCAGGGAGGCACCCGCATTGCAAGAAAGAGTCACCCTCGTGTTCCACACCCCCATCTGATGCTCCTGCATCTGAACATCTCTAGTTCGTCCAACAAACACACTGGGAAGAGCCCCACATGTGCAACCGTGGCAGTTAACACTGTGCCCCTAGGTGCCCCATCAAAGTAAGCGTCTCTCCACTTAGCAGGTGTGCCCTTGACCTCTCCATCCTGATGCATCCGGCCATCTTTCTGTTCAATATACCTATCTATACATCCTCCTTGAGCATCCCTACGCCGCCAGTGGAAGATACGCACCTATCTGGAGACAGGTGCCAGTCGGGGCCCCGCTTCCCCAGCATCTTTCCACCTGTCTGTCCCCCACTGAAGCACACACTCTTCATCTAACAGGGAGGCCTGCATCTCCCCCATCTGAGACCCACAAACTAGTCCATACCCCTGCAGCCCACCGTGGTGGAGCCTTCGAGTCTCCAGGGCCCACGACACGGCATGGGCAGCGGGTGTGCAGAGTGGATGGGTGGGCGGAGCACAGTTCCGGTAGGAACCGCCACTGCTCAGTGGGCACTCACTATGTGGGATGCTCTCCCCAGCACTGCTGATCTCAGCCGGTCACCCTCTGTGGGGCCATCCTGGGCTCTGTGGGATGTGGAGCAGCCTTCCTGGCCCCACCCACTCAAAGCCAGGAGCCCCCCCCACCCCCAGTCATGATGACCAGATGTCCCAGACATCACCCAGTGTCCCTTGGGGGCAGAGATGACCTGGGTGAGGACCCTCTGTGAGACCCTGGGGAGCCACAAGGTGGTGGAGCTGGGACTCAATCCCAATTCGTAACCACAGGAAATGCTCAGCACCCCCACCCCCGCAAAGTTAAATAAGGGATGAGGTAAGCCAACCCCCCTCCTCACAACAGAATAACTGCCTGTGAAGGGCCTGTGTCCCCCGGCGAAGGGCCACAGAAGCAGCAAGAGCAGAGAACTCTGGGATCCCCTCTTTGCCAGGCTTGGCTGAGTAATCAGGGAAGGCCTCGGGGAGGAGGTGGCCACGTGAATAGGCACTCTTGGCACTCCTGGCCTGGGCATGGAGGGTGCAAAGGCCTGGAAGCTGGTATAGGGGTCCTGAGAGATGTGGCTGCAAGACCCCCCAGGGGGGTCTTGCCTGGGCTGGGGGGGTTGGTCTTGTCCTGGAGGGGCTGGCAAGATTCCGCTCCCCCCACCCCCAGGCCTCTGCTCCTCTAAGGCACTGGAGTATGGAGGCTGGGGCTGGGGAGTTAACTGAGCGCTGCCTGCTGCCCATGGAGGTCACAGCGGAGGAAGGGAGAGACTGCTCTAATCAGTTTAACCCCCTTAATGAACAGCTAATTGGGGGCTGTCTAGACAGGAAGCTGGAGGAAGCCAGGAGGAGGAGAAAAAGGAGGAGGTGGTGTAAGAAGGGAAGGAGAGGAAGGGGGAGGAGGAGGGGGGAGGAAAAGACAGAATCCATCTCCCCAACAGGTTGTGCGCACCAGGAAAGCAGGGACAGGCACACACTAGAGGTTTGTGTGTTTGTGTTTGTGTGTGATGCCCACTGAGATGCCCATAGAAGGAAGCAAGTTTGTCATCATCTGAGGTAACCAATGGGAGCTTCAGGGGGACTGACCCCCTCTGGCATCCCCTTCTGGCTCTGTGATTCCCTATCACACACCAGAAGCTGTTACAGCCTTCCTTCTTGTCCTCCCCTCTCACGGCTATGTCATTCTCAGGGCAGGAAGGTCAGATCCAGCCTTAGGGACTCTCTCCAGTATTCCCTTCCTTTCAAAATGCTGTTTTTCTTTTTTGAGCATCCTGTATTGAAATCTGGGCTCTTTATTTCCAGCCTTTCTCTTTTTTTAATCAATAGACTGAAGGCTATAATTTTTCCTCTCAGGACTGCTATGGCTACCCCAGCACAGGCTGTCTTTCAGCTCTAAATAGTATACACTTTATATGTAGACAACCTCTTCAATTACAGAGTTAATGAGAAGTGCTTTTGAGTTTCCAATCAGGAAATGACAGGGCAGAAGTTCACTGTCTCCCAATATCTACTTTATCCTTCTTTCTTAGTAACAGAACCATTAATTTGAGATGGCACATGATTGCCCCAAGTAAAACTACATTTCCCAGCATCCATCACACAGCCAGCTATGGCCTTAGGACTAACTCAGAGGCGCAGAGACAAGCACAGAGGTAAGTGAGTCTTCTGAGAATTATGTTTAAAGGGGGAGGACATGCCCACACTTGACCCTTCTTTCCTGATGGCTAGATATGATACATGATGGTTGGAGCTCCAGCAGTTACTCTGGACTATGATGTAGGAATAAAAACCATATTCAGTGCTGCATAATGCAGGAGACTAAAACTCTCACATCACACTTGCCCAGGGCTGCTGATGGCTGGACATCTATTTGAGAGAGAAATATACTTCCTTTTGAGTTTTCTGTTATCTGCAATCAGACTTAAAGCTTACTGAATACAGATCTTTCTAGAGACAAACTTGAGAGAGATAGGGAACTCAAAGAGAAAGAACCACAGAGACACTCCGACTCATAAATTAGAGCCTAATAGAGAGAGGTCCCCCCGCATTAGGTCCCTGCTCTGGGAGCTCATAATGGAGAAGAGGGAGGACCCTTGGGACCTCAGATGTCACAACCAGCTGTGTTACAGACTGATTCAAAGAGATGGGAATTTTATAAGGATGTGAACACCAAGAAACTCTCCTGTTTCCTGGTCACTTATCATATGCTAGATGGTTGCTTTATTCACATTCCAACTCTCCAAAAGAATGATCGTTCTCATCTTCCCACTTTGGAGATGAGGCAACTGAGGCTCAGAGAAGTTGAGTCACCTGTCCAAGGGTACATAGCCTACACAGGGAGCAAAAAGCAGGGCTGGGATTTGTACCCTTGTTCTCTGATGCCTGAACCTGCCTTCTTTTTCTTCCTTCCTTCTTTTCCTTCCTTCCTTCCTTCTTTTCTTCTTACTGAAGAATAGTTTTATAATGATTCAGGTATACAGTAAAATGATTCAATTTCACATATATATATATATATATATCAGATTCTTTTCCATTTTAGTGAATCTGCCCTTTTAAGTGTAATCTTAGATTACTTTTCAAGGATCCTATAGGTATGGGACTTTGTATAGGCAGATCTCTATAAGACATCAGGCTCTACATGAGTAGGGAAGAGGGAAAGAGGAGGAGGAGGGAAGAAAATAAATTCTAAAGGTATACTGGGTACTTATTATGTGCCAGGCCTGTTTTAGGAACACTAGATGTCATTAATTTACTTAATCCCACAACAACCCTATGGAGTGGGTAATGCAGGTATTAACACCCCCATTTTACAGATGAGGAAACTGAGGCACAGAGAGGTAGGGGCACCAGGAAGCTGCTAAGGGTTGGGGGACTCAAGTGTCCACCGTTCATAACCACTAGGCTATATGATGGGTTGAACCCTTGCTAAGGGAAAAGACATCGAGTAGAGCCAAGCTTCTAAAATTGGGGGACAAGAGAATCTGAGGAATGCCAGGGACGTCCTTTCCACAGGCGACTCTGCAAACCACTTCCTTTATGGCTAGCGCTGGCTCACTAGAGAGCGGAATCTTAAGGTGAAAGACTCTCTCTCTCTCTTTTTTTCCCCTGGCTGCGCCCCGCGGTTTGCGGGATCCAACCAGGGCCCTCTGCAGTGAAAGCGCCAAGTTCTAACCACTGGATCGCCAGGGAATTCCCATAAAGGGATTCTTTAGATGACAACGACGGTGGAGATGGAAACGCCAAAGAAGGGAAGCCTTTGGAGAATGCCCTTGGGGAGACGGTTAGTAAACAAAGAATCCGGAGGAGCCAGCGCTCAACAGAAAAGAGCCTCTATGAAACAGCTGACCCTACAGAACAGGAGCCTCAAGAGAGACATTCTGGAGAGGACCCTATGAAGACAAAAGAGCAACAAGAAAACCTGCCAGGAAAAGGATGCTATAAGAGAAGAGGCGGGGCTTCTATGGAACTGGAATCACCCATACCAAGATCCCGTGAAGATGGGAATCTTGGTGGGGGGGAGGAACTCCAGAAAGGACCCTAAGTGAGTAGGGAACCTATGTATCAGGACCCTCTAGCGGCGACGCTATATTGGAGGGTCTATGGGGAACCCCAAGAAGAAGCACCCTGCTGATCGAATCTATATTGAGTCAATTCTGTAGAGCAAGAAACTGACAGAGATAGCCTGTTTACAGGCAGAGGGCAAGAAAGCCGGCCAGAGTGGAACCAAAGAGCTCCGGGAATGCAAACCCGGAGTTGACGTCCAGCCGAACGCAGCCCGCGCGACTACAATCCCCAGGAAGCCCCATGGCTCCAGGCCGACTCCCGACTCCCTGGCGCCCGCGCAGTGCCTGTCGGAATACGTAGTCCCAGCCGCGGTAACCCCGACCGGAAAGCCGGCCAGCTCCCGCCGCCAGCCCCACCTCCTTCCATGTCCTCCGTCCAGTTGCGGCTGCTACTCGTGGGAGAACTGGGCGAGGTGTAGTAATCGCCTCCGGGGCTCGTGTCCACGTCTTCCTCCATCGAGCCGGATTTGTGCCGCTTGCTCCTAAAGGGCGAAGGAGGAAGCCAGCAGGGCGGTTACCACGGAGACGCAGGGGGCCCAGCGGGCGTCGCTACTTCCGGCCCTTGGCAGGGGCGGGGCGAGGAAGGTGCTATCGCGATACGTCACGCGAGCCGCGGACTTGCCCCTGACCCTCAGATAACACTTGTTATAACCAGCCCGTTACTTGGATGGGACACCTGGGACCAGAAACAGGGAGGGACTCGGCTGAGGTCCAAGCTAGAAAATTAGCAGAGTGGAGACTAAAGTCCTGAAGACCTGGTTCATCTCTGAGCTGCTGTAATCCCCAGAACCTGGTAGGATCATGATCCCATTTTACAGATGAGGAAACCGAGGCAAACATAATGTGACCGGCTCACGATCACATAGCATATCTCAGCAAGAACCATTGTCTGTGTTCTCATCGCAAGGGCTGGGCCTGTAGGACTCTAGGCTGCGGGAGTCTAGTGTGGGGTGTCAGGACTGGGGAAGAATCACTTGGGTCCTGGATTTTGAAGGATAAATAAGAGTTTTCCAGGTGATATGTGGAAACAGGGAAACGAGTGAACCAGCTGGGGCTGGATGGAGGTGGGTGGGTGGGGTTATGGAATGCCCAGAGGTGGGGCCCTAGGGACATACCCGCTGGAGGATGTGCTGGGTAGCGTTCTTCTCATGCCGGTGCTGGCTGGATTTAGGTCATATGCCAGGTGTCCCTGAAGCTCCCCCAGGGAGAAGTTGGGTCCTGTTCCAGTCACCACAGGTGCTGCAGAAGGCGACAGAGAGGAGGGTGAGGGAGGGAACAAGGTCCAGGACTGTGATTTGCCCTGGAGGGGTGGGGAGAGCCCTCTGGGGGCTGGCACTAGTTTGGCTGAAACTGGCCTATATTCTATGTATCAGAAGAACAAGGCCACTGAGAAGACACCAAAGTCACACTGTGAGGTAGAGACATAGCCTGAGCCGGAGGCCAAGCTTCCCAGCATTCCCAGAGGCCAGGCTCTGCCGATCTGGACAGGGAGGGAGATGGTTAGGGTTAAGGTAGGGTGCTGTGCTGTGCTCAGTCGCTCAGCTGTGTCTGACTCTTTGCAACCCCATGGACTATATAGCCCACCAGTCTCCTCTGTCCATGGGATTCTCCAGGCCAGGATACTGGAGTGGGTTGCTGTTTCCTTCTCCAGGGGATGTTCCCAACCCAGGGATTGAACCCAGGTCTCCCACATTGCAGGTGGATTCTTTACCATCTGAGCCACCAGGGCTTCCTGAGGTGTGGACTAGAAATGGAGGTGTCTGGCGGGTGGGGGGGTCCCCAGCAAGTCCATAAGTAAGGCAAAAGGACAGGAGAGAAAGCAGATTGGGGGACCCTCTGGGGTATCCTCCTCATGGGGTGAGGGAGGCCCCAGGAGGGGGATGTTGGGGTGGAAGTTCATTTAGCCCCTCCACCCAGCATCTAGAGCCCTTCCTGGGGAAATGCATGTCACCCTGACCTTGGGCTCTGGAAAGGGCCTGGATACTGCCCTTCCTAGGAACCTTAGTTTAGTGACAGGGGTGGCTGGAGAGGACGAGGGGGAGCGGGCCAGGGATATGGGTTCCTTCTTCCTCCCTCCCTGAGTCCCTTTCCTTCTGGGAGCCCCCATCCCAAAGCCACTTCTTCCTGACAGCTGCCCCCCTCCCACAGCAGGTCCAGCACAGGTGGGCGGGGACACTTACTCCGGGACACTTGGATGAGCTCAGTGACACTGAACACACCGGAGGTGACGAAGCTCTCCTGGAAGTCGGTGGTGTCTGGAAAAGAGACAGAGGACAGGGCTCAGCAGGTGTCTGGCTGAGCTAGGTCTGGTCCCCCACCTTCACACCTCTGGGCTGCCCAGACTCTGGGGTGTCTGACCAGGCATCCCCGTCTACCCCATCCTCCTTGACCGCAGAGGGAGGATGGCTGTTTCAACCCTTCCAGGCTGAGGAGGAACCCTCTGCTCTGATGCAGCTGGAGCGGATCTTCATTTCTGAGTCTCTGCTCCGTCCTTCTCAGCGCAGCTGCAGCCAGCCTCCTGTCCTCCAGCCTCCCAGCCTTCCTCCAGGGTCTTTGTGGCATGGCAGGCTGCACACACGAGTGGAGGCCAGACCTGGGTTCACATCTCAGCTAGGGTGCCCACTTGGTGTGTGATTCTGGACAAGTCACTTTACCTCTTTGGTCTCAAAGTGGGGACCATACACCCTGTCACCTTGGGTGATTGTAAGATATGAATGCTACAACCCAAGAGGGACCAGCTCAGTCCTTTTGCCTCACTCATTGCCCCATGCAACACTGCAGTCTTTTAGCTTTCTGCTGCCAGGCTGGGAGCTCTGTGGCATCCCCAGTTCCTGGGCTAGAACCTAGAAGACAGCAGAGGCTCAAAACCATGGGCTGAATGGAGGGTCCACAGGCAGCAGTTAAAATCTCCAGTGTGCCTAGACCCATTCCTGCCTAATGTTAAAGGCAGTTTCACTGTGCCAGGGGCTGTCTGGACACTTGGACAGCCTCCTCTCCAGGATGGGGTGGTTTAGACACATTTCATGGATTTGGAAACTGAGGTTGGCCCCAAGAGGGCAAGAGCCCTGACCCACCTAGACAGCTGGGAGGGAACAGGCCTGTCCTGCCCAGAGGCCCTCACAGGCAGGACGCATTCTCCCAGCAAGTGTTTCCCAGGCACTTCCTGTGTCTGCCTCCGAGCTGGACACTGGGGAAACCATGGGGAACAAGACTAACAGGGGCCACTGCTCTCAGTCTGGAGTGGGCAAAGGAAGCCACATAAGAGCAGGAAGTAAAAAACCCTTGTACATGAATGTTCATAGCAGCATGATTTATAGTAGCTGAAATCAGAGAACACCCAAATGTCCATCAGTGATGATGGATAGATAGAATGTGGTCCCTCCACACATGGGAGCATCACTCAGCCATGAAGAGGAGAGAAGCCCTGACACTTGCCACCACGTGGACAGACCCTGAGAACATGATGCTCAGTGAGAGAAGCAGACACAGAAGGACACACAGGGTGTGATCCCACTGATGGGAAATGTCCAGAACAGGCTGATCCACAGACACTGAGAGTGGATGAGTAGTTACCTAAGGAAGGGGAGTGACTAATGGAGATGGGGTTGCTTTGGGAGTAATGAAAATGTTCTGGAACCAGACAGGTGATGTGTGCACAGTTTGGTGAATGTACTTAATACCACCGAATGGTACATTTTAATATGGTTAAAATGATACATTTTATGTGTGTTGTACCACAATTTAAAAAAACTTTTAAAGATCATTAAGTCAAACATGAGCTGTGTCAGGGGGTAGCAAGGTGGGGGAGCCTGATGGGGAGGGGACCTATTGTGCACAAAAGGCTCAGAGAAGGCGTTCCTGGGAGGGTGACATTCAACCAAGACATCAGGGTAGGAGTGGAAAATAGAAATGTGAGTTTGAATTTGAGAAGTGTCCTGACAGCCCCTGGCACAGTGAAACTGTCTTGTGAGAAGTTGGCTGCCTTGATTAGAATGATCTTAAACTCAATGTTTTGCCATCTTCCTGTGGGCTACAATGTTCCCGGCAGTGGGGATGGCTTATGCAAAGGCCCTAGGGTTGGAACATAGGGCTTTTTTTTTTTTTTTGGATACACCACACAGCGTGTGAGGATTCCCCGGTAGCTCAGCTGGTAAATAATCCGCCTGCAATGCAGGAGATTCTGGTTCGATCCCTGGGTTGGGAAGATCCCCTGGAGAAGGGATAGGCTACCCACTCCAATATTCTTGGGCTTCCCTAGTGGCTCAGATGGTAAAGAATCCTCCTGCAATGTGGGAGACCTGGGTTCGATCCCTGGGTTGGAAAGATGTCCTGGAGAAGAGACTGGATACCCATTCCAGTATTCTAACCTGTATAGTCCATGGGGTCGCAGAGTCGGACGCGACTGAGTGACTTTCACTTTCACACGGCATGCGGAAAATCCCTGACCAGGGATCGAACCCGCGTGCCCTGCAGTGGGAGCGTGGAACACTGGACCATCAGGGAAGTCCAAGGCCCTGGGGTGGGGACACACTTGGTGAAGTGGAGACTGACAGGGCTGGAGTTGAAGGAGCCAGGAGAGCGGTCAGAGTAGAGGTGGCAGCTTTTGGTTTCGAGGTGGTGGTGGGAGCAGTTCTTGTCCAGGCCCCTAGGGGGCAGCACTAGCCGCAGAGAGCGCAGATCAGCGCCGGGCTTCCCCGCTGTCCGTCACTTAAGACCCCTCCTTGCTTATGAACTTTGTGTCCACAATTTATTGAGCAATTACTGCCTGCCCAGGCCCATGGTGGAAGGCTGGGGACCACAACATTCCCGAGGAGGACAGGGCGGTGGCTCCCAGTGTCCAGGGGAAGTGGCCATGGCCATTTCCTGCTGACCCAGCTGGCCAGCTGCTGTCAGCACGCCCCTCCCCCCTCCCCCCACAGGGGTTTCCTGTTTGTGCAGCGCTCGCCCAGCTCCATCTCCAGGGGACTCCCTGGCGGGCGGGGAGGAAGTGACTTCCTCCACCAGACGCTGGAGCTCCCCATGGGACCCGGCCAAATGCCGCAGCCCCGCCGCCTGCCTCGAACATCTGGCTTGGAGGGAGGCACGTGGGGATCACAGGAGGCCAAGGAGGACTCAGGTCACAGATGGCCAGTGAGGTGTGGCCCGGGGGCCTGTGAGCCTCCTGGAACCGTCCAGCCTCCCTGTGCATGCCTGTGACGGACGTTCCATGGGGGATGCCCTCACCCACCGCTTGTTTCTTCCCTTCTCCCTTTTCATCTCCCCTCTGTCCCTGCTCCTGGTGTACTCTCTCTCTAGTTTCCCTTTTCCTCTGCGTTATCCCTCCTCTCCTTTTTTTTTTTCTTTTTTCTTTCTTTCTATAAATGTTTTTTGAGCATGTGCTGTGTACTGTGTCCTATTCTAGGTACTGAGGACAGGGCAGTGATCAAGACAAACACCTCTGCCCTTTAGTAGGGGACGTTCCACCAGGTGAGATAAGCAAACACATATGCAATCACTAAGCAACTAAGCAAATACATACGCAATCACTAACTTCCTCTAAAGGAACTAAAACAGAGGGCTGGGATTGAGAGTGGCCAGGTGGCTTGAGCTAAGGAGCTCAAAGAAGATCTCTCTGAGAGGGAGGCATTTGAGCTAAGACTTGGGTGATCTGAGAGAGACAGAGCAGTTTGCTGTTCAGACAGAGGGTACAGCCTGTGCAAAGGCCCTGGGGGGCCTGGCGTATTGGAGGAGAAGTGAGGAGGCCCCCTGTGGCTGGACCAGAGTGAGCAAGGGGCAGAGAAGGAGGAGGTGGGGGACCGAGGGCATGGGGCAGGTTGTACAGGGCCTCCTGGTCTGCAGCAAGGACTTGAGCTTTTACCCTGAGGGATGTGGGTGGGGGAGGGGCAACACATGACTCAAGTGCTCACAGGAGCCCTCTGACCACTTCAGGGAAGACAGACTGTGACAGACAGGAGCCAGGGGATAGAGTAGAAGCAGGGCCTCTGCAGCTTCCAAAACTTTTCTGTCCTTCAGGCGTCTGCTTCCAGCCCTGATGCAGCCAAATTCTCCTGCTTCCCACCCCCCAACCCCAACACAGAACTGACTTGTCCTACTCATTCATTGAACATCCTGTGAGACTGCTGGGGGAGCACCTCTGAGCCCAGATGCTGGAGCTCAGGGTCATGGGTTCCAACCCCAGCTCCCTGGACGCCACTGGAAGGTTCATATGCCTCTTTGGGCCTCAGTCTCCTCCTCTGCAAAATAGAACAACAGCAGCACCTACTCCAGGAATGACTCAGGTACTCATACAGGACCACACAGAACCCACAAAGGGTGTTCCCAAAATTACTCCTAAATAAAAGATGGGAATGCAACCGTGTCCTCCACCCCGCCACCCCCAGACTCACCCAGTGTGATGGGCTTGCTGTCCTCCTGGTCAGAGCCCATCCCTGCCCGGGGACTGCCACTCTGCTCTGCATCTGCAAAGAAAGGGAGGGGGAATTGGTGACATCGCCACAGGGGTTCCCATCCCGAGGCGGGGAGGCATCAGCCCAGCCCTAGCTGGGACTAGCACCATGGAGACCGCGGTCTGGAGCATGGCGTGGCCCCTTCCCTGGCTGCTGCCACAGAGGGTTGTGAATGTCTTCTGTCACTGGGGTCACGGGTGAGAACCCAAGTGCAGGAGCTGGCTCGGTCATAGGGAAGTGCTCTCTGAGCCTCAGTTTCCTCTTCTGTCAAGTAAGGATAGCTCATTTAATCCTGCCTCCACTGTATGAGGTGGGAACCCTCATGCCCATTTTACAGATGAGAAAACTGAGGGCCAGCAGGTGAGTCCTTGACCCCTCAGGATCCCTCCCATCTTCCTCTGCCTTCAGAGTCCCAGGAGCCCAGCCCATGGTCTTGGGTTGCTATTCAGGGTCCCCAGAGAGGGGGCTGAGGGGCACATTTCCACAGCTGTGATGTCCCCCTCCCCTGCCCAACTTGGGGGCTCCCTCCCACCCCGGCGCCCGCCCCCCCATCTTATCTAAAAATAATCAGGCTCCTTGGCAGCCGGGTGAAGCAGACAGACGCTGAGCTCAGCGTTATTGGCTCCAGAGAACTAGATGGAGGGCGAGTCACGCCAGCCCCCTCTGCAGTCCCCACCCCCACCCTCCACCCTGGGTTGGGGGCAGGGGAGCACATGGCCAAGCCCAGTCAGGCAGAACCCCTACAGCCCTATTCATTTATGTCTCAGGTCAAGGGCTAAGGTGGCGGGAAGCACCATCAAATGACGGAGAAAGAATCAGGCCCCTGCCACCTGCCACACTCCAAGCCCAGGGCTGTTTGCTGTGTGACCTCAGGCAAGTTCCTTACCTGCCCTGAGCCTCAGGCAAGTTGCTTACCTGCCCTCAGCCTCTTTCAAATGTGTGAAAGCATTTCACAGGCCCGACTGGGTTGCCAGTAGGTGGCAAGGGGATATTAACAGTATATATTAAGCACTTAGGGCATATTGAGTTCTATATACATGGTAACATCTATCCCATTATTATTATTATTGTTATTTTTAAGTCCCTAAGATGACTGTAGATATGGCACTTTGTTGTTATCATTTCATACCTTCCCTTAAATCATTAAGAGCTACTTATGTGGCATTCTTAGTGTACGCATTTTTTGGACAAGGAAAATAGATGGTTAGAATGATGAAAAAGTGCCTACACTACACCCCTTGTTGTTATTTTTTTTATAGTAGTGTATCATTTTATTTCACTTACTTTTTAATCCCCCCCCCCCAACCAGGTGAGCGACTTGTGGGGATCTTAGTTACCTGGTCAGGGATCAAACCCGTGGTCCTGGCAATGGAAGCGCAGAATCCTAACCACTGGCCCACCGGGGAAGCCTCCCTTGTTAATTTAATTCATACTCTGCACATGCATCCAGACGTGCAGCGCGGCCAACGTAAACTGCTTGGCATCTGCCGTTCGGTGCCTGAGTTCCCATCCCAGCTCTGGGAGCATCCGGGGCCACGTGGTCCTGGAGAGGTCACTTCCCCTCCTGGGCCTTGATTCACCCAGGGTTGCTGAGGATAATAGTAATGATGACGCTGCTCACAATAGTCACTGATCCCGCGCCATTTGCCTGGCATGGAACCTGCAGCTTTGTACACACTGTGCGCTGAGCACCTGCTGGTGGCCAAGACCGTGGATGCTGTAAAAAGCCTAGGAGTGCCCCACCACCAGCCCGCCTCAGCTTCCCATCCCTGACAGAAGCGCATACAGGCAGCCCTCCTTGGCTTGGCTGAGCAGCCCCCCGTGTGGCCAGCTGGGCTGGGCAAGGCTGGACAGCAGCAAGGGGATTGTGCCTGGCTGGGCCCCACGCCCCGTGGCAACTCCCGGGCTGGGCAGCCAGCGGCCCCTTGGAGCCAGCCTTCCTGCTTGAATGGGCGCGTGGCTGGGCACGGGTGGCCACTGTTGGGAAGGGCCCAGCCTGGGCAGCCAGCCTTTGGGCTCCAGGCCTCGGGCACAGACCCTCTTCCAGAACCGGCGCCCATACGGACTCAGCAGGCAGCGGTGCCCGACTGGCACTCAGGCGCCTACCCGAGGAGGTAGGGGTATTTCTCAAGCACTGTCTGTGTGTTCCTGCTTTGGAACCAGGCAGCCGGGCCTGCGGGCCTCTCCCCGTGCCTCACTCCCCGCACCTGTGAAACGGGCACCGTGACAGCGTCTCCCTCAGAGCTGTAAGCACGTCGCCCACCAGAGTAGAGTTTCATTGCTGTTGTTACTGTCTGGCTGTTTCTGCCTTGGGTGCCTTTACTTCCTATGGACTGAAAGCCATGGCGCTAGCTATGGCTGGCTCTAGTCTGGCGCTCTTACCGTCTGCTCTTGACCTCAGGCCGGCCACATCATGTGTCTGAGCCTCACCTTCCTCATCTGTAAAATGAGGATATGACACAACCCACCTCCCAGGGTTTGTCAGGACTCCATGTCAGCTAATAACAATTGTAAAATGTTGGTGCCAAACTGACATTCAATACATGGAAGGTTTGGAGGACCTAAATGAGAGTGTTTTTAAGTTTCTTTCCCTGTTTTTTCTTATGGAAAAAAAATTGGTTAAGGCCTTTCTTTCTTTCGACTGCACAGTATGCAGGGTCTTAGTTCCCTGAGCATGGACCAAACCCACACTTCCTGTAGGGGAAGCATGGAGTCTTAACCACTGGACCACCAGGGAAGTCCTTTTAATTTAGGTTTCTAATTGATCATTGCTAAATTTTAGAAATGGAATTGGTTTGGGGGTTTTAAGCTTGTTGGAGAAGGAAATGATAATTCATTCTAGTATTCTTGCCTGAGAAATCCCATGGACAGAGGAGCCTGGCGGGCTATAGTCCACGGGGTTGCAAAAGAGCCCAACATGACTTAGTGACTAAACAACAACAACAAAATTTTGTATCCTGCAACCTTGCTGAACTCACATGTTAGTTCTAAGGCTGCACCCCACCTTTTTCTTTATGGGTTAACCCCTTTTTGCTTGGGGTTATCTATGTAGACACTGTATCACTTGCAAGCAGAGCTAATTTTATTTCTTCCTTCCCAGTCAGCATGCCTCTGATTTTTTTTCTTGCCTTATTGCACCGGCTAGGCCTTCCAAAACCCTGTCGACTACAAGTGGTGGGGGCAGGTGTCCTCGTCTTGCTTTTGATCTTAGAGGAAACCCATTCAGTCTCTCACCACTAAGAACTATGTTAGCTGTGGGTTTCTGCAAATTCCTTTACTGGGTTGAAGAAGCTCACTCCCCCCACCCTGTTTCTCTCTGTTTCCTATACTCTGGGGAGTTCTTTTTAAATTTAATTAAGTATAGTTTCTAAATGATATGAGGCTGTACTTGTATGACATCTTATTAAAAATTTTTTTAATTTGATTTTTAGATTGTTTTGAAATATACATTACATATACTCTACCATTTAACTGTTTCTAAGTGTACAGGTTAGTGGCACTAAGTCAGTTCAGACTGTCTTGTGACCATTCCACCATCTATCTCCAGAACTTTCTTATCTTCTCAAACTGAAACTCCATTCCCATGAAACACTGACTCTCTGTCCCCTCCCCTAACCCCTGCCCCCACCATCTACTTATCTCTACAGATTTGACTTCTTCTGTGCCTGGCTTCTCTCACTGAGCATCACGTCCTCTGAGGTTCATCCACATTGTAGCAGGCGTCAGAACCTCCTTCCTTTCTATTACGCCGTCTTATTTTTAATCATCCCTAAAAACCTCAAACTATTTCTCATCCACCTGCTGACCACTTGCCAGTTATTTGGTTTCTGGAAACTCCCAATCTTCTGCAGCTGTCCAGTGTGGGAGCCCCGAGTGACGTGTGACTTGAAATTTAAATTGGCTAAACTGAAATTAAATGCAATTTTCAGGACTTCAGTCGCGCCAGTTACCTTTCAATACTGGACAGACACACTTGGTCAGTGGTGACTGAATTGGCCAGCACTGAACACGCCATCATCACAGTTCTGTCAGGCTGAGCTGCTCTGGATATTTCCATGAAAAATCCGAAGAAGACAGAGCACAGATGATTCTCCCACCTCCTTTCTACTTAGAGACCCAGAGTGGATAACGCCTAAAGGCTGGCTAATGTCCGACATCCCAGTCCCCAAGCGGGCAGCTTTCATTTGTTGAGCTTTTACTGTGTTATGAGCTTCACGGCACTATCTGACTAAATCTACCCAGTTGATGAGGTTTGTAAACTGAGGCCCAGCTCAGAGAGTCTATATTTCAAAGTTGATGTCTATGCAAAGAAATTGCCTAGCACAGAGGGACTTGACTGGGGCATTCCTGCTCCCCAAAATGGTGTCTAGGGACATCTGTGGTTGTCATGATTGGGGAAGGAGCTCCTGGCATTGAGGGGTTGGGCCAGGGATGCTTGCCTGGGAGAATCCCACTGAGAGTTGCCCAGCCTCCCATGTCTGGACTGGGGAGGGAGTCCAATCCAGATCCAGCCACTCTCAGTAGGAGCAAAAACTGGCTCTTGGGCTATCTTTTTTTTTTTTTTTAAATAAAACAGATATATAGACATAGATACAATATATAAATAGATATATAATATACCTGTAATATTAAAATCTCATGAGGTTCACTGATTAGGGAAAAATCTGTCTAAAAAGGCTTTTTGTGTGTGTGCTAAGTCGCTTCAATCTTGTCCAACTCTTTGCGACCCCGTGGACTGGTGCCCGCCAGGCTCCTCTGTCCACAGGATTCTCCAGGCAAGAATTCTCCAGGAGGGTTGCCATGCCCTCCTCCAGGGTATCTTCCCAAGCCAGGGATCAAACCCACAGGTTCTTTACCACTAGTGCCACCTGGGAAGCCAAAAAAGACTGTTTAGGGGGAGGTAATAATGAAAGAAAAGTGTCTTGTACAATTTTAAAGGGTTGTCAAAAGAGAAATAATATGCAACAGAGACCAGAAGTGACCTACAAGGTCTAAAGCATTTACTTTATTCAAAGTCTGCCAACTTCTGCTGTGTGTGCTCGACATCTCTGAGCCTCCATCTCCTCATCCACAAATCACACCTGAACTGCCCTACTGTTTACCTCTATCCTGTGAGCACTTAGCAAATTGACTGCCAAGCACCTCTGGGTGCCACCTGCCTGGGGGAATACAGCAACAAACAAGATGAGCAGAATTCTCTGCCCTCATGGTACTGATGTCCTAATGGTTGCGTGCCAGGCAATCAACAAGTAAGCAAGTTAACCAGGAGTATGTAATCTCAGGCTGGGTCATTCAACCCAGGTGCAAGGGAGGTGCAAGGGAGGTCATTCAACCCAGAGATGAGAGTGGCAGCCCCTGGTGGGTGAAGGACTGTGACTGGAGCTCCAGGGAGGGTCATCCAGCCCACATGGTGTGAAACGGTACATTCCAGTAATTAATACTTAGTGAGTCACCCCTTTGGCTATGTTGGGATGTATGTTTCACCGCCACTGACTCATCTAATCTTCGAAACTCTCCCAGGAGGGATGTGTGGTTATCACCCCCATTTTCCAGATGGGGAAACTGAGGCACAAAGTGAGGTGGCTACGTATGCAAACTCACACAACACCAGGTGGCAGCAATGGGACCCGGGATCAGCGCCCAGACACCCTGAGGCCTCACGTTTGGGTCTGGTGCTTTTGACTAGGAAGGATCCAGTGGGGGCCCTTGAAGGGGGCTCAGTACCCCCTGACAGAACCCCTTCTTTGTCAGTAGTTTGGGGTGATTCCCCCATGTTTGAACCCTGTTGTCTGACCAGATAAAGCCCCTAGCTGGGGGTCCCCTGATGCTCAGCTTTTGCCAAAGTTCCTTCTCTTACTAATTGTGGTGTTGGGACAGCTGGGGGCAGGGGGGAACAGCCGTTTCATTTATGCCAACAAGTCCCTCATGGGAGAAGAGCCCCCAGACCCTAATGTCCATGGGAGCAGATGCCCCAGACCCTGCTGCATGGGTCAAGGAAATTGCAGATCACCCTCACCTCACTGAGCAGAGAGCTAAGGTATAGAGTGAGAAGACAGGAGATGATGATGCTAAAAAATAATAATTATAAAACAGTGGCAACGACCAAGCACAGACAGCCTACTAAAGGCCAGGTGTCAGGCTGTGCATTTGACAGTCCTGTCTAACACCCTGCAGCCATCCTTGACTGAGGCTGACAACCACATGTTACCCAGAGAGGGTAAGTAAGTTACCCAAGGTCACACAGCAAGGAAAGCTGATGGGCCAACCCGGATTTATCTGCTCCTCTCTTGAAGAATCTATCTGTAGAAAACCCTAATTTAAAAAGATACATGCACCTCAATGTTCACAGCAGCACTATTTACGGCAGCCAGGACACAGAGACCACCTAAGTGTCCATAGACAGATGAGTGGATAGAGACAATGTGGGGTATATACACAATGCAATACTATTTGGCCATAAAAAGAATGAAATAAATGCCATGTGCAGCAACATGCATGGACCTAGAGATTATCATACTAAGTGAAGTCAGACACAGAAAGACAGATGTCAAATGATGTCACTTACATGCCGCATCTAATATAAAAGATGACATAAATGAACTTGATTTACAAAACAGAAACAGATTTCAAAAATAAAATTATGGTTACCAAAGGAGAAACCTGATGGGGAGGAATAAATTAGGAGCCTGGGATTAACATACAGGTAAGTGCATGTGTGCTAAGTTACCTCAGCCGTGTCTGACTCTTCGCAATCCCGTGGACCGCAGCCTGCCAGGCTCCTCTGTCTATGTGATTCTCCAGGCAAGTTAACTGGAGTGGGTTGCCATGCCCTCCTCCAGGGGATCTTCCTGACCCAGGGATCAAACCAGCATCTCTTAGTTCTCCTGAATTGGCAGGTGGGTTCTTTACCACTAGCACCACCTGAAAAGCCTTAACTTATGCACGACTGTATATCAAACAGATAAACAACAAGGACCTACTGAACAGCACAGGAAACTGGACTCAGCATTCTGTAATAACCTATATAGGAAACGAATCTGAGAATAACAGATACATGTAAATGTATAACTGAATCGCTTTGCTGTACCTTTGAAACTAATACAACACTGTAAGTCAACTATTCTCCAGTAAAATTTATTTTTAGAAAGAGGGGCCAGGGGAAACATCCTTGAATGTCTCATTGAATTTTATATCATGCCAATTGCTGACTTTAAGACATTTGCCTGTTGACAAGCTTTCTCCTGACCTGCTGCCATCCCCAGAGTCCCCTACTGCCCATCCCCGAAGACGTGATTTTCTGCAGCCCCACTCAGATCAGGCATTCGATCTGGCACTTGGTGATGCTCAGATTACATTCCTGACTGTGTGAGAAAAATGTGGACACTCCAGGAAAGTACCACAGAACCAAAATGCACGTTCTCGACCACTGAGTAGGGGGCCCGGGGAGCAGGGCACCTACAGATGTGCCTTGGGCGTCCACACACCCCACCTGACCCTGGGCTTTGCAGTCAAACAGCGTGAGCCTTGCCGTGGGCCAATCAGGCAGCTGTGGGACTCCTCAGCTCCTCATGAAGAACACGCTGTGGGTCCCAAACTTGTATGATTCTGGAGCATGTTTTAGAAGCTGGAGTCCTGGAGCCCTCCTGTGTTGGAGAACCAGCCCTGACACAAGTTGGCCTGTGACCTGGGATGAGTCAGGCCTCTTCCCCCTCTGAGCCTCAGTTTTCCCCATCTATAAAGTGGGCTTTCACTGTTGCTGCCTTACTTTACATGGGTGTGAGGATGAAGTCAGAGGAGCCTCAGGAGGGGAGGGGTCCATCACAGTCTAAACGATAAATACTGTTTGTGTGACAGCATATTTCCAAGCTCAGAAGTTACATGAACTTTGTTCCTCCTCTGCCCACAGCCCTCCAGGGCAAACACCTCCCTTGGGTTAAAAGCCCGAGTCCTCCTTGTGGCTCATAAGGCCCTGCAACACCTGCCCCATCCCCTCTCTCTCCTCCCCTTCTCCTTTTCTCCCCCTCGCTCACTCTGTTCCAGCCACACAGGCCTCCTAGCTGTTCCTCTAACATCGTCCTGCCCCAGGGCCTTTGCACCAGCTGTGTTCACTGCCTAGAACACTGTTCCCTCTGTATCTACGTGGCTCATTCTCTCCTGTCTCTGGAACCTTCCTGAAAGGTTTCTTCTCTGAGAGACACTCAAAGCTCTCCAGCACCATTCCCAAAGCGCAGCTAACCACGCTCATGCTAGTATAAGCGAGACTGGCCCTGGACAGACAGCGGATGTGTTTCAAGCGACACCCTGACTTGGCCCGGCACCAGTTCTCTCAACTTCCCAGGTCCGCGGGGTGTTTGTCGGCAGCCGGAACGTCATCACCTCCCGTGGCCTTTCCTTCAAACAAACACATGATCACAGCAGCAACAGAAATGTAAACTGGATCCCATTGACAGAGTGTACAAACTGTTCTTTCCTGTCCGTGGCCACGAGCCCAAATTTGGTCTGTCCCAGCCCGTGACAAAGGCGCCGCCATGGCCTCTGGTGCAGCCCTTCCCGCCCTGGAGCACCCACCCCCCCTGCACCAGACAACTCTCGCTGTCCTGGTGGCTGGGGCTCCAGCAGTTCCTAACTGGGAGATCCAGACACTGCCCCGGCATTCATCTCCCAGATGTTTACTGACCACCTATGCTTGCTGGGCACTGGGGAAGTGGCAAGGAGCCAAGGGAGGGAAGACAGACAGGAAGCAAGCCCACAGAAGGAGACCGAGATAATTTCACTGCTTCTAAGTTCCACCGATGCAATAAAGCTGGGTCAGGGGACAGAGAATGGCTGGTGCGGGCGGAGGTGACTTTTAACCAAAGAGTCAGGTGAAAACTCTCTATAAACACATAGGGAAGGGAAGGAGCCAGCTGTGTGGAGAGCTGAGGGCAGATGGCACAAGTGCAAAGGCCCTGGGGCAGGAACAAACATAGGATGTTTGAGGAACACAGCATGTGGCCCAAACGCGGTACACAAAGCCAGAGGACCTCAGGCCACTCAGGGCCCCGCCCCCCACCCCATCCGGGGTCTTGTGGGATGCTTCGGTTTTGGTCGCAAGGGTGATGACTGGATCTACGATACATTTTAAAATGTCTCTGGCTATGAGGATGTGGAGAAATTGGAACCCCTGTGCATTGCTGATGGGAACATAAGATGGTGCAGCCGTGGTAAATAGCTTGGCACAAGTCCCTCCAAAAGCTAAACATAGAATCACCATGTGACCCATGCCTATGTCTATACCCCAAAGAACTGAAAACAGGGCTCAAGCAGATACTTGCCCACCCATGTTCACAGCAGCTAGACTCAGAGAAGTCAAAAGATAGAAACACAGCAAGAGTCCATCAAAGCACAAGGGATAAACAAATTGTGGTCCAGCCATGCAGTGGAATATTACTCAGCCTTAAAAAGGAAGGAGGTTCTGGCCCCTGCTACAATGTGGATGGACCTTGATGACGTGATGCTTAGTGAGAGAAGCCAGACACAGAAGGACAAATACTGTCTGGTTCCACTCATAGGAGGTCCTAGAGAAGTCAGAGCCACATAGAGAGGAAGTAAATGGTGGGACCAGGGGAGGGGAAAGGAGTGAATGTTCAGTGGGGACAGAGTTTCAGTTTCAGATGAGAAAGTTCTCGAGATGATGGTGGGGATGGCTGCAGGACAGTGTGAATGTGATTAATGCCACTGAGCTACGCACTCATAAATGGTTAAGATAGTGAACTTTATATTATATATATTTTACCATAATAAAGCAAACACACATTAAATCTGGCTGCTGAGTGATTTCTGCACTCTCAGAGGCTGGAAGTCCAGGGAGGAGGGGAGAACAATGATCCCAGCGGGCATAACAGCTTGGCCTAGGATGACAGCCAGAGGTGGACAGGGTGGGTCACACTTAATTCATCTTTGGCGGTAGAAAGGACAGGACTTGCTGAAACTATGATTACACCCATTTAAACCTGGCAGGATATGGAAGAGCCTAGGGTTCCCGTGCAGGACCCACGGTGCATCCGCTGGGCTAGCCTCGGCTGCCACGGTGAGCTCGCCCGCGGGATTTCTCGTCCAATCTCAGCAGGCTTCCAAATGGAGCTGGCTCTGCCGGGCTGCCACGTCCGCCTCCCAGCACCGGCCAGCTAGAGAGAGAACCAAAGCCAGGCCCTGGAATTCCCAGCTACTGGGTGTCACCGGTCATTTTTAAACATCTCCGGCCGAGGTTCAACTTTGTCCTGGAAGGCCACACCAGTCAGGCGACCCTGGCCTTCATCCTCCTCGTTCTTGTCATGGAAACTTCCCTGCCCCTCTTGTTCTCATTCCAATTCCAACCATCTCTCCAAGCCCGGATCTAACATCTCTTTTGGAACACCCTCCTTTCGTACTTTGTCCAACTTTTGTTGGAGTTCTCATCACACTGGACTGAGCCTGGGTCTTTTTTTAATTTAAAAATTAAAAAAAATATTTACTTGGCTGCATTGGGTCTTAGCTGTGGCATTCAAACTCTTAGTTGCAGCATGCAGGACCTAGTTCCCTGAGCAGGGCTTAAACCCAGGCTCCTAGCGTTGGGAGTGTGGCATCTTAGACACTGGACCACCAGGGAATTCCTCTTTAAACGTATGAAAGTCCCAAGTCCTTCTTCTGGCCCACAAGGTCCTTCATGACCTGCCCCATCTCCTCCCTGCTCTCCTCTCCTCTCTCTCCTCCTTGTTCACTCTGCTCTAGCCAAATGGGGTCCTTCCTATTTCTCCAACATGCCAGGCATGGTCCTGCCCCAGGGCCTTTGCACTGCCTGGAATGCCTTTCTTGCAAATGCTCAAGAGACCTTTATTCAGGTTTCTGTTCAAGTGGGGTTTCATGTCCACAGGACCTGGCCTTGATGCTCTGGAAGTTTGGGGGTTCATACCCTCATGTCCCTCCTAAGAAACATGACGTGGATTCCCAGGTATGTCCCATAATCTTACAACCTGCTTTGTGTCCCGAGCCTCCACCCACCTCCCACATGAGTCTCTGTGCAAACCCAAGCATAAGGGGAAAGGTTGATTCTTTCACTCATGTATTGAGCACCTACAGCACACCAGGCTCTGTCCTCGAGTCCAGGGACACAGCAATGTACCGAAGAAACACAAAGTTCTGCCCCATGAAGTTTGAGGGCAAGGTTTCCTCTGGGTCATCTCGAAGAGGGCCAGGTCAGTTACAGCAGAAGGCTTCAAGCTAAACTGAACCTGGACTTCCCTGGTGGCTCCGTAAAGAATACGTCTGCAATGCAGGGGACCTGTGTTTGACCCCTGGGTGGGGAAGATCCCCTAGAGAAGGAAATGGCAACCACTTCAGTATCCTTGTCCGGGAAATCCCCTGGATAGAGGAGACTGGTGGGCTACAGTCCATGGGGTTGCAAAGAGTTTGATAGACTGAGTGACTAACAGACTGAAATTGGACTTCCCTGGCAAAGTAGTAGGAGGAAGGCCCAGAACCGAAATTACTCTGGGCTTCAAGGAATTCCAGTACAAATCCTGAGTCTCCCTGGGGACACCCCATCTTGCTCCTGCAGGCTCAGGACTGCAGACTCCCCAAGGTCAACAATCAGGAGAACTGGATATCAGTTTCACCAATGCTGTGTGATCTCAGCAAAAGTACTTGCCCTCTCTGATCCTCCACATCCTGATACAGAGGCTCTAAACCACCCCCTGGTGGCTCTCCTCCCAGGGATGTTTGGATTAAATCAAATGGAAAAAAGGCAAGATGCTAGACATCCTCGGCCCTCAGGGGGAAATCTGGACAAGACGTCCGGGCGGAGAGGCAGAAGGCCACGGCCGGGGTGACCTCCCGGGCGCTGCACCCCCCACCCCCCACCCCAGGCCTCCCCCGCCTTGTCCTTCCTGACCCGCCACGTTCCTCGAGTCTGGACCACACTTTCCATCTCCCTCTGCCCTGCTGCCGGCCGCCTGGGCCCCAGCCAACCTGCTTCGGAATCACTTTCAAAGAAAAGTTTCTTTTTTCTTCCCACCCGGCCCGGCTCTCTCCCCCGCCTGCTCCGCGGCCTGGCTATGGGCCCCGCCGGGCACTCGTGGATACCTCGCCAGCGGGTCAGGACAGCGGCCGTCTGCCACCCCCCGGCCGGCCAAAGCGCCAGGCCTGGGAGGTGCTAACGCGTGGCCTTGGGCTGAACCTGGGGCGTCCGGTGGGCTCTGGGGAGCTTTGGCACAGGCGGTTTGGGGGTGTCTGGCCCGAGAAGCTGGCAGGGATGCCCCCGTAGGCCGCAGGGCCCACTCTGAGGCCTGCAGGCCAGGGCTCGTCCCACCCCGGCCGCTCTTGGCGGCCACGCCACCTATGACATCAGCGCTCTGGCGGCCATTTTGTCAACGCTTCCTCCCGGCTTCCAGATGCTTCTCCGACCTAGGCGGCCATTTTGTGGGCGCGGGAGGAGCGGGCTGGCTGGGCCTGGAGTCCGGGATCCCCTGGGGTGGGGGTGGGGGGCGGTCTTGGTGGGGGTTGCTGGGCCTCCTCTGCGGCCTCCGCGGGGTTAAAGGCGCTTGTGCCAGGAGGGCGGTGGCCGTGCCAGGCAGGGGTAGGAACCCGCCTGCTGCCACCCGGGGCCCGGTGCCCCCCGCCACTCGCTCGGCACAAACCAGACTCCGGGTGGCACCAAGGATGTGAAAAACAAGGTTAAAAATACCACACGCGCAGCCTCGCCCCCCCTCCCTCCCCGGTCCCCTCCAATGTCAAATGTGTCAGCGCCACCCGGGGAGGGGGGCAGACTTAAAATAACTCGCTGTTTACATTTGGAGCGAATTCTTGGCTTCGCCCGCAGCCAAGCCAAGGCCTCGGCCTGCCTCCCTGGCAGCCCCGCCAGGGATTGGGAGCTGTAGAGCCGCATGTGCCCAAGGGCTGAGCCCGCACGTGTGGCCGCGGGAGGGGACGCGGCCCCGGAAGCCGTCTGAGGCCACGCGGTGGATGGAGGCAGCGGAAGCCCAGAGCATCCCCCCTTGCCAAGGACGGGGTCGGGGCGCCGGGCCCCTCCCAGTTTCCCTTCTTTCTGAAGTTTCTCGGGCTTCGTCACCAACTCAGCAGCCCCAGGGAGGGGTGGGGGAGGTGTTCAGGGGAGGCCGGAGGCTGGCAGCCTGGGCCAGGGAGGCAGGCACCAAGGGGAGGCCTCCAGAACAGGGCAGGGGCCCGCCCTGAGCTGTGTGCCCTTGTGCTGGCCCAGCACTGGCCCTCTCTGAACTAAGACTGGGTGCTCTCCCCAGTGTTGCCTGGGGGGAATAGCACCCGCAGCGAAAGGGAAGCTTGCTGACTACCTCAGTTTCCTTCTGTGCAGAAAGTAGATTTTGAGACACAAACCTTTCCGCCTGCTGGGAGCCCCATTTTCCAGAGGGGTCAGAGACGGGAAGGGGCTTGTCCCAGGTCTCATGTCGGTAAGTGGACAATAGGATGGGGACTCAGTCACTGGTTCTGGTGCCCACATTTGTAACCTGCTGCCTGAAACGCAGGAGGAGGTGGGAAACTCAAGGGCCAAGCCTGGAGTCATAGTTACTGGGGAGACTTTTCTTCTCCCCTGATCTTCCTGTGGCCTCCCTTCATGGAATCTGGCATGCAGTTGGTGCTCAAACAGTGCTTACACATAGCTGGCAGTCAATAGATGTTTGTAGACAAGTGAGTGTGATTATTCCTGCAGAACCTGGCACATGATAGGTGCTCAATACGTGCCTATAGCATGAATAATTGGGATGATCCTGCTAGGGCGTGGTATACAACAGGTACAAAATAAATGCTTGTCGGACACGGGAGTCCCCTGTTAGGAAAACGGGGATATTCAGAGGGAAAGACCAGGTTTAGGAGTGTAGACTCCAACCAGTGGTGATACAATGGATTTCTACAACAGGCCAGGGCAGGGTACGAAATGTCATCCAAGCATTGCCCATCTCAGGCCCGCCTGGTCTTTTGAGGGTCAGCAGAAATCCTCTTTTGCAAACCCCACCCTACTGCTCCAGGCCTAGGTATCAAAGGCAGGACCTCAGGGCAGGAGGAACCCCCCAAAATAACAGAAACTTGGCTTGGGGACCCAGGAAGGCTTTCTGTTGGAGGGGACATTGGAGCTGGGGCCTTGATGTCTGAGTAGGAGTTTGCCAGGTACAGAAGGGGCTTGTAATGACGGAGTATGAACTACATTGTCATACATTGTAGAGGCAGTGTATGAAAATAATGATAATCATAACTGCCATTTATTGAGTCCTTATTGCCAGGAGCTGCATACAATCACAAGAGATGTGCACAGATTTACAGAGGGGCAGAAGAGGTCTCAGGGGGGTCAAGCCATTGGGTAGAGAGCATGCAGCCAGGACCTGAACCCACGCAGAGATCTGACCTCACCACCTGCTGCCCCTCCAAATGTGTCTGGGTCTGGCAGAGACTGGGCAGGCAGCACATGGTGGGTGTGTAGCACAGACAGACAGACAGCCCTGTCTGTATCGGGTGGGCCAGACTGTCCAGCACTAGACATTCTACAGCTCAGAGGAGGACCCTATAAGCCTGCTTTCTACAGAGAGAGAGGGCTGCAGTTTCTGGGAAGAGGGGCATGGCTCCTACTGCCCCTCCTTGGCCAGAATGGCCCCAGCGAACCCAGGAGCCTCCAGGAATCTCCTCAGCCAGCATCTAAGGGAAACTAGGGGTGTGGAGGCCAAAGACCCTCCATATGTCACCTCAGCACCCCAGGAGGAAGGTGTCCAGGCAGAATCTCAGGCTGGCCACATAAACCCTGCAGCCTCTACTTGGGTGTTTAGTTATTCCCACTGACCCCCGCAGTGTACCCATTTCATGGATCCAGAAATGTGAGGCACTGGAGTGGCTTGGAGCCAGGCTGTCTGTTTCAGGGGCAACTGCTTGCCCAACTGACTGTGACTCCAGGTTAAGCCACTGGTTCTCTTTGGGTCTGTTTCCCCACATGGCACATGGGGCTGGGATAGCTTTCTGTGCTGGCCTTTGACCAGGTGTCACAGGGGTTCTGTACTTCCCAGGTGGTGTAGAGGTAGAGAATCCACCTGCCAATGCAGGAGATGCAAGTTCAATTCCTGGATCTGGCAGATCCCCTGGAGAAGGAAATGGCAACCCACTCCAGTATTCTTGCCTGGGAAATCCCATGGACAGAGGAGCCTGGCGGGCTACAGTCTGTGGGGTCACAGAGTTGAATATGACTGAGCGACTAAACACGCAACATGCCACAGGGGTTCCATAGCTGTGGTCTCATTTTACAGGGACAAAATGGGCTCAGATAGGGGAGTCATTTAGTTGCCCAGTGGCCCATCTCAATGAGTATCATGGGTTTCCTCACACCTGTCTCCCATGTCAGGCATGGGGGAGTGGCACTTTCTGCCTCCCAAGCCTCCTACATTATTGCCACTGATCCCTGAATTGGTGCCTGCAGTGTTCCAGTGCTCCTGGAACCCACAGAGCAGTTACAGACGATCGTTCCCATTTCACAGCCAAGGAAACTGAGGTGCCAGCCCAAGCCTACCAGTTGAGATCAGGAATAAAAAAGCAGGAACAATGCAGCCATGCAAACAGAACACCCAGCTTGAGGCTGGGGGCCCCACAGTTGCCTGCCCAACCCACCCAGAGCCCGGTGGGCCACCTGGGGAGCCACTGCCCTACCCCAGCTTGCCCACAAACAATATCCGGAGTCCAGGAGAGGGCCCTGGGTATATCTAGGGGCCAACCTCACCTGCCCCCCTTTTCCCTGCCTGGGTCCCCACAGGAGGCAAGGGGACAGGAGGGCCAGCACCCCCTTGGAAGGGGCCTCATGATCCAAGTGACTGTCCAAGTGAAGTGCATGGTCTTGCTCTGCCCAGACTGACCAATGCCACTGAATTCTCATGTTTCTGGAGTCCGCCTCTGCCTGGCTGGCCCCTGGCCGTCTCTGGCCTGAGCCGGAACCAGCCCTGTCTTCTCAACTCCCACCCTTGCGCCCCAAAGCCTGTTCTCCCCACAGTGGCCAGAGGGCACCGGTGAGCACTGAGTCAGGCCCTGTCCCTCCTCTGCCCACAGCCCTCCAGGGCTTCCACCTCCCTGGTGGTAAAAGACCAGGTCCCCTTCCTGCCCTCCCCGCCTCCGTGTCTCCCCCTTGCTCAGTCTGCTCTGTCCACACGGGCCTCCTGGCTGTTCCTCCAACTTGCCAGGTCCAGTCCTGCCCCAGGGCCTTTGCACTGGCTGTGCCCTCTGATTAGGGTGCCCTTACCCCAGTTCTTTGCACAACTGGTTCCTCTTCACCCCTCAGGTCTCAGCTCAAGTGTCAGGTCCTCAGACAGTCCCTCCGGAAATAGTCCATCACTCTGTATTCCTTAACTTTATTTTTCTCGACAGCCCTCATCATGAACTTGTTCTTTGTCCGTCTCCCCCACCCAACTGGGAACCCCACCAGGGCTGGATTTCTGTCTGTCTTGTTCATGGTGGTGTCCCCAGGACCTGGAAAAGGGTTTGGCATACAGTAAGCACTTAATAAATATTTATCAACTACCAAGAAGTTGTACTGACTGAGTGCATGCATGCCCCATGCTATCTTAACCCTTCACATGTCTGAACTCATTTCCCCTCGGCAACCCTGAAAGGCAGTGTGTTTTACAGATGGTGATATGGAGGCCCAGAGAGGGTCGCCATTTTCCTGAGGTCATACGGCAAGCAGGTGGCAGGGCCAGCACCCCTGTTAAGACCCACTGCCTTACTTTGCTGACACCCCCTTGCCCAGATGGGGAAACTGAGGCTCAGGGACAGAAGGGACTAGCTGAGGGTCAGAAGCAGAGTGGGCTTTGTACCTCCCGGGAAAGAACAGAGCAATGATGAACATCAACAACAATAATAATAATGACGGTGCTGATGAGCATGGAATCGATGAGAGTTGATAAAGGCTCCCCTCCATGGGTTGGAGCAGGGTCCTGGAGGACAGACTTGGGGGACGCCAGCCCCTTTAAGAGCCTCCCCCTCCCCAGATGGGGCTGGCCCGGCCTCCCCTTATGTAAGCAGGCCAGCTGCCCTTGCATAACCCGGTTACATAAGGAAGCAGGGAACAGGCTTGTCCATCCGGCAGCAACCTGTCCCGGGCTGTCTGAGGGGCCGGCCTGGGGCATAGGAGCGCCAAGGCCGCCCAGAGCGGCCAGTGGGTGCAGCCCAATTCAAGGCCTTCTAGGTCGGCCCCCGTGTGGAGGATGTCCCAGACTCCCCCAGTCACAGCATCCCCGGGCAGGAGAAGTGAGTGGTTTCTAGACTGAAAGTGGACAGGAGCTATTCCCGTTGCTCTGAAGGGGAACGGAGGCCCAGAGAAGGCAAGCGAGCAGCCTGCAGCTTCACAGCCCTGAGTGGAGTGTGGAGGTGGCAGGGCTGACTGACACCTGGGCCGCATCACCTCTCAGCACCTCTGGAAAATGGGGCTGCAGACAGGACCTTTCTCAACAGGGCCTGGTGTGCAGCTGGCACTCAATAGATGCAGCCTGAAACTCAGCTGCAATGAAAACCCTTTTAATTCTGTTAACCAGCCTAACCCTTGCCTCATTTGACATTTGAGAAGCAGAGGTAATGGAGGAAGGTGAAGAGGTAACTGCCCAATCCCAAGGGTGGGGGAACACCACAAGGCTCAAGCAACCATGAGCACAGAGGAGCACCGACTGTGTACCAAACCCTGACCCAGATACCATTCCATCTGCCCAGCGGTCGAGAGAAGAGAAGGAATTTTTCCCAGATGAAACCCACACGCCACCAGGCACATGCAGCCACCATCTGACCATGGGGGGCTGGGATGTCTGGATACGATGCTGCCCGCCCCCACCCCCACGCATGCACTTCAGTTCTTCCATCTTTGGGAGGTTGGGGGGTGGGGCTTGGGAGCAAAGCAGTCGCCCCCTCCTTTCCCATTTCTTGGGCACTGGCCCTTTAAGCCAGCAGGCTGCCAGGGCTTGTCCTGGAGTGACCCCAAGGGGCGGGTGTGGTCAGGAACAAGGGGCCCATTCAATTGCTGTTGCCGCCTCCGGGCAGCCCACGGGCTGGCCTGGGGTGGTGAGGGGAGGAGACTGGCGAGGACCGGGGGAGAGAGATCGGGGGCTGAGACAGACAGAGACAGAGACCCAGATGGGGAGACTCATGGCCTGGGCTGCATCTCTTGCCACCCTGGTTCCACTACATCAAGGGTTTGAGGCCGGCCTACTCCCAGCCAGGCTGCAGCCCCGACTTGATCCAGCTGAGCCTGGCACCTGCTCACCAGCACCCAAACTCTCCAGACCCAAGGAGGGATACTAGGGCATTCTAAGGGAGGTCCCTAACACACCCCAACAGCCCCTTCCTAGGGGACTTCTGCATTCCCTCAGATCTGCCAGTGAAAGTGAAAAGTGAAAGCGTTAGTCGCTCAGTCATGACCCACTCTTTGCAACCACCCGTGGACTGTAGCCCGCCAGGCTCCTCTGTCCATGGGATTCTCCAGGCAACAATACTGGAGTGGGTTGCCATGCTCTTCTCCAGGGGATCTTCCTGATCCAGAGATCGAACCCAGGTCTCCTGCATTGCAGGCAGATTCTTTACCACCTGGGTTCAAATCGTGACTCTATCATTTAGTTGTGTGGCCTCAGGTTGTTGTCTTAACCTCTCCGGGCCTCAGTTTTCCCATGTGTGAAATGTGGTTTATGATAATCCCTACCTTTGTGGGATTAAAGTGAAACAAAATGGTGTGAATAATCCCTGACGTGTACTGAAGATTTACTTCTTAGTAAGCCCTCAGTATGCCTGCAGTTCCCCCCCAAAATGCACCCTGACATCCCAGACACATACAGACAACCCCTGCCTCCTGCCACAGGTCACCAGGGTCAATTACAGCTGCTGCCTTCCAGCGAGGACCTACTACATGCTCTGTTTCCCCACAGCCTCTGGAAACACCCCGGGTTCCGTGTCCCCACATGTGATAAACAACAGACTTTTATTGCAGATTAAACAAAATCCTGACTGATTCCTGGGCCCCCTAGTCCCAGCTTCTCACAGTCCTGCTCCCAAACATTTCCCCACCACGGGGCCCCCATTCAAGCAGGCAGCCCCTGCCTCAGCAAGTCTGGAAAAAGCCTAAAAAAAATCCCCCAAATCTACCTCTGTCTCCCTCTGTAAGGGTCTTTTCTAGAATGCTCTGCTCAGTCACTAGACGTCTGAGGACAGGCTTACTCAACTCTGACCTGAACGTTCTGGATCCCTGCCAGAAAGAGAATTCTAGAACTTGCCCTGGATGTTCTAGAACCCAAGTTGAGAACATTTCAGAGCCTGTCCTTGGACATGAGAAAATCCCACATGTGGAATTCCGGAAATTCTGGAATTCTGACCATGTGGCTCTGAACCTCCCTGGGAGAATTCTAGAACTGTCAAATGGTGAAGATCCCAGCATGGTTGTTGTTGTTGTTGTTTTTTTTAATATTTATTTGGCTGCACCAAGTCTTAGTTTGCAGCATGTGGGATCTAGTTCCCTGACCAGGGATCAAACCTGAGTCCCCTACATTGGGAGCATGGCGTCTTAGCCACTGGGCCACCAGGGAAGTCCTAAGATCCTAGCTGTGAAGGGTCTAAAACAGGCCGTGGGAACTCCAAAACTTGTCCCGTGGAGGATCTAGAACAGCCCCCCTGCCTCTCTTGAAACCTCTTTCCCACTTGCAAGCCATTTACCCTGAGGTACCAGTGGTATTTGCTCAGTCATGACCAACTCTTTGCAATCCCAAGGACTCTAGCCCGCCAGGCTCCTCTGTCCATGGGGGTTCTCCAGGCAAGAATATTGGAGTGGGTAGCCATTCCCTTCTCCAGGGAATCTTCCTGACCCAGGGATCGAACACAGATCTCCTGCAGAGCCCCCCTTTTCCTCTCATCCTGACGCGCACACAAGACAACCTGGAACAGAAGGCGGGATAGAATAGACCCGAGCGAGGAAGGACCCTCTCTGGGCCTCAGTTTCCTGATATGGACAAGAAACCCAGTGTTCCCACGCGTCCCCTCCCTTGTCCCTCACTGACTCTGACCATCTGTGACTTCCTGCCCACACCCAGCTGGAGGGAGAGGGGCTGGACTGGCAGCTGTCTGCGGAGGTGGGGGGTGCCCGGAGATGTCCCTAGCTGCCCTCAGCCCCCCCTGGCTGGCCGGGCGCAGGGCCAGAGTGGCAACTGCAGCCTCGCCACACTGGGGTGGCTGCCACAGGTGCATGGAGATGCCTCCCGCTTTCTGTGGGCTCCACACCTCTCGGGTCCTCGGGAGCCTCAGCAGGTGTGGACACGCAAGCTGGGCGCACAAGCTGGGCACCCGAGCAGGGGTGTCCGTGGGGGAGGGGCGATCGACTCAGGAAAGTGTTAGTCGCTCAGTCCTGTCCGACTTTTTGCAACCCCACGGACTGCTGCCTGCCAGGCTCCTTTGTCCATGGGTTTCTCCAGGCAAGAACCCTGGAGTGGGTAGCCATTCCCTTCTCCAGGAAAGAACTTAAAATTTCTCAGCACTTGTCATGCTGAGAGGTTCCTTTCTCAGAGATCCTATCTTAACTTCAGTCACTGAACACTGCCTCCACTCAGCCTGGAGATGAAGAAAGCAGAAGCCCAGAGATGGGCATTAACTTGCCCAAGGTTGCCCAACTGGCCAGAGGGCAGAACTGGAGCTGGAAACACAGTAATGGTGATGATGATGATAAAGGCGTGATGCTCAGTCATGTCTGACACTTTTGCGACCCCATGGACTGTAGCCTGCCAGGCTCCTCTGTCTGTGAGATTTTTCAGGCAAGAATTCAGGAGTGGGTTGCCATTTCCTTCTCCAGGTTATTTTCCCCACCCAGGGATTGAACCTGGGTCTCTTGCATTGCAGGCATATTTTTTACCAACTGAGCCAGGAGGGAAGCCCTTATAGTAACTATGATTATATTACCATCACTGGTTTTGTTTTTATTGCTTATCATTGCATTATAATAGAGGATGTATTATTCATTATTACTATCATTTTTTTTTAAATTTTGAAAATGAAGCCTAGTTGAGTTACAAATTATCACTAACAACAAGGAATTTTTTAAATTGTGGTAGAATATCAGTAGCATAAAATTCACCTGGTGGCTCAGCGGTAAGGAATCTGCCTGCAGTTCAACAGACCCAGGTTTGATTCCAGGTTGGGAAGATCCCCTGGAGAAGGGAATGGCTACCCACTCCAGTATTCTAACCTGGAGAATCCCATGGACAGAGGAGCCTGGCGGGCTACAGTCCATGGGGGTTGCAAAGAGTCAAACACCACTTTCGTTGTTATTTTATTTATTTTTTGGCACGTGGGATCTTAGTTCCCCAACCAGGGATTGAACCCATGCCCCCGGCATTGGAAGCACAGGGTCCTAACCACTGGAACCACCAGGGGAGTCCCCAAAATTCACCACCTTAGCCATTTTTAAGTGCACAGTTCAGTGGCACTGGATACCTTCACACTGCCTTGCAACCACCCCCACCATCATCTCCAGAACTGCCTCATTTTCCCAAACAAAAACTCTGTCCCCATTAACTGACCTCCCCCCACCCCCAGCCCCTGGCCCCACCATCTACTTCCTGTCTCTCTGGATCTGACTCCTCTAAGGCCTCCTGTGAGTGGAACCAGACAGTGTGTGTCCTTCTGTGTCTGCTTCTCTCATTGAGCATCATGTTCTCAGGGTCCATTCACGGTGTAACATCGGTCAGGATCTCTTTCCTTTTTAAGGCACCAAATTATGTTTGAGCCTGGAGGAGGGCATGGCAATCCACTCCAGTATTCTTGCGTGGGAAATCCCATGGACGGAGGAGCCTGGTGGGCTACAGTCCACGGGGTTGCAAAGAGTCGGACACCAGTGAAGTGAGTTAGAACGTATGTTTGAGCACCTACCTTATGCCAGGCCCTGTCCTAGACCTTCGTGCATTATCTTACTTAACCCCATATAGCCGGGCAAAGCAGGCACCATCTGTTTCACGCCCTTTTCAGAGGGAAGGCAACTGAGGCCCAGAGCAGTGACGTCACCTGCCCAAGGCCACATGGCACATGAGCGGTGGGATCTCAACCTGGGCCGTCTGGCTAGAAATGTCATCCCTACCTCTTCCCGACACGGGGCTCCCACCTGCTACATTAGCAGCATCCTCGGCACCGCTAACCAGGAGCCCAGAGGCCTCCCACCGCTGCTATAAACACATCATCAGCTGGTGTCTGGACCTCACCCCTGGGCAGCCACCTTCCCCTGCACGGGCAGACAGCTGGTCCACCTGGCTTCCCAGCCCGGGGGGGGGGGGGGTCCATGCTGCCAGGAGCCCCTCACTCCTCTACCACCCAGACACCTGGCTTCCAGTGGGGGCCCATCCTCGGTTACAGGTACCCCGGCTGGTTCTCTAGATGCTCTGAGGTTCTTCGCCGCTTTGCCTCCTGGGGCCGGAGAGAGGATCTGGGAAGGAACTGAGCATTTATTGAGTGCCTATTTTATTCTATCTAGGGGTCACTGACTCCAACTGTGAATGCAGTGGACACAACACAGTTATTTTTTCCACTCTCCAGGTGGGAAAATGAAGGGTCAGAGAGAGGAGTACATCTCACACAGCCTGGAACAAGTGTGGACACAAATCGTGTCTATCGTACAAGCGAATGGGCGCTCTCACATGCCCTCCTGTCCACATCCATCCTGTCTCCCCCAGCACAGTGTCCTGGGCTGGAATGGAGATTAACAGGGGTTGGAAGAGATAGGGGACCCTCCATCAAGGTCCAGCTTGCTTCTCTCCGTGGCTCCACAAGGCCCTACCTTCCTGGCTCAGCTCTCCTCCAACCTCAGAACAGAGAGGGCAGGGCTCTGCCCTAAGTCACACGGCAAGCCCAGGCAGAGCTGCAGCTGAACCAGGCTCCTTTGATCCAGGCCCTTTCTCCTGCCATCTGAGCCCAGGGTGCACTTTATGAGGATCCCGGCCCCCAGGCTGGGGCACGGTAGGCACTTCAGGAAGGTTCACCAATAGTCATTCATTTGTTCACTATGTATTCTGGGCCAGTTCTCTTCATCATCTGTACAACTGGGAGGGTGTGGGTTCCATTCAGTAACCCCAAAAGCAGTTTTCCATTTTTTCCTTTAGTGGTTTTGAGGACTCAGGATCTGTGGGTTCTAATTCTGCCCTACCTTTTAGGAGCTGTGTGACCCTAGACAAGTGACTGACCATCTCTGGGCCTGTTTTCTTACTGAAACACGGCAGTAGGTAATAGTTGCTGCCTCTCTGGGTGGTGAAAGTGAAAGTGCTAGTCGCTCAGTTGTGTTGACTCTGCAACTCCATGGACTGTAGCCCACCAGGCTCCTCTGTCTGTGGGGTTCTCCAGGCAAGAGTATTGGAATGGGTTGCCATGCTCTCCTCCAGGGGATCTTCCCAACCCACGGATCGAACCTGGGTCTCCTGCACTGCAGGCAGATTCTTTACCATCTGAGCCACCAGGATGGTCTCCCTGGGTGGTGGAGAGAATTAAACCAGATGTGGGGCAGGCTCAGCATCGGGTACGCAATACGTGTCCACTGTTACTATCATCTGTTGTTATGATTGCTTCCCAGGTTCATCCAAGAGGGGGTGGGGACCCCTCCCCTCTTGATCCTTCTGCCCCCTTCCTGGGCACGCTGGGCAGCCCCTTGAGCAGCTGTGAGCTTCCCAAGCGGGCCCCTGCCCACAGTGCCGTTCCAGGAGGTTGGCACCGAACAAGGCGGGAACAGGAGGCGGGAACGGGAGGCCAGCCCACGGCGGCGTCAGCAGATGGGCACCATCTGGGCTGGCGGCTCGGGGCGGGCTGGCAGCTGCCGGAGCGGGCGGGCCTGGCAGCCCCTCCCCCACCCGCCCTGGCACGGTGCCCGCCCGCCTCAGGTTTCTCAGGCCGCCAGAGGGGGCGGGGAGGCCTGGCTGGGCTCTGGGGCTGGGCAGACAGCTTCTCTCTCTGGGCCCTGCTTCCTCCGGGCTCCTTCCCAAACGAGAGGCTGGGGAGGAGGCCCGGCCTTCCCACCGCCAGGCAGCGGTCCTCAGCTCCACCTTCCAGCACTTGTGCTTGGGACCATTCCAGCCCCAGGGCCTTTGCACCGGCTATGCCCCCAAAATGGCCTGGCACACTCTCACTCAAATCTCTCTGTGGCCCAGCCAGAGGACCCACCATGCCTCTCCACACCCCTCCCTGTCCTTAGCTTTTTAATTTAACTGAGAATTGTCAGCTTCCCCATCTGGTCAATAGCACACCCACCCACAAAGGGCATGCAAGGAGCAGGCAGCCCAATGTCCCAAGGCAGAGCTCATATCACTTCTCAGCAGGGTCCCCCAGCTGTTCCCTAGGCCACCCTCAGGGCACACACAGAGTCCACTCCTGGAATCAGGGCCCCATGTCTGCAACGATGCCAGATGGATGCCCGAGGCAGCCAAGTTTGGCCCAAGGTGGTGCCCTGGGCTCTGAGGAGCCTGGCAGCCCCAGCGCCAAAGGGATCTTCTCCCAGCTCGTCCCCACTCTTCTATTCTCCAAAATAAACCTGGGGAGGGAGGCCTGGGATTCCTCCTTGGGGTGGGGCCCCAGCAATCCTCCTGACAGCCCCAGGGAGAAACAGAGGCTGTGGGGGTGGGGGGAGCTGAGCCTCATGCCAGGGTCTGGGGACAGGGGATGGCCGAGTATGTGGGTGTTCGCGTGTCTCTCCCTGTCTTTGGGTCCCTCTGTGTTTCCAGGTCTTGCTCACTGTCATTCTGTTGCCCCGAGGCCCCGCATCTGACACCTGAGGCGGCACCTCCTTCCAGCTGAATGGCAGATGCCCATCTCAGCATCCTGCCTGTGATCTGTCCCAGAAGTCAAGCAAGGCCCGCTTTCCCCACGCCCCATCAGCCCTATGGCCGCCCAGCAGGGCTGCTTTGAGTGGCCACTGCGCTTTCTCGGCCTGGATGCCCTGCAGCCCTGAGACCCACAAGGGGAGAGGAGAGAAGAGGTGGCCAGTTCTCTCTGCCATCAGATGATTGCTTGGCTAAGAATAGAGACATAACTCTGGCCCAGATGGTGATGGGGGTCTTGTGATGGAAGTCAGGGAGCTGGGTCTCAGCAGGGAGTTTTGGGTAGCAGCCTCAGCTTGGGAATCCTGGAGGAAGCTCTGGTTAATAGGAGCCTAGAACACAGACCCAGCCCAGAGGTGGCCAAGCCACATAGACTGGACACCCACATCCTACACTGCAATTTACCTCCATCCCCTTCTGCCACCAAGCATGGAAGGCTAGCAGGGGTGCCAGCAACAGAGGCTGTGCTGTGCTTAGTCGCTCAGTCGTGTCTGGCTCTTTGTGACCCCATGGACTGTACCCCACCAGGCTCCTCTGTCCATGGGAATTCTCCAGGCAAGCATACTGGAGTGGGTTGCCATGCCCTCCTCCAGGGGATCTTCCCAGCCCAGGGATTGAACCTGGGTCTCTAGCATTGCTGGCAAATTCTTTACCAGCTGAGCTACCCGGGAAGCCCCAGCAACAGAAGTTGCCCATGTTCAAACCCTAATTCTGCCCTTTTCTAGCTGTGACCTTGGGCAAGGCAGGTAACTTCTTCCAGGGTACTTTTTAGTTTCCTTCTTTTGAGGCTTCCGTTTCCTCATCTGTACAATGGATACGATTCCTGCCTCACAGGGTTGCCATGAGAATAGAAAATAATTGCTAAGTTCTCAGAAAAACTGCTTGACAGAAAGAAAGTGGCACTGGGAATTGGGGTTTTGAAGCATAAGTAGGAGTTTTCCAGATAGGAATGACATCCGCAGCAGAGGGAACCATATGGGCAAAGGCACGGAGGTGGGAAATTATAACCCTAATAAGGATGATAATAATAATGGTCCAAGAAAAAAAATAAATAACGGTCCACAAAGTCCTATCCCTGTGCTGGGTACTTCTCTTCATGACCCCACAGGGTTTATCTGTCAAACACTTTATCATAAGAATCCAACATTCCTACAGCTATTTTTTATTGTCTTATTTTAAAGACAAGGAAAGCAGACAGAGAGATTCAGTGACTAGTTTAAGGTAACCCAGGCAGGCAGGCAGGAGGCTGAGCTGGGGTTGGGCTCCCCGCCCAGCCCTTGAACCCGACCCTCACTCCCAGCTGGGTCAGCTGGAGTGGATTTGAGTGGCGGTCACCTGGGATGATGGTGCTGGCTCGAAGCAGGAGAGGGTGCAGCCTTGACCTTCTCCAGCCCTCATGCGAGGAAGTTGACCAGATCGGCTAGCAGAAGCATGGCCAACGGACACGAAGGTGTCTGTGGAGGCCTGGAGGCCCCGCCTGCCTGCTCAGCTAAGGGGGGAGGGGGTCGATGGGGGAGGGGAGGCGCCCGGAGATTGTGCTGACGCCGGCAGAAAACTTGCTTCAAAATTTTATCAGCTCAGCGCGGAGGAGGTGGGGGTGGGGCCGGGCGCGGAGGATGGATGTGGTGGGAGAGACCGGGACCTGCATGGTAATGAACGCTGCAGCCCCCAAGGCCGCCTGTGCCCTCCCCTCCCCCGCATCCCGAGGGCTGCAGACTCTCACCTTGTCTACCCCTCTGTTTCTGGCCCCATCGAATTCCGGTGGGGGTGAGGGATGGGGCAGACGGGGTCAAGGTCAAGGAATCAAGGTCAAGACTGGGAACTCTGGACTGGCTGTCCCTCCCACACACCATGGTGACCAGGAGACCTCATGGAAGGCTCACAGCACCGCTAGGAGTCGGCGTGGTTGTTCCTCCCACTGTACAGAGGAGGAAACTGAGGCACAGGACAGGGCTAGGTCCAGTCACACAGCCAGCACACAACACACAGCAGGGCTGCGGTCAGAAGCTGGGCGGTCCTGCCTGGAGTCCCCACTTCTTCTCACTGCCCCTCCCCCACTCCTCCCAAGCCCTCCCCAGTCATTTCTGGTTGTGTGATCAAGTGCCTGTGGGGCTACCGGTGGTGGGACTGGGTCTTCAAGCCGAGTGCACCCACCTGACATGCTCAGGCAGCCCGGGTGTGTGCAGGTTCACGCCCACAAGGCTCAGCCTGGGTGGGAACAGGGCACAGGACTTGTGCCAGTTAGGTTCCCCAGGCACACCTGATTCCATCCGCATGAAGACAGTCATAGCTGCCACCCGCCACACAGCAGACCAGAGTTCAACACGCGACACACCATCTCTGAGAATCTCCCCAGGCCCAATCCAGGAAAGAACTTGGATAACCTCCATGTGACAGCTCCACTGGCCACATCACCAGGAAGCAGTGGGTCAGTGAAGCCCACTGCCCGCGCAACCAGGCCCTGCCCACGACCACCAGGACCTGTTGACATGCAGGACTGGGTCACCCGTCCAGCCTCTGCACCTCTGCCCAGGCTGCTGACCCCCTGGGAGAGCCCCACACTCATCACTGCCCCGTCTTCCTGCAGAACTCAGCACAGGGGAGCCTCCTTTTCCAGGAAGCTGTCCTGGATTTCTCCATCCTCACAAACCCCACTGGTCTCCACGTGGACCATTTGACCACAGAGCCAGCAAACACCAGAAACACCCAGCTAGAAGGGTGGGAGTAGGGAACCCTGATGACCAGAGAGATTGATGACATAGCTCAAGTCACACAGTGCCCCAGCTTTCTGCTTGGCATCAACATGACACCGGTCAGGACTCTGGGGAAGGTCTGAGAGTTGATCAACCAGCATTCACAATGTGCTACCCAGCACCCTTCCAGCTTTCCGGGGAAGATAAGGCTGTCCCTCACCCACCTGTCAGTGGCCCATCCTCACCCCTGCTGCCAACAGACCTTCTGGGACAGTATCTCATTTCCTGTGACCTGCCACCCCCTTGGACATCAAATTCCGATGTCCTCCCTTCACACCCCCATGACACACCTGCTCCCTACCCCACTCTTCCCGTGAACCGGATCTCTTTCGCTTACACTTCACATGGCATGTGCCTACTCACTCTGACTTTCCCGGCACCGGCCTCCTCCCTTTGACTTGAAGAAGGCCCGCCTCCTTGCTCAAACCTTGCGAGACATGCCTCTCTCCTTGGACCTCTCATAGGTCAGCCTCCTCCATCCCCACCAACCCCGCGCAGGCCACGTGGACCTGCCTTCTTGCTCAGACCTGCAGGCCTGGCTCAGGACCCTGCTACAGGCAGGCGCATCCCCAGCCCTCTCCACCTCCAGCCCCGTGCATGCGCACGCCCTTACTCACCTCGCTCCCGCACGAAGTAGGCCAGGTAGAGGTCGAGTTCCTTGACCGCCACGCCAATGTGGTGCGGCTGCACGCAGAGCACCGGGTGGCCGCACTGCGCCGCCTTGACCAGGCGCTCGCCGTCGGTACTCTCCAGGGGGATGCCCTTGAAGAGGATGACCATGACCAGGTCCAGCCGCCACACCTTGTCGGCCTGGCGCAGGCAGTCGATGCGGCGCATCTTGCCCTTCTGGTCGGGGTTGGAGAGCACACAGCCCGGCGCCTTCTTGCCGGTGATGGCCAGCACGAAGTCCTCGCGGCACTCCGGCCGGATGTCCTTGCGCAGCTTGGCCAGCAGCCGCGATGCCCACTTCTGCTTGACTTCGGCCTTCTCGCCCAGCAGCTCGTCCTTCACCGCCCGCTCCTCATCCTTCGACATCCGTTTCTCATGCTTCTTGAAGTACTTGCGCTTCCGCGCCTGCAGATTGAACCAGGTGTAGGCGAAGGCGCGGACGTGAGGCAGCAGCGCCTCAATGAAAGGGTGGAACTCATCCTGCGGGGCGGGAGAGGCCAGAGATCAGGAGGTGCTGGGGCCCGTGGACCCACTGCCCGGCCCGGAAGACTGAGGCTGCAGGGGCCCCAGGCAAACCCATTGGAGGGACGGTGGAACAGAGGTGTGCAGGGGTCCTCTGCAGATACCTCCAAACTTCCAAAGAAAAAACAGGGCCAGAGGGGACCCAGCAGAAGTTCACTGGATCGTCTGAGAACCCATTGCCCAGATGGGGAAACTGAGGCTCTGACCACGGTGGAAGGCACAGGCCAAGGAAGCCAGTCATGAAGGGCTGTCTTGAACTCCAATGTACAGGCAGGAGAAGCTGAGGGTCCCAGGTGGAAGTTGATGGGGACCCACTGAACAGATGGGGAAAACTGAGGTTGGTAGAATAGTGGTGGCATGGATCTATTCTGTGCCTTCTAGAACTGGGGTCAGCAAACTTTAAAAAGTGCAAGACGCCACAGAGGAGATGTGACTGGCATGGCAGTGTTTCAGTAAAACTTTATTTATGAACACAGACAGTGGGCCTTGGGCCCTGGGACTGTACTTTGCAAAGCAGTGAACTAGAGCATGAGCTCAAATGTCCAAAGCAGGGCTGAGCACACACTGGACACTGACAATTCAGGAGCAAACAGGCTCACAGTGTCACTTGTCTGCCAGATCCACTGCTTGGCAGAAGAAGCTGACGTGAGACAGAGGTTCAAGGGCTGCCTCTACTGGCTCTTGGCAGTGATGAAAAAAGTGAGGACAAGATATCTTTTCTATAGCCCAGAGATACAGACAGAACCAGCTGAGGTCCACAGGCCAAGAGGTTCACAGGTCCACTGGGGTCTACTGTATGTCAGGGGCTAATGGAAGCGTGGTGGGGGGGTGGGGCGGTTCCTATATAGACCCATTGCAGGGGCAGGGAAAGCTGAGGCTCAAGGAGGCAAGATCAGAATGCAGCAGAGAAAGGGGAGCTCAGTCATGGTGGTTCAGAGCTGGAGAGAAGGGTTGCCGGGGGTCAGTTCGCCCTAGCCTGCCCCGCAGAGACCCATTCTACAGATGGAAAAACTGAGGCCCAAGGAGGGCCAGAGACCTGCCCAGAGCTGTGACTTCAGCACCCCTCTCCCACTGCCTGAGTGGGGCTTCCGAGCAGCCGCAACACCCATTTTACGGATGAAGAAACTGAGACCCCAAGAAGGGACTCAGTCACGAGGAGCAGAGCTGGGACAGGAAGCCATACCTAACCAACTTCTCCATGGAAACAACAGCAGCTCTCCCCCCCCCCCCCCCCCGTTGGGCCCCTAGGAGAATGATGGGGCCATGGGAGGCCCCTTTCCTCTTCCTGGGGGTAGGAGGAGGCTGTCTCATTCTCGCCATTTTCAACAAAGGAAACTGAGTCTGCAGAACATCCCAGATGTGCGTTCTCACCCTCAAGGGGTGAGAAATTCAAGGAGAAAGGAAGACAGAGAAGAGAAATTTCAACCCCTAGTCTCGCCTGGGGGCTGCACTGGGCTTCTTGAATGGAGGTTATGTCTCTCCCTAGCATGTGAATCTCATTATCTGCCCAGCAAAGCCTGCATTATGGTATTATTATTATTGTTATTGACATTGTTGTCACCGTAACGATTAGTTGCTTACAATCTTCTAGGGGCAGGAAAAGGCCTGGGGCTCCACTATGCCTCGAGTGATGGGGAGGCTAAGCTCAGAGACAGGCAGAGACCTGGCTGAGGTCCCGGAGGCTCTCAGGGTCTGTGTGAGGACACGAACCAAGACTCTGTCCGCCCCTTTCTCAAAACAGCCTGCTCTCCGTGAGGCAGGGGTTTCTCGGGGAGATGACGACACAGTTGCTCTGGGCCACCAGTTGGTTTCCAGGTGGATGTGGCCAGGCTCGGTCCCACCTCCAGGCCTGGATGCACATGGTACTCCCCGCTCCAGGTGCCCCCTCCCTGTCCTGTACCCCATCTCCCCTGGGCCACCTGCAGCCATGGGGCGCTGGGGGTGGGAGACGACCTCAGATCTCCCCTGTTACTGAGGGTCTGAAAATAGCCTTCTGCCCTCATGGGGTGGGGCAGGATGGGGTACTGTTTGTGCCAGCCCAGCCCCCTCTACGCCAATGTCCCCCGACATGTGAGTCACCGTAACAGCTGTGGCAGGGACTGGACCTTACAGCCCCTTCCGTGCCCCACCCCACCCTGCCCCGGCTGACCTGCTGAGGCAGAGGGAGAATGGAGGGGGCTGTCTCCTGCCAGGTCCCCTCCAACCTCAGGGGTGCTTTTCCTGTACCACCATGTCACTCAACATGCCAGCCCTGGGGGTGGGGAGCGGCTCGCCCAAGGTCACACAGCTGATTCGCAGACCTGGGTCCAGAGCCTGGGAGTCTGGCCAGAGAAGCTGGGGCAGGGGATCCATGGAGGCATGGGCACTGTCCCCCATGGAGGGGACACCATGGTAGCAGGAGGCCTGGGCTGTGGCTGTCATCCAAGGCCGGGAGCTTATTGGGGGAGTGATCAGAGGGAGCTGGGAAGGGGCAGTTGGGGTGTCAGCAAGCTGAACGGGGATGCTAGCTCCTTCTAGCATAGGAACCCCCTTATCTGCCCGGCTCTCAAAAGCCTGAATTATGCCATTATTATTGTTGCTGTTGCTAGGATTATTTTGGGCCCAGACTCTAACTCTCCCTGAACCCCTTTGTCTCTGAGCCCCTTCCCCTTTGATGAGTTCTCTCCTTTTCCTTCTCCCCCCTTCTCCAAGCCTCCTCACCCCTGCCGTATGACTACCCCCTCCTCCCTGGGCCCTCTCTGGGGAGAGATGCCAGGGAGGCGGGCAAGGGCAGGAGCCCACGTCACTGGTGACCCCAGCTGGTTCTGGAGGAAGGAAGACAAACAGCCTGTAACTGGGTCACAGACCTGCTGCCTGAGCCTCCAGGTCCTCCCAGGGAGGTCAACCCAGGTGAGAGGCAGGCCTGTTGCTCTCTTTGTCCCACAAGACCTGTGACAACCAAGGCCTCTTCCCCAGACACTTCCCAATACCCTCACTGGTTGATAGGGCAAGGGAGACAGCCAAGGAAAGCTAGAAGCCAAGAATCTTCCTGAACTCCTATGCATCCCTCAAAACCCCATCTCCAGTGTTCCTTCCTTCAGGCAGCCTTTCTTGCTTTCCTCAGGGTTCTCTTCCAGACCTAGCCTGGACCACACAGCTGGGCATTTTTGAGTCCAGCTCAACTGGTCTCCCTCAACCCTGAGGCCCAGGGTTGAAGCACTGGCTGCCAGGAAGACTGGGGGGAATAAGCTTGGGTGACAACAGCCTCCATTTTCACCTCTGTATGATCCAGGAACAAATCACTGCTATGCCTTGGGTGTCAGTTTCTCATCCTATACAATGGGCAAAAAGGGACCTGGCACCCTGCTGGAGATCAGTGGGGAGCTTATCCACTGCTCTGGTAATCACAGATGAAAGGTTAGGGAAGACAGCAAGAAACCCCAGAAATCTTTCTTGGCCAAATGGGATTTCACAAGCTAACAAGTATAATAAAATGTCAAGCTGGACTTCCTTGGTGGTCCAGTGGTTAAGACGCTGTGCTTTGACTGCAGGGGGCATGGGTTTGATTACTGGTTGGGGGACTAAGAACCCCAAAAACCTTACTTGGCCAAAGAGGACAGCAGCAGCTGGCAGGCAGACACTTGGGTCCAAGCCCTTGCTGGGCACTATGGACTGGTCAACTGTGCTCTGGGCTGTGTCCCTTACTGGGCCTCCCTGTGGCTCACCCACTCTGAGAGTCCAGGACAGCAAACCAGGATGTGAAACTCCAATTCCCAAACCAAAAGTTTTCCACAAAGCATTCTCTCTCCTAAGTGACTCAGTGACTCAACAAATGTTACTGAGAATCTCTTGTCCACCTCCTAATTGCTTTCCCAAACTCCTGTGCATCCTTCAAAACTCAGGTTCCAATGTCCCTTCCTCCAGGTAAGCCCACTGTTTGTTAAGTGTCAAACAGCAGAACTCATATTTGAATGCAGGCCCATTTGGTGCCAGACTAAGTGTTCTTGCTAGTGATTCCTCCTTCCAAGTTCAGAGCATCATAGCTTATGAACAGCTCTTATCCAATGAGAGAAAAATGCATTTGATGGTTCAACAAACATCTACTGAGTGCCAGCTCCATGTATGATGCTGGGGCCCAGCAGAGTCCTGGGCTCAGCCCTCACCCAGATCTTGATTTGGGCAGGGATGGATATTAAACAAGCTAGGAAATGGAATAAAATGTCAGGTTGGACTTCCCTGGTTGTCCAGTGGTTAAGACTCTGCACTTCAACTGCAGGGAGCATGGGTTCAATCCCTGGCTGGGGAACAAAGATCCCACAAGCAGCAGCCAATAAATAAATAAATAAAACAGGGAATTCCCTGGTGATCTAGAGGTTAGGATTCCGCCTCTGCACTCTCACTGCTGAGGGTCTGGGTTTCATCCCTGGTTGGGGGACTAAGATCCCACAACTCGGAGGTGTGGCTAAAAAAATAAATAAATGAAAGACAGAAGGAAAGAAAGAAAGCGAAAGAAAGGAAGGATGGAACAAAAAAGAAAATTTCAGGTGGAACAAAAAGAAAATTTCAGGTGGAACAAAAAAGAAAATTTCAGGTTGAACAATGTGCTCTAAAGAAATTTAAAGGAGTTTGTGGGGAGGGGGTGGAGGGTCCAGGGAGTCCCCTGGGGATGGTTCTTTTTAGTTGGAGGTGGTCAGGGAGGGTCTCTCATAGGAGAGGACACTTGAACAAAGACCTAAAAGATGACCACCCATGGTAGGAGCTTTCTAAGTGGAGAACACAGCACATGCAAAGGTCCTGAGGCAGGATCATGCCTTATGTTTGGAGAGGACAGGGGGAGGCCAGTGAGGCTGGAGCAGAGTGAGTGACAGGGAGAAGAAAGAGGGAGGGCAAGGAGGGGATGGGCAGGTCAGGCAGGGCTTTTGAGGATCCCCTGGGAAGACTTTGGGTGAATGAAGTCCAGGGACTAGAAAATCTGGCAAAGTGACCAGTGAGTCTGAGCCCTGAATCTCCTGACTTTACTCTCTGTGCCCTGGGGTCCTGGGTGGATGCTGAGCCAGAAGGTTGGGGTGTGAGGGAGAGAGACGGGGAGCAAGGCTGAGCATTTACTGAGCTCTCAACTCTACAAAATGGGGAAAATGTTGTAAGACTGAGGCACAGAGCACTGAAGCCACTGGCCCACAGTCTCAGAGCCAGGAAGGAGCTGAGCTGGGACTTGAACCTGGGTCCCTGTGACCTTGAACTTCTTGATACTTGGCCCCACTGCCAGCTCCCCCAACCCCCCCGAGCACGGGGCCTGGTCATTCCTCAGGGCTTCCTGTTCTGCACCCCACCTGCTCTCTGAATCCCACGTGGCCCCCTTCTGCTGCTCAGCCCTGGGTCACGTGCCACCTCCTCCTCGGGAAGCCAAAGCAGCAGCCGGGTCCTGCCATCCCCTCACTACACTGCAGCCCCTCGAGGGCATGGCTTTGATCTGTTTCTTCACTGCTGCTTCAATGGCATCCAGGTTAGAAAGGACCAACATCATCCTCTGCTTGTTCCCAATGCACACACCCCAGTGGACGAAGGAAGCTGGTTCCCACATGGGTCTGGTCAAACTCAGGGAGACCCTGTACAGAGCTAGGCAGGTAGGGGAGGAAAGACCAAGAGAAAAACCCTGGCAGGGGGTGGTAGTTATGGTTCAAGGTTCTGGGGAGTCACTGCTGCCCCTGGCTCCCAGCTCGCCCTGAGAAGTGACAGAAGGCAAGGAGGACAAACTGGAAAGTGCCTATGGGGTGTTGAATCCAGTTATCAGTTTCGGTGCTAAGTCACTTCAGTTGTGTCTGACTCTTTGCCACCTCATGGATGGTAGCCCACCAGGCTCCTCTGTTCATGGGATTCTCCAGGCAAGGATACTGGAGTGGGTTGCTATGCCCCTCCGCCAGAGGATCTTCCCAACCCAAAGATCAAACCTGTGTCTCTTGCATCTCCTGCCTTGGAAGGCAGGTTCTTTACCACTAGTGCCACCTGGGAAGCTGCAGTTCTTAGTTTAGCAACAACCACCATCACAGCCAAGCTTATTTGGCACTGACTGTATACCAGGCCCCAAGCTAAGGTTGAAGCATTCAAGGAAGGACTAGGACACCTGCCTAGAGACAGCCACCTGGGTAGGATCTACATGCATATCCAAGGCCAACCTGGGTTCCTGCCTCAGTGACCCCAGTCAGGGCGCATGCGTGTGCACATCTGTATGCCTACACGTGTGGGAGTGTGAGCACTGGGGACGGCACACCCAGGGTCCACTCGCACCCAGTATACATGTGTGTGGGTCACTGTGAACCCACCTGCTCGTGGGACACTTGGTGGGTCCCATCCATTAGGTGGGAGACAGGGAGGTAGGCCAGCTCAGGCAGAGAGAGAGTGAGGAGGGGAGGAAGGGAGAGAACGCTGACTCGGCCAGAAGCCCAGCGTCGTGATTTACAAGGCACCCGACCCTGAACACCTCTGCTGCAGAGGAGGGAGGGGGAGAGTCACGGACTTAGAGAGAGGGAGAGAGAGGGAGAGAGACATGGCGGGAGGTTGTGCCTTGTACAGGAGCCAATCGGAGACCACCAGACCACAGGTCATGGGGGGTAACCTCAGGGAGCACCCACCTGCCCAGGCCTGGCCAGTCAGGTGGGCAGTGGCTCCAGTTCCAGACTCACCAGCCATGCTGTGCCACCTGAGGGCAGGCCCTAGCCCTCTCTGATCTTGGCCCCTCTCCCAGTCCTGAAATGCTAGGAGACCCACCCCCCCAATCCCAGCAGAGCCTCCATGAACTCATACTAGGCTGGCACTTCATGCCTTCAGTGCCCTGCCACAAGCCGTGGCCACATACATCTGGCCCATAGGAGGCGCTTAATGAAGATCTACTATATTCAATCAAGATAGAGTCGAGGACCCTCTCCTAGCCTCAGTCTCCCCACTGGAGAAACAGTGATTTTTTTAAAAAAAGAGTGTTGCCCCACCAGGCAATGGGGTGAAGCAATGAAAGGAAGAATGAATGAATGAGGGGGGCCCTGGCCGCCGGCGCTGCCGTGGCCACGGCCCAGGCCCAGCCTCGGCCCCGGGGAATCCTGGGCACTGCAGCCAAGAGGGATTTGGCCCCAAACCCGGAATAACTAACGTGGCGGTAGAGGCGGGCGGGAGGGAGGCAGGGAGGGAGGCCCAGAGCGGGGCAAGCGTGGGGAGGCCGGCCTTCCCGCCGGCAGGATTTATGGAAGTAACGGCTGCTCCACACAGTTCCTCTTAAGAGTAAAAGTGAAAAGCATTTGAGTCACCATTGAAACAAGGACGGCACTCCCAGAATCCTCCAGGGCCGCCTGGGCCGCGGACGCACAGCCCCCCCCACCCCCAGGTGGGCAGGACCTTGGGGGCACAGGGCAGGCTGGCACCGGAGCAGCCAGCTCCCCCCCTTCACACACCCCCAGCCGGTCTCGGCTCTGAGAAGATCCGGGTCGGATCAGCTAAAAGGGAGCTATTTTCGGATGGGCTCAGGTTGTAAAATTAGTCAGTAGAGGAGGGGAGACAGAGGCCCAGAGATGGAGGGAGAGAGATGGAGAGGGAGAGAGACAGGGAGAGATGCAGGCAGTCAGAGAAAGGTGGGTGGGGCGAGATTAAGATGCAGCCAGGAGTGGGGGGGGTCCTCTGTGGACAGTCTGGGTCCTTCCAGATCCCCCAGCTGGAAAGCCCAGACCAGACTGAGCCTGCATGCAGCTTTGGAGATAACACCGAGGCTGTGGAAGGAGATTGAGGCGGGTCCCAGGCATCCCTCCAGGGTGGGGGGCACCCATGGGCAAATAAGCAGAGGAGAGGGATCCCCTTGCCTCTGGGTCACCCCATCCCCACCCTGGCCTGGGAGCTCCCAGGTCCTCTCTCCAGACTGTCTCCCAGCCGCCCTGTCCTTTGCACACAGAACCTCAGGTATTTTTTATTACCATGTTTCCACCGAGAGCCCGCCTGGCTGATCCTTGCCCTGTGCCCAGGGAAAGCCAGGCCCAGGGAGCAGAGGAAGGCCAGCTCTGCTTCTCACTGCCACCCCCACCCCCGGGCAACGTGGACCGAGGCCTGTCTCCCAAGGAGTCCTGATGGGGGAATTCCAGGGCGCAGTGACAATAGGCTGCCGTCCAATCTCCTCGCCTGGAATAGCCTCCCTGGGCTCAGCCCCCCTGGGCGGTTCCCAGAGGGAGGGAGCCAGCGAGCGCGGGAAGGACAGAGGGGGCGGGGGCACCTCGGGGCCACCCAGGCCACCCCTTGAGGCCCAAGGTCACCCAGCAACCCTGACTAGGACCCTCATGGTACTTGGGGATCTTTAGAGCAACAAGCGGCAGAGGGGAGCCAGCGATGATTGCTTTGGGGGACCCCAAAATTTGCTCTGAAGGGGAAGGGAGGTCTGGAGAGGGCAGGGACATCCCCAAGGTCACTCGGAGGATAAGGGGTAAGAAAGGCCCCGCGACCCCCTTGTCTTGGGCCCTCACATTCCCTGTGGGGAGCCAGAAACTGGAGGGGCTGGAGGGGGCCTGTGAGAAAGAGCCTGCTATGCGGGACGGGCACCCCAGGATCGTGAATGGTGGCGGGGGACGCCCAGCAGAGACTAGCATCCACGTGCTCCCCACACGGTAGTTGGTCCTCAAGATATTCGGTGGCCCGCTGGATGCCCAGCTTCGGCGGCCCGCACTCGACACTGCCTCTCCCTCCCGAAACTGCCTCCGCAGCCGCTTGTCACTTTGAGGGAAACTGAGGCCCGACCCCCATGGGTTAAAGACATCCAAGGACGTGGGGTGGGGGCGGAGCTGGAGAGTGGAACCAGCAGACCTGGGAGGGTCCCCCTGGAGGAAGCTGGGGGAGAGAAGGGGTCCCCTGGGGCAATCCCGGGCACAGCCGCCCCCTCCCCACACACCCCCTGGGTCATTGCACAAGGTCCGAGCCCGGGCAGTCTGGGAGCGCGGCCAGGGGTGAGAGGCTACAGGAGGGGGCAGGGGCAGGTGCCGGGCTGGCGAGGGCGTCTGCAGCGCCGCAGTGCCCGAGCCAGACCCGGGCTCGCCCGGCCTCCCGGCTCCTCCCGCCGGCGGCCGCTCAATAATCCACAATCGATGCAGCGAAAATATCGGGCCGGGGTTGGGGGCGCGCAGGGAGTGGGAGACCCGACGGGACGTTGGAGCACCCCTCCCCCACCGCCGGTGTCTCCAACTTCGCGTGCCCCCTCCCCCTCCGCGCACACGTGGGCCAATAATGGGGGGAAAGGCGGCCAGGGCCGGGGTGGCGGGGCACCACCTTATGGGGGGGGGTGTTCGTCCCCGTATCGAGGGGTCCTCCCCTCCAGAGTCTCCTGGCGTCCAGGGTCCAACTGGGACCCCCTCGATTCCTCCTATGAGCAGGCCAGGGTCCAGTCCGGGGATTCGCACAGAACCCCGCCTTTGGCCTTCTCCCGGGCACCCCTCGACCTTCCCGGGTGGGGTGGGGGTGCGCCTCCTGGGTCTGGGGAGGGCGAGACTGCAGGATGAGCCCCCACGTCCGCCAGGGGGAGAGGTCCCGTGGGGCGCGCGGGGCGGGCGTCCCGGATAAGGGTCCCAGCCCATCCCCCCCGCCTACCGGACCCTGGCCTGAGGCAGGGGCATCCCGGCCGCGGCGGCGGGAGGGACGCGCGCCTTTTTCGTCCCGCCTCCTCGGGCTTCCAAACTCCGGGGCCCGGTGGCTGGGGGCGCGGGGCCGGGGCACGGGGGACACGCGCCCGGGGCCGGGCGGGGGGCGTACCTGGGTCAGGCAGAGCGGGGACGAATACATCCCGGGCGCGGCGGGAGGCGCAGGGCCGGCCGGAGCGGGCGCGCTGAACTTACTGAGTCATTTTTCCAAACCCCCCCCCCCCCCCCCGCGGCCGCGGCCGGCGCGCTCCTCGCCGCCTCCTCCCTCGGTCTCCCTCCCTCCTCCCTCCCGCGCTCTCCCTCTCTCCTGCGCGCCCGACTCCCTCTCTCTCTCTCCCTCTCTCTGTCTCTCTCTCTCTTCCTTTCCTGTCCCCCCCCCCTTGTCTCTGTCTCTCTCTGTGTCTCTGTCTCCCCTCCCTCCGGCAACCACCTCCCTCCCTCCCCCAATTTCTCTCCCCTCCCACCCCGAACCTCCCACTTCTCAACATCCAACTTTCAAAGAAACGAGGGGGGAAAAAAGAGCGCGAGCGAGGAAGGAAAGCCGCTCCCCCCGCGCTCCCCGAGCCTCCTGAACCCCCATCATTGCTTATTATTACGAATTTCGAGCCGCCCTGTGCCAGGGCACCGGACGGGGACCAACGGGCCTGCGCACACCCCGACCGCAGCGGGTCCCCCTGGATCACCCGCCAGAGTCGAGTGGGTAGGGGTTGGTAGCTCTTGTGGGACATTTGGAGGCCGAAGGTGGATTTTGAAGCCCCCCCCCCCCAACCCGCCCCAAGCTGGCCGGGAAGTTGGAGAAAGGAGCCAAGGTGGGGGGGAGGGAAAGAATGAAGAAGTGACGTGTGCAGAGGCCCGGCGCGAGCGCGCTTTTCCCCTTAAAGATGTACAACCCGGGGTGCATGGCGGGAGAAGGGGGTCTCATGGTATCCTCTCCATCTGATCGCCCGCGAAAGCCAGACCGGTACTGCAATTCCCAGGCAGAGGGGCTTGGCTACAACTGCTCTTCCGTGGCCAGAAGGGCCCCAACCAACAGGGGAGCCTCCAGAACTCGGCTCTTGCTTCCTCAGCCAGCACCAAAGGAGAACTGGGAGCTGGGGGGTGGGGCTTGGGCCTCCCCCATATGTTTCCCCAGTACCCCAGGAGGAAGGTGTCCTGGAAGAATCTCAGGCTGGCCAGATAAACCCTTGCAGCCTCTTTCTAGGTGTCAGTGATTCTTACTGAACCCCACCCACAGTGTACCCATTTGACGGATCCAGAAACTGAGGCACTGGAGTGACTTGGGGCCCAGTTACCTGGCCCCAGAGCCCACATTCTGCAGGCTCTGTAGTTCTCCTTCTGGAGAACAGACCCGCCCTCCTCCAGTCTGAGCCCCCAGGGAGCCTGACGGACCTGGCCTCACCTCTCCCTGGGTTCATTCTGCACACCCTCCCAGCCTCTCTCAGGCGCTTCTGCCACCTCAAAGAACAGGATGCTCCCTGCTTGGCATCCTCCCCTGTGAAGTGGATGAACAGTGCCCACCCCCTGGGGTTGGTCAGCAGAACAGCACTTAGAAGCACCTTGACCTTCCGTTTAAATATGCACCGCGATGCTCTTAGAAAGCTTGGCCATTCTGACCCATCTCCAAGGACAAATGATAACCCCTCACCAACTTGGGACAGCCAGCCCATGCCCAGGAAGACTGTTATTCTCCTGTGTTATAGGGGAGGAACCCGAGGCCCGAGGTAAGATGCTACTGACCTGGGGCCCTGGGGCTAGGCCAGAAGGAAGCAGGATTCACAAGGGACACATACGCCCTGCGTCCTGCCGGCTCCCCCTGCTGTGAGTGACAGTCACTCAAATGGCACTTCACTAATGTTTTGTTTTTCTAAATTCCCACTGTGCAACCATGGGGGGCATTTAAACCTCAGGATGAAAGGGAGAGACAGGTGTCTAGGAATCCAAATGCCAACATAACAGAAAGCAGTATTTTATTATTTTTAAAACCATTGTGAACACCTGGAGGGCAGAATCCCCAATTCACAGACATTTTCAAGTTCAAGTGCCTTAGGAGCTTTCTCCCAGGTGGCTTCGACTGCCAGACTGTTCCCCACACCCAACCGGCATGCAGCCTTCACCAGGTAGTTTGGGTTACTCTGGAATGCAGTTTGGAGAGCACAGACTTTCTCTCTGTCTCTAAATCTCAGTTTCCACATCTGTAAAATGGTTACAATAGATACAACTCTCACATTTTGGGAGGTTGGGCAGATTGGAGTCCTTGAGATAAGGTGTGGAAAGACAGTATTAATATATTAGTGGTGGCAGGTGCAAGTTCACAATTGAGAGTGAAGAGTTCTATCTACCTATCTACCTATCTAGGCTTCCCAGGTGGTGCTAGCTGTAAAGAACCCGTCTGCCAATGCAGGAGACATAAGAGACGCAGGTTTGATCCCCGGGTTGGGAAGATCCCCTGAAGAAGGAAATGGCAACCCACTCCAGTATTCTTGCCTGGAGAATCCCACGGACAGAGGAGCCTGGTGGGCTACAGTCCATGGGGTTGCAAAGAGTCAGACATGACTGAAGCAACTTAGCAATGCATCTGTCTGTATCTATCTATCTATATCATCCAGTTCAGCAGAAAGAGGTCCCTACAGTATACACAGCAGGTCCACAGCAGGGCAGTTTTAGTGTAGGGTTACAGTCTTGGGTCCTTTAGCCAGGAGCCCAAATTGCCTGTGCCTCAGCTTCCCGTTCTAAGAAATGGGGTGATAATAGTTTCTACCCCTCTGGCCTGTTGTAGGTAAACCGGCAAATGTTTAGACTGCACATAGTGTTTTTGAAACAAAACAATTGCTGGGCTGGACCTATGTGTGGAACATTTGGGGAGGGGGGTGTCGCATGACTCTAGCTCCTGGCGCTTTGGAACATAAGTTAAACATAAGTTGTTTAAAAATGCTCTCCCCATCACTCACTCTTAGGCTCCTCTGTAACTGTCCCAGCTACAGACACAGGAGGGTGTTGACTGTCACCCTATAACACTAATACCAACAATATGGAGCCAGCTACCGTGTCCGTCATGGGGACCAGTTCAGCAGTGCCACCCAGAAATACTACACAGCTCCACAAAAGAACAAGGGACTCCTACCTGGAGACGCCTCCAAGAAACACCCTGCAGTCCAGGGCTCTGCCCCACCCAGCACTTCGGACCATCCTCTCTGATTGGGCTGTCCTGAGCACTGTGTGGGGTGCACAACAGGAGCCCCCCCCCCCCGTGTGACAACCATGGGTGGCCCTAGACCTCACGCAGTGTCCCCTGGGGAGAACCTCTGCTGTAGACTCAGCAAACAGACTCAAGATCTCATTTGGGAATTTTTTTAAAGAATATACATATATCCTTTATGAGAGTGTGTATCTGTTACACGTGTAGCTGCTCAGACAAAGCTGGATGCAAATAGGGTTTTTTGGAGTAGGGAGTCCCACACGGTGGGGGTGACGAGGAAGCTTTGATTTTTACTCTGGGTAATTCTACATCCTCTTAAGATGTTCATGAGTGGTTTGTGTTATTAAAAGGCAAACTTTAAAAATGTGAGTGGAATCCACAGCAAAATTTTAAAAAGCAAGAGCACCTCAGGGAGGAAGGATAAGAGCTGGAGCCGCCTGGGAACCCCCCAGCTGCCACACCCAGCAAACAGTTCCAGCCAGTGGGGCAGGACCACTCCTCCTCCAACCTTGCAGGGCATCCTGTGTGTCCCCATTTTACAGATGAGAAATTGAACCCCCAGAGGGGGATGTTAAGGTCCTCAGCCTTGAGAAGTGGGATGACACTGGGGCTGACACAGACACACAACACAGAGGCATGCAAACACACCCAGCATGCCACGAAGAGACACACAGAGGTTACAGAAACACCTCAACGGAGGCACACAGATTCTCGCAAGTCACACAGACTCCGACAGATACCCAGACTCAAGGGGACACACACACACAGACTCACGTAGACTCAGAGACACACAGACCCATACGAGGGCATGCACGACCTCAAATACAACACAAGTGCAACCAGCCACAATAACACACTCAGACCACAACACGACCATACATGCTTAGGAGCACGCGCACCCATAGGCAGAACGCCTCCCAGGATTATACACCAGCGCGCACACACACACACACACACACACACACACTCACACAGGCTTCCCTGGTGGCTCAGACGGTAAAGAATCCACCTGCAATTCAGCATCCCTGAGTTGGGAAGATCTCCTGAAGAAGTAAATGGCAACCCGCTCCAGTATTCTTGCCTGGAGAATCCCATGGACAGAGGGAGCCTGGCAAGTTATAGTCCATGGGGTCGCCAAGAGTTGGACACAACTGACTGACTATCACACACGCACAGTGACATACGACACACTGCATTCCTGCTCCTGCCTCATGGCTTCCCCCTCCCAGTTGCCCCCACAGCTGGAGTCTTTGCTCCCCAGATCTTCAGGGACCGTGGCTTCCACGTGGAACTGGGGGAGGGCGGATGGGCTTGGCTCCTCCCCCTCCCACAAACACGGGTGCCTGTTTGTGTGTCTGCTGCCTGCCGTTGTGTGACTGTGTGTGCACCTGTGTAGGGGCGGAGTTCTATACACGTGTGGCTGTGAACAGATAGCTGTGAGTGTCACGGGTGCGTGCTACTGACTGCTACTGACTGACACGAAGGTGTTCCCCTGTGCGCCCGCTGTGGCGGAGGGCAGTGCCTGGGGATGAGGGGTGGGGAGGGCAGGGTTTCAGCACTGGCAGTGGGTGTACGGGGTGGGCAGCACAGGCTGTGGAGGGGCCTGAGGGTGGGGGAGCTCACATGAGCTGAGGACCCGTAAATTGGGTGTGGATGCTTCCCTGTGTCACTGTGGGACCCCTTTTTCTACCCTTCCCAAACAGCACCCCCAAAGGGGATGCAGGTTCAAAGTAAGACCCAAAGACTCTCGCCTAGTCTTGGGGCTTTTATACTTAGAAAATTAAATAAAGCGCCCTGGGGTGGGGCGTGGGGGCGCGGTGGGGATTCCCCTGGAGGGGAGAGAACAACACTGCGTGCCCTTGCGTCTGGCGCGTCCCAGACAAGCGCTGGAGGCAGGGCTCGGGGCGCGGCTCCCTGCTCATCCAGCCCAGAGGGTCTCCTTGGCCACTTCCCTGGTCCAGACCTAACCCTCGCGAGCTTGGGTAACCACCCATCCCTCCGGACCTCCTCAGAGGAGGAGTGGGGACCCCCGCTGCCCCGCCCCCCTCTGGGCCAGGTCCCCGCGCACGCGCAGCCCCTGCCGGGAGACATCGCCGCCGAGTGATCGTGTCCCGGCGCCACCTCGCGCCCAAACCTCAAGCTGGGACCACCTGAGGCCGCGCGGATGGGGGACGACCCCGAGGCAGGGGAAGTTGGAAGGAACTGGGTGGGGAGTGAGAAGAAGGGACGGAGCTTTGGCAAAGTAGAGGAAGCCGTCGTCCCCTACCTGGTAGCTCGGGTTACGGGAAAAAAGGGACTGGAGGGTGTGGGGGAGAAAGCGTAGAGCCATCCTCAGGAATAGTCACTTAGCGCCAGTCACATGAACACAGTGACACCGAAATGTCCCCTGAGACGCAGTCACACGACACAGCTCTCCACTCAGTGGCAACCCCCTAACACCCCCTCCCACTCACACGGGGACACCCCCACGGTCATCCAGGGACATCACATTACCCGGGGACACACAACCCAGACACACGGCTTCACAACACCGCCCCACGGGGACGCGTGGCACAGTCGCCCAGTTATCCCAACACGTACACACTGTCCCGTAGTCGCACAATGCTCTAACAACACGCAACACAACACACACACAGCCACGTGGATGCGCAGATACACAGATCCATGAAGGAGAGGACCCCAAGCCTGGGGACCCACAGACAGGGATGGGACCTCCTAGCCGCACAGACCCTCGAATACACCCCCAGGAACCCGTGTCGACCCGTTGCAGAGCACAGGGGCCCCCGAACGTAGCCCTCGAGTGCGGATGCCACCGACACCGGCGGACCGGACACCGGAACCTTCAAGTGCAGCTACCGGCGCTCGCGGGCCTGGGGCGCGCCCGGCCTAGACCCGGTGACCCCTCCCGGCTGGGGCCCGTCGCGCGCCGCGGCGGGGCCGGGGTCGGCCCGGGGGCGGGGCTCAGGCGGCGCTAGGGCCAGCCGGGTGGCTGCCCCTGCGCGGCGCCGAGCGCGGCCGCCCGCCCGGCTCCAAGTTCAAGGCGCCCGGCGGCGGCCGCTGCGCGCTCTCCGCCCCTCTCCGCAGCGGCCATTTTCCGCTAGCTGGCGCGCCGCGCTCGCCCGGGCCGGGGCAGCCCGCGGGGGCCGCCGCGACCCCCGCCCCGCACGGCCCCGGTGGGCGCCCCCTCCCCGACCCCGGATCCCCCGCGGGCTGCGCGCTCGGGGGTCTCGAGCCCGGAGCCGCGCCCTCCCGCTGGGCCAAGGAGGGGGCGGAGGCCTGGCCTGGGGGGACCCTCTCTCGGGAGCCCCGCCCTCCCCTCTAACTCCGCCGCGCCCGTGAGGGGCCCCCCACTTGGGGTCCCCCGCTGCGCCCCGCGCGCCAGCTCCGCCCTCAGCCGCGGGGGGGTTGGATCGGCGGGCGGGGGTCCCGGGGCGGCGGGCGGGAGGGGGGTTTCCCGCATCGAGCCCCTCCCCCGGGCGGCCCCCGCCCCCTGCCCCCCTAGACCTCGCAACTTTCGCCGGGAGCCCACGCACCACCCCAAAAACTCCCCCGGCGAAAACGAAAGTGGGGGCGGCGACGTACCATGGCGCTGCTGCGAGGAGGCGAGGCCGGCGCCGGAGCGAGCGCGCTCGGTCCCCGGCGAGGGGGGGCCGGAGGCGGCGGGAGGAGGCGGCGAGGGAGGGCGCGCGGGGGAGGGAGCGAGCGCGCTAGGGAGGGGGCGCGCCGTGCCCGCCCCCCCGGCCCAGGACCCTCCCCTCGGCCCGCCCTCCCCCCGGTCCCGCGCACCGCCCGCGCCTCAGGCCGCTCTGCGTCCCGGCCCCGGCTCCGGCGGCTCCGGCTGCGGCTCCATCCCCGGCCCTGCCCGCTCGAGGGGAGGCCGGGAGAACGGTCGCGGCAGCGGGTCGTTGGGCCCGGGTCGGGCTCGCTGCGGAGGGAGCGGATCCACCTTTACGGCGCGCGCGCGCTCACACACACACACACACACACACACACACACACGCAGGCAGCTGGGGACACTCGCGGCCCGGGCCTCCTTGACTCCGACACCGACACAGAAAGCACAGCGCCTCGCCTGCGACGTGTTACAAACACACTCAGCCTGCGGGTGTCACCTGGACACCCCGGGGCCCACACTCAGTCGGTTCGGTTCTAGGACGCACACCTTCTGCAGGATGCCACCAACACAGACTCACACTCACAAGCTGCGGGTGTCACCCAGACACATGGGGACCCACATGCTCACAGTCTGCGGGGTGTCGCCTAGATACCCACAGCCTCCACGCTGTCACATACACAAATTCACAGTCTGCAGGGTGTCACTCAGACAGCCGCACAGACTGACAATCGCAGGAAGACACTTCAGACCTCGGTCTGAGCCCCATGCCGACCCCACGACCCCTCCCTCCCGGCCATCGCCGCAGCCACTCTTGCCCCCAAGTGCAGGTGTCCCGGATACACAGACACAAACACGCACAGCGGGGAGACGGGACAGATGGGGACACAGACAGACTCGGACAGTGAGGGTGACAGACCTGGGGGGCAGGGGTTCCCTGGGGATCCCGCAGGGGCTCCAGGCGGGGCGGGGGCGGGGAGCGCGCGCGGCGGCTCCGTGGGTGTTGGGGGGAGCAGGTGCCCCCTCCCTGTGTCGGGATTCATGACGAAGCCTCCGCAGCGGGGGAGGGACCGGACCGGGGAGGGTCAGAGCCCCCGCCCCTGCCGCGCGGGCCGCTGCGGGCTGGGAAGCCGTGCCGCAGCGCCCCCCCACCCCACCCCACTGAGCGCTCTCCCGCAGTCCCCCCTCCTCGGGCAGCCGCAGAATAGGCACCGCCCCCTTCTCCCCTCCTCCTCCCCGGCTCTGCGTCTGGCGCAACCCCGGGATGATGCGAGGGGGGCTTGCTGAGACCTGGTGGGGTGGAGGCGACTCTGTGGCCGTCCTTCGGTCTGGGTTCCCCCCTCTCGCCTGCGACCTCACTTCCCCCAGCTGGGGCTCGGGGATTCAGGGATCCCTTTGGAGAAATGATTCCCAGCTCCCCCAGAGAGAGCGTCAGGGTTTCGAGTGCGGACAGGCAGCACCCCGGGAGCAGAATCAGGCCCTGACTGCCCTTCTAGAGCCCTAGCTGACTCTGGGGGCTTCTGGAAGTTCATTCTGTGCCTTGCTGGGCAAACCGGGGGCCGGCCAAAAAATCTCAGGCAAACGGTGGTAACAACAGCCCTGCCAACATAGTGCGTGTTCAGTGGTAAGGAAGTAGCCTATATCTCAGGGTCTGGGACGCTGAAGTTTTCTTCTTTCTTCTGCGCATTCCTCTCCCCACTTGAAAAAAAAATTTTGGCCGCAGCCAGCGGCATGTGGGATCCTAGTTTCCAGACCAGGGATCGAACCCCTGCGTCCCGCATTGGAAGGCAGAATCTTAACCACTGGATTGCTGGGGAAGTCCCCCTTGTGGGATTTTTAAGAAGAGAGGGGAACTCATCAACCAGCATATCAGAAACCCTAGGGCCATGATCCTGAAGTCTCTAACCCGGTGCTTCGCAGGTTCGGAATGGGGAGGTTCTGAATGGGACCTTCCTCTCACACACTTGAAGCCAAAGAAAGTAGGGCGCATATCCCAGCTCTGGCTCTGGAGAGGAAGGTGTGAAGAAGACTGAGACCCCCTGCTCCCAGCTCCTCTCTAAGCGGCCTCTGTTAATCCTCAGCTTGAACACTCCACTCCTCCCTTGCCTCAGGGAATTAGGTACCTGGGAGGAGAAGAGAGGAAAGGAGAGGAGGGAAGGGGTGGGTTGGCGTCAGCCAGGGCAGAGATTCGGGTCCTGAGGGCTATAATGGAGGCCCGGAAGCTGCCCCCGGACAGTCATTTGCCCACAAGGCCATCCTTGGGCCTGTGGGCGCAGAGCTAAATGCTTTACACAGGACTACTCATTTCCTCTCACAGCAGCCCTAGGAGGTTGGTGCTATTACCTCTGTATCCCCATTTCACAGATGAGGAAACTGAGGCTCAGACCGGGTTTTAGACTCTTGCCCAATTTCACCCAACCTGTAAGTGATGATGGTCCAGAGGATGCTTTCCTGACAATGAATCTCCTGATTTTGGCTTCTTTGGCAATCTGCATAGGCTGAGATTCTCCCAAATCATCAAGTCTTGGTTCCTTTTTGCTTAACAGTGCTTCTCTCCATCTATCTCTTTCCTCTCACATTTTGCTATAAGCAGCAAGAAGAAACTGATCTGTACCTTTGACAATTGGAAATTCCCCTCTGCTAAATATCCAAGTTCATCACTTACAAGTTCTGCTTTCTGCATAACTGTCAGACACTATTCTGTTAAGTTACCACCACTGTATATAAAAGATCCCCTTTCTCCCGGATGTGTTGACTTATGTTTCTTCCACCCTAGAACATTCCCAAAAGACAGACTGATTAGCAAACATATTAAAAATGTCCAGCCTTATAGAGACCAAAGAAAGTATAACAATAAGAACTTACCATGCTCTGGCACTCATCAAGATCATAGAGATTTCTGAATTGATAAAACCCAGTGCTGGTGAGGATGTGGTAAAACAGGCATTTTCATAAATTACTTGGAGGTAAAAGTATATATGAACTGGGAAAGCAGTTTGGCATGCATGGTAGAGGCCTAAGACAATTTCAGACTTTATGGTTCAATTTCTGGGAGTCTATCCTGAACTTGGGAAAAGGTATGCCCCTAATGATGTTCATTGCCACAGACTTGGGAAAATTGCTATAAATCAGTGTTTCTCAGCCTTTTTCTCATTAGTCCTCCCTGGTTGTTTTAGACATTTTTTTTTCCTAATCACCTCTTATAAATTTTAATACCACAGATATACCAAATATTTGTTTATATGGTATATGCATAGCTATGTTTTCTACATGAAAAGAGTAAGATTTTTTTCACTCCCCAAGAACTGATTTTTGCCGTTGCTGAGAATTCATGCTATAAAGAATGGTATAGCCTTCTGATGCAGTGGTACAGTCCTTTAAAAAGAAGTTTCAATATGAAAAAGGCAGCCACCCCCAAAAGAAAATGAGGAAAGAATGCAAATGATGACACATGGGTGGCCAGAAAGTGCATGAAGGTTGAGGAGATGTCTGACCTCTTTAGGGATCAAGAAAATGCATGACAAAGCCACATCAAGGTCCAATTTCATCCTTATATCATTGTTCCAAATTTAAAATGTCCAACAAGACCAAATGTTGTAGAGGCTGTGGGTACCCAGGACTCCTCCACACTGCAAACATTTTGGAAAGCAGACTGATATTAATCACAACACTGAACATTCATGTGCCACATAACATAGCCATTCCTCACCCAGATAAATATCCACAAGAAACCCGGACTTTTTGTGCCAGGAAACATGCCCCCAAATGTTCATTACTGCACTATGAAGAAGGCAGACACCCAGAAACAACCCAAATGCTCATCTCTAAGAAAACAGAGAAGTGCATTCTGGGAAATTCACCCAATGGCACAGTAATCAGCTACAGTGGTGTTCTCAGCCACAGGCAAACAGTACAAATGGACTTAACAATATTACATGGAGTGGAACAAAAACTCCCCAATATTAGGCACAACATGAGTCCCTCTATGAATTTCAGTTCAGTTGTTCAGTTGTGTCTGACTCTGCAACTCCATGGACTACAGCACACCAGGCTTCCCTATCACCAACTCCCGGAGTTTGCCCAAATTCATGTCCATTGAGTTGGTGATGCCATCCAACCATCTCATCCTCTATTGTCCGGTTCTCCTCCTGCCTTCAGTCTTTCCCAGCCTCAGGGTCTTTATGAATTTAAGATAACTAAAATGAGACAGCATTTTGGGGGAATACTGTATGTGATGTACAGTAATTTTCAAGCAAAGAAAGGAGACAACTGTATTTGAGGTACAGTTATTTTCAAGCAAAGAAAGGAGACATTCCAGATTAAGAAGCGTGATTAACTCTGGGGAGAGGAGCCTAAAAAGTAGGATGGGGGAGAAACATTTCTGAGGTGTGAGTTGTGAAAGTTCTGTTTATCCTAGTGGTATTTATTTTGAGGATTTAAGGTATTTATTCTATTAGCAAACATTTAAATTTACTAATAAATGGAACAATGATAAGTGCAAGTCATGAGTCAGGCTGGGATTAAACTCATCCCAGCATCTAAAGCCCAAATAAACAGCAAAATCACGAACTCAAAATTAGGATGTGCTGGGAAGAGACCGTCAGATCCATGCTGGGAGAGGGGAGGGTGTCTGCTTGGTTCACAGATGTGTCCCTGATGCTGAGAACAGTGCCTGGTACACAGTGGGGGCTAAGTACATAGTTGTTGAACAAGTGAAAATCTCAGGGGGTAATGCCTGTTTAAAATCCCATTCTTAAAAATAATCACATATGTGTATCTTAAGTCTTATATATACAAAAAATGTATCATATAAAGTGTATATGTACTAAACATATAAACATATGCCTAGGAGCTGAAAGACCCTGATGCTGGGAAAGATTAAGGGCAGGAGGAGAAGTGGGTGACAGAGAATGAGATGGTTGGATGGCATCACTGACTCAATGGACATGAGTTTGAGCAAACTCCAGAAGATAGTGAAGAACAGGGAAGCTTGGTGTACTGCAGTCCATGGGGTCTCAAAGAGCCAGATATGACTGAGGGACTGAACAACAACATGTATAGTTATTATTAATTATATAATTTATATTTGTACATTATAGAATATGTGTGTGTATTAAATGTATATTTAAAAGAATCATACACACACACACACTAGGGTTCCTCAACCACAGCACTGGTAATGAACTTATCTCCAAGATTTTTTGTTAGGCAAAGGGAAACAAAAAGAAAACCCAAATTGCTAAATGTTAAAAATGTGTTCAACATTTACATAAGAACATGAAGAAAGCCACACAGTCCCAAAGCTGCAGATACCCATCCTTGTGCGCAGGTGATAGACTTAGCCCCATTTTACAGATGTGGGAACTGAGGCCCAGAGAGTTACTTCCTAACTATCCTAAATCACTTATCACTCAGCTCTGCCTGTGGCACAAAAGCAGACCCAGACAGTAAGTAAAGGAATGGATGTGGCCAAGTGTCAATAACATTCTTTGTGTCTGGCTTTTTTCACTGGGCATAAGTATTTTGAGGCTCATCCTCACTGTCCCTTGTACCAACAGCTCATGCCTTTCTATCCTGGGCTAGTGTTCCGCTGTCTGGATATGTTTCACAGTGTCTATCCGTTCACCTGCTGATGGACATCTGAGTTGTTTCCAGTTCTGGACGATTACAAATGAAGCTGCTATGAATCTCCGGGCACAAGCCTTCCTATGAACATTTGCTTTCACTCCTTGTTGTGGTAAAGGTCTGGGAGTAGAATGGTCATAGCCAAGTGCATTTATGTCAAAGTCTTTCATGGCCATAAGCTTTTGTTTCTCTTGGGCAAAGATCTCAGAGTAAAAGATTGTATCCCACGGTGGTAGGTGTGTGTTTAACTTTTATAAAAACCTGCCAAACTATTTGCCAAAGTGGTTGTACCATGAGACACGCCCTCCAGAGGGAATTTCAGTTGCTCTACATCCGGTGGCCAAGACTGAACAAACACAGGAGCAGATGCATCATTGCAGACCTGGTGAGTGATGGGGAGAGTGCCAGTCAGATGGCAGGAGGGGTGGGGGAGCAGGCAAGGTGAGGCATAAATCCAGGGCTTTCTGGATTCTTCAGAGCCCTGCTGCCCCCAGCCCCATCAGGTCCAGGTGAAAAGCAGCTACTGATTTGGACCCCTAAATCCATTGGAAGGACTGATGCTGAAGCTGAAGCTCCAATACTTTGGCCACCTGACATGAAGAGCTCATTGGAAAAGACCCTGATGCTGGGAAAGATTGAAGGCAGGAGGAGAAGGAGGTGACAGAGGATGAGATGGTTGGATGGCATCACCAACTCAATGGACCTGAGTTTGAGCAAGCTCTGGATGATAGTGAAGGACAGGGAAGCCTGGCATGCTGCAGCCCATGGGGCCACAGAGTCGCACATGACTGAACAACTGAACAACAACCTAAATCCATAACAGGATTGTACCCAGGGGTTGTCACTTCCCTGTCTTGGCAGTGATGACCAGTTCTCCTGGAGAATCTCAGAGTTCAGGGCCTGCCTTTGGGAGGCCACACGTGGGACTGAAACATCAACGAGTTGGCCTGAAGTAATCTTCAGATGTATCCTGTGGGGACAGTTTGCCAGTGAACCAGGGAGTCTTTGAATCCTTTCTCCTTCTGCTACAAGGACTAGAGCTTCTTGAATCCTTTCTCCTTCTGCTACAAGGACTAGAGCTTCTGGGTCTCTACCTCAAGGCACAGACAGGAGCTGCCTAGCCTGGGTTCAGATCCCTGTAATGTGACCCTGGGCAAGTCAGCTCAACTTGCTGAGCCTCAGTTTGCCCATCTGTAAAATGGGGGAAGGGAACACAGCAGTCAAGATTGTTCAGTCACTCAGTCGTGTCCAACTCTTTGCAACTCCATGGACTGCAGCACGCCAGACTTCTCTGTCCTTCACCATCTCCATGAGTTTGCTCAAACTCATGTCCATTGAGTCAGTGATGCCTTTCAACCATCTCATCCTCTGTCATCTGCTTCTCCTCCTGCCTTCAATCTTTCCCAGCATCAGGGTCATGCTGAGGATTAAATAATTTGATATTTGCCAAATGCCTAGAATGGGACCTAACACCCAGTGAATGATGGAAGGTGTTTGTAGCAACAAACCAGCTTGAGACACAAGTCTGTCCTCTGCAGATTTGCCTTAGCAACTGGGAACAAACTAAGTGCCCAGCCATTGGTGATTGTGGAGGAGATGGCATAGAATGAGGCAGTAAGGAGGCTCTCGAGAATCCTCAGTGGTGTGAGGGAAATGCTGGCTATTCGAAGTTGACAGAGGTGGGGTTGGGCCAGATTTAATAACAGTAGCAAACACATCTGGGTCAGGCTCATTTTGTGCCTACCGCAGTTCAAAGGAACCTAGGGCTTGCAAACTTTTCCAGCCAAGAGCTAGAGAGTGACTGTTTTTAGCCTTTCAGGCCAGAGGATCTCTGTTGCACCCATTCTCTCTGTCCTTGTAGTTTAAAAGCTGCTGTGGACAACCTGTCAATGCATGGGTGTGGCTGGGTGCCAACAAAACTTCATTGACAAACACCAAAATGTGAATTTCACATCATTGTCACGTGTCAAGACATAGTATTCTTTTTATTTCCTTCAACAATTTAACATGCTTAGGGACTTCTCTGGTGGTCCAGTGGCTAAGACTTCAAGCTCCCAATGCAGGGGGCCTGGGTTCGATCCCTCATTGGGGAACTAAATCCCATACTGCAACAAAGATCCCGCATGCCACAAATAAAACCCAGTGCAGCCAAATAATTAATTAATTAAAAAAATAATTATTACAGAAAAACTTTAGCTCCATGGCCGAACAGAAGAATCTAGCCCTTGAGACATAATTTGCTGATCTCTGCCTTAACTCATTGTCATGGCTCCGAGTGGAAGCTACTGTTATCATTCCCATAGTACAGATGAGGAAACTGAAGCACAGAGAAGTTGAGGGAGTTGCCCAAGGTCACACGGCCAATAAGCTTTTCAATGCTCCTGCAGGAGGTGTTACTTTGATGGTGAGATGGGGGGGGCGGGGTTCAGTCTTCCAAACAGAAACCACCATCCCTACTTTCCCAGCCTTCATACAGTTCCCCCAAAAAGCACCATCCTTCCCCTTTGAATTCCCTGGGTCTCTGGGAGGTTAACTGTAGCAGATATCATTACCCCCATTTTATAGATGAGTAAATTGAGGCCCACGGGTGGCCTTGAAGCCCTAATAACAGCTTTACATTGTGTAAGCAGCCATTTCCGGCTATTAAGCCATTTCATGCACAAAGAGCCCTCAAGGCGGGCAGGGAAACCCTTATTAGCTTGTGTGATAGAAGTAACATCACTAAGGTCCAAGGAAGGAAATGATTTGCCCAGGGTCACACAGTGGCTGAACTATATGTGCAATGTTGGGGCTCCTCCATCATTGCTGGTGCCCGAGGCTCTCACTGGTTCAGCATCTGCCTCCAGTGATGGGAACTGGATGCCTGACCCTTGCATCCATTCATTCATTTGGCTGCACCAAGTCTTAGTTGAAACATGTGGGGTCTTTAGTTGTGGCATTTGGTCTCTTATTTGAAACATGTGGAATCTTAGCTCCCTGATCAGGGATTGAATTGGGGGACCCTACATTGGGAGCATGAAGTCTGAGCCACTGAACCACCAGGGAAGTCCCATGACCTTTGTATTCTTTGTCTTGTCTCCATCCTCAGGCCTTGATTTCAGCCTGGCACAAACTAGATCCCCAGGGCTGCAATGTGGGTGAGGCCAATGCACTTATCGAGGGGTGCGATATCTAAGAGGGCACCAAAAGCTCAGTCATCAAGATAAATAATCTTTTAAAGTATCTGCAGAAAATCTAGGACCAACAAAACGTCACAATTAAATAAAATCAGGATTGGTATTACTGATTTTTTTTTTTTTTTTTTTTACCTCAGGCTCCAACCTCAGGCCTGTAGGTAGGCAGGGACGGAAGACCAGATTTGAGGAAGACCAGATTCGAGGTGGCTTGGGGAGACCCTGAGATGGATGCAAAGGGCACCCCAGGCCAAAGTAACAGCCTAAGCGAAAGTTGGGGGAGATGGGGCAGCAACCAGGCGTGGACCTTGAAGGTCAGGTCTGCTGTCCTTTGAGGCATCCACCCCCGTTTCTGAAAAGGGGGTGCAGGCAGAGGATGGAGAGCACAATCCTCCCTTCCCACCACCTGCCCCCCCTTTCCAGCTGCCGAGAGTGCAAGGCCAGGAGTGTGATTCAGAGTGAGCCTGGCCTAGGCTTAGCTCCAATCCCTTCCTCCTGCCAACAGCTCTCTCTCCTCCTTTGGATTCTGTTGGAAAAAAAACAAAAAACAAAAAACCTCTCCCTCCCCACCCCACCCCCCACCGCTGCCGGGAGGAATTTGACATGGCAGCAGGCCCAGGCCTCCACCCTCCCCCAGGCTGTCCTCTGCCAAGCACGACGTGGCCACACCGGGGAGGACCCTGTGAGGATGGCACTCTCCCCACCTTGGACGCAGAGGAGCTCCCGACTCTGGTGAGCCCTCTAGGGGGCCCACCCTGCTCCTCCAGGGCTCAGCCTGGCACTTCACTCCCTGCCAGGCCGGAGACCATCTGTTCATCATTGAAATCTCAGCACTGGGTTTGGTTGGCAGAGATTTCTGGAGCTGCAGGGCAGGGACCCTGGGCCCTGAAGGAGCAGAGGGCTTGCCCAGGTCTTGGCACCCCCTAAGATGGGCCATGCTGGGCTTTTGGACTGGGTGGGATTTGAGACCCCTCCATACATCTGCACACACACACACACACAGAGCTCCGTTTCCTCGGCCCCCCCAATCCTGGGAATCGAGCCAGAACTGAGTCCCAGCCAGTCACCTAGCAAGACCTCGCCAGGCCGCCAGGCCACAAAGCCTTTCCACAAACCCAAATACACCCGCCCCGATTACTCCCCCTCCTCTAATTCAGAAAGCAAATCCCGGTTGACAGCCAAAGTGGCCGATGGTTGCTGGAGGTGGTTGCCCAATTGCCAGAGTATGGGGGGGCTCTGTCCAGACTCTGGAGCCCTGGGTTCTTCTTACCACACCTGCTTTTCCCTCTCTCAGCCCAGGGAACCCTGGGGGCTCCCCCAGAGCTGGGGGGTGGGGTGGGGCAGGGGTGGGGCAGAGGGGATACTGGAAGGGGGTGGGGGCTGAAGCTGGAACAGTATGCAGAGGGGTTAAAGATAATTAGTCTTCTTTCATTAATTCATCTAACAACATTGATCTAGCACCTTCTGTGTGCCAGGCACTGTTCTGGGCACTGAGGATGCAATAGGGGACAAAAAAGGGCAAAATTCTTGCCCTCATGGAGCTGATGGTGCAAAGGGGGAGATAGGTGGGGAGCAAGAAGGAGAATGTACAGTGTTGGGTGGTATGAGTAAGTTGGAGAAAGAATAATGAGAGAGATGGGGACGGGAAGTAGGCAGGTCAGGCTTGGGGGTGCAATTTAATAAGTTAAAGGAGGTGGAGAAGAAGCCATGTGGGTGTCTAGTGGGAGAGTGGTTCAGAAGGCATAGCACCTGCAAAGGCCCTGGGGCAGGTCCACAACTGGTGTATTGGAGGAACAGAAAGGAGGTCCCTGTGGATGGAGCAGAGTGAGCGAGGGAGGAAGGGAGGGCAGGAAGAGGGTGCGGCAGGTCGAGCAGGGCCTCCTGGCCTCAGAGAGAACTTGGACTGTTATCCCAGGGAGGTGGGAGCCCTGGAGCCGCCGAGCGGAGCAAGCAGAGGAGGGGGCGGGGCCTGACTCAGGTTCTCTCAGGCGCCCTCTAGCTGCTGCGGGGAGGAGAGACTGAGGGCACAGGTGGGAGTTGGGGACCAGGTCCAGGTGGGTGGTGATGGGGGCTGGGCTGGATCAGGTGAAGGCTGTATACCTACTATGTACTAGCTACCTTTCTGGGATGTTCTTTTGCCTTCACATTAGCTCCACAGGTACGTATTGCGTCTGTGCGTGCTAAGTGGCTTCAGTCGAGTCAGACTCCGCAACCCAATGGACAGTAGCTTGCCAGGCTCCTCTGTCCTGGGGACTCTCCAGGCAAGAATATTGGGGTAGGTTGCCATTTTCTCCTCCAAGGGATCTTCCCAACTCAGGGATTGAACTCTGAAGTCTCATATGTCTCCAGCATTGGCAGGCGGGTTCTTTACCACGAGAGCCACTGGTAGGCCCAGAGAAAGGCAGGACTGCGCCCCAAATCCCAGTGTTTCAGTGGCACAGCACATCTTATCAGTGTCTAAAGCCCTCCAGGGTTCCCTATTGCCCTCAGGATGAATACGTCTTCCCCGCGGCCCACAAGGCCCTGCATGACCTGCCCCTTCACCCTCTCTCCCCCTCACTCACTCTGCTCCAGACACTCAGGCCTCCTCGCTATTCCTCCAACACACCCGGTCAGGTCCTGCCCTCGGGCCTTTGCACGTGCCATGCCTGCTGCCCAGACTCCTCTCCTTCCAATGTGGCTTTTCCTCTGCATCTTCACCTCCTTAGTGCCCGGCACATGGCAATTGCTCAGTAAGTATTTAGTGAATGACTTACTGAACGTTTAAGTATAATTTGGGCTTTGTTAAGGCGATAACAGCCCAAGAGCACACATCTGAGCAAAGAGCTCCCTCAAACCAACTCTGAGGCCCACAAATTAGGAAGCACCAGCAGAAGGATGTCTCTAAGGGACCAAGAGGGGTAGATTCGGGGGACTAAAGGGACCCATTCCGACACCCTTCGCTGGGCCAATGGGCTTCACTTGGAGATGGGGCGTGACTTGTTCGGGCATTGTCATTGGCCAACATGTACCCAGGCATGTTCTGATAGGCCTCGCGGCCAGGCGCAGGCTGATTGGCTCTTCTTCTCCATCTACCATCCCCAGGCCTGGGGTTCCACTGTTTGTGCTGGTGCCCGGTTCTGAGTTGCTTTTTCTATCCTGATGGTGCCTGCGGGGCCAAGGCAGTGGCACTGCCCAGGCATGCCGCCCTCAGATTTTGCAACTGTGGCATGCCTTGGGCTCCTTCTACCAGTTCCTGTAACCCTGGCATGGCCGATCGTATTGACTGCCTATCCCTCCCCAGGTGGGACTAGTGTCCTGAGCAATGGGTTGCCCGGGGAGACTGTAGAGCCTGGTTGCACCCTGATGTGCTGTGCACTGTCTCTGAGCCTGAATTCTTTCCTCTGCTAAAGGAGATCTCTGAACGTGAGGGTGCTAAAGAGGCTGTAGAGGTTCTCAGCGGGGTGGTTCTGTCCTCCAGAGGACAGTGGGCTGTGTCTGGGAACATCTGTGGTTGTCATGATGGGGGTGGGGGTGGAAAGGATGCTGCTCTTTACCCACAGTGCCCACGACAGCCCCACAGAGAAAGATCCCCACCCCCAAATATCCACAGTGTCCACGGGGGAGAAACTCTGCAAGAGAGGGCTAGGTGTTATGGAAACTGGAAAACATTGTGTGCAAGAAAATCTGCCTGATGATCACGATTTACTCAACAAGCACATATCCTCCTGCAGTGGGCCAGACCTTTACAGAGTGGGCTTCATTTACCTGACAGCTAAGGGATGTGAGGATAATGAAAGCAGGACAGTTCTGTTGTGCACCCACTGTGTGCCAGGTACCTCCATGCCTCTTCTACACGTGACTCCATCTCACATTCCACCCCTGCCACCGATGCTTCCATTACTCCTTAGCCCATTTCACCGATGCACAAATTGAGGCACCTGCCCACAATCACCACAGGTAGCACCCTTGCCTCTGGTGCCTGTGGTACAGACAGACTCACTCACTTGTATCATAATAAGAACGTCAATAGCCGATGGGGCCCAACTTTGTGCTAACTCTTTTACAGACTCAATGCAGGAATTCTCAAAGCTGCCATCTCAGGGGTATAGGACTATTGCCTCCATTTTATAGATGGGGAAACTGAGGCCCAGAGAGAAGTGGGTCTGTTCCAGGGTTATGTGCAACATACCTAACTTCCCAGGTCATCTTGTACTCATACCTCTGTTTCTCCCAAGCTAGGTCTGCTCCCCAGCCCTTCACCCCAATCCTCCCAGAAGGTGGGAGGTGCTGCTGTTGACCCACTCAGGGGTACCCCTAGCTTCTCTGGGCTCATCCCTGCAGCCCTCCAAACAGGAGGAAAGGGAGGCAAAGCAGCAAGAGAGACTGGGGTTAGACACCTAGTAGCACTTCCTGGGTTTGGAGACCGGTAGAGCAGGAAATGTACCTGAAATATTCCCCCTGCTGGAAACATTTCATGCCCTTGGAGCAGAACAAAGAGCAAGTGAGTGACGACCCTTCTGGACAAGACAGGGAGACTGCAATTCCAGGAGGCATGACCATTTGTCCATGGGCAGGGGATGCCCAGCAGCTGGGAACTGTTTCCCTGAGGGCTTTGATATTGTCCAGATGCCTTGGCTTTAGAGTCAGGCTGAACTGAGTTGGAATCCTGGTTTGGTCACTAGTTTGCCTGGTGACTTTGTGGGGGAGCTTGCCATTGCTGGGGACACTGAGAATGCCATTGAGGGTGGTGGCCAGAGTCAAGCCCAGACTTCCACGGAGGCCATTGGGGAAGGCCTCCACCCAGTGCCTTTGCCAGAGGGCCTGGCGCAGGCACCTGGGTGTGGGCTCGGGCACCGCCTGGAACTCTGGAGCCTGCCCACACATGCCGACCTGGGCACAGCTTCCAGAGTTCCGCTCTTGCGTCTCTGGCATCTCTCCTTTGGATGAGAAACTGAGGCTGGGACCTCGTGAGGTGGAAGCTACTGAGCAATTCAGGGTGGCGTGGGGACACAGCCCACCTGGCCCCCATGACCGCCCAGCTCAGAGCTCCCCAGGCTGCGTGTCTCCCGCTGTTGCATGGAAACTCAGACAAGTTGTTTCTGTTTTCTGGTCCTCAGTTTCCCCATTGGTCTGAGAGAAACTCACTGATGTGCCTGGCAGGGCTGCTGCAAGGAACAGATCATCATGCACTTCTGTGCAGCCACAGGGGCAGGAGTGACACTGGGATTTCCAGTCCCACAGGGCCCAGGAGGCCTCTTCCCCTGAATTCCACCTGCCAGGCCCCAGCAGTCAGGCCACTGAAGGCTCAGACCCCAGCTCTGCTGCTCACAGATGGTGTGGCCTTGAGCAGGAGGCATCCTTACTGTAAAATGGGCACATCCACACGATGATCACAGTTACCACTCTTTGCAGGCTGCCTTGCTGGCTGGAGGAGGGCACCAGAGATAGCCCTCCCACATCCCCTGAGTAGGGCTGGGGTCTCCTCTTCCCATCATGGAGGCTCTCTCCCACCTCCTGCCAGCTGCTCGTAAAAGTCCTGCCGAATGGGAGGTTTCTTTGCCTTCTAAAAATTAGGGGGCAACTCCTGGTCCTCTAGGTCTTAAAAGGGAGCTCCTTGGATTTTGCCCTTTGCCCTCTGCCCTCCAACCTCCAGAAGCCAGGTAGGGGGAAGCCAACAAGTGGGGAGGGCCAGTCACGAGGGCAGTAGGAGCCTGGGAATTAGGCCCCAGGTCACACCCAGGTAGATGTGCCACTTACGGGGGCGTTTCTTGGGAGTGGGAGCCTCAGGTGAGGATTGAAGTCCTAGCACTGCAGCCCAGGCTGGGGGGCGGGGAGCGGGTGGCTGGCACCCAAGGTGGGTCATAACGGCAGGAAGTCGGTTACAGAGGGAGAGAGTCGTTGGCACTGTGATTTCCGGCTGTGCTGGGTTATGTAAAGGGCAGAGCTGTGGGGTGGGGAGGGCGGGCACCTCGACATTGTTGCCCACCTTGCCCAGCTGACAATGGAGGGACAGAGTTTCAGAGCAGGGGTTGGCATTAATTTGAATCGGACCATGGGGACTGATGCCCTCAGCTCATTTCTCCACCTCCTCAGCCTCCCACCCACTGGGCACCATCAGGTGGAGGGGTGGGAGGCAGCCCTCTGGGTTTCTCAACTCCCCCCGGCCCTGCCCCAGAGGCAGAGGACCCCAGTCTTGGTTTGCCAGTCTGTGCAATAGGCCTGGCTTGCGTATTTATTTACTTTTGTTGTTGTTGCTGTTCTTTATTTTTTTTCTCAAAGATAAGAGACTTTTTAATTTTTTTTTTATTACTACTATATGTTTGGGCTTCCCAGGTGGCTCAGTTGTAAAGAATCCGCCTGCAATGCAGGAGACATGGGTTCAATCCCTGGGTTAGGAAGATCCCCTGGAGAAAGAAATGGCAACCCACTCCAGTATTCTTGCCTGGAGAATTCCAAGGACAGAGGGGCCTGGCGGGCTACAGTCCGCGGGGTCGCAAAGAGTCAGACACGACTTAGTGACTAAACCACCACCACCATAACCACCATCACCACCACCATACATTTATCCATCATATCATGTAGATACAAAATTAAAGAAATAGAAAAGAATTTTTCCCTTGTGATGAGAACTCTCTGAACAGACTTGGCTGAGGGGAGGAGGCCTCTCCACTTCACAAAGAAACACACTGAGTCTTGGTGAGGACCACCACGGTCATGACGTCTCACTTCCAGTCCCAAGCTGTCCTGTCCCCAGTGTGCTGTGATGGGGGCGAGCATCCCACCTCTTGGTTCATCAGGATGGTGACCAGCCCACGTTAACTGAGCACCCGCTATGCATTCACTCCTTCTGGGGCTTTTCCCACCACGCCCAGCCGCCCACCCCTGTGCCCCTTCCACCACTGAGACCTGCACCTGGTGGTGGGCAGAGGCCCCCACGGGATCTTAACGCAGTGGGGGTGGGGCGGTGGCAAAGGTCAGGCTGCAGACCCCGCCTCCTCCTGGGAGGGGCCTGGCCAGGAGCTCCGTTAACAGGGCGATTAAAGAATGACAGATGCGGGGGAAGGCCTGAAAGAATTAAGCCAGCGCTAGGAGAGGTTGGTTTCTATAATCTCGGGTACTGCGTGTCCTCTGGAGCCAGGATTAGGTGCTGCCGTTTCCCAGGCAGCCTTGGGGGAGGTGGCATTCCGCTCCCGCTCTGCCCTGCTCCACTGGGGCTACCCCCTCCCCAACCGCCCTCCTGGACACCTGCTGGGGGAAGCTTGGGGGCTGCTGGGGCCGCTGCCCCTGGGAGGGCGCCAGTTCTGCCCGAGGAGGGGGAGATGGGTCTAGGAAGTGTGCCACCTGGTTGATCCACTCCCAGGTTCTGTCTTGCACAACCGGCTCCTGACCCTGGACAAACCCGAGGCCTCACGTCCTCTTCTGGAGAATGACTTTTGCAGGTTTAAGCATTTGGAGCATGGTACACATTTGGTGGGAGGCCTTGGAGGCTGAAATGTGGGCTAGCCACACCGTCCATTGGCTATCAACATTGCTGATGGACTTCCCTGGTGGTCCAGTGGTTAAGAATTTACCTGCCAATACAGGGGACACGGGTTTGATCCCTAGTCTAGGAAGATTCCACCTGATGCTAGGTAACTAAGCCTGAGGGCCACAACTACTGAGCCTGTGCTCTAGAGCCTGCCAGCCACTGCAATGGAAGCCCACACACCACAATTAGAGAGTAGCCCCACACTCATGGCAGCTAGAGAAAGCCCGCACACAGCAGTGAAGACCCAGTGCAGCCAAAAATAAAAAATATTTTAAAAGCTAATGCTGACTGCAGTGATAACAAAGTCTAACAATCATTTCAGCTTTCCTTACGGCATTCAGTGTCCCTTGACAGCATGTGTTGTTTCTCCTCTCTAGTCTGTCTCTCTCCCTGGAATGCCAGCTCCACAGGCACCCAGGGAGCACTCTGCATACAACTGCGGAGCTGTTCATGTGTACGGCACAGCCACTCAGGACCATGCTCTGCGCTGGGACGCTCACGTGGGCATCCCTTGGCAACCTCACAAAACCAGGAAGTGCTGTTTTATGGCTTCCATTTCCCAGAGACAGAAACTGATGCTCAGAAAGGGCGGCTCACCTGCAAAGAAGTGACAGAGCTGAGGTTCGCATCCAGCTCCACGTTGCTGCCTGGCTCCTCCTGGACTCAGGTGCTTGCAGGGCTAAAGCGCAAGGAAACATGGGGCAACCAGAGATGCCTGGACCTTTGCATTCCACCCATCAGGCCTTGTGGGGAGCTACAAGGGGGGTCGGCAGTGTCACTTTCTTTGGGGGGGGGCCTGTGTTGGGGGACTGTGGGCATAATAGGGACTAGACTGTGCAGGGAGAGAGGAAGAGGAAACTTGTTCCCATCACACATCATAGTCATGGTACCCTGGCCTCCAACAACCAGGCCGGGGATCCAGAGTGACGCCCACCCCCAAGGAGGACGCACTGCAACCACTCAGCGGGCTGACTTCTTTTTCCGGTAACTATTACTCAGCTCCGGGATCTGGGAGAAAGGTCAGGGACGTGGCCAGCCAGTAACTGCACTGGAAGGGGGAGAGGGTGGAATTCTCACTCCTCTCAACTCCCAGGCTGGCTTCCCACTGCCTCCTTTCAGGTGTTGGATGTCCCCAGAGCCAGGGAGGGGGCAGGAGAGATTCCCTGGTCTCTATATGGCCCAGAGAGTCCTACAGGGCAGACCCCATGCTGGTCCAGCCCATGATCCACTTCCTCCCAATCTGACCACCTGTCACCAGCCTTCGGGACACACACTCACCACTGTAACTGAATCTACCAGGCAGCTCTGTGGCTCCCCCGCCCCCCCCGCCCCCGTGACTGGCGCAGACCCAGAGAGAGTGAAGTGGGAGGGGGCAGGAGGGGCTCTGCCCCCGAGGAGTCAGCGAGCAGGGCAAGGCTTCAGTCCTTCATCCTCTGCTCTATCCCTCCTCCTGCTCTCCCATCTTCCAGATGGGCAGTTACCTAGTTCCCTCCACTGCTCATAGCCTGTAACATCCCTGTGGGTCTACTGTGCATGGGGCACTGACTGGGCACACGTGGTTTCTAACAGCTCAGGATAGACCCCGATTTGCCTCTGACTTTATGACCTGCGGGTATGAATATTCCATGCCATCTTGCTTTGCTGTGGGGTTAAGTGGGCTTCATGGGTCCCACTTTACAGATGGGGAGACTGAGAATCTGAGAGGTGAAGAAATTTTCCCAGTGGGGGCTGATTCAGATCCTCTCTGGTTTCCTGGATTTCACTCCTGCCTCCACCCAACACCATCTGAAAAATGTCCCCCAATTTCTCCATGGCTCCTCATTGCCCTAAGAATAAAATCCACTGTCATCTTCATGGCCCACAAGGCCCTGCATGACCTGCCCTATCCCCTTCCCACCCTCCTCTCCTCCCTCTCTCCCCTTCACTCACTCTGCTCCTGTCTCATGGGCCTTCTTCCGGTTCCTCAATACACCAGGACCGGTCCTTTCCCCAGACCTTTGCACAGACTGCACTTTCTGCCAGGGACACATTCCCCCAATGTCTTAAGTCTGGCCTCTCATCTTTCAGGACACTTTCTCTACAAGGCCTTCCCTCCCACTTGCCACCCACCTATCATCCTGTTTTTGTTTGCTTGTTTGTTTCATAGCCTCTGCATGGTTAGATGCTGTGTCTGTGTACACCTGTCTTGGTCACTGCTGTCTCTCCAGTGCCTGGAACAGGGCTTGACACCCAGTAGGAGTCTGATAAACATTTAGGCCAGTGGTCAGCAGACTATGGCCCAGGGACCACATCCAGCCCACTGCTTGTTTTTTATAAATAAGGTTTTATTGGCACACAGCCATCCAATTTAGGTACATATCATATATGGCTGCTTTTATGCTACAACTGCAGGATTGAGTAGCCAGGACAGAGGCTGAATGGTCAACAAAGCTAAAAATATTGACTATCTGCCCTTTAATAGAAAAAACTTGTGGCCCCCCCCCCCCCCCCCCCCCCCCCCCCCCCGCCGCTTTACAACTAACAGATGTAAACAGAGCCAAAGAAAACACTCAACCTGCCCCAGCTTCCGGTCCTGACTCTCCCCTCAACCTCTGACAACATGACTTTAGAAACTGTCTTCCCTTCCCCTGAGTCTCAGTTTCCCCCACTGTCAAATATACAGTAAGCTTCCACATCTCACCAGTTGCATCCAGTGGGTCAAGATGTTTAAAATAATCAAATGATGGGACTTCCCTGGTGGTCCAGGGCTTCAGAATCTGCCTTCCGGTGCAGGGGATGTGGGATCCATCCCTGTTCTGAGAAGATTCCACTGCCCTGCAGGGCAACTAAGCCTATGTGCCACAACTACTGAAACCCGTGTGTCCTAGAGCCCATGCTCTGCAACAAGAGAAAGGCCATCGCAATGAGAAGCCTGTGCCCCACAATTAGAGAGTAGCCCCCACTCACCACAACTAGAGAAGGCCGGCCAAAGCAACGAAAACCCAGGACAGTCAAAAAATTAACAGTAATTATAATAAAATAATCAAACAGACTCATCAGAGACATTTGAGAGCCCAGAAGTATGTCCTCGGATATCTGCAGACGTGAGTGACATCACAAACCAACAAGGAAAAGACTAGGGTGGCTGGACAAATGGTCTTGGGGAAAACTGACTTGCTCCATGAGAAAACTCAAACTGTCTCCCTGGTTGATGTCACCCACAGATGGATGCCTCCCTGGATTAAAGACCTAAATGTGAAAGAAAGAACGGGACCATTGGCAGAAGAAGATGTAGGAGAAGAACTTTAGGACCTGGGGGTAAGAAACGACTTTGTAAACAAAACCTCTGAATCACAAGCTAGAAGACAAAGAAAGAAAGATAGCACTAAGTTGTGTACAGCTCTTGTGATCCCATGAACTGTAGCCTGCCAGGCTCCTCTGTCCATGGGTTTCTCCAGGCAAGAATATTGGAGTGGGTTGCCATTTCCTTCTCCAGGCGATCTTCCTGACCCAGGAATTGAACCCAGGTCTCCCACATTGCAGGCAGATGCTTTACTGACTGAGCTGCATGAGACAGCAAAGGATGTGTAAATTCTAGGACATTAAAATGAAAGATTTCTATTCCTAGGACACTAGGAACAGAGTGAATAGAGAGATGATGGGACAGGAAGAGAAATGGCAGGGCCAATAGGTGGAGTGCACAGGAACTCCTAATCAGGGCTGCTGTATTGCATATGGCAGGGGGAGTCATTCTCACTCTAGTCTAATTGAGTTCCAAGACATCCCAGTGGGAATATTTGCCCTGGAGGTGTACAATACGGTGGCCCTGCTCCTCAAAACTATTTTAAAAAGATGGTACCCCTAGAGCAGAGTGGACAATGTGTAGGAGCCAGCAGCTTTCAGAGGACAGGAGAAATGGTCCTCCATAAGCAGTGCAGAGGAGCACAGTTGTATCACTTTACACCTGTCAGGGGAGAAAAAATGAGAAAGACGGGGGATGCTGAGGGTTGCTGAGAGCCCGTGTGTGTGTGAGGGTATGTGTGTGTGTGTGGACTGCAGCAGCCCCTCTGGAAAGCAGCCACTCACTACCAGTTGACGTAGGTAGATATATACACCTAACAGCAATGCAGCATCAGTCCGCAAGAAGACATGCATAGGAATGGCCATGGCAGCTTCGCTCATAAAAACCCCAAACTGGAAACAACCAAACGTCTAATCAGTCGAAGGATGCAATTGCAAATGCTGAGGTTTCCTGGTGAAAGGAGAAATTCTGCCACAGAACTGTCACACAGAAGTCCTGCCTGAGTCTTCAGCCTGCCCAGCTTGCAGATTTCAGACTCAAGGATGCAACATCACTTCTTAACTGAATTTCCAGCATGCTGGCCTGCCCTACAGATTCCAGACTGGCCAGCTCCTACAGTACATGAGGCAATTTCTTAAAATAAATGTATTTATCTACTTATGCCTGTGTCTGTTTATGTCTGCACACACACACACACACACACACACACACACACACACACACACCCTGTTGGTTTTGCTTCCCTGGAGAACCTTGATGAATATGTAGCCCATACCTGCCTTTGATGAATAAAGTTTTATTGGCACACAGTCACACCGTTCGCTTTTGCATCATTTTCTCAGGTCTATTAGCTTCCCTGGTGGCTCAGACAGTAAAGAATCCACCTGTAATGCAGGAAACCCGGGTTCGATCCCTGGGTCGGGAAGATTCCCTGGAGAAGGGAATGGCAACCCACTCCAGTATTCTTTCCTGGAAAATCCCATCAACCTAGGAGCCTGGGGATTACAGTCCATGGGGTTGCAAAGAGTCAGACATGAGTGAGCCACTAGCACTTTCACTTTTCACTTTCACTTCAGGCCTATTACCTATATGTGCAGCCTAACAACATACATTTTCAAGGACACACGGATGTAAAGGAGATACACACTGACACTTAAGACATTTGCCTATGGAGGGACAGGGTTAGGAAAAAAAGACAGAAATACAGAGGTAAATAAAACAAAGAAAACAGAAAGGAAACCTTCAATAATGTGGGAATATGGATCAAAGGGTTAGGCAGGTCTCCCGGTCACATGCTGCCCTCTTGTGGGATCCATAAGCATTGCGGCCTCTATCACTTGGTTTGTCCTAACAGACGGATTCTACCAGGGCTCAAGCAGTAAAAATCGGTCTGCAATGCAGGAGATGCAAGAAACGCGGGTTCGATCCCTGGGTCGGGAAGATGTCCTGGAGGGGGAGATGGCAACCCACTCCAGTGTTCTTGCCTGGAAAATCCCATGGGCAGAAAAGCCTGGTGGGCTACAGTCCATGGGGTCGCAAAGAGTTGGACACAATGACACACAAGCGAGAGATGGTTACCGATCAACAGGCAAAGCAACTTGCTAAGGGCTGAAGTCACTGCACGGATGCACCTTAAAAAAATTGTGGTAAAATTCACCATATTAGTCATTTTTAAGTGCACAGCTCAGTGGCATTAAGCACATTCATATTGTCATGCAAACCATCCCCGCCATCATCTCCAAAAATTTCTCATCTTCCCAAACTGAAACTCTATCCTCATTAAACACTGACTCCCCATCTCCTCCCCCAGCCTCTTGCCCCATCACCTACTTTCACACCTGGAGAGGGTGGGGAGAAAAGGGAACTCTCCTACACTGTCGGTGAGTATGTAAATTCATACGACCACTATGAAGAGGAGCGTGGAGGTTCCTTAAAAAACTAACTAAGAGTTACCCTATGATCCAGCAATCCCACTCCTGGGTATATATCCAGAGAAAACCCTAAATCAAAAGATACATGACAAACATCTCTGGGGGTCCAGTAGCTAAGAATCTACCCTGCAACGCAGGATACGAGCATTTGATTCCTGGTTGGGGAACTAAGCTCCCACGTGTTGCAGAGCAACTAAACCCACTTACCACAACTACTGAAGCCTAGGTGCTCTGGAGTCCGTACACAACAACTAAGACTCCGTGTGCCACAATGAAAGATCCCTCCGGACACAAGGAAGATCCTGCATGCCACAACTAAGATCTTTGTTGTTGTTGTTCAGTCGCCTAGTCGTGTCTGACTCTTTGCAACCCCATGGACTGCTGCACGCCAGGCTCCCCTGTCTTTCATTATTTCCCATAGTTTGCTTAAACTCATGTCCATTGAGTTGGTGATGTCATCCAACCATCTCATCCTCTGTCGTCCCCTCTCCTCCTGCCTTCGATCTTTCCCAGCATTAGGGTCTTTTCCAAAGAGTCAGCTCTTCGCATCAGGTGGCCAAAGGATTGGAGCTTCTGCTGCAGCATCACTCCTTCCAATGAATATTCAGGGTTGATTTCCTTTAGGATTGACTGGTTTGATCTCTTTGCAGTCCAAGGGATTCTCAAGAGTCTTCTCCAGAACCACAGTTTGAAAGCTTCAATTCTTTGGCGCTCAGCCTTTCTTATGGTCCAAATCTCACATCTGTACATGACTACTGGAAAAAACACAGCTTTGACTATACGGTCCTTTATCAGCAAAGTGATGTCAGCCAGCGGAAGGGGAACAAAGATGCTTGAGCTTGGAGAGATGGGAGTTTGTGACCACTTTGTCAGCCACATTATTTACATGATATTTATTAATATTCCTTTATTCATTTTTCAATATGTAATTTCAGCGCCTCCTGTGTGTCATGCCTTATTTGGAGCACTGGAAACCCAGAGGAGGCCAGGGCAGAAATCCCCACTCCCACTGCTGGCCCAGTAGGGGATACGGAATTACACAGAATATAATTGCAATGTGTGCTTGCCGCATTCAGGAGAATGGGGGAGGAGTAAGGACAGGACAAAAGAAAGACCTGCTTTAGTTGGGAAGTGGGGCTGTCCAAAGGCCATTTAAGCTGAAAACAGAGGAATGAGACTAAGCCAGCTCGGCCAAGGGGATATGAAACTGCATCTAGAGCAGAGAGCACAGCCCATGCAAAGGCCCTGGGGCAGGGCTGTGACAGGTTCACTGGCAGAAGAGGGAGGAGGCCTGTGTGGCTGGAGCAGAGTGAGTGAGGGGGAGAGGGAAGAATGGAGGGCAGGCAGGCGGTGGGGCAGGTTATGCAGGACCTTGTGGTTCACAAGGAGGACTTGGGTTTTCTCCACAGGGAGTTAGAAGCCCTGGAAGTCTGTGGGGAACAGGGGTGGGCGATGGTGGGGGCGTAACCTGACTCGGATGCTCACTCTCTCCCTCTGGTGGCCATTATGGGGATGACAGACTCTGGAGACCAGGAAGGGAGCTGGGGAATCAGGACTGAAGGACACAATCAATGAAGGTATCAGGTCAGTTTATCCAACTGTGGGCCTCAGTGACCCCCTCCCTAAATGGAACTGCCCAGCGTTTAGTAAGTGTTCTATAATTACCAGTTTGCCCTGAATAGCTCACTGAATCCTCCCAACAGCTCTATGAGGAAGGGGTTATTATCATCCCTGTTTTACAGATGAGGAAAAGGAGGCACCAAGAGGAAGAGTGACTTACTCAAGGACACACAGCTGACGAGTGGCAACGTGAAGTTCTTGCTCTTAACTCCCTTGTATAAGAACCAGGGGGCTAAGATTATACACGTGGGTGGGCAGGGCAGATGTTTCTGAGAGTGAATGACGGGAGCAGTTGATCTGGTCTGGGAGGACTGTCTGGAGGTGGTGGACCTGAGACTTAAAAGATGAGCTGAAACTACCAGGCACCTTTGCAGGAGGCATTGCAGGGCAGAGGTTCCGAGGGAAGACCCACCAGGATGCACAGCCCAGGTGGGTCCAGACCTAGCATCCAGTGCCATCTTTTCCATGATATGGCCCTTCCCCTCTCCCCGGCAGCACTGTTTCCAGGGACCACCCCCTCCCTCTCCCTTTCAGATTGGGTGGCTTGGTGCTGATGCCCTCCCCCAGCCACCTCCAGCTGGTAACAATCCCCAGAAAGGGGTCATTAAGTGGCCCAGCTGAGGCCGCCGATAACCAGCGCACAGGCACTAGTTTAATTTTCCACTGATTTGTGTGTGGTGGGCCCCCCAGAGCTGAGCCATGTGTGTGTGTGGAGAGGAGCATCCAGCCCCACAGCCATCTACAGAGAGTGAGGGCAGAGGAGAGGGCTTGGGAGCCTCATTGAGAGACAGTTAGGGGGCAACTAACATCGTTTCTGCCCCTCCCCCAAGTCTCACTAGCCTGGCCCTACAGTGGGGATTTCCCGGGTTGTACTGGGTCCTTTGCCCTTCACACTCTGACAGCCACTTCTGTCTTCAACCTCCACCCACCCATCTGTCCATTCAGCCATCCAGTTGTCCATATGTTCATCCATCCATCCATCCATCATCCACAATCTATCTATCCACTTATTTCCATCATCCATCCATCCACCTACCCACTCAATTTTTCATCCACCCACAGTCTATCTATCTACCCATCCACTCACTCATCCATCCATCCACCCACTCGTCCATCCCTCCATCCCTCTATCGCTCCCTCCCTGACCCCTTGTCCCTCCCTCCCACGGACAAGCAGTTATTGATCACATAACACGAACCAGGCACTACTTTGGGCCCCAGTGGTTTTCTCCACACCTTACCTAGTATCCCTCCCAGACCATCCCTTAGGGTCGCTAGACTCAACAACTTCCTCCACAGTCCTGCCTGCCCCCTGTGTTCCCATCTCAGGAACAATTCCACCCTTGCTCTCCATCCCTGAAGCTGGGATCCCAGCATTAGCTTCACCTCCTCCTCCCTCTCCCACTCCACAGCTTGTGGCCACCTCACATTCTTCCCATTCACCCTCTTGGGACTCTCTCCCACCCATGCCCAGGTCTCATATTCTGCCATGTGTATCACCATCTCCATCTCCTCCTGGCCTCCATTCCAAATCTCACAGCTGCCTAAAATCTGGCCACACCCCTCCATGCTCAAACGCCCTCTCTGGCTCCCTGCTACCCTGGAAGGAAGGCCTTGCTCTGCAGCCCGGCAGGCTAGGCCCACCAGGGTCTGGCTTCACACTTCTCTCTCGCCTGCCTCTGCCACCTCATTTCCTCCCCATTTTAGCTCTGTCACACCCAGCATGTCCCCACCAACACACAAGCTTCTGCACGTTTCCTTCTGCCAAGAATGCCCTCCTTCCCATCTCTCTGAGCTGGAAGCATTGGCATCCCCCTCAGGCTTGGCTCACATGCCACTTCCTCCAGGGAGCCCTCCCGAACAGAGCCTGTTCCCTGTTTCCATCTAAGGACCAGGCTCTTCCACCCTGCCTTCGGCTCTGCCCCTCAGGTTCTCAGAGCCTCGTAAGGCCACCAGGTGCAGAGGTGGACTAGAGCACCATGTCAGCAGCTGGTGTGGGGCCAGGTTGTGACACTCACCACCTGGGTGACTTGACCTCCTATAATAGCAGACACTCATGGATGACAGAGACAGAGCCTGCTTCAGAAGGCAAGCCCTGCTCCACTATGTTATCCTGGCACATCTCTGCATCCTCATACAGCTACCGCCCCTCTCTGAGCCTGTATCCCATCTGCAATGTGGGGAACAAGCCTCCTTTGTGGGCTTGTTGGGAAGACTCCACTTTGTTATCATCTTGAGCTCTCGGCTCAGCACTGTGAATTTACTGCAGTTTGCTGTGTGACCTTGGGAAAAGTGCTGTCCCTCTCTGAGCCACTCTGTCCCTTCTCTTGACTTCTAGAATGAGCAGCAGCCAGCTCTACCCTGCTCCTGGAGGGGCAGCCTCAGGAGCCCTCAGGGGACGGTCTTCACACCCCACATTTGCCAGCCCTGGAGAAGAAAGGATGGAAGAGAGGAAGGACTTCTAGAAGGTAGGAAAGTGCTGGGACTTGGAGCCAGGGTGGAGGTGGGGGGGTTCATGCGTGTGGTCAGGTACTAGTTGTCTCGGGCTGAAGTGAGGGGTGGGGCTGGCAGTGTTGGCTGCCTTCATTCACTCACTTACAGAAACCATTCATTCATTCTTTCTTTCTTTCATTCAGTCACAAAATATCGCACTGACTTCTTTAGTGGTTAAGCCCCCAGGCTCTGCAGCTGGGTGGCCTGAGTTCGAATCCTTATGCTGCTTCAACCCTAGCTCTGTGGACAAATCCATTTACCATCCCGTGCCTCAGTTTCCCCTCAGTAAAGTGGAGGGTGGCATACTGTGACCCTTTCTGCCCTCTGTGCTGTCCGGGTCTGCACTGCCCAACCCCCCGCCCCGGCCCTGCTCTCTCTGTCTCCCCAACTCTCTTCTCCGGGGCTCCCCGCCCTTCCCCTCCTCACCGCCGACATTCCCGGCCCGGGCGCTCCGGGAAACATTCCGTGGTTTGCAGCAGACTGTCCGGCTCCTCAGTCCCTCAGATGTGGGCAGAGTGGGCGGCGGCCGGGCGGGCGCGGGCCGGGGGCTGGGGAGACTGCGTGCCCCCCGAATCCCACCCCAGCGCCGGGCACACAGCGGGGGAGGCAGTGGGCGGTACTCCCAGACGGGCAGAGAGACCCCCTTGGCAGATGGGAAGGCCCTCTGCTACTCACAGCCCTCCCAGGGCTCGCTAGTGCCCCTTGAATAAAACCCCAAGTCCTCCCCACAAGCCCACAAGGCCCTGCACGACCTGCCCCGTCCCCTCCTCTCTCTCTCCCCTAGATTGCTCTGCTCCAGCCAAACAGGCCTCCTCGCTGTTCCTCCAACACACCAGGCACAGTCCTGCCCCAGGGCCTTTGCATGCATTGCGCTCACTACCTCCAGAACTTTAATCCCTGAGATCACTCAGGTTGCAACTCAAAAGAGACCTTCCTCGCACACCCGGCTTCCTGGTCGGGTCCATCACTCTCTCTGCTTATATCTTTACAGCTTCCCTATTAATTTGAAATTGTCTCCTGCGTTTATTCATTTTCTCTCTTACTCCCCACCCCCACCCCAAGCTGGACCTTGAGCCTAGAAAAGGCAGGGCTGGGTCAGCCTGGTTCACTGGTAACACATAGTAGGCACCCGCTGAATAGATGGAGCGAGCAGCCATGGAAGTCCTCCTAGAGTCTAATCACACTCTCTCCTGCTTTAGCTGTGCAAGTATCACACGGTTCCTGACCTGGGCACAGCCCTTACAGCTTGCCAGACACCTCCACCATCATAAGCTCGTTGGGTTTCCCACAAAGACTCTGTAGGAGAGAGGCCTTATCATTCATGCTCCCCTCCCCTGTTTTACAGGTGAGGAAACTGAGGCTCAGAAATGTGAGCTAATTTGCTCTTTGAATGAATGAACAGAGACTGAACAAACAGAGCTGCATTATGACTTTTGAGGGCCCAGTGCATTTTGCCTTCCTCCCTAAAAATAAAATTATTAACAATTATGCTTTCTGGCTGCATTGGTAAACATATAAACATAATCTGGGCTAGATTCATTGCTATATGTTCATTATTATCATATTCAGTGTTCTCTTGATTATAAAACAAAAAAAAGTTAAAATATTTCTGAGGGTACTGACAGTCCCATGGTCCCCACTCACTGTAGGAGATGTTGACTGCCTGGGGTACTGGGGGCTGAGACTGAAATCTTGGCCACCTCCCCAGGCTCCCCTGTCCAGACCCTCATTTTGAATGCTGCCTGGTCCCTTCACCCACCTTGTGATCTTTGAAGCTCTGAGTGTAAAGGGTCCTTTTTAGACTCACTTGGTCCTCTCCATTTAAGAGGATGCTGCTCCCACCAGGTGGGGCTTGGATGCCTCCTGTGATGGATGCCTTATTACCTTTCAGCCTCCTTCCTAAGGATGGGCTGACCCTTGCAGAGGCTGAACCCTGCCCTCTGGGTTACACAGACCTCAACCCCCTCCCCCACAACCTCGCTGGCTTCCTGCACCCAAGGGCAGCCTCACCTGGGGAGATTTAAGAACTATCTTGGGTCTGGCTGTTTCAGCTCTTGTGTTGGGAGCTCCGTGTGGGTGGGTCTGGGGTGGATCTTTGTGGGGCCCAGGTAACCAAGCTTGAGACTTGAGTCCAGAGCAAGATGGTGAATTTGACTAAATTTGCCCAGGCTTTTTAGGGCTGAGGCCCCAAGTCTCAGTCTTTCCCTGAGGGCTGTTGAACCCCATTCTCCTTCCTTTTCCGGATATACCTCAGTTTGACACCTGTCCTTAGCTGATCCATGAAGGTGAAAGTGAAAGTCGCTCAGTTGTGTCCCACTCTTTGCAACCCCATAGACATACAGTTCATGGAATTCTCAAGGCCAGAATGAGTGGATAGCCTTTCCCTTCTCCAGGGGATCTTCCCAATCCAGGGATCGAACCCAGGTCTCCCGCCTTGCAGGCGGATTCTCTACAAGCTGAGCCACAGGGGAAGCCCAATAGCTGATCGGTTGCCTCCCCTGTACTGGGGCTTCTACCTCTATTGATAAGCCCTCAAGTTTGCACAGAACCATTTTCCTCGTCACAAACCGCCAGTTCTCCCTGACTTTCCCAAGACCCTGACGGCAGGTGATGGGGAATTGCCCCCTCACTTCTGACCCCCAGCCCCAGCTCTCTCCTTCAGTTCCCAGCCCTGCCCGCCACTTCCTGGGTGACTTGAAGCAAATTCCGCCATTATCTGAGCTTCCAATCTAACCACCAGGTTCTCGCTTTTCTTCATCTGCAGCCCACCCACTTCCCTCCACCCCCTAGGCGCCCATCAGAGCTGGCCTGGATGCTTCCCGGCCTCCCCTTGGTACCAGCTGCCACGTCAGTCTCAGACTTTAAAGAATGTAAAACAGGCCCCATCCCTCCTCTGCCCACAGCCCTTCAGGGCTCCGACCTCCCTCAGGGCAAAAGCCTGAGTCCTCCCCTTGGCTCCCGAGACCCTGCACGAACGAACGGCCTCATCCCCTCCCTCCGGCCCCATCCCCTCCCTCCAGCCCCATCCCCTCCCTGCCCTCCCTTCCTCCCTCTCGCCCCTTTGCTCAGTCTGCTCCACACGGCCTCCTTACTGTTCCTCCAGTACACCAGGCACAGTCCTGCCTCAGGGCCTTTGCATGGGCTGTGCCTGCAGCTGGGGACACTCTTCCCCTTTCTCTTCTAATGAATTCTGTCATCTGCCTGGTCTCAGATGATATGTCACCTCTTCAGTGAAGCCCTCCTAGATTGCCCAGCCTAACTCAAAGCCTCCAGCTCCTTAGAATCCCTTCCGCAATCATAACTAATTCTGATTTTGCACACTGATTTTGTTTTTTTCCCTTATTGCAACATCAGCCCCAAGAGGAAAGGGATCTTTTTCTGGGTCACTGGTGTGTCCTCAGCAGCAGAACAGGGCTAGAGGCACAGTAAGTGTTTAATCGGTGTTGGCTAAATGAGGAATGAAAAATGAAAGCAGAACACAATACTTCTCAGGAATGTGGGGACACCTCTGAACTGGTGGACCCCAAAACCTTCATACTCCAAGATCAAACATCTCCTCCTGCCCCCAACCAACTTGAGTCATCTCAACTCCAGGGGGGCAGTAATGAGGGATCAAAGGAGATCTCCCATCTAAGGCTCAGTTCTCTTTGGAGAACACTGGCTGCCAAGCCTGAGATGTCCGGGCCCCAAACCGTTTCCCTGATGGGGAAACCTGAGGACCAGAGAGGGCAAGTCACTGGCCCAAGGTCACACAGCATGCCCAAGTTCAGACCTAGAACCGTGTAGGTAGGTAGAGGGTTTCACAATTCCACTTTGGGTGGTGGGCCAGCTGCTGGAGGGACAGACGGATAGATGGACAGTGGGGCAGACAATGGTGCACTGGCTCATGGCCTCATGATGGTCAGAGAGCCGCAGCAAATGTCCAGCCCCCAGCCCCCAGGTGCCACAGCCTACCCTAGAATGTCTCCTCTCCCATCGACTGGAACCCAAATGTGGCCATCTACCTCGAAGCTTCCAGAAGGGTGCCCAGTCCTAGGAGCAGATACTATGGGGTGCCCATACCCTCTCTGAGGTCTGGGGGCACAGAAACTGGCAGAGGTGCAGCAGGATCCCACAGTGACTCAGATCACAAGCCTCCCACCTACTGTCTGGTAATCTGGCCCCCCAGAGCCCCCAGACCCCATACCTTCCTGCACTCAGAACGTCCCATCGTAGGCCATGAGGGCAACTGAGTCTCGGCCACTGCAATGTTTCAGGTCCAGTCAACTCGCTGAAAACCTTCTCAGAGGATGGCCTCTCTCAGCGCCCTTGGCCGCTCTGGACACAGTCAAATCTGGACTCTCAGCTGCCTCTGGGCAACCCGGCCCTGTTTCCAAGTGGAATGAGTTTCTCTCCATCGTCTGGCCTTGGTTTCCCCGTTTCCGATCACCTTTCCCCATTTTCCAAACACTCAGGGACGGGTCACCGCCAACCACTAACCATGCCTGACTCCCCTTCACCAGCATCCAAGTGTCCCCAAATCCGAGAGGCTGGAAAATGGGGCGAGAAGCCCCCGTCTGCCCGTTGTCCCCTCCTGCCCCCTGAGATGGCGGTCTGAGCCCCTGCCCAAGCCCCTGCCCAGCAACGGCGGGCACCTCCTCACTCACCATCCACCACATCTTGGCCGTCATGTCGTAGCAGAGCTGCCATTTGACCGAGGTCTCGCCCGGCTTGCTGGACACGAGGGGCCCGGGCACCTCCATGCTCGGACGGAGGGGAGGGCGGCCCGAGCCGCCTCACTCGGTCAGAAGCGCGGGCGGGGCCAGCCGCCAGGGGTGCAGGTCCGGGGTCCGGGCTTCCATAGCCCCCGGGGCGAGGGGCTTTCTCTGAGGGACACTCAGAGCCGGAGATCACAGGCTTGAGGGGAGAGGGAGGGGTGCGGATGCACTGGTCTGAAACACACCAGGCCGGCCTCTTGCAAGTGGCCACCCACACCCCGAGGAGGCTGTCGCAGGCCCTGTGTGTGTGTGTGTGAGTGTGTGTGTGTTCATGTGTGTGTGTGAGCAGTCAGCACTGTCATACCAACCGAGGATTTGTGAATGAGCCTCTGATTGGGAATCCCCCCTCCCACCCCCGGAAGGAGCGTGGCTTGTCTGCCCCCTCCCCTGCCTACCAACCACCCAGCAGCTCTATCAGGGAAGAAAGCCTGGGCCGGGAGGGAGTTGGGGTGTGTGCAGTGGGGGGCGTCAACCCCCCTGCCCTCCCACACACCCACCACCCTGTGCTGGATGCTGGCTGGGGTGGTGCTGGGGCCCCAGGCCTCATTAAGTCCAGGTGGGGCCCTGAAGCCAGGGACAACAGATGGTACCTTTAGAGAGCTGGGGAGAGAGGCGCTCCCGCTGCACAAACAAGGTGGCACCCGAGGCTGACTGTGCAATCCCAGACCAGTCCCTGGGCCTCTCTGGGCTTCACTCTCCTTGTCTTCAAGATGTCAGATGACATCACTGCGAACAGTGGTGGAGTGGGAGGGGGTGTTGGGACAAAACACAGAAGCCCTGAGAAGGGGATGCGACCGTCACTGATTGACATTTTCCCTTTCTTCTCCCAACTTCTGAGCAGAAGTGAGCCAGGGGGACCCCTTTGATCCCATCATCTAATCATCGCTGTGCATTTATGGAGCACCGAGTGTGTGCCTAAACTCCATGAGAAGTGGCCGGTCGATTATCTGTGTGTCGATGTCCTAGCCTCACACTGGCAGCAGGAGAGACCTGAAGATGGACAACAGGCAAGACTTCCCAACCCGGCTAGGGGCTGCCAGGACCTCTGAAGTGGCAGAGGCGAGGTCTGGCTGGATAGCATGTGGCCCCTGGGTTTCTACTGGCCTTTAAGGCTTCCAATTAGGAGTGTATGAGGGAGGAGGAGATGGTGGCAGTGGGACTGGGTACAACCGGGATGGAAGCTGACCCCCGTGGCATTGGGAGTGAGCAGAGGGGCACACCAGGAGTGTGGGTGCCCCAGGCCCGTCTCTTCTGCCCTGTCTCCCATCAACCTGAAGGATTCTGACTAAAACATGGCTCTCATGGGTTTTCTTTCCTGCCTGCCGCCCTCCGTGCTCCGCAGTGTCCTCAGGTTAAGCCTACCCCACCAGGAATGGGCCTGACTTCCCCCGGCCTCTCTGCTTGGCACATTCTTCCTCCTTCCATTACCTGTGGACTCCTGTGCATCCATCAAAACCCAGCCCAATATTTCCCACCTCCCCCTGAGGGTGAAAGTTATACAGAGACAAAAAAGAAACAGAGATACTAAGAGACAGAGTGAGTGAGAGAGACAGAGACACCCAGCCATGCCCAGTACACTGTCTGGACTACACACTCTTAACACCCACCCTAAGAGGCTAGGATTATCAGCCACTTTTTCTGATGGAAAGACACTGTATGACACATATCTGCTGGCCCCAGGTTCCAACCCCTAAGTACACAGGACTGAGAGTTTCTGGGTCTGGCTTGGGGGCTCCAAGAAGACAGCACCTGGGTCTGAGCCCTCACTGGGACTCCAGTGAGGCATGCAACAGGCTCCAAAGATCACTGACCAAGTGCAAGGGTGTAGATTAGACCTGATGATTCCAATCACTGCTATTGACAGCAACTGCATGCCAGGAGCCATGCAAGGTCAGTACAGACAGGAAAATGGAGGCTCAGAAAAGTTAAGTCAGGAGCCTAGGGACACACAGCAAGTAGGGCTCACTTCTGTGATTTCAGGGGGATGCTGGACACCTACCTAGCTCCCACCTTTGCCTCCTCAAGTCTCAGCTTAGATGACACCTCTGAGGAGCCTGCCCAGCACCCCCTCACCCGCCTTTTAAAAGTGCTCCCCACAGGACATCCCTGGTGGTCCAGAGGCTAAGACTCTGAGGTCCCAATGCAGGGAACTGGGGTTCAATCCCCAGCCAGGGAACTAGATAGCACATGCCACAACTAAGAGTTTGCATGATGCCACTAAAACCCAGAGTAGCCAAAATAGATAAATAATAAAACAAATGTTTTTAAAAATTATTTAAAAAGTGCCCCTACCCTTCACGAGCAGCCTCCTTCCCAATTTTCGTTTTCCTTTATCATTTTACCTATTGCTCATCTGTGGCCATCCCCTGGGCATGGGGGGAGGAGGGGAAGTCAGCTTTTGTCTGTCTTCTTCACAGCTTTGGCCTCAGTGCCTGGAACATCGCCTGGCACCGAGTAGGCGCCCAGTAATCTATTTGTTGAATGAATGAATGAATGAACCGCGGGTCAGGGTTTTGCAAACACTGGCATTTCCTGCTGACTCTCCCCAAAGGCATTTTCCTCTTGGCGCAAAAGCTGCAGGTCTGGCAAGGGGGTGGGGGTGGGGAGGGACGAGGGGCTGGGCCTGGCTACTGCCAGGGCCCGAACAAACCAAAGGAGCAAACGGGGCCACGCCTTGGCCAGCTCGCCCAGCTGAGGCCGGCAGGGCCCAGCCCAGCGGACGCGGTTCGCCCACATGGAGGCCCCCGCCCCGTAACTATAATTTGCCTCAGTACCTTGTGGTCGTAGGAGACAATTACCCCACAGATGTGTGGTTGGAGTGAGGCATTCAGACGGCGGGTCAGAGCCCGGGCCTTGGCGGAAGGCAGATGTGGGAGGCGGCTTTCAAATGGGAAGGGAGAGAGGGCGACTTCACAGAGAGAGAGAGACAGGGAGAGTGAGACAAAGAGAGACAAACTGAGAAAAAGACACACACACAAACAGAACAAGGAAGACCTAGAGACCCAGCCAGGCTTCCCTGCTGGTTCAGATGGTAAAGAAACCCCCTGCAGTGCAAGAGACCCCAGTTTTATCCCTGGGTCAAGAGGATCCCCTGGAGAAGGGAATGGCAACCCGCTCCAGGATTCTTGCCTGGAGAATCCCGAGGATGCAGTCCATGGGGTTGAAAAGAGCCAGCAGGACTGAGTGACTAACTCCTTCGCTTCACTTTTCAGAGACTCATCCACTCCCTGTTCATCAGCGTAGGTGGTTGGGCTGCTGGGTCACCTATACAGCCAATCGAGGGGTCTGGTTTATCAGCTGCGCTTCCACCCAGGGAAACTGAGACCCCTGAGGGTCAGGGGACACCCAAGACTTCAGCAGCAGCCAAGCTGCCCAAGAGCCCAGTGAGGGCCTCCCAGCACCTCCCCTGGCTTCCCATCCCCTGATCCCGAGGGCAGAGGGCCAGGGTTGCTCTGAGCCTGTTTCCCTAGTTGCAAAGAAGGAGCTTAGGGGGCTTCCCTGGTGGACCAGTGGCTGAGACTCCAAGCTCCCAATGCAAGGGGCCCAGCTTCTATCCCTGGTCAGGGAACTAGATCCCACATGCCACAACTAAGAGTTCATGTGCTGCAACTAAAGATCCCACAAGCCAAAACTAAGACCCTGGCATAGCCAAATAAATAAATAAGTAAATGTGGTGACCCAAGGATGAAAGAGCAGATAAAACCAAGGAGGGTCTTGGAATGCAGGAATGGAAAAACCAGACCCTTATCATCCTTCCCTCCTGCATGTCGTAACTATTAACGGAATTCAGGTCCTCCTGATCAGTACAACCTGTCTCCCCTCCTACCCCATAGGGAGAAGGAATTTGGCTTACTCTTCCTCACGCACAGTGTACATGCCTCACCCAATCAGCAAATGACCCACAAGACCCCTATCCCATTCCTTGTACCTGGCTATGGACTAAGGAAAAAAGTGGACTAAGGACCCCTGTTCAAGGTCGGTTCTCTCTTGAGCTGGCTCACTGTTCTAACAGCGTCTCCCACTCTAACAAGCTCTATTTCCCTCTCATTCTGTCTCATGTCTGGAAATACTTTTCCAACCCACACCTGGACCACGACATTTTTGGTGGCCCGTACATGGACCTTGGGGTCTCTTTCCCCACCTCCTCACCTCTCCTTTTTCATAGGGACCCTCTGCAAACAGGCAAGTATTATGGAAGCAACTGAGGAACTCTGGCCAGGGTTACCCTCTGGTGTGTTCCAAATGCCCCACTGCTCAATGCGCCCCAGTAGCTGCTGCCCAAATGGGTGAGGGTCTCTCCTTTTTCTTCTCTCCAACTGAGGGCTAGGCCAACCAATATTGTGTGGGCATGGGTCAGGCGCTTACAAACCATTAGGGCGCCTTCCACATGAAGACTCCCATGTGAAGATAACAGGGACACAGAATGGATCAGGCCACAAGGGCATCTGCCCCCAGCAAGACAGCTTCCGTGCACCATGTCAAGCACATAGCGGTTGATGCAAAACAGAGACCATTGTCTCCTGACCACCGCCTCCCGTATAGGATTGTAAGGCGTATTCCTCAGCCTTCTTCCCTGTCACTTTCATTTCTTTCCCTTTCGGTCCGGATTGATTTACAGGAGCCTAAGTGTTGCCTCTGAGCCATCCCAAGAGTGCCTTCCACGTTTCAGAGAATTGCCAAACAGTGAGTCAGCCGGTTGCTCCCGGGGATCTCTGTCTTTCTCTGCCTGGGTCACACGGTGGTCTGTCTTTGCCCAGGTCACATGGTGCTGGTACGTCTCGGGAGCCTCTCTCAGACTCATCCTTTGACTATATTCTCAGAAAATGGAAAATTTGGACCCTGCAAAAGGCCTGGCCCCGATACAAACTTGGGGACCCAAAAAATGGCCTCTGAAAGGCACACTGCTGCTGCTGCTGCTAAGTCGCTTCAGTCGTGCCCGACTCTGTGTGATCTCATAGACGGCAGCCCACCAGGCTCCCCCGTCCCTGGGATTCTCCAGGCAAGAACACTGGAGTGGGTCGCCATTTCCTTCTCCAATGTGTGAAAGTGAAAAGTGAAAGTGTGCCTTTCCGCTCAGTCGTGGAAAGGCACACTAGCTTTTGTCAAAAGCAGGGAAGGATTCAGAGTTTCCTTTCGTCCAGTCCTTCACGGCCCTCCGTCAGAACCCAGATTTGAGGGACTCCTGCTGCATGCGTCTTTGCCTCCCTATCTCCTCCTGTTCCCCTCTGTCTCTCTCCATCAGATTTCCTAGACGACCCCTACTCGACCTTTCATATCCACATGATCTCTAGGAAAGGATTCTGAGGTTCCCTTTGGTCCAGGTCTTTCTCCTATATTCAAAAGCCTGAAGGATCAAAAGCTCTCCTAACATTCTAAAGAATCCCCTTCTAACTAGCTTATCTCTCAGGTGTGGAGGGAACCAAGCTTCCCCCACTCCTGAACATCCTAAAGAATTCCCTTCTAACTACTCCTGTTTCTCAGGGTGGGGAAGGACCAAGCTTCCCCCACTCTTGCAAATTTCCTTAACCCTTTAGATTCTTCTGATGGGACAAACACCTCACTTCCCACCAGAGAGACAATCCAAGATTTTATCAGCTGACCTGCCCCTGATATCAGAGTCAATTTGAGCACTATTTGGTCTATATTTTAGCTATAAAGCTAAAATGAAATTTTTTTCTTGGAAACTGCAAAACTGGTTCTTTTTGGATATGAAATTAAAAACAATCAGCTTGTTAAAAGGCCTGCCTAGGGAAAAAACTTGAAGTTAACCCCTTCCATGTCCTTGAAATACACAGCCAACTTTTACTGAGACCTCAACCTTGAGCAAAGTAGAACTTCAAACAAAAAAAAAAAAAAAAAAAGTGGGGGGGGGGGGGTCTGTTAAAGAGACATTTTAAATCTCAAGCGGAAAACTCTGAGATCTCTCTCCGCCTGTCTGTCTGGATTTATGTATGTCTCAGTGTGTGTCTTTTGGGTTTTTTTAAAATAATATTGCTGAAGTTGTAAATGAGTTCTAATTTAATTGGCCTAAAGAAAAGTAAGCGCTTACAAATCAGACAATTCTAAATACAAGAGAAATTAACCTAAATGAATTTCAGATTCACATGAATGAACTGGGAAATATAATACTAAATATCTAGTATAAATGTTTGCAAATCTAATATAGACATGTCTAAGAGTCATTAATCTTAAGCATAATACTTTCATTGTGCCTAGGTTTATTATAAGTTAAATATTGTTATATTGTTTCATCTGTTACAAGTTTGTCAGCAAGGAAGTCACCTCCAGTGAAGAAACTTCAAAAAAAAAATGTAAATGAGATATGAGCTTTTAGATAAACTCTATTAAGATTAAAAATGTCTGTCTAAAACAGTCTCTCTAGATTTTGGTAACCTGAATTTCTAGGGTTGTGCTAAACTAAGTGACATAAGTTTATTGAATAGCTAGGTCATTTCCAAATAAAATAAGATTCTGAAACATTCATTACTGAACACTAACTTCCTCTTACAGAGAAACTAAAGATTTTGAACTATTGATGAATAATGTTTGATGCCATCCTGAGATGTTCTCTATAAGAAAGCAATTTTTTTTTTAAAGAAATTATCACTGGTATTTATGTTTACCAATCTATAGAATGCTAATATAAAGGTCAGTTCTTGGTTGCTTAAGGAAAGTAGGATGTGTGTTTTCAGTAAAAAAGATATGAGGAATGAAATCACATTTTATGAAGGGATAAGGAAGTAGGTCTGACTTACAGGTGGCTGTTTCAGGATGGGAGAACAAAGTAATGGATGCAGAATGTGATGAGAAGGTTTTAAGGAAAGTGGACCCCAAGGGAAGAGTTTTGTGCATAAATACAAGTTTTCTTGAGATGTTGAACTGCCTTGGATAATGGATTTTAAGTTTCTTTATCTCTGAGGTGATCTGTCTATGTTTACCTTTGAAAAATTTTGTTAACTTTGGCTAAGTGAGTAACTATTGTTTCATAGTGACTTATATGATCCTATCCGACTGAGTGTTATAAGCCCGTTTGATATTTATTGAATACATTTCCTAAATCATTTGACTTCTAGCTAACTTTGGGATGCTTCAGAGGGCCCCTGAGACAACCCAAAGAGAGATATTAAACTACCTGAGTTCATTTGACATGTTAAATTACATGGGAAGTACTGTTGGAGGAGTGATGAATCTTCTCAGGTTATATTGTTTGGTTGATGTTACTAATATAGATATCCTAGAAATTATGTGAAATTCATGAAAATCTGATATGCCCTGGTAAAATGTTGTCAGTTATAATTCTAGTTATCATATTAAAGTGTTACATATCACAGCAATGACCAGGCTACTTTGTCAATTGCAATTTAATCAGATCTTAAACATGCCTTCTATGGTCTCATTCTGATGCCTTTGCAAGAATACTGCTACTTCAAGATTTATGGAAAAGACTTCTAAGATTAACCGATAAACACATTTTGTTTGTTATCTGGTAAGCTTGTACCAGACTGGAATTTAGTCTACTCTCTATGTTAAGAGAATGAAGTTTTCTTAGAATGAGGTTTTCAAAAACAGATTATGAATTTCTTTGCCTTTAAGTGATTTATATTTGTTTTTACAATCTTTTGTTACTTTGGTAAAGTAAATAAGCATTATTTAAGATTATGGAACATGTAAAAGCTCATTCTGCTTCCACAAAAAAATAACCCCTCACTGTTAGACTTTTGCTATTCTGATGTCCTTAAAACATGACTACAGTCCACTCCTAAATCAGGCAATTAAAAATGGGTGGACAATAGCTGTAACTCAAAGAGTCAGAGCTATGGGAAGTCCAAGACGGCTGCTTGGATTTTCCTGGCTCCCTGACAAACCTTGTTTTTATTTGATGGGTTAAAACCTTCCCTGGCTACAGGGTTAATGCCCTCACAATGACAAAAAAATTATATTTCACTTAATGTTAAGCTCTAGTTTTGTTAATTAAGCTCTGTGTTTACTGCAACTCCCTCCTGAGATTGTTCCTTGTTGCTATGTTATATTGCTAAAAGATTTAATTAATTAAGTTATTAAAAAGGACACTCTAAGTTTGTTTCTAAAGCGAATCTCAATAACCAATCTTTGGATAAAGGTCAGATGCTCCATGATGTACAACCAGGAGATTAACACCTGGCTATAATCATTTAACAATGTCAGATGACCTGGGGTATACTGGGCTCTACCTAATGAAATTTCTTGACTTAAATTCTGGCTTGTGACCTTACTAATAATTGCTAGCTATATTATTTTCCATGTTGCTTGTTTCAGAAGATTGTTTCTTATATTACTAAATGTGTGACTGACCTGTGATAAAATGCTGACATGCAGTTCCATATGAGACCAATGACTGTAATAGTGTAATTCTAGGTATGGGAAGAAGCAACAAGAGGAAATATTCTCCTGGGCCAAGAGGCTAGTAAGACAGATATGGTCCAGAGACTTGCTGCTTGCAAGGTCTGCTCTAGTAAAAGCACAGAGTGGCCTGTCAATGGAATCTTCGTTAGACCCAGGACACAAAGGCCATGAAATGCCCCCAAAGCATGGTCAGATATGTGGCTGTGAAGGGACCCTGCTGACTGGAACTTGGCACTTGCCTGCTGTCTCTACAAAGCTTACATCATGACCACTGCAAGCTGCTGACCTTCAACACCCCCTTGAAAGGAGTTCAGGGTGGAGATTAGAAATAAGGCACTCCGTGCTCTGGGAAAAACCCAGAAGAACCGGCCTTCAGACAGTCAGATGTTTTCAGACAAAGATTTTATGAGCCCAAATTCTTGCATCTTTTTGTACCTAGTGAAACACTAATGTCATGAACCAATGCCTGGTCCTGGTTCTTCTGGCTAGCCCCTGAGCAGCTTTTCTACTTCTGTTCATCTTTGGGCCATGTAACTTTAACTTTCGTGTTACGTTTTTTTCTTCTAGAATACAACAAATCTCAAGTGGTAGTACAAGAATATTCCCTGACCAACAGCCAGGTGATGCTGAAACAAGTAACCTTATCATTCCATGGCCTCTCATCTCCCTCCGTAAATGCACCCTGACAGAGAGCAGGCAAAGGGAACCCAGAGCCCCACGACCCCCCTGTACAGCCTGAAGAAATCAGAGCAGTCATCGCCCCTTTTTCTTTGAGACTGGGTTCCCAAATGCCTGAGAAGGAAAAGAGGTAGATAGTTAGACATGGGCAGCCCTAAAAATAAAGTGAGGGAGGAATGTGGTGACCCAAGAACCAAAGAGTAGAGAAAACCAAGGTGGGTCTCGGAATGCAGGAACAGAAAAACCAGACCCGTATCGTCCTTCCCTCCCCATGTTGTAACTATTAGTGGATTTCAGGTCCTCCTGAGCAGTATAACCTGTCTCCCCTCCTACCCCATAGTGAGAAGGCATTTGGCTTACTCTTCCCCACAGCCAGTATACGTGCCTCACCCAAAGAGCAAATGACCTACAAGACCCCTATCCCACTCCTTATACCCTGGCTGTAAAAGTGGACTTAGAAAAAAAAAAAAAGTGGAGTAAGGACCCCTGTTCGATGTCGGTTCTCCCTTGAGCTGGCCCACTGTTCTAACAGCATCTCCCACTCTAATAAGCTTTATTTTCCTCTCATTCTGTCTCAAGTCTGGAAATTCTTTTCCAACCCACGCCCGGACCACGACAGTAAATAAACTTAAAAAAATTTTAAAGGAGGAGGTTAAGTAGGGAAGCCCCCTTCAGCCTCCTGCCACTCAGACCACCCTCCATCTTCTGTCTGTATCCAAGTATGACTGAACAGTTTTCTTGCAATCCAACCACTTCTACCAAAAGACTTGGAGGTATTTAAAAATTACAGCTCACCACTACAGGCTGCCACCAGTCAAGGTTAGCTGAAAAGATAAATACCAAAAAAAAACCCTCCTCAATCCTATCCAACTCTTAACCAGAGGACAAGCCTGAAGCTTGCTCTTGATGACAGTTTTAGGGCCCCTGAAGGCCATAGGACAAGATCAAATGATCTAACAGATGTGTAATTGGAATCCCAGAAGGATAAGGAAAAGCAGGCAGAAGAATATCTTAAGAGAGAATGGCCAAATTTCCCAAAATTAAAGATATGGAATCACAGTTCCAAGAAGCTCAGAAGATACCAAAGGGGACAAATATTCCCCCCAAAACAGACCCAGACATGTCACACTCAAAATGCAGAAATTTAAAAACAAAGAGAAAATTCTCAAAGGCAGAGGAGAAGACACACACATACAGAGGGTCAAAGATAAAAAAGATCAGACTCAAGTATGTAAGCAAAAAAAAAAAAAAGGTGTCTTTAAAGTGCTGATAGGAAAATGCTGGTCAGCCAGAGATTTATGCCCAGTGAAAACACCATTTGAAAATCAAGAAGAAATAAAGGCTTTTCCAGCAAACAAAAACAGAGGAAATTCATGATTAGTAAGACACCCACTTTAAATATAAAGACATAGATAAAAGTAAAAGTATGAGGGAAATATACCAAGAAAATAAGCATTTAAAAAGTACTAGAGGGACTTCCCTGGTGGTCCAGTGGTTAAGAATCTGCCTGCCAATGCTAGGGACATGGGTTCAATTCCTGGTTTAAGATTCCACATGCTTTGGGGCAACTAAGTCTGGGTGCCACAACTATTGAGCCCATGTTCTAGAGCCCTTGCTCTGCAACAAGAGAAGCCACCAAAATTAAAAGCCTGCACACTGCAACTAGAGAGTAGCCCCCACTCACTGCACCTAGAGAAAAGCCCACACACAGCAAGGAAGATGCAATGATGCCAAAAATAAATAAATAAAAAGTACCAGAGTACCACTCTATATAACATAGATTAACAGGGGGCTTCTCTGGGGGTCCAGTGGTTAAGACTCCGAGTTCCCACTGCAGGGTACTCGGGTTTGATCCCTGGTTGGGGAACTAAGATCCCACAAACACCAGGAGCTGCCAAAAGAAAAAAAAGAAGCCCACAAAAGACAACTCAGTAAGTAAACAATATCTCCTACACTATTAAAAAAAAGAAAAGAAAAGAAAATACAAAAATCCATGATGAATAAAAACCAAAGTTTTTTTGTTTAAAAAAGTAGACTAACAACAAGGATTTGCTGCAGAGCATAAGGAACTATATTCAATATCTTGTAACAAATAGAATCTGAAAGAGAATATGTATAACTAAATCACTTTGCTGTACACCTGAAACTGAATGATATTGTAAATCAACCATTATAACACTTTTTAAACTTAAAAAAATGCTTGAGTGGCTATATTAAAATCAGACAAAGCAGACATCTTAACAAGGGACATATATGAGAAAAGGGCCAATTCGCTGATCTCGAATGTGTATGCATCTTGCCACATACAACCAGCAAACAATCCAACAATACACAGTCAGGACAAGAAAAAAAGCTGATGATTCCGAAAGGAAAATGGACATATCCACATGTATACTTGGAGACTTCAAACTATGCTCCCAGCAGTTGATGGAAAACAACAACATTGTCCAACTCTTTGCAGCCCCATGGACTGTAGCTCACCAGGCTCCCCTGTCCATGGGATTCTCCAGGCAAGAATCCTGAAGTAAGGTGCTATTTCCTACTCCAGCAGATCTTCCCAACCCAGGGATTGAGCCTGTGTCTCTTGCATCTCCTGCACTGGCAGGCAGGTTCTTTACCACTAGTGCCACCTGGGAAGTCCCATGGATAGAAAAAGTAGACAGAAAATCTGCAAAGATCTAGAAAACCTGAACGATACTATCAACCAACTTGAAATGGCATTTCTAGAACATTCCACCCAACAACAGCAGAAGACACATTCTTTTCAAGTGAACATGGAACATACACCAAGACAGGCCATATTCTTTAATCATACTCATCAAGGTGGGTCATAAAACAAACCTTACATTTAGGAGAATTCAAACCAACCAAAATATGTAACAAAATTAAACTAGACATCAGTAATAGCTATGTGGAAAAAAATCTCCAACGACTTTGAGAGTAAACCATAAACTTCTTAATAACCTAGATGGAAGCACCATGAGAAAACACTTTTAATTCAATGAAAATGAAACTCAAGTTTTGTGAGATGCAGCTAAAACAGTGTCTAGGGGAAAAATAATAGCATTAAATGCTTATATTATAAATCAGGTGAATGTACTTAATATCATTGGAGCTGCACTCTGAAAATGGTTAAAATGGTAAATTTTATATTACATATATTTATCTACAATCAGAAAAACCACAAGAGAAGAAAAAGTAACCTAACCATGGGAATGAGGCCATCACCTTGATATATCACTTTGTATATTCCATTGGTTATAACAGGTCACAAGCTCCGTCCACACTCAAGGGCAGAGGAGACACCAGGGCTGTGGGCAGGACTGACACAGAAGCTCATCTCTGCAGAGACCTTCCCAGCTCAGGACCTTCTCCTTGACCATCCAGCCTTGCCCATTAGGTTTCCAACTGGCTTTCATCCTCCTTCCATCACACCACTTGACACTGGCTCATGCCTTTTCTGTACCCAAGAGTGCCCACCTCTGGCCCTTGACCTTCATCCTCATCCTTCTAGGTTCCACCCAAATGCCACCTGGCCCCTGGAAAACTTCCATGACCACCAGAAGACTGGAGTCTTGAATCAGCCTGGGTTTGCTCAGGCAAATCCCTTCTTTTGTTTGAAATTCAATTTCCTCATCTGTATAATGGGTCCAACAATGTCCTCTTTGCGGCTTTGTTGTTAGAGTCAATCCAGTGTCAAATGTGTCCAAGCCAGGGTTCTGGGCATGGGACATTCCTTCCTTCTTTCCTTTATCAGACCTTTGTTGAGCACCTGCTGTAGGCCAGGTCCTGTACTGAGCTCTGGGGAACATAGCACAATCAAGGCAGGCCCCAGATTCTGCTGAGGGAAATTCTGGGGGTCTCTGACCTCATCTAAGCCACACCATTGCCCACCTGGGAGCTGGAACAAGCCTCTTTTCTTTACACAGTCTCCCCTGCACTATGTTCTCCACACAGCAGCCAGAGGGAGACTAAACAATGCAGATGTGACTGCACACCTCACCCCTCCCTCCTATAAAACCCTTCATGGCTCTGTATTGCCTTTGGAACAGAGACTGACAACCCCACCAGGTCTCCAGGGCCTATGATGCCTGACAGTTAATCCCCTGCTAACTTATCCCACCCCCACTCCCTCCATGCTAGTTCCTGTGAGTCGAAAAGGAGGTGATTATCTAGGGAAAGATGGTTCCAGGCAAAGGGTCAGCCAGTGCAGAGGATGTGAGCCATGGCTGGCATGGTGAAGAAGCAGTGAAGAGGCCTGTGTGGCTGGAGCAGAGCAAGTGAGGGGGAGAGAGGGAGAAGAGGTCAGGGAGGGGACGAGGTTGGTCATGCAGGGCCAGGGGTAGGACTTGGATTTTTACCCCCAGGAGGTCTGTAGGCAGAGGAGGGTTGAGGCCTGACTCAGGTGCTCATGAGCATCCTCTGGGGAGTTTGCTTCAGGTAAGACAGATGTGTCGAGGGAAGGAGACAGTGAAGATGAGCCAAGGACCTGGATGGAGGGGACTGTGCTGGTCCAGGTGGGAGATTCTTGGGCTGGGTTAAGTGGAGGCAGAGGAGCGCGGGGAAGTGGGCAGATTTAGGATATTTGAAGGCAGAGGTGACAGACTTGCTAATAGATTGGTTATGGAAAGAGCAAGAAAATGTCAAGGATAACACTGACATACGTGGGCCCAGCACATGGTAGGATGGAACTGCCATCTGTTGACATGGAGCCTACGTGGGAGTAGCAAGACTAAGGACCAGGAACAGTTTTGACCTAAGGAACTTCCACTTGAAGATGTCAAGTGGACTCACGCATCTGGGCTCCTTTGAGGCTTTTTATTGGGGGTGGAGCAGACAGGCAGAGAGAGAGTAGGCCCTTGTTTCTGTGGGCTGGCTGAGGGCCTGGGACGTTCTTTCTGGACCTTGTCCCCAGGACCCTCTACACACCGGTACACCCACCCACTCAGGGCCCTCCATCTGGGCTCTGGAGCTGTCCGCGACCCCAGGTGCTGAAACTACAACTCCAGTGCCTGGCAGGGAGTGTGCGCTCCAAACGTATCCCTGACTTCATGCACGACGGCAACGCTCTTTCTTTGCTATTACTATGCTCTGGTTCCCCAACTGTATTGTACAGACTCCTAAAAAGAGGTATGTGTTGCTCTAAGTCAGTTCCAAACTCCCTGCTCTGCAGGAGGTTACTGCGCCTTTAAGTATCGCTGACTGCGTCACTTCTGGGGTCACAACCACCGAGGCTCTAAAGACAGGCCTGAGTTTAGGCTGTGGATTGGCTGATGGGCTCATGAATATGTAGATAATCTCCACCTCCACCTCGCTCTGGTAGGCTCAGGAAAGAGAGGGGCGGAGATGAGGCGGGGTCGTGGAGAGGGGCTGGGGGCGTGGTCAGGGCTGTGTGTGTGTGTGTGTGTGTGCGCGCGCGTGTGTGTGTGCGCGCGCGTGTGTGTGTGTGTGTGCGCGCGCGCGCGCGTGCGTGCATTTTGTTCCCGGCCGTGTCTCCAGGACCTACCTACAGCAGCGCCTGGCACACCACCAGAGTTCAATAAATGCCTGTTGACATTTGAATCCACAGTGTTCACTTTTCTGATTCAGGAGATCTTGTCTTGTCTATCAGTGTTGCATTATAATGACAACGGCTGTTATTCGTATGCATTAATCTTGATTGTCTCAACAATCCTGGATGGTGCACAGTACTTTGCAGATGAAGAAACTGAGGCTTGGAGAGAGAATGACAAATATTGAGGATCCAGACATAAGCATACTGTCTCTGTCCTCGTGGGCTTCACATCCTATGTCATCATGTTTAACCACCACACGCCCTGCTTGCAGCCTCCGTGTAGCTTTGAGGCCAACCAGGGTGAAGGGTTCCCTGTTCTGTCACTAGTACCTAGGTCATTGCCACCTCTCCACCTCGGCCAGTTCTGTTCCCTGTGCTCAGAAGATTTCCTGTGCCCTCATCCCAAACCAGCATCTCAGAACTGGGAGGGTTTCCCAGTGGAGGAAGCCACAGATGGAGAGGCCTGGCAGCTGGAGAGATGAGGGGACAGAAGGGAGGTCGGACTGATCCCACAGGCTTTAAGGAATGGGCTAAGAAATTTGAGCAAGGTAGCTTTCATGTCCCAGGAGAGAGCCCGGGGTCTCCTTCACCACCTCATCCAGCCCCCAGCACGCATGCAACACACATTTGTTGTTTAGTCGCTAAGTCGTGTCTGACTCTTTTGCGACCCCCTGGACTGTAATGTAGCCTGCCAGGCTTCTCTGTCCATGGGATTTCCCAGGCAAGAATACTGAAATGGGTTGCCATTTCCTTCTCCAGGAGATCTTCCTGACACAAGAATCGAACCCGCTTCTCCTGTCTGGCACGTGGATTCTTTACCACTGAGCAACCTGGGAAGCCTCATTTGGTGCTCAATAAATGCTTGTTCCATTTCAAGTGAAGGCGCCAATACTACTGAACGAAGATGTGAGTCTCTGTTGCCCCCTGCTGGTGGCCAGAAGCCAAGCCTCTCGAAAGTGAATTTTCTATGGGATTGATTTCTTTTCCACACTTTTGTAGCACTTACTACGGGCTTTATAGATATTAACTCACTCATTCACACAACAACGCTCAGAAGTGTGTGCCCATTTAGCCTCATATTCCAGCCGTGGGGGCGACTGAGCCTCAGAGAGATGAGCCACTGGCCTGATAAATGTCATAATTGAGATTCAAACCCTGGGCAGTCTCTAGACTTAAGCTTAAGCCTCCAGGTTTAAACACTATAATTTTAGGACAGTCACTGAGCAGATACTATGTACTGGGATCTAGGGAACAGAAGAGCAAATAAAACAGGACAGGCACTGATGATGTATAATTTTAGTTACTATAGTTTTATAACTTGTCTTTCTGTTCTGTAGGGTTGTGTGGATTCTTTATCACAGTTCAGTGGGCAGACTGTGGCCAGTCACCCAGTCTCTCTGTATCCCCCATCTGTGAATGAGATCCCACCTCCTGGGGTGATAAATGAGTTAAACCTAATAGTGCACTGGGAACTGTGCCCGACAAATAGTATATGCTCAATAAACAGCCATTCATCTCAGGACATTCCAGCCTTACTTCCCTTACAATTCAATGATCCACATGAATTTGAGAATTGGCCTATCCAGTTCCAAGCAAACTTTGTAGGGATCTGAGTTGTGATGAAGTTCAAGGTTCATCTGGGAGAGAACTGATCCCTTAAGATCGTGAGTTGCCCCAGGTACCTCTGTCACCCAGTTCACCACTTGTCTGCTTTTCCATTTATGTCTTTCAGTAAGATCTTATCGTTTTCTGTCTACAGAAAACGTTTTCTATAGGTTCTGTAGGTTTCTATCATTTTCTGAGGTTTATTCCAGGTACTTAGTAGTCTCTGTCATAGTTGATGAGCTTTTGCTGATGTGTTACTTACCACTGCTGCATGATGAATTACCTTAAAACTTCATGGCTTAAACCATTTCCTAGTCTCAGAAATCTAGGGGTGCTTAGCTGCGTTCTCTGCTTTAGGGTCTCCCACAGGCTGCAATCAAGGTGTTGTGCTGGTGTGATGTCTCATCTGAAAGCTTGACTGGGGCAGGATCCGCTTCCAAGCCCAAGAGGTTGCTAGGAGGCTCCAGTTCCTTGCAGGCTGTTGGCTGGAGGCGGCCCCCCTTCCCACCCATTCCTTGCCCTGAGGGCCTCTCTGGACAGTGGAGCACTTGAGTTAAATGCAGGTATTTCCCCCAAATAACTCTCATACCTGTCATCTCCATTCTTTCATCTTCAAAAAAAGAATATTTGGGGACTTCCCTGGTAGTGCAGTGGTTAAGACTTCACCTTCTAAAGCACGGGTTGTGGGTTCAATCCCTGGTCAGGGAGCTAGGATCCCACATACCTTGTGGCCAAAGAACCAAAACATAAAACAGAAGCAATGTTGTAATGAATTCAATAAAAGACTTTAAAGATGGTCCACATCAAAAAATCTTTTTTAAAAAAGAATATTTAAAACTAATTCTTAATTTCTTAAATAATAATATATTCACCTTGTAAAGATTGCAGCTGAGGTTCAACTCTGCTTCATCTTGGCCTCCAATTCTTCACTTCCCAAAACCACCCCCATCAGTATTTTGGTAAATATATTTCTAGCCTTTTCTTCTCATTCTTACAATCATATACATGTCCCCAGAGAGAATGTTCTAAATATATATATTCTTTTTTCTCTCTAGCTCTCTCTCTCCCCCATGTTGGATCATGCTCTCTGGGAGAATTCAGCTGCCATGACATGAGCAGCCCTGTGGGCAGGTCCATGCAGTAATGAACTGAGACCTCCAGCCAACAACCATGTGAGGGTGCCAGCTTGGATGCAGCTCCTCCAGCCTCAGTTGAGCCTCAGATGATGTCTTAACTTTGACTTTGTGAGAGACCCTGAACCACAACAACTCAGTTAAGTTACTCCTGGATTTCTGATCCATAGAAACTGGGTGAGATAATAAATGTGTGGGGTGTTTTTAGCAGCTAATTTGAAGATGGAATATTTGTTATGCAGCAACAGCTAACTGATACACCCTGCATGTCACTTAGCCTACTTTCCCAGGATAAACATCCTACCTCACAACCAAGACTCAGCCATCCCAAGCACACCCCTAAGTCACCCTATGGAGATACTCAGGTACAACTGCTGTATTGTACAGGCACACATTCTAAATGTTTAATGACTTTGAGTTAAATTTAAAAGCTTAAATTGTACTATCTCAAATAACAACTTGAACTAAGATCTAACACATCTCATTTCAGCCACTACACAGGACAGGGAAATGGGATGGCACAATGGTTGAGACTGACCTGAGATCCTGGGTTTACCTCTGGCTGTGCAGCCTCGGGCAGGTTAGTTAACCTCTCTGAGCTTCAGATTACTGACTCATAAAGTGAGGCTATTGATAGGACACACCTCACAAGGTTGTGGCAGGTTTTGTCATGTGCAATGTTTAGACTGGTGTCATCCAAGAGAACTCCAGAAGTGATGAACAAGTGGCTCTTGAGCCCTTGAAATGTGGCTTAGTGTGACTGAGGAAATTATAGATTGATAAACTGATCAAAATCTAAATAGCCACAGGTGGCCAGTGGCTACTGTATTGGATGACATAGGCTTGAGAAAACACCTGGCAAACAGTAAGTGCTTAATAAATGCTTGATAGAAATATTACCCTGCCCAGTTGTTCTCCAGAATGCCAATTTACACCCCAACAGCAGCACAGAAGTCACCTTAGGTGTCCTATCACACCCCTCTCCTGCTCAAAATCCTCTGTGACTCCCTACTGACATCAAGATAATGCCTCAGGGAGTTCCCTGGTGATCCAGCAGTTAGGACTCCCCATCTCCACTGCAGGAGGCATGTGTTCGGTCTCTGGTTGGAGAACTAAGATCAAACATGCCATGTGCCATCGCCAAAAGAAAAAAAAAGGTAATGTCCCAGATTTGTTGGTCTCATTGTGATTACAACTTTTAGCACATTGCAAATTACTTTTTCTTGTGGGGATGGGGTACTTTTGATTTTTTTTTTTTTTTTTGTCTTATAAGTACTTTCTCCTCAACTGCAACTTGGGAGGGCAGAGACAAGGTCCAGCACATGGTACGTGTTCAGTCACAAAAGAAACTCTGTAACCCATCACCTCTGCATCCATCTCTTCATCCAGTGCTGTGGTCTTAGCCAGTGGCCCAACTAAAAACCATATCCCAAGCCTTTGAGCCTTTGCCCAGGCTGTTCCTTCCATCCAGAAAACCCTTCCAGGTGAAGTTGGACTCACCTTCAACTCCCACCCGAGCTGGGCCTCTCTGCTGGAGCTGGATCAAGCATTTCCTGTCTCTGAGCCTCAGTTTCCTCAACTGTAAAATGGAGTCATTGATAAGATTAAAATACATAGTTTCTGCAAAGCCCCTGGCAGGACATGAGTAGCTCATTAAATTAAGTGTTTAGTATCCCTCCCATGAATTTGGAAAGGTTCAGCTTGGGTGTGGTCACCCCCTCTACTCACATCCCCACTACAGGCTCTTACCCTGGAGCCCACTCTTCTGCATCCCGGGTCTCAGGAATTTTTTTTTTTTTTTTTTTTAGGACCTTTGAGGACTTCACTGGAGTGGGGCAGGGTCTACAGACTGTCTTATGTGTGCTTTTTCAGCCAAAGACAATTCCTCTCTTGGATCTTACCTCCTTCAGGTCTCACCTCTTCAGGACACTTCTGGGTCCTTGACTACCTCAGCTCCAATGGGGGGATTTCTCCCTCCACATTCCAATTTGAATCTGTTGTGTAACAAGTATTGGTGAGGATGTGGAGACATGGGAACTCTCATGAGCTGCTGGTGGGACACAGAGTGACCAGGACCCAACAATTCTGCCCCTAGGTATGTACCTTAGAGAACTGAGGCAGGTGTTCAGACAGAAACTTACACATGAATAATTACAGTAGTGTAATTCATAGTGACCAGAAAGCAGACCCAAATGTACATCAATGGATGAATGGTCCATCCACAGACCGGAATATGATTCAGATTTAAAAAGAAGAGAAGCACTGACACTCGTTACAATGTGGCTAGACCTTGAGAACATGATGACAATGCTCAGTGAGAAGCCAGACACAAAAGGACACATAGCCATGGGATTTATCTGGTGGTCCAGTGGCTCAGGCTCCATGCTTTCAATGCAGGGGACCTGGGTTCCATCCTTGGTTAGGGAACTAGGTCCCATATGCTGAAACTAAGAGTTTCAAATGGCGCAACTAAAGATCCCATGTGCTGCAACTAAGACCCGGCACAGCCAAATAAATAAATATATTTTTTAAAAAAGACACAAGGTCATTTTGCTACACACCTGAAACTAAAACTAAATCAACTATATCCCCAACAAAATTTTTAAAACAGAAAAAGAGGATACACAAGTGTGTGATTCCCTTGATGGGAAACGTCCAGAACAGGCAAATCCACAGAGAGTGGGTTCCTGGTTGTTAGGGGCTGGGCAGTGAATGTTCATGGGGACAGGGCTTCTTTTTGGGGTGATGAACTCCATCGTCTGAGACTAGAGAGATGTGATGGTTGCACAACATTGTGAATGTACTTAATGACACTGAATTGTACACTTGAAAATGGTGAATTTTACCCCAATTACAAAAATATGTATTGTACGGTGTCTCCCCCACCCCACCCCTGGCTGCCTCCTCGAGGCCAGAGCCCAGAACCATCTGGTCACTGCTATGTCCCTGATGGCCAGCATGGGGTCAATCATTCAGTTGTTGCTATTCTAGTCGCTGAGTGGTGTCGACCCCTTTGCAACCCCATGGACTGTAGCTCGCCAGGCTCCTCTGACCAGGGTATTTCCCAGGCAAGAAAACTGGAGTGGTTGCCACTCCCTTCTACAGGGGATCTTCCCTATCCAGGGATTGAACCCTCATCCCCTGCATTCACAGGTGGATTCTTTACCATTAAGCCACCAAGGAAGCCACAGTCACTCAGTTGGTATTCAATAAACAGTAGACATCTGTTGAATGAATGAATGTGTGAATCAACAAACTTAGGCCACCTGCTCTTCCTGAGAAAGAACGCTCCACTTCTTCAGTGTCTGGATGATTCTGTCAGAATTCAGCCGTGGGAACATCAAACCCTTCTTCCCACACACCCCTCACTCTAAATCCGGATTCATCTCTAACCCAGGCACCCTGCTTGACCGGAAGCACGTGGTCTTTACCGACGAGAGGAGGGCAAATGAGGGTGGGCCCAGTCCTTTAGCAAGTAAAACTTTTATTAAATAAACTTTCAGTTTCTCCAGACCAAAGAGAGGCGTTTTGGACATGAAGGTGATGACTGCAGCTTCTCACCTGAAACACGCCACAGTGACAAGGACCTCGAGATTCAAAGCAAGTCAACTCAAAGTTCCCTCCAAGTCTTTTTCTCCTCTTTGTGTGTGTGTGTGTGTGTGTGTGTGTGTGTGTGTGTGTGTGGCGGTTTGTCTCCAAAAGTCAGTTTTGCAAGTTGAAACTTCATGAAATTACTCGTAGCAGAAATAAAGTACATCGTACAAATCACGTCGGTCTTTGATGTGGAGTATAAAAATGGTATTTACAGCCAGTAAACATGGACCAAAGGACACACACCACCGCAGCCGGCACGCAGTCCCAAGCAGGCCTGGCGGGGGCCCCGTGACCCCTGAGCACACACACGCAGACTCACAGAACACAGGCGCACTAGAGAGGGTCTCGGAACAATTATCAAACTCTGGAATATCGAAACAGGTTTGTCAGAAGAGGTTTTTTTTTTTCTTCTTCTTTTTTTTTTTTGCTATGTTTTTTTTTTTCTTCCTTTTTTTTTTTTTTTTTTTTTTGCTTTTTTGTTTTTTTCTGGGTCTGTCAACACATTTTGGTAGAAACAAAAGGGAATGCTTTTTTTTTTTCCTTTTCAAAAATTTTTTTTTCTCTTGAGCTTATGAAGTTCTCTGGTGCCTCCTCTGGCGTGAGGCCCCACCGGATGTCCAATAAAAAAAAAAAAAAAAGAACTTGACTCTGTGCTTCAAGGGGGGTTTTCACGGTTTGAGTAGCTATACAGAGGCGCCCCACGGGATATCCCTCCCCGCCCCAACTAGGAAACAAAAAAAATCCATTGTCATTTGCTTTTCCCCCCATTTCTTTTCTTCTTTGTACCTGCTCAGAAAGACCAAAAAAAAAAAAAAAAATCTTTGTAGAGGTATCTCCGGTGAAGGGGTGCTGGGCCAGCGCACACTGGGCTCCTCCGGTGCACGTGGCGATCTTGGTCATGACATTGTGAATTCCAGGCTGGTGATCCAAAGGCAGGGAGGGTGGCTGCCTGCCCTTGGGAGGGGGCTCAAGGGCTGGGGGGGCTTCCCCCGGCCCTGTCTGCCCCCGACGGAAAGCTAAGGGCTATTGGCCACATGAGTAAGGCTATGACTGGGGGTGGGGGGAGGGGGAGGGGGAGGCCAAGGGGTCTCTTTTGTGCCTACATCCGGAGAAGGCAGGGCCCTGGGACACGGGGGAGGGGGCTCAGGAAGCTGCAGCTAGGACCAGGGACACTGAAGCCGGCTGAGCCCTCAAGCCCACGAGAATTATCGGTGGCGGGGGGGTCAAAAGTCCTGGAGGTATATAGCGTTCGTTGGCTGATTCCCAGTGCTTGACCGGCCCCCTGGTCTGACATGACAGCGGGAGGTGGGGGGACACTGGGTTGCCCCACCAGCCTCAGCCCTTCTGAGCATCCCTGCTGGGTGACTGGCCCAGGGTCACCTTCTCTTGGATGGAAAGAAGTCGGAAAAGTTTGGTCCCATGATCTATACTCAAAAAATATATATACTGTCTATAGCTCTATATATATATGCATATATATATATAGGAAAAGTTGCGATTTCGTTTGGGGAAACCATGAAGGTTGTGTGTGTGGGAAGAGGGGTGGAAGCGAGGAAATCTCCGTGGAGGGGGGAATGAATCCTTGGCCCCCACCTCAGGAGTCCCCCGAAGACCATGAAGCCCCTTCCCCACTCCATGGGGCCTTGGGCAGCGTTTCACATTTTGGGGAGGGGAGCAGGGGAGAAGGGAGAGGAGGGGAGGGGGCTGGTGTCCAAACTCTGTTGTAATTTACGGAAAAGTCCTGGATCAGTTGGAAGCGGGAAACCCTCCTGGGGTGGGAAGGCCCCTCACCTGGCGGAGAAGGGAGGGGCGTTAGGGCGCCGCGTGAAGAGAGGGGGAGGGTGGGCACGTAAGGCCGACACATCACCTCCCACCCACTCCCCTGCCCTGGCCAGACTGGGATCTGGGACCCCAAGGACCCCTATCTTTGCAGAAAGAGTCCATTTGGGGGTTTGGAGGTTGACACACACGGCTTGGAGGGGTCGCTAAGCCCCGTGTCCTCGTCTGGCCACCAGGCACAAATATTTCTTTCCGTCTCCTCTCCCCGGCTCCCTGTCGCTCCACGAAGCAGCACCCCGCCCCCATTTCTGTTCACTCGTGGCGCTGGAGACAGTGCCTGGTGCACAGTAGGTGCTTAGTAAAGACTTGCTGTCAGAGTGTTCAAAGCGCGCGGATCACAGATGTTGGCTTCCGGTGGCGGGTCTCCGAGCATGCCCCCAAAGACCCACAACCCTTGAATCTGTGGGTGCTGAACACCCTCGAATCTGTGGGTGCTGCCCTGGCAGAGGGTCTGGAAGCAGACCCTCACTGAACACATACTTCACACCAGACCCAAGGTGGGGAGCCTCTGTGATGACCGCGGCAACGGTGGATTTAGTGGAGAAAAATCGAAATAAGTTATCAAGAGCTTTCCAGGTGGCGGGTCCTGGGCCCAGCTGGAAAAACACCAAGTGCCCCGTGTGAATCCACCCTGCAGCCTCTGGGGGAGGCTACGTGCATGAGCCCATTTCACAGATGAGGCTTGTGGAGGCTGGAGCACAGTTATGTTTCCCCACTGGCCCTGGAGGCTCATGGTTCATGCCTCCAAAGAAGTGATGAGTTGACAGGGTCGTTCACTCTGATGGTGCAGACATTAGGGGATTTGTTCGTTTGTTCTGGGGATTTCCCCCCCACCCTCACCCCTGGCATGCCCCTGGGTGGGGCAAACATTCCACTCTCTTATCAACCCACTGGGTGTGAATTATGCCAAAGGAAGGGCTCCCAAAGAGGCTTAGCAGGGAGAACTGATTTTTAGGACAGAACAAAAGCCCCTCCCCATGGCCTGCCTCAACCCAGACCATGCCCACCTCTCAGGTGAACTATTCATCCTTCAAAGCATTCTCCAGGAAAGATTCCCTAACTGCCCTTCCCACCCCCATCTTACTGCTCCGGTTCCAGCCCTGACCATAGGGTGGGGGTAGGGGGTTGAGAGGACTTGGGGGGGGGTGTCTTTGTCCAGCTCTGTCCCCGTCAACCAAACCTGGGGGCTCCCTGAAGCCTCTTGCAGCATCCCCCCAGCCTGGGGAGGATTTGGAGAATGAGGAGAGGGTGCGGACAAGACGGGGTGGGGGCGGGGCAGGGGCGGGGCCGCCTAGCGGCTCACCTGGGCCAAGCCCGCAGCCTCTGAGTGGCTGTGGGCCCGGTCAGTAGGGGTGTCCCGGGTCTTTGGGCCGCTTCAGCTGCACTTTGAGCCTCTTCATGCCGATCTGAAAGCCATTCATGGCCTGGATGGCAGTCTGCGCGCTGGCTGGGTTGTCAAAGCTCACGAAGCCTGCGGAGACCGGGGTGGACCCACGATGGTGGGCAACGCGGGCGTCCTCGGCTCGCTCCAGTGCTGCAGCCCTGGCTGCCCGGCTTGTGGGGTCCTGGGGGCGGGGGTGTGCGCTCGCAGGAGCAGACGACCCAGGGAGGTAGGGGGGCTTCCCAGAATGTGCACAGCAGACCTGATCTGGTTCTGACAACCCTGGGGGCTTGCATGCCTCTGGAGATGGGACACTCACTCCTTACCTGGGCTCTCCTCTGATGAGGCTTCCCAACTGATGGGGGGAGAGGGGGACAGGTGGGGCTTCTGGGGGTCCAGGGAATGCCACAGTCTTCCCCCCCCACCCCAGGCCCACCTCCTTCTAGGCTCTGGATCCCTACCTTTTGCCTCCTCTAAGTGTTCCATCCATCTTGGGGTCTTGTCTGTCCATCTGACTCTTCCTGTCTGTCTCCGTGTCTATCTGTCCTTGTCTCTCTTCTCTCCTTGTGTGTGTGTCTTTGTGTTTCTTCTTTACGTCTCTCCCTCCCTCTCTTTTCTCTTTTTGTGTCTGTCTCTCTCTTTGCCACCATCAGTCATTCCAGCCCCAGATATCCCCCAACCTGGACCATCAGAAACACTCCAGCACACCACTTCCTGACACACACACCTTAAGCTTCCACCACATAATTCCCTCCATCTGGCCCTACTCCTACCCCTTACCTGTTGGTTCTCATAGACTTCCTGGGGGGCTCTGCAGAGGCTACAGGGGCTGGGGGCCACCCCAGAGGGAGGGGAACCACATGTGTGAGCATTTAGGGGCAGGGTACCTGAGATCTGTGGGAGAGGCAGAAAGGTCAAGCAGAGAGATGGTGGGATCAGGGCGGAGGGGTCTGGCTGAGGCCCACGGGGAGCCATAGGGGAATCTGGAAATGGGGTAGGGGGGTGTCTTCATATCACTCACACCTCCCATTACACAGACGAGGAAACTGAGGCTCAGAGAAGGCATGTGACCCCCTGACTGCTGAATGTTATGGAGGTTTTCTTCCAGAAATTTCTTTCTTCTTCCTAGAAGAAGGATGCTTCCAGAAGCAAAAACAACATCCAGTTGTGGATGTGACTGGTGATGGAAGTAAAGTTCAATGCTGTAAAGAACAATACTGCATAGGAACCTGGAATGTTAGGTCCATGACTTAAGGTAAACTAGAAGTGGTCAAACAGGAGATGGCAAGAGTGAACATTGACATTTTAGGAATCAGCGAACTAAAATGGACTGGAATGGGTGGATTTAACTCAGATGACCATTACATCTACTACTGTGGGCAAGAATCCCTTAGAAGAAATGGGGTAGCCCTACAGTCAACAAAAGTGTCTGAAATGCAGTACATGGATGCAAATCTCAAAAACGACAGAATAATCTCTGTTCATTTCCAAGGCAAATCATTCAATATCACAGTAATCCAAGTCTATGCCCCAACCAGTAAAGCTGAAGCAGCTGAAGTTGAATGGTTCTATGAAGACCTACAAGACCTTATAGAACTAACACCCAAAAAAGATGTCCTTTTCATCAAAGGGGACTGGAATGCAAAAGTAGGAAATAAAGAGATATGTGGCAAGGCAAATTTGGCCTTGGAGTACAAAATGAAGCAGGGCAAAGGCTAAGAGTTTTGACAAGAGAATGCACTGGTCATAGCAAACACCCTCTTCCAACAACACAAGAGAAGACTCTACACATGGACATCACCAGATGGTCAATACGAAAACCAGACTGGTTACATTCTCTGCAGCCAAAGATGGAGAAGCTCTATAAAGTCAGCAAAAACACCACCAGGAGCTGACTGTGGCTCAGATAATGAACTCCTTATTGCCAAATTCAGACTTAAATTGAAGAAAGTAGGGAAAACCACTAGACCATTCAGGTATTACCTAAATCAAATCCCTTAGGAATATACAGTGGAAGTGACAAATAGATTCAAGGGATTAGATCTGATAGACAGAGTGCCTGAAGAACTATGGACAGAGGTTCATGACACTGGTACAGGATGCAGTGATCAAGACCATCCCCAAGAAAAAGAAATGCAAAAAGGCAAAATGGTCTGAGGAGACCTTACAAATAGTTGAGAAAAGAAGAGAAGCTAAAGGCAAAGGAGAAAAGGAAAGATATACCCATTTGAATGCAGAGTTCCAAAGAATAGCAAGGAGAGATAAGAAAGCCTTCCTTAGTCAATGCAAAGAAATAGAGGAAAACAATAGAATGTGAAAGACTAGAGATTTCTTCAAGAAAATTAGAGATACCAAGGGAACACTTCATGCAAAGATGAAGAAAATAAAGGACAGAAATGTATGAGCCTAATAGTAGCAGAAGATATTAAGAAGAGGTGGCAAGAATACACAGAAGAACTGTACAAAAAAGATCTTCATGACCCAGATAACCACGATGGTGTGATCACCCACCTAGAGCCAGACATCCTGGAATGCAAAGTCAAGTGGGCCTCAGGAAGCATCACTACGAACAAAGCTAGTGGAGTTAATGGAATTCCAGTTGAGCTCTTTCAAATTCTAAAAGATGATGCTGTGAAAGTGCTGCACTCAATATGCCAACAAATTTGGAAAACTCAGCAGTGGCCACAGGACTGGAAAAGTTAGTTTTCATTCCAATCCCAAAGAAAGGCAATGCCAAAGGATGTTCAAACTACCACACAATTGCACTCATCTCACACACTGACAAAGTAATGCTCAAAATTCTTCAAGCCAGCCTTCAACAGTATGTGAACCATGAACTTCCAGATCTTCCAGCTGGATTTAGAAAGGGCAGAGGAACCACAGATCAAATTGCCAACATCTGTTGGATCATAGAGAAAGCAAGAAAGTTCCAAAAAAACATCTATTTCTGCTTTATTGACTATGCCAAAGCCTTTGACTGTGTGGATTACAACAAACTGTGGAAAATTCTTAAAGAAATGGGAATACCAGACCACCTTACCTGCCTCCTCAGAAATCTGTATGCAGCTCAAGAAGCAACAGTTGGAACTGAACATGAAACAATATACTGGTTCTAAATCAGGAAAGGAGTATGTCAAGGTTGTATATTGTCACCCTGCTTATTTAACTTATATGCAGAGTACATGAGGCAAAATGCTGGGCTGGATAAAGCACAAGCTGGAATCAAGACTGCTGGGAGAAATATCAATAATTTCAGATATGCAGATGACACCATCCTTTTGGCAGAAAGCGAAGAAGAACTAAAGAGCCTCTTGATGAAAGTGAAAGAGGAGAGTGAAAAAGTTGGCCTAAAACTCAACATTCAGAAAACTAAGATCATGGCAGCTAGTCCCATCACTTCATGGAAAATAGATGGGGAAACAATGGAAACAGTGACAGACTTTATTTTGGGGGGCTCCAAAATCACTGCAGATGGTGACTGCAGCCATGAAATTAAAAGACGCTTGTTCCTTGGAAGAAAAGCTATGACCAACCTAGACAACATATTAAGAAGCAGAGACATTACTTTGCCATCAAAGGTCCGTCTAGTCAAAAGCTATGGTTTTTCCAATAGTCATATATGGATGTGAGAGTTGGACTATAAAGAAAGCTGAGTGCTGAAGAATTGATGCTTTTGAACTGTGGTGTTGGAGAAGACTCTTGAGAGTCCCTTGGACTGCAAGAAGATCAAACCAGTCAATCCAAAAGGAAATCAGTCCTGAATATTCATTGGAAGGACTGATGCTGAAGCTGAAACTCCAATACTTTGGCCACCTGATGTGAAATGACTCATTGGAAAAGACCCTGATGCTGGGAAAGATTGAAGGCAGGAGGAGAAGGGGACGACAGAGGATGAGATGGTTGGATGGCATCACCAACTTGATGGACATAAGTTTGAGCAAGCTCTGGGAGTTGGTGATGGACAGGGAAACCTGGTGTGCTGCAGTCCATGGGGTTGCAAAGAGTCTGACATGACTGAGTGACTGAACTGAACTGAGAAGCAGGATGTGGGAGCAAGGGGGCTGGGTACTGGGTTGGTGGGGGGTGTTGTTCCTAACTTGCTGTGTGACCTCAAGCATGTTGTTTGACCATTCTGTTCCTCTCCTTCCTCCCCATGTAAATGGAGACAATTCTTCCCTTTTATGGTTGGATAATGAGTATATATAGCAGGGCTTCCCAGGTGGCTCAGTGGTGAAGAATCTGCCTGCCAATGTGGGAAACCTGGGTTTGATCCCTGGGTCTGGAAGATCCCCTGGAAAAGGGAATGGTAACCCACTTCAGTATTCTTGCCTGGGAAACCCATGGACAGAGGAGCCTGGCGGTATACAGCCCATGGGGCAGCAAAGAATTGGACACAACTTAGTGACTAAACAGCAGGAGCTTAATAAACAGTCAAGAATCAGCCATTCCCAGAGGACAGGGTGGGGTTCAGAGTCCAGATTTTGAAGTCAAACAGATTGTATCTAATTTAGGTTCTTGCCTGTGACTTTGGGCAAGTTACACATCTCTGAGCCTTAACATCCTCTGTGTCTGGGAACAAGGAAGTCCTCCCCATGTCCCACAAGGCCCTTCACGACCTGCCCTTCCCCTCCCTGCCTTTCTCTCCTTCCTCTCTCCTCCTGGCTCACTTTGCTTCAGACACTCGGGCCTCCTCACTGTTCCTCCAATGCAGCAGGCCCTGTCCTGCCCCAGGGCCTTTGAACATATGATTCTCTCTGCCTAGAACACTCTTCCTCTAGACACTCCTATGATTGGCTCCTCATCATTCAGGCCTCAGTTGAAGCACTGCCTCCTCCTATCAGTCTGTATCTTCTTACCAGTTTTGTTTTTCTCTATACCATTTATAACTCCCTGGCCTATATCCTGGGCTTTCCTGGTGGCTCAGACAGTAAACAATCTGCCTGCAATGCAGAAGACTCAGGTTCCATCCCTGGGTCGAGAAGATCCCCTGGAGAAGAGAATGGCACCCCACTCCAGTATTCTTGCTTGTTTATTTCCACCTCCTCCCCCTGGACCTGTGCTTTCCAATTCAGTTGGTAGCCACTGGCCATAAATTGTTATTGAAATTGAAATTCATTAAAATTAAGTAAAATAAAAAATTCAGTGCTTTGGCCACACTAGCCACACTTCAAATGCTCAGCAGTCATATGGGGTGGATGGCTCAGACAGTGGGGATATAGAACTCCTCAGAGAAAGTTCTATAGACAGGGTAGCAGGGCCGTGAGCTCTCAGAGGGCAGTGATTTTTGTTGGCTTCCTTCACCAATCTGTGCCAGGAACTGTGCTGGGCACCAGCACACAGTAGGTGCACTGTATGTCTATTTGGGTTTTTTTTTATTTAATCTTATATAGGGCTTGTGTTATTTATTTATTTATTGGCAACACCTTGTGGCACGTGGGATCCTAGTTCCCCCACCAGGGATCAAACCTGTGCCCCGCTCCCCACACACAGTGAAACCTCGAACTCTTAACCACTGAACCACCAGGGAAGCCCCTATATGTCTATTTGCTGAATGAATGAATGAATGAACAAGGGAATCTTAGAAATGACTCATGCTAAGTGCTGGGTACACAGTAGGTACTTAATAAGTACTTGTTCTGATCATAAATGTGATTCTTTGTTTTTTCCCTTGACCCTGCTGCAGAGCTTGTGGGATCTTCCTTCCTCAACCAGGGATTAAACCCAGGCCCTCAGCAGTGAAAGCTTAGAGTCCTAACCACTGGACCTTCAGGGAAGCCCCCAAATGTGGTTCTCTCAGACCAGACCTGTCTCATGGCTGACCACATCCCCCCCCCTCCAGGGCGAGGGGCCTGCGGTTTGGGGAGCATCAAGCAGGAAGGGGTGCCCACAGCAAGGACTCACCAAAACATTTGCTCTGGTTGGTGGCCCGATCCATAAACACCTTGGAGGAGATGATATTGCCGAAAGGCAGGAACATCTGCGTCAGCTCCGTGTCTCCAAACTCCTGGGGGAGGTGGTAGATAAACAGGTTACAGCCTTCGGGACCTGCAGGTGGGGGGAGAGAAAGACATAAAGCCCCCAAGGAGAGGAGGCCGACCCCCGGGGGAGGGGCACGGGTCCGGAGCCCACAGCTGGTGTCTCCAGCTATTGGGGGAGGGGTGCACCCTAACACCCAGAAAGAAGGGGCATGGAAACAGCGGGGAGGGGAGGCAGGGTGCCCTGAGCCCTTGTCTATAAAATCCCACATTCAGACGCTCCAAACCTCTGCTGATCCTCAGGCCCCAGAGAACTGACAAACTTTAGATGATCCCTAGCCCCCCAAACTGAAATAAAGCCTTTCATCCCAAACTGCAGATAATCCAAAACTCCCAGACAACTTCAACACCCCCCAGAAAACTCTTAAACCTCAAACTCCTGGTCACTGACAGAAATCAGATGAACTGGTCGTAGGGTATAACAGAAACTCTGTACTATCTTTGCTATCACTCCATAAAACTAAAACTGGTTTAAATGGAAAGGTTCATTTTTGAAAGTCTAATGATCACAGATTAGAATAAGATGAGTAACTCCCTGGTCCCAAACCCCAAACATCCAGATAATTTTCAAAACCTTGGATAACCCTCCAAACCTTGGCTAATTTTAAAAGCTTGGATAATTTCAAAACTGATGCAAAAATAAAACATAGGGAAATAAAAGATTATTCTCCATTCCCGAATCTCAGATATCCTGAAACCACTGGTCATGTTTAAATGATGTGCTATACCAACCAGAAATAATTTTTTAAAGCTCAGCTAACCGTCAGAATCATTCCTTCCCAAAGAATCCCCAGTGCATGGCTTATATAAGAATTATAAATAATAATACCATTTTAAAACACTGATTACCCAGTTTAGTCCTCAAACTTGCTGCTAATCTCTAACCTACAGATGATCTTCTCCCAGGTCCCCCCAAACAAAGGTAACCCTCAAACCACCAAGAAATCCCAACACTCGCAATGAACATTTCCCACCCCAGAAAATACAAAATTCAAGATTACACATTCACATCCACCCTTACCTTCCTGATGAGGACCACAGTTCTGCTAATGTGCTTGTTTGCTGTTGTTGTTTGATTATTTGTCTGGCCATGTCGCAAGGTTTGCCTGAATTTAGTTCCTCGCCCAGGGATTGAACTCGGGGTCACGGCAGTGTAAGCGCCGAGTCCTAATCAGTGGACCTCTAGGGAATTCCCTAACGTGCTTGTTTTTAAAGTGGTGTGTTTCCACACAACTGATATGTTACAGAACAATTGTGAGCAAACATGAAGTTTGTGTTTGCTTGTGTGCTACCTCAACTCCAAGAAATACTAGGTGAAGGCAGAAAACCACACCTAGCTGAACTGAACCTCATAAGAAAGCAAAATGCACACACATATGCAAACGCAGCTTCAACATTCATCAGCTTTCTCAGTTCTCCAAGTGTATTAGGAGGAGGACCTGTCCCCGTCTGAGGTTCTGACTCTCTGTCTGATTTCAGACGAAGCTTTCCATTACTTCATGGTAACTCACATGCTACAACCCATCTGACACCACTTCCCTGTGCAAACTTCTAATGCCCAATTTATTATACTATTCATGAATTTCTTAATCACCTAACATGCATAAAACTGTGCTACCATTTTTATTAGGGTCTTATCTTTTTTTTTTTTTTGCCATGTCACAGCCAACTTCTAAAAAAAAAAATTTTGGCCACACGAGGACTGCATGAGGTATCTTAAGTTTCTCAACCAGGGATTGAACTTGTGCCCCTGTAGGGGATGCACGGAGTCTTAACCACTGGGCAGCCAGAGAACTCCCACAGCCAACATTTTGAGTGGTGTACCCGGACCCAACTTCCCCCATGAGCCTTGTAGTTGGTATTGTAAGGCTCTGCAACTCGGGTGACTTTCCAGAAAGCAGATATCCTGTCCTGTTACAGCAGCACCGACGGCATCGGAACCAGCTTTTACCCACAGCACCCTGCTGGGCAAGGAATTGAACAGAACCTCACAGAACTCAGTCTACAGGCCAGGCCATCCATAAACTTCCCAAGTCCTGGGGGTGTCGGGAGACTTTTCCGGCTGGTTGCCTGGCTCCAGCAACCCCCCATCCCCACCCCCACTAGATGGATTAAGGTGGGGAAAAGCCTCCCAGGCTGAGTGCCTACTATGTGTCAGGAGCCGTGGGGCTCACTGCCCAGCAAGGCCCCGTGGCACGGGTGGTCGCTGTGCGGCTGCTGTGTGACAAGGCAAGCGGCAGGGAGGTGCCTTCCTGACGATGCCTCAAGTCAGCACTAGGTGGATTTGAATCCCCGCGGTCCGACTCCAGAATCTAACTCCTCTCCCACTTGACTTTACTGAGGAAGCTTCATCTCACCAGAGATACCTCATCACCCCACCCCCTGACCTCAAACTCAAAAAAAGTCATTCCATTCTGGAGAGAGCTCCTGGTGGGGACAGGGTCACTGCTATCCCTATGGGGTCGGGACTAGCCCGGTTCCCACTTTCCGGAGGAGAAGACGGAGGCTCAGTTGCCTCCCAAACACCCAGGTGATGCCGGGAACTGAACACACGTCTCTCCGGACCTCAGGCCGAACGGTTCCCCGAGGCCAGGCCAGCTTGGGCAGGAGGTCCTGGAGGTGGAGGGGGGCGGTCACAGGGCGGGGCTGACGCCCAGGGGAGGTCGCGGCCCCCTCACCTTCTCGCTGCTGCTGCTGCAGGAGGGGCGGCGGCTGGGGGACGCTGTGCGCGATGGGCGTGATGGCCGCGGTGGGGTACATGGCTGCAGAGACCAGGAGCGAGACACAGGGCGGAGCGGGCGTGAGGCCGGTGGGCACGTGGGGCGGGGCTAAGACTGAGGGGCGGGGTCACAGCCTAGGGTGGGGCCCAGATGGGTCTTGGGACGGTGGAGGGGCGTGGTCACAGGGGAGAGTTGTTCTGAGGGGAAGTACTAAGACAACAGAGAAGAGCAGAAGGGAAAGGGTGGGGCCATGGCTGAGGGCAGAGCCAAGGCCAGATTTTAGAAAGGAGGGGACGTGGTCACATGGGAGAGACAGTCTGAGGGCGGGGCCAAGGCCACTGGAAAGAGCAGAGAGGGCGTGGTTGTGGTGAGAGTGGGAAGGCAGGTTTGGGGAAGGCAGAGGGGCGTGGTGACATGGGAGAGATGTATGAGGGAGGGAAGTGTTTAATGGGGCAGGGCCATATTTTAGGGGTGTGGCCATGGCTGAGGGCGGAGCCAATGCTCGGTCTTGGGAAGAATGAGGGGGCGTGGTCACATTGGAGAGCGGGTCTGAGCAGGACAAGACAAGCGGGACCAAAGGCAGGTTATGAGGGGCAGGGCCAAAAGTCGGAGGGTGAGGCGGGGGCCAAGCCACAAAGTAGGTGGTATGGCTAGACAGAAGAGGGAAGGTAGAATGAGAGGGCGGCCCTGAGGGGTGGAACCAGATCTAAGTGCGGCTAGGGGCGTGGAGTGGCTAGCCCAGGTCGGAAACTGAGGGCCGGGGGGTGGGGGTGCCCCGCGTTGGGGGGGGCGCCGCACTGCCTCCCTACCTGTGTACTGCTGGACTCCAGAGAAGGCAGGATGGAGGGTCTCGGCTACCGTCGGACTCTGAGCTGCGGGGCAGACGGAGGGGCTCAGTGGGGCGGGGGGCAGCAGAAGTCTTCCATCCACCCCACAGCATCCACCCCGGCTTCATTTCTGCACAAACATTTTACAGGTATGACCCTCATTCCACAGGTGAGGAAAACTGAAGCTCAGGGAACCTCTTACAGGTGGGAAAACAGCAGCTGGCACAGGGCCACTCAACTCAAATCTAGTTTTCTCAGACTCCAGAGAGATTTAACTCCCAACTCTTCGTCCCCGTCCAGACCCCCTTGCTCCTCCCCCTTTTTTCTCTGGATTCTCTAGGGCTCCAGGTCTCTGCTCTTGATCACCACCCATTCACATCTCTTCCCCCTTTTCCCTCCCCTCACGTTGATCATCAGACAGCCTATGGATCCCTTATGTGACTGTGACCTTCCGACAGTCCCTAGTGGAGGACACATGGGGAGGAGAGGGCTTGTTGAGGCAACTAAAAATCTCCTTGAATGGAGAGAGGTTGTTAGAAGATGGGGTAGTGAGGGCAGAGAGATAAGCCAGTAAAAGGGTCACATGAATGAATTACTTCATGGTAATGGAATGGTGCTGTATGTTGATTGTGGTGGTGGTTACACAAAACTATACCTGTGATGAAATGACATAAAATGAACGAACCACACACACACACAAGTGCCTGTAAATAGTGAAGTCTGAACAGGGTCTCCAACACCTGTTCAGTTCATTATACTGTACTGATGCCAGTTTCCTAGTTTTGACAACATACTGTTGTTATGTAAGATGTTAGCATCCGGAGACACTGGGTGAGGGGTAACCAGGGCCTCTCTGTACTATGTTTGAAACTCCCTGTGAGCGCCAATTATTGCAAAATAAAAATAAACAGATTCTCAGCGGTGGAAACCCAGATGACAAACTTCACCTAAGCCAGGTGTGGGAAGACGTTTACCTTGAAATCAGGGTATAGCTAGGGTAGAGAAAGGTGAGACCTCTGCTTCAGTAGGGCAGAGTCCAGTGCAACAAATCAGTGCATGGTCAGTCCTGGATGAATGAATGAATGAATATGGGCACTGATTCCAAATGGTAACGATTAATAGTGAAGATTGATGGCACCCTTCTTGGTACCAGGAGATAGGTTAACATCTTACAGACTAACATCATGAGATGAATGATACTATCTGTCCCATTTTCCAGATGAGCAAACTGAGGCTCAGAGATGTAAAGAAGCTACCCATAAGGGCCACTGAATTAGAATTTGAAGCCAGGAAGGTCTGACTGCAAACTTCCTATGTTTAACCCTCTTCTCTGTGCCCATGTGTGTGTGTATGCTTAGTCGCTCAGTCGTGTCTGACTCTGTGCAACCCCATGGATTGTAGCTCTCTAGGCTCCTTTGTCCATGGGGATTCTCCAGGCAAGAATACTGGAGTGGATTGCCATGCCCTCCTCCAGGGGATCTTCCCAACCCAGGGATTGAATCCAGGTCTCCTGCATTGCAGGTGGATTCTTTACTGTCTGAGCCACCAGGGAAGCCCATGAATACTGGAGTGGGTAGTCTATCCCTTCTCCAGGGGATCTTCCTGACTCAGGAATCAAACTGGGGTCTCCTGCATTGCAGGTGGATTCTTTACCAGCTGAACTACCAGGGAAGCCCCTCTGCACCCATAGCTAGTATCTATTAACCTAAGATTCCCTGCTTCCTGTAGTTTTGTTCCCTGGACACCAAGGCAAAGGGATTCATGCTTGTCCCAGGGACACCCTCCCTGCCCATTGCCACTCTCCTCAGCCCCAGGGGACCACCCGAGTTACCTGGGTAGGGCACAAGGCCATTGGCATATACGGTTTCTAGGGCAGGGTGCCCACCAGGGAAGGGCACGACACCTGCGAAGCCATTGGTGATGGGGGCCACGAGGCCGGGCACGGTGGCAGTGCCGAGCAGCGGGGGCGAATGCAGTCCTGGGGAGTGGAAGAGCATCATGGGGAGCCTTAGCCCCAGCTAAGGCTGAGTCATAGCCCCGGCTCTGCCCCCCATCTGTGGGCCCCTGGCAGACTCTCACCAGAGGCAGGGGCGATGGGCGTGGCAGGCAGCCCGTTAAGGCTGACAGCGCCAATCTGCTGGATGTGGCAGGGTGAGAAGGCCACGCCGGGGCTCAGGTAGCTGCCTGATGTGGACAGGACCGTTGTCTGCTGCTGCATGAGCTGGGGGTGGAGAGGGAGTCAGGTACACAGTCCAAGTGGCACCTGGCCTTAGATCATGGCTCATGGGGTTTGGGGGCCAGTCCTCCAGAAACGGGGGCAGGGGGTCAGGCCAGGTATCTTGGCTCAGGTCAGGTTAGGGATCAGTTAGGAACTGGGGCTCAGCCCGGGATCAAGGCTTAGCATAGGATCAGGGATCAGACTATATTCAAGGATCATTTAGGAATCAGAGCTCAGCCAGGAACTGGAGCTCAGTCTATGATCAGAATTTAGTCTGGGACCAGGGCTCAGCCAATGTTTTTTTATGTGTTCTGTTTGTTTGGGTTGTGCTATGCATATGGCATGTGGGATCGAACCTGCCCACCCTGCATTGGAGGCATGGAGTCTTAACGGCAGGACTGCCAGGGAAGTCCCAAGCCCAGCCAATGTTGAACTCACTCAGGGCTGGGTCTCAGTTTGGAGTCAGCCTGGAGGTTTAGCTAGAATTGGGGCTTATCTAGATTTGGGGAACAGCCAGGATCTGGGGGGTCAACCCAAGACTGGGTCTTGATTTGATATTCGCCCAGGGTTGTGGCTCAGGCTGGATTTGGTGGCTGAGCCTGGGGTCCTGTCAGCTGGGGTTCAGCTTGGGCTCAGAGCATAGTTCATGGTGGGGGGCTAAGCTGGGGTTGAGATCAGGAAGTGGACTGGATCTGGGGACTTAGCCATAGCCAGAATAAGGCCATGAGTCAGAGACTGGGCAAGAGAAACATAAAGATAGACAAAGAGGCAGAGGCACTCGACAGAGACTAGATAGAGAAAGAGAGAGAGACACTGAGCTGGGCCCTCAAGACAGCAGTGTCAGGAGCCCCGCCGGAGACAGGAGTGTGTCCGCCGGTCACTCACAGCCTGGGCGTAGGCACTGTAGGGGCTGAAGGGCAGGGTGAGGGATGGAGTCAGGATGCCCAGCTGGCCCACCATCTGCTGCATGCGCCTCAGTGTCCGCTCCTTGTCCGTGTCAGCAAACTTGACCACCAGGCTGGAGGAGGCACCCTGCAAGGGCAGCCGCAAGCAGGGAGGGAAAGAAGGGGGACATTGCCAGGACTCTGAGGTACCTGGGGGGGGGAGTGTAGGGGTGTGGGTGGTAGCGACTATCAGCCCCTCCCTCAAGGTCCCAGGGGCCACAGTGAGGATAGTCTGGAGATCAGCATCCTGGGTCTCACACTTGACCTTGTAGGCTGACATGCACACAAGTGGGGCACCCAGGCCCAGTGGGGGCTGCCTCTGGGAAGCAGAGGAGGATCTGATTGTCAGCAATACTTTAAAAAAAGATGGAGAACCCAAGTGCTGGAAAGGAACAATGAAGGCCCATACAGAGGATTCTATAGCTGCCCACACCTGAGAACAGGTGAGGCTCCAATCATTTGAGAAATTGAATACCTCCTTTGATGGGGAGCTCACTACCTCTCCACTCACCAGCTCCATCAGTGGACAGTTCTGAGCAGGAGAAAGCCTGACCTTGGATTGAGTTGATTCCTCCCTCTCCAGGGACTAGAACTGATGCCCAATGACCCAGAGAGCAAGAGAAGGGAGGATCTAAGACTGCCCTGCTCTTCACATCATGTTGCAGAACAACAGAAAGGAGAGTGGGTTCCCCAAGGCCTGTCTTCCTTGCGGCAGATTTAGACATTTTTGTACAGTGATGGAGGCTCCCAGGGTCACTTTTCTGGGTGGCAGGGCCACCTCCAACACCCGAGTGGTCTCCTCCAGCCTCTCATGGCTTCAGGCCCACCAGTTCCCAGCTCTAGACTTGGCACCTGCCTATCTCCCACACTGGCCCCTCCCTTTTCCTGGGGAAACCCTGGGGGGCTCCCCATTGCCCTGGGAGGAATCCCAAGCTTCTTGGCCTTGAACTGCAGGCCCCTCCAGCCCCATCCCTTCCTGTTCCTCTGGGGCTCACACACATCACACACACATGCATTCCACCCACAGCAACTCACATTCACCATCCACACTCACACACATGTATACACTCACAATACATGCACATATACTCTCACACATTTCTGCACACACACACACACACACACACATTTGTCTACATTCACACACATGTGCTCACCCCTTCACATACACTCACTCTTACAAATGCACACACATGCACTCATTCCTCCCATATCACTGGGGCACACTCACACACAAACACACATGTGCACTTACCTATATGACTTACATGTGTGCACTCACATGAACACACCCACTCAACACACTTGCATGCATGCAGTCACAGTGTACATGCATACATATGCATCAGCATACACGTGAACATATATCCATTTGCACACACTTCGTGTGCCCACTGACACCCACCTACTCACAACCACACACTCACATACAGGCATGGAAGCACACTCTCAGGCACATGCACACGTGTGCACACCAACACACACACTGGCCCACACATACTCACACATGGGCAGCCAAACACTGGCAAGACATTCTGCATAGTCTACACTTGCATGCACACACACATACAAGTACATACATACACCCAGTCATTCCATCATCAGAGATGCACTTCTTTCTCCCCACTCTGTCCCCTCTCTGAAGAAGGGCCAGGGGTTACCAGATGGCTGGGATGGTCAGGCCAGGCCCCTCCCCCTTGCCTACCCTGACCCAAATTGCCCAGGACAACTCTGACTCACCGGCATGGTCTGGCTGCCGTGCAGGGCATGGATGGCCGCCTGAGCCTCGGTGTGGGAGGAGAACTTCACGAAGGCACAGCCTGCTCCGAGAGAAGGGGAGCAGTGAGGGGACACAGGAGAGGGGCTGGCAGCCCTGCACAGCAGGTCAGCATGGACATGGGCAGCCCACAGGTCGGACAACAGAGACAGGCAGCCATAGGTTCAGACAGACAGTGGGACAACAAAGAATCAGACAGTAAGACAACTGTTTGTCCAACACATCATCAGAGGGTGTGAGGTGGTGCCCAGGGTAGGGAGGCAGGAACTGCCCATTAGAACAAGTGAAGGGGACAGGATTAGAGAACACCCACCAGCCACCAATACCACGAGATCCAGAGTTGTAATCAGATAGGCAGAATTAAAGTGACAAATCATCAGACACAGAGAGAGATGTGGACACACCCAGGCAGAGTTACACTCAGACCCAGATGGATACATCCATGTGACCAGAGTTGGATAGATGGGGATGAAGAGTCACTGGGCAAGGGCAGAATCAGGCAGACAGACAACCAGAGACCAGTAGACACAGGCAGATCCAGACAGATGGTCACAGGATACAGTTCCAGACAGAGGGCTATGGAAAGGTCACACAAATTTGGAGGAGAGGAGTGAAGATGTTCTGGAATTCAATAATGATGATAGTTGCACAGTTCTGTGAATTTTGTGAAGCATTTCCCTGTCCACTTTTTTTTCCACTGTCCACTTTTACAAGGTGAATTTTACAGTGTGTGTGTGTGTACTCAGTCTTGTCCAACTCTTTGTGACACCCTGTACTGTAGCCTGCCAGGCTCCTCTGTCCATGGGATTTCCCAGGCAAGAATACTGGAGTGGGTTGTCATTTCCCCCTCCAGGGGATCTTCCTGACTCATGGATCAAACTTACATCTCTTGTGTCTCCTGCATTGGCAGTATGTGATTACAGTATGGGATCATATCTCAATTTTTAGAAAAGAGCCAGGCAAATAAATAGACAGGGACCATCCTAGTAAGATAAAGTCACACGGGCAGAGACAGGCCAGTTCTGGACAGATAAACCTGAACAAGTAGAATCAGGTAGACAGAGATCACCAGACACCTGAAGACCCAAACAGAGCAGACCAGAAAACAAGTTGCTGAAGATCATAAAACAATCATTCCTGGATGGTACAACCTTATAGGAGCAGTGGAGTAAGTAAGATCAGGTAGACCGACAGTCCAGGAAGCACAGGCAAATCCAGACAGAAACAGTCTGATGGACACAGACACAGGAAGGTAGCCCCAGACGGTCCTGGGCCGGCGGGTGGGACCAGGTGAGACTAGACAGCCTCTGCTCGCCCCGCCCCCTGGGTCAGCCCCGCCCTCTTGCCTAGAGTAACCCCATCCCTCCCGCCCGCTCTCCACGTGACAGGCCACGCCCACTGTGGGCCAGTCCCTCCCCACAAGCCCAGCCCCGCCCCCTGGATCCAGCCTCCCTCTCCTAGGCCCGCGCCGTCCATCCCACCAGCCACGCCCTCCTATAGTCCCGCCCCCGGAGCTAGTCCCGCCCCCGGAGCTAGTCCCGCCCCCAGCCGGTCACCTTTGCTGCTGCCGTCGGGTCCCCGCAGCACGGTGCACTCGTCGATGACCCCGAAGGGCTGGAACAGCCGCAGCACGTCCTCCTCTGACTGCTGCTTGTTCAGCATCCCCACAAACAGCTTCCGGTCCCCTGTGGGGGGAGACACCACCTCAGCCAAGTCCTAGCCTCGGGGAACTTCCTGCATCCCTCCAGCAGAAAGCGGAGGCACCGGGGCTTGGAGCTGGGCCCCTGGGCCTCCCGGGGGCCCTCTTCTGCGCGTGTGAAGGAGGACGCAGCCTTGCGCTTTCCCTGCCTGTGTTTCTCATCCGCCCACGTGCCTGAGGCCTCCCACCTCATCCAGTGCCCTCTGCCTAGAAGGCCCTCTCTGCCCAACCGCTCCCCATTCTGGGCAAAACGTCTACTCCCACCTCTGGGCTCCTCCCACCTCTCTGAGTTCTTCAGAAAGCCCAGACACAGTACTAGCGTCTATGCCTTGCCTGGCCTTGGTCCATGTCTGTCTGCCATCTAAATTTTCTAGGCAGGGGTGAGCACTGGGGGCGCCTGCATTCTCACAGTGCCCAGCAGAGCTCCCCATTGGACTTTCCCAGGGCTCCGGAGAAGCCAAAAATCAATGTCTGATGAATGAATAAAGGCATGTGTGTGCAGACCAGGTATCTGGGGAGCCTGGGACTGGCTGGAAGCCTGGCTGGGACCTGCCCAAGCCTAAGGCCAGGTGCCAGTCTGGCCCAGCCTCTCCCATGTGAGGGACTAGAGCCTTGCCCCGCCTCCCGGGGGAGTTGCGCTGCTCCCCTGTAATCAGGGACCAGGCAGCTTCCTCTGAGGAATGGTGAGTTGGGTTGCTATGGAAACCCGTTCTCTGGCAGCTGTCATTCATGGGGGTGGGAGGGAGAGAGAGGGACAGGGAGAGACCAAGAGACAGAGATAGGCAAAGAGAAACCGAAAGAGACAAAGAGACACACAGAGAGGCTCAGAGAGAACCAGAGAGATAGGAGGAGAGAAAAAGATGAGAGAGAAACAGATGGAGGGAGAGGGAGAGAGAGAATGAGAGAGAGACAAAGAGAGACAGAGATGAAAACATGCAGAGCCCCCTCTCCAATCCCTGACCCCCACTGGAAGCCAGGTTGAGAGTGTGAAAACGGGCTCCCAGCCCAGATGGGCTTTACCACGCTCCTATGCATACACAGAGGTCCTAACAGCCCTGCCCCACACACCATCTCCAAGATTGAGTGCTCTCCTTCAGGCCTGCAATCCATCTGAGATGGGGAGGAGGGGTCAAAGTATCTAAGAATGGCTAGTCTTGGATCCCATGGGGGACAGTCAAGCATCTCCTGATGGCACGCACCCACCCTGAGGTCCAGCCTCATGTAGACACAAGACTGAGCCTGCACGCCCACACTCCCAGTCTAGAACAGTCAAGCTCACACGCTTGCACATATACACCTATGCACCTATGCACAGCCCAGGCACACAGATGTGCACACAGACGGGCACTGAACCAGCCAGAAAACACATGCCCATGTGCACACACCCATACACATCTGCACACAGGCATGCCCAGGAATGCATGCTCACATACACATATGCACTGGCTCATATATCCAATTGTGCACACACACAACCCAGAAAGCAATCCATAGTCCTTTGGGGACCCCCAGTGCCTCTGCATCTGAAGATATCCATCATTGCAACATGAAACAAATCAGGTATTTCAAGTTCTAGGGGAAAGGAGCAGGGCCTGGCCATACCCTCCACAGCTGGGCCTGTGGCCCTGTGGTTAGGAGGAGGGACCCATGCCTTCCTTCTCTACCACCTTGCCCCACCCCCGCGGGGGCCTCTGTCTCTCCCACCACCTTTTGTGCAAGGATTTCCCTCCTCCCATTCCTCCATCAACCCACAGCCTAGCAGCCATGGAGAGATGACAACTACCTCCACGGCTTTCGCTGTCCGCAGGCTTCACCTGGATTGGCCGCGCCATCTGTGAAGAGAAGGGGAGGGAGGTCAAGGTGGACAGTGGGGGTAGTGTGGTGGGAGCTTCATCTGAGCCCTGCCAGGCACTCCTGCCCACTTCCCCAGCCTCAGCATCCCACCAGCTTCTGGCAGCAACCAGCACCTCAGTCACACCCAATAACACATGGTCCTACCTCCAGGGCTTTACTCTTGCTACCTAGAAAACTCCTACTTTGCCTTCAAAACCCAGGAACAATACCCCTTCATCCAGGAAGTCTCCCTGCCGCACCACCCCCAAGTGTGATAGATTGCTTGCCAAGATGGCACAACTCCTGTGGTCCCTGTATATGATGGGACACTGTGGCTCCTCTCATTGAGAACTGGAGTCTATTTCTTTACCTCTTCTATCTGGACTTGGCCATGAAACTTGTTTTGACCAATAGAATATAGTGGAAGTGAAGTAGTGGGATTTCCAAGCCTTGGCCTCAAGAGACTTGGCCATCTTGGAACCCTGGAGATTTCAGGGTGGACATTCTGGGTGACTCACTGGAGGATATGAGATCTCATGCACAGAGATGCCCTGCAGACAGCTCATGGGGGTCCCAGCCCAGTTAACCCCAGTCAAGCCCCAGTTGACTACAGCTGCATGAATGACTCAGGACGAATCAGCCAAATTGTCCAGTTAAGCCCACCCTAGGCTTGCCAACCCATGAAATCATGAGTAAAGAAAATAGTTGAGGCAGTTTATTACTCAGCATCAGCTGACTGGCACACCAAGGCAGCTACTTTTAGCCAGCTCCCTGAGCCACAAGTCAGGGGAACTGTCATACTTGAATGGACCAGCCTTCAATCTGGCCTCATTGTTCTGGACACTTCTGTCCACCACCCCCCAGCACTGAAACTGGAAGAAACCAATGAACTATTTGGTGGAAGAAATTCTTCCCTAACTCCCGCTCCTGCAACTTACCCAGCCCTGGGTATGAACTAATGCAAGTATTTCAGAACCAACTTGAGGGATGTGGGGTTGGGTGGCATTTACTTCTCTCTTGGCTCTAGGAAAGAATCTTCTTCCCAACCTGGTGTCTCTGGTAAACTGTTCATCCCAGTTCAAAAGCCCCCATGCAGGCAACCCTTCCACCTCTTGGGGCCCCTTCTTCTCTCTGCCTCAGGGCAAGAGATGTCTCCATGTTTCTGTTTCCCTCCAGACTGAGACCATCACATTACTCCCCATCCTTCAGGGCAGGGTACAGGAGAGAATCAGAGTTTGCTGAACTGAAGTGACCAGAAGGAAGTGGTCAACACTCACCATCACAGAAAGGCGCCTGGTCCCTCTCCACCAGGCCTGGGATCAGAACAAGTGCTGGTCCCAGCCCCCCTCCCAAGTCAGTCTTGGAGTAGATCCCCACAACCATTCGGAGGTACTTGATGATACTTGGTAAGTGTTTTCTAATCACAACACACCTGCCCGGCAAGTTTTTAGAGAGAGAGGCACAATTTTTACCCTGTTTTTTACAGATGTCAAAATCAAGGCCTGGAGAGGTATTTTTCTACTCCCCTTCCCCCGGTGGGCCCCCCCATCTGATATGCTCCCCCATTTCAAGTGTGTGTTTGAAGCATATTTGGGCCTCCTCAATGTGAACTCAGCCTTGGGAGCCCCAGAACTCAAGGGGTTTCTATTTCCCCATCTTGGCCCCCAACTCCCCCAGTGCAATCCTCTTGCCACCCAACCACACCCTCAGAGGGACCCTGACCACCTGGGAAAGGTCTAACAACATCTCCCTTCCCCCACCACACACACACACACACACACACACACACACACACATTCATGTGCACGCACACACACATCTCGGACCCTCTTCACCTGGGTACCACACCCCCCTAGCTGGAGGCCTGAGGAGAGATTATTTCAACCAGATGGGACCAGCTTCTGGGCTGAGGGCAGACTGAAGTGGTGAAGGGAGATGTGAGGGAGGGGGCACCTGGGCTCCAGTCTCCCTCTCCCGCACCTCTCCCACCCGCCTCCGCTGGCCCTCACCTCCTCCCCGCTCCCAGCACCTTGGGCAGATGAGGATGGGGTTGCCATGGCAACACTGATTCACCACACGGAAGCTGGCAATTGTTGTTGCCATGGAAACCGCCTCTTAGGGGCGAGCCCAGCTCCTGCCTTGCACAAAAGAGATATTTAAATATAATCTTCTGGAGATGGATGAGCCGAGGGAGGGAGCGAGGGAGGAGGACCACAGGGAGGGAACCTGCCCCTATCAGGGCACCCTCCACCCTTACCCCGTTCTCTCGGCCTGGGTACCTGCTTCCCATCTCCCCCACCTGCTGCAGAGCCTGGGACCTTCCGCCTGCTACTAGGAGGCCCCTTCCCCCTCCTGGGTCAGCTCAGCGGGAGGGAAGGGGTCCTGGCCTGGCTCTAAGAAGCCTGGTGGGCATCCCCTTCCTCTCCAGTCCCCAACTAGAAAGTCGAGGTTCTGAGGCCCGGCCATCCACATCCCGCAGACCCGCGCCTCGCCTTACCCACCGGCCTAGAGATGCGCGCCAGGCTGGCATCCATGTGCCGCCGCCCGCCCGGCTGGCCCTGAGAGCACAGGCGCGCACACGCGCGCACGCTCGGGCTCCGCGCCTCGCTCTCCGCTCTCCGCGCCCAACGCCCAGGCAATCCGCACGCCAGAGGCCGGGCCCTGCCCGCGCTGCCCGCCCAAGCCAGGAGGAGGCGTGCCGGGGAGAGCTGGGTCTCCCCTCACCCCACCCCTCCTGTCGCCCCTGCCCACCCTTCTGGCTCTGCCCACCTCCTTCCGGCTCCCTCTCTCCATCTGTCCCACCAAGGTCTCTGCTGAATGCCCTTCCTCGCTCCTTTACCTTCCCTGGCTCTCCACTGTTGTATCCTTTCCTTGCCCTCTCCCTCCCTCTTTACACTTACTCAACAACATTCTCATGTGCTTCAAGCTGAGTAATTCTGCAACCTTGGGGAGCATTCCACTAGTCAGGCAGTGGGGGAAACAGAAGGATATGCAGACACTTCCAGACTCATGGGGTCAAGTGCTGGGAGAGCCTAGAGCAGAGAACAGTGAAGAGCCAAAGACTTTCCTGGAGATGCACTGAAGATGGAAAATTTGCAGTGGGTTTTATAGTATGAATAGGAGTTCATGGCAGGGCGCGTGAGGAACAAATTGGAGCAACACCTATGTCCATTGATTCATTTAATTTCCAAACAACTTTATGAAATGGAAATGTGCCCCTTTTACAGATGGGCAAATCAAAAAGGGAGAGGAGAAAATCAGAAGCAGAGACCAGATCTCCTGCCAGTTTTCTCAGGGGGAGTGGGGGTCTCTGAGAACCCATCCATCCCTTCAGCCAAGGATCAGGTGGACTAGGGCTCTGGGCAGGCACACATTAAGTGACTGGAACCCAGTCCTTGCTCTGCCACCCAGCTCTTGCTAAATGACTACAACCAAGTCATACACAGTTGGGAAAATAGGGTCCTTTATTATGTATATGAGAGATGGGGAAACTGATGCCATTTGGGGGAAGGACTGCAGGAAGATCCTTTGGTAGACAGGCTGGGGCCCCAAATATTCTCCTGGGTTTGCAAAGCTGTGCATTTTGAAGGTGTGGGGGCCCAGAGAAAGCCCTGACTGGTTTATTTCTGGATGGTGCAGAGGGGGATGAAGCAGGTGAACCCCTATCTGGGCTGCATGGGCTAGCATTCCATGCTCTCCCTCTCCCACCCAAGCCCCTCTCCTGTTCTAGATTCTGCCATGGCTCCCTTTTGCCTTTGGGGTGGAGTGCCAACTCCTCATCCTGGCATCCAAGGCAACTTGGTTGCTCTGTCCCAACCATTCCTGCCCCTTTCTCCTCCCCCACCCTGAGGACAATGGACTGGAACAGACCCCTGTGCACCCCATCCTTGCCCAACAAGCCCCTTGGAATGTAACCTCCCCCCGAAGCCTTCCCCTCCATCCTCCCTGCTTCGTTGCTTTGCCCAGTCATTGCCTTGATGACAGCATCTCCCCCCACCTTAGCACACATTCCTTTCCTCTTTTGGAGGGGTTCCCAGGGTCAGGGCTGGGGTAAGGGGCTCTAAGACCTCCTTCTGAGAAAGACCCAGCATAGGGTCCACAAGTGGCAAATGAAGTGAGACAAGACAAGACCTATAGTTTCCAGACTCCTGTCCCACAGGCAAGAGTGGGGCAGGCGTGCTGGGCAGAGTGCCCGGCACGGGAAGTAACCCAAGAGCTTGTGCCAGGCATGTCTGAGCTGTCCCCGTTTCACAGGAGAACACGAGCTTGGGAAGAGACGTGACTGGCCAGAGTCCCACAGCTCAACTCTCCTGGGACCATGAGTTCATTCATTTGGCTGTGTATTTGCCAAGAGCATGCTCAGCCTCTGGCGTGTCCCAGCTCACAGGACCCTCAAAACACACAACAAACCCATTTTACAGATGAGGATACTGAGGCCTCGAAAGCCATATCCTGAGACACTTGGCATCTCAGGGGCCCCCTGCTCATTCCCAGGACTGGCTTAACTCTGAACTAAGTCATGAGATGTGGGGGTGGGTTCTGCAAAAGGACCACCTCAGATACCCCTGTGTACACAGAAGAGGGTTCAGGGAGGGGCCTGTTGTGGGAGGTTCACAGTCTGACAAACTCAAACTCATCCCTTTCCAGAATGCTCAGATGAGCAGCATGGCTACTGCCTGATCTGGCTCATCCCTCACTCTCAAGACCTTCACAAAGAAAGAGATAGTGTTGCCTCAAATGGCCACCCAACCCCTTGCCATCCTCGAGGTGGGAACTGGACCTGTTGCCTTTTGTCACTGGAGTGGGACTTTCTTCCATCCCCAGGATCCCCACCCTGGGTGTGACAGGCCAGCAGAGAATCCCTGTGACAATTGGAGGCATCGGCCCCGTGTGGATTCCAGGGTCCTGTGGTCCATTCTGGATTCTATTCTGGGATTCTGTTATTCATTGTAGGATCTTATTCCAGATTGCTGAGATTTGATTAAACTGCATCCCCCAGGGACTCCGCTGTCACATTTGAGGTGGGAATTGGAAGGGGTGTGTGTCACTTGCTGCAGAAAACAGCACTGGCGGGAGGGGGGGGCGTCGGCTGTGGCAAGGTGGGGGAAGATGCACTGAGGTGGCAAACCACTGGGACCACTCCCTCGTTCATCAAAAGATGAAGAGACAGAGGTGTCGATCTGCACTGTGTCCCCCAATGCACACACACACACACACACACACACACACACACACACACACACAGGGATAGGAAAGGTGCTGGCTGTCTTTGTCTCTAACATGGCCCAGCCCAGGGCCCCTGTCTCCCGGGCAGTGCACAGACACATGCAGCAGGTGACCCTGCAGGGCAGGCTTTCTCCTGCAGCCAAGGCTCCATCCTCTGGCATTGACACCTGGGAGGAGGCTTAGACACCTGTGCTCAGACATGCTGACTGGCAAAGGGTCCTCCTGTCCAATAGACCCCACGTCTCCTTGTGTGATTAGTGAGCAAGCCTCCAGCTCTCCTACTGTAAGACTGGTTCCATTTCTGTGGGTGTTCTTGTGGAGGGAGGCTCACCCCCAAAATCAACCCCTTCTCTCATCAGATTTGGAAGACACACATATTCAGGGATCCCGAACTCCTGTGTATGAGACTGGCCCAAATGTGGCATGTGTCCACCCAGAGCAAAACACTGGCAAGGATCTCTGTGCCTTAACAGTAAAACTAGAAACAACTCACATGTCCACCAGCAGGAGGATGGATGAGTAAATGGTGCATCCAGGCTGTGGAATACCACACAGCAGTGACAAGGCACAAAGCTACAAGGCATGATATTGAATCTCATCCTCATGGTAACAGAAGAAAAGGAAGGGGTGATTGCCATAAAAGTCAGACCAGTGGCTCCTCCAATGAGAGGAGAGGGGCTTGGGCTTGGGGACATGGGTTGGGGTGGTTTCCGGGTGCACAGCGGTAACGGGGTGCTTGCTTTATAGTCAGTTGGGTTGCATGCACTTTTCAGTAAATGTGCAGTATTTTTCAAATTTTAAGGAAAAAATTTAAGCCAAGCCCCTCTGTTCCCAGGATCCAGCTCTGAGCCTCCTCACCTCCAGGGAGCAGGGGGCAGCTTATAGGAAACTCAACCAGAGAAGCCACAGGTTTAAGGTCTGTGAAGGAGGGTGGGTGGAGCCATAGTGCTCACCCTGCTGGGTGACCTGGGACAAGTCCCCTGCTCTCTCACCACAGTCCCCGTGCCTGTCACACAGGGCCAGAGCAGACCCAGGTCCCTGCTGACATGGCAGCTGGATGAGGTGCCCCCAGAGTGCCGGCAGACAATGATAACACCCGGGAAATGGCCCTGAGAGGAGAAGAGGTGGCTTGAGGCCCCTAACCCTTCTCAGCTGTGAGCTGGTGTCAAAGAGAGACAGACAGCTCCCTAACCTAGACATATAATGACGTTGCACCATGCTCCTGGGTCTAGAACATTTTAGGTCTACACAGTCGAAGAGTCTAGAATATTCTAGATCTGCACTGTCTAACGTGGTGGCTGATCCCTGATCTAGAACATTCTAGATTTTGCAGTGTTCAGGATGGTAGCCTCTAGCCCCATGTAGCCAGTGGAAGTTTAAATTTACATCTATTAAAGTTAAATAACATTAAAAATTCAGTCCCTGTGTCACACTCACCCCTTTTCAAAGGCTCCATAGCCAAACAGAGCAAGTGTCCACCCTACTGGACAGCGGAGATGGAACAGCCAGTAAATTCTATTGGATGGTGATAGCCCAATATGGGGATGGGCAAACCACAGCCCTTTTCTGCACCCCACCCCAGCCAGTTTTTGTCAATAAAGTTTTATTGGCACTTAGCCACAGTCATTGTGATTGTTTTGTGCTTTCAACAGATGCAACAGAGGCTGTATGGCTGGCAAAGCTGAAAACATTTGTTCTCTGATCCTTTACAAAAAAGTCTAAAAACTGACTCCATTCTTGGAAAAGCTCTGAGTGGGTTTACAGCAACTTGAGCAAAGGAATCTACTTTTTCAGTAGTCAATTTTATAAAATGCAACTCCACACTGAGCATCTCTGATAACCACTAAGTGTTCTGGTTGAGAGGGATTGAGGGTGTACAAGACACACACCAGATTTTCAAACACTTAGGATGAAATAAAAAGAATGTGAACTATCTCATTAGTAAGTTTTACGTGGGCCCTACTGACAGCCTCTTGATAGGATTTTTGAGACAGTGCATTAGAATAAAAGAAAGCATTAAAACTCATCTCACCTGTTTCTTTCTAACCTTTAAACGCTGCTCCTAGAAAAATCTAAATGCTGTATGTGGTATGCATTCTATATATTTCTCTTAGCACTGTTCTAGAACATTCACCAGCCCCTTATTCTCCTAAACAGGGTTCCTCAACCTCAGCACTGCTGATTTGGGCCTGGATAATTTTCTATTGGGGGTGGGGGCTGTCCTGTGCACTGTAGGGTGTGGAACAGCAGCCCTGACCTCTACTCGCGAGATGCCATGGTCATGATGACCACAAATGTCCTCAGACATTGCCCAGTGTCCCTGGGGGTAGTAAACTTCCATTCGGTTCTCGTGAGTTCCCACACTCAGCTTGCCAGGCACACTCCTGCCTCCATGCCTCAGTACGCTCTGTGCTCACCCCCATCTGCCACCACCCTCCCCATCACTCAAGACTAGGCTCCAATGCTTCCCCCTCCAGAAAGCTGCCCTATTTGCCCTCCATGAGGTCATCACCACAGGTCACCTGGTTCTCCCTTGAGATGCTGTTCCCTGGTCACCCTTCCATCCAGCTATTCATTTTGTGGTCACCCCTGCAGTGAAGTGAATGGCTGTCCTCCCCAAAAACGTGTCCAATACCTAACCCCTGCAATCTATGAGTGAGACCTTATTTGGAAATGATATCTTTATAGATGTAATTAAGTGACAGATCTATGCACAAGGTCATCCAGGATTGGACTGGTGTCCTCATAAGAGAAAGGCGGTGGAGATGGCAGAGATGTAGACATGGAGGAGAAGGCCACCTGACAACAGATGCAGGAATTGGAAGGATTACAGGCCAAGGATTGCCAGTGACCATGAGAAGCTGGGGTGGGGCAAGGGGAAGGGAGGAAAAACTGGTTCAAAGGGGATGCTGTGGGCGGTTTGAGCTCTGCTGGGTATGGGGTGCCTGAAGGAGTCACCAAGAGGCATCTTCTGTACACAGAACTGGTGAGAGAAGTGCAGCATCAGGCCTATGAAATAGGTGCTTAGTAAAAGGTTGCTGGCTGGCTGGCAGGATAGATATGGATGAAAGAACTGGATTGTGCTAGGAGAGTAAGCAGAGAGAGGAGGACAAAGAGTCCTGAGCCTGGGACTTCCCTAATGGTCCAGTTGCTCAGACTCCATGCTCCAATGCAGGGGTCCAGGTTCTATCCCTGGTCAGAGAACTAGATCCCACAGGCTGCAACTAAAGATCCTGCATGTTGCAACTAAGACCCAGTGCAGCCAAATAAATAGATAAATACATAATTTTTTTTTTTTTTAAAGATCCTGTGGCTTGCTCCTGGCTCACTCTCAGATAACATGCCCTGCGGGAAGCCAGTCGCCATGCTGTGAGGTCCCTCAAGTAGCAAGCACTGGGGAGATGCCCACAGAGAGGAACTGAGGCCTCCAGCCAATAGCCATGCACTGGGCCAGATTTGCCAGCCACATTCAGCTCTGGCTGATGACTCTACTGCAAACTCAGGAGAGACCAGAGCCAGAGCCATGCAGACAACTCATGCCCCAGTTCCTGACCCCTGGCAGCTGTGAGACAATGAATGCTGATTTTTTGAAGCCATTAAGTTAAGGAGTAATTTTTTATTTTTTTTATTTTTTGTTATTTATTTTTATAAATAAAAATCTTGGCCATCCAGTGAGGCATGTAGGATCCTAGTTTCCCAACCAGGGACCGAACCTGTGCCCCCTGAAGTGGAAGTGTGGAGTCTTAAGCACTGGACCGCCAGGGGAGTCCCTGAAGAGTAATTTGTGACACATCGGGAGATAACAAATAGAATCTACAGAACTCCACTGTGCCCCTGGGTGCTACGGACGGACCTGCCCTCCAGTTTCCTGTTGGTTTGGGGAGGTGTTGGCAGAAGGTCCAAGTGAGAGAGAAGAGTGAATTCCAGGTGGTGTTTGTTCACCTTTGCATATCCTGTCCCCTCTCCTAGCATGTCCTTCCTCCTCACCTTTCAAGTCTCTTCCCAAATGCCACCTCCTCAGTGAAGCCCTCAGTGACCTCCTCAACACTCTTCCCTCCACCCCACCGCATTATATTCTTCTGGTGCTGAAGATCAGAGAGGTTGAGTCACTGGTTCATTGTCACATGGCAACAACAGGTGGAAACTAAACAAGGAGCCCACTGATGTGGCTGCCATAGTGTATGCTCTTGCTTCTGCCACTTCATCTTTTAAAGAGGGGCTCTTTTGTAAATCCATGGCTAATTCATTTCAATGTATGACAAAAACCACTGCAATGATGTAAAGTAATTAGCCTACAACTAATAAAAATAAGTGGAAAAAAAATAATAAAGAGGAGCTCTTTGCTCTGCAGGTAAGGTTGAGGCCACCCCCCAAATATTTGGATGCTTGCTCAGAGTTGAGTCAAACTCATGCCACAGCTTCTTGTTTCTGGCAAGTAAACCCCAGATTGTCCACTCTCAGCTGTGTGGCATCCATGCTCCCAGTAGGAATGGCAAGATGCCACCCTAGCATCCTCTGAAGCCCCTTGATACTGAAGGGTTCCTGAGATTTCTAGAGGGAAGAGCGATACCTCCTGCCCCCAAACTCATGGGGTGGGGTGCTACAGATCTCACTGGAGACCTGGCTTGGCAGGCTGAGGGGGACCTTAAGTCCTTTCCTGGGGGCAGGGACCTCCTGCCCACCCAAAGAGGACAGGGCTGACAGGAGAGAACCAGCAGGCCCAGAGCCTGGGCCAGCCTCCCCTGGGGAGGAAATATCACATAAGGAGCCATAGCTTTACTTGCTCCATAAGGACAAGAGGAAAGAAAATCCCCTCCCTTCTTATGGTGAGAGGTAGGTAGGGCCCAGTCTCCTCCCTGAGGCCCACAAGGCCCTGAACATCTGCCTCCACCCCCTCCTTGCCCTCCCCTCCTCCCTCTCTCCCCCTCGCTCTCTCTGCTCCAGGAACACGGCCCTCCTGGCTGTTTCTTCAACACACCAGGCACCATCCTGCCCCTGGACCTTTGCCCCTGCTGTCCCTCTGCCTGCTAATGCTTCCTCATCCTCCAATGACACTCTCATGTGAAGTCAGGTGCCCCCATGCAGTGTGCAACCTCCACAATCACCCTGACATGAAGTGTACGGCCTGGGATGCAGTTAACACACAAGAAATGCCCATCCGGGTGATGATTTCTGTGTCTCTGCTCCATTCGTCTCTTTCTGAGTTCAGAGGCAGATGAGCTTCACAGCTGATCCCAGGAAGGACCTTAGCCTTCCCCAAACTGACAGCATCCCCTCCATCTGCCCCTTCACTTCCCAGCAGCATCCAGCACTCACCCCGGGCAAGGTCTTCTGTTCGTGCAGGGCAGTCTGAGCTTTGATGGCGGAGTCCCTGGCACAGTAGGTGAGAAAGGCACAGCCTGGAGGGGAGAGAAATAGAGGTGTTAGGAGAAAAGGAGGCTGTGCATCCATGTTCACAGGAAGTTCCACTGTGAACCACTCACAGGAGATCCATAGAGGAGTCAGATCCACAGAGACAGAAAGCAGATGGTGGGGGCCAGGGGCTGAGGAAGGGGATGCGGAGTCAGTGTTTAATGGGGACAGAGTTTCAGTTTGGGAAGATAAGAAAGTTCTGGAGATAGATGGTGGAGATGTTCACACAACAATGCGAGTGTACTTAAAGCCACTAATTTCTGCACTCAAAAATGGTTAAAATGGCAAACTTTCTGTTATGTGTATTCAACCACAATTTTAAAAACTTAGGAAATAAAAGAAGGAAAAGTGATTAAGGTGGTAAATTTAAATTATGTGTATTTCATTATAATTTTAAAAATAGAGACAAGGAGGTTGGAGCCCCGTTTGTGGTGGGGCAGTTAAGAGTAGCTCAGCTCTCCCCTCCCATACCCTCACTTCCCAAAAGGTGAGACAGGAAAGGCGGAGAGGCGAATCAGCTGTTAATCAAATCGGTGGCTGATGCTAAAAAGCGGGGTGAGGTGGGGGAAGGGGGAAGGGGCAGAGTTGCCGCCTCAGGGAGGATGATGAGGGGCACTAGCAGCCCCAAGGAACCAGAAGAGACCTCAACACTGGAGTGAGAAGCACAGTGACTCTGCCACTAACCAACTCTGTGGCCTTGGATGGCCCGCTGCACCTGTGTGGGCGCCTCAGTTTTCCCCATCAGAACAGATGCTCGGAGGGTGCAGTGGAATGGACCAACCTAGATGCGGGGGCGGAGCTAGAGGGGTGAGGCGTGGCGCCAAATGGAAGGACCAATCAGAAGAGGCAAGGGGTGGGGCTGGCTCTAAAGTGGTCCAGAGCCGGGGTGTGATTGGAAGACGTCCTGAGTGGGGGCAGAGGGTGAGAGGCATGAGAGCCATAGAGACAAGAAAGGTTGAAAGACAGAGACGGAAGAGAACTGAGCAGAGGGAGGCGCCCAGAGAAAGGCCAATGAGATTAAAGATATTTTAAAATATTTTGCGGGGTGGGAGATGCAGGCAGATTCTTTGGGATGGACACAGGGATCCACGCCTCAGAGCTGGGTTTGCCTCTCTAACCCCAGGGGGCCTCACTTCCACGGACTGAAATGACACCATTGTTGGCTGCTCTGATGCTGTCGAGTCCTGGGTCCTCCACCCCCAGGTCCCTTCCCGTGGTCTCTCAGCTTCCCCCGACGGGGACTCCCTGTGCAGAGCCCCTGGGGCATCGCTTTCACCCCAGGCTGGAGTTAATTAAAGCTGCGTCCTGCTGGGCTGCGCTCACTTCACCGGCTGCTCCCACCAGCTGGGCCTGGTGGTGGGGAGGAGTCTCTGACCCAGGCCCGAGAGGTGCCCTGGGGTCCTGGGGAAGGGGCACCAGGCAGAGCTGAGGACAGCTTCTAACATTCATTTTTTAAAAAATTGTGTTGGGAATGTAAAAATGGTGCAGCGGCTGTGGAGAACAGTTTGGCAGTTCCTCAAAAAAGTTAAACATAGAATTACCATATGATCCAGCAATTCCACTTCTGGGTATATATCCCCAAAGAATTAAAAGCAGGGACTCGGAAAGATATTTGCACACTCGTGCTCGTGGCAGCATTATTGAGGACAGCCAAAAGGTGGAAACAACCCAAATACCCATCAACAGATGAATGGATAACAAAATGCTGTCCATCTATACAAGGACCAAAAGAAAGGAGATTCTTGACACCTGCTACAACATGAATGAGCCCTGCAGACATGATGCTCAATGAAATAAGCCAGACACAGAAGGACAAATACAGTATGATTCCACTCAAACGAGGTCCTAGAGGAGTCAGATCCACAGAGAGAAGGAAGTAGATGGTGGGGCCAGGGGCTGGGGGAGGGGATGGGAAGCCAGTGTTTCATGAGGACAGAGGTTCAGTTTGGGAAGATGAGAAAGTTCTGGATGGTGGGGATGGTTGTACAACGATATGAATGTGCTCAGTACCACTGAGCTGTGGACTTAGAAATGGTCAAAATGGCAGATTTTGCTATGCATATTTTACCAGAATAAAAATTTGTAATGGGAGATATTACAAACATGCCCTCTTTATATATTGTGTGTGCTTATCCTTTTTTGGTTATATTTAATGCCCATATCTTCTCCCAATACATGTCTTAATGTTTTTTTCTTTTCTTTTCTTTTTTTTTTTTTTGGAGTTTCTATTTTCTGAATTGAATCTCCAGGGTCTTCAAGAAATGCAGAGGCACTAAGAAAATAGCCATAAGGCCTGAGAGACATTAGGCATGGCTGGAAAGAAATTGGGAAGTATAAAAGAGGGGCAAAGCCCTTTCTCTTTGGGTCTTTTCTTGCCTTGAAGCCCTATATGCAGAAGATAGAGTGTGCTGGCTCTAGAAGGGTAGGTATAACCCCTGAACAACCTTCCACCGGCCTGTGGGTCTGTCTGGAAGGCTTGCAGCCAGATAGAGGGAAAAAAACAGCAACCAAAAAAAGAAAAAGAAAAGAAAAACACGCGAGCTGCTGTCCCTGGTACTGAAAGGCCTCCTTGTTTTCTTGGCCCTATCTCTTTCCAGCCTCTTAGCTTCTTTTTCTAACTGGTGAAAATGTGTCATATTTACCCATTTCTTGATAAACAGAGCCTTGATTTTCAGTTTCTATTAGGGCTGAATTGTTTCCCTTCTCCATCAACTCAACTCATTCTCCTAATCTCCAGGACCCCAGAACGTGATCTTATTTCATTGCAGATATAATAGCTAAGGTGAGGTCATACTGGAAGTAGGGTGGACCCTAATCCAATAGGACTGGTACCCTTATAAAGGGGGAAAACTTTGATCCAGAGACAGGCACACAGGGAGAATGGCATGTGAGAATGAAGGCAGAAATCTGGATGATATATTGACAAGCCAAAGAACAGCAAGAATTTCCAGCACCACTGGAAGCTGGGAGATTTGGATCAGATACCCAGTCACAGCCTCAGAAGGAGACAGCCCTGCCAACAACACCTTGATCTCAGACTTCTGGCCTCTAGGACTGTGAGAAAATACATTTCTGTTTTTTAAGCACATTATTTCGGTAGCCCTAACAATACAGTTCCCAATGAATACAGACCTCTAATGATGTTAATAAAGCTCCCTAGATTTTTGTTTTATTATTATTATTTGCCACACTGCACAGCATGTGGGATCTTGGTTCCCTGACCAGAGATCAAACTCAGGCCCCTGGCATTGGAAGCATGGGGTTTTAACCACCGGACCACCAGGGAAGTCCCTAAATCTCCCTAGTTTTTAATGCTAATAAGCTTATTCTCAATATTGATTCATTTAATCCTCACAACAATCCCACAAAGGAGCTGTTAGCATTGTCCTTATTCTGCAGATGAGGGATTGCAGTACCAAGAGGGGAAGCAACTCGCCCAGGGTCACACAGTGGAACATCAGAGGCACTGTGAACTGTGTGCTAACCACTTGGATACAACTACCTGGAATTTGCATCTTTTCCAAAAATTTCTCCTAGGGCCTATGGGAAGGACCACAGGCCCTTGCCTTCCTTGCCCTGAAAGGAACCTTAAAATAGTCTCACCTTTCTGAGATAATCTGGGGCTGGATCCAATGGTGAAGAGGCTGTGGAGCACATTTCAGTTGGGGGTTGGGGGTCTGGTTTGCTGTGTCCTAGTCCTAGAGCGACCCTCCCAGGGAACTCTCAGCCCAGCCAATGCCCACACTGAGTGAGCCTCTTCTCAGAGATTCCAGCCCTGGTTACCCTCACCCCACACACCAGACTTGTCCACGATAAGAGTGTGTATGGTAGTCTCTCAGTCGTGTCTGACTTTTTTGTGACCCCGTGGACTGTAGACCATCAGGCTCCCCTGTCCATGAGATTGCCCAGACAAGAATACTGGAGTGGGTTGCCATTTCCTTCTCCAGGGGATCTTCCTCACCCAGGGATAGTGCTGGGGTCTCCTGCATTGTAGACAGATTCTTTACCATCTGAGCCACTAGGGAAGCCCCATGATAAGAGTAGGGCCAGGAATTCAGCAAAACACACCCCAAGCCCCATGCTGGCCAAGCCCTGGGGTCTATAGGGTCCTCTCCTCTTCTTGGGGAGAGCCAAGAAGGCAGCCCCACCTACAAGAACCAATTGCCCAAAAGGCTCAACCCTATGATTTCCTTCACACCCACCCCTATTTTCAAAGTCTGGACAGAGGTTGACCTCTTGACAACGTGGAGCAGGGATTAATGGGGGGGGTATCTTTGGGAAACAAGAGAATTCCTCAATGTATGAAAGCTGTCTACCAACTGATCCATCTCATCATGGTGTTCTTTGTAGGGAGGGAGCTCCCTGTCACTGGGATTAAGCAAGCAGCAGATCCCCAGAGAGGAAATTTCTTTGCTGGGAAATCCTGAGGATCCCTCCTCTCACCAAGATCCTCTGTTCTCTGCTTCAAGATCAGAGCTTTTGGGATTTCACAAATCAAAGTTGTATCATGATAGTAATAATTGAAGTCCAGTGAGTGCCAAGCATCTTACAGGGACATCACACATATGAACCCTTTGAACACTCAGCCTAGCCCAAAAGAATTGATACCATTGTATCTATCTTTCTCCTCATTTTAAGATGAGGAAACTGAAACACCAGACAGACATTGAATTGTCTGCCCAAAGTCACACAGAGGTGGGATTTTAACCTTTGAAGTTTAATCCCAGTCCTAACCCTTCTGCCCACAATATCCCCCATTATTATAAGATAATGGTAATAGTAGCAGTAAACAGCCAATTCACTGAGGCCTTAGGGCGGTCGCTGTTCTGGGTACTTTACTTCACACCCCTCTTTTCTCTGCAGGAATCCTGTGGGGGGTGGATGTGATGCACAGTATGGAGGAATTGAGGTTCAGAGAGGTAAAGTGACTTGCTTATAACTGCACAGCAGGTAAGGGGTGGGAATGGAATTTGAAGCCAGGAATATCTGATGCCATGGGCTCCCCTCCCATCCACTGCACCTCTAGGGTTTCGGTCCCTGGAGTACAGAGTGGTAGAGGCACCCAATTCCACCACCATCTTAAAACTCACTTCAAACCTTTCATACTTCAAGACAAAGGTGGGCTTAAGTGTTTCCATGTAAAGACCCTTGTGGGCCATGAACAATCTAGACACCAATTGTTTGATGCATGAATAAACTGAATCATTAATGATACAGGTTTCCTAAAAGTGGAGACCCAGGGTGACCCCACAGAGCCTTTGATGGTGGGGAGAAGAGTGTCCACCTTATAGATGAGGAGACTGAAGCTCCCAGTGGCCCAGGTCATCCACAGAAATGACAGGGCTGGGACTTAAGCCCACATCTGCATGACCCATGACAAAGGGCTCTTCCCCCAGCCCACAGGGATGCTCCTCTCTCCAGCCCTGGAGATGCTCCTCTCTGAGAAAGGGAGCAGAAGTGGCCATGGTCCCTCCATGGCAACAGGTCTCTGTTCAGCTGGGGCTCTGGGGACAACACTTTGACTGATGGGTGATGCTAAGGCTCCCAGGCTGGGTAGAGACAGAGATGGACACACCTCCCCGTGTGTCATCAGCCTGGGAGACAGAGTGAGGGATACAGGGCTGGGGGAAGCCCAGAAGATGAGGAGCATCTTCAGGCACTCAATAGTGATCCCCCTAGAAAAGATACATCCACTCCAGGAACCTGTGAATGGGACCTGATCTGGAAAAAGGGTCTTCACAGATGTAATCAAGGATCTTGACATGAGGTCATTTTGGACAACCAAGTAGACCCCAATCTAATGCCAAGCATCCTTATTCAAGACAGAAGAGGAGAGACAGATGGAAGGACAGGGGAAGATGAAAGCAGAGACTGGACAGATGCAGACACAAGCCAAGGGAAGCATGGAGCCTTCAGAAGCTGGAAGAGGCCAGAGGGGGACCTCCCTGAGCCTCCAGAGGGAACAGAGCTTTGATCTCAGACTTCTGCCTTTTAGGGCTGAGAATCTGTGGTCATTTGTAACGGCCACCCCAGCAAATCAGTACAGATGGGAACCCGGGAGGAGAAGCAGTTTATAAGGAAGATGCGGAACCCAGTTTGGCCCCTGCTGAATCTGAGGGTTTGCAGGTCTTCGTGGAAAGGACCCTCCAGGACTGACTGAAAAAACCCCCCAAGTGGCCCAGGATGGTGTACCAGCTGTGTATATGGAGCCAAGCTCTGTGCTGAAGCACATCATCCCTGGAGCTTCACACTACTTGTATCCTCATGTTACAGGAGAGCAAACCCGTGCCCAGAGATGCTGAGCCACTTTCTTGATGTCACACAGCAAGTCAGAAACAACCCCTGCTACTAAAGGCAAACTGGGGGTGGCTAAAGGGCTTCTGAGTCCCAGAAAATTCCACAGCACTGGGGATGATTTAGGTCTTGGGAGCTTAATACACTGATCTAATGAACTAAAAAAAAAAAAAAATTGTTTTAAAGATGAAAACAGGAAATTCCCTGGAAGTCCAGTGGCTAAGACTGTGCTCTCACTGTGGAGGGCCTGGGTTCAAACCCTAGTCAGGGAACTAAGATTCCACAAGCCATGCAGTGTGACCAAGAAACACACAAAACAAAACCCCACCAAGAAAACACAAAATAAACTCAAAAAATAAATAAAAGGAAAAACAATTCTTTTCCTTTTTACTACTCATAGCTCTCATGTCCAGGCATAAGTCTGGGGTTTTTGTCACTTCCCAGGGAGTTTGACAGGTCTAGGGACTGATCCCGATGGACACTGGTGCTGTCCCTGTGTGCCCCCACCCCGGATACACCCCACACCTGGCCTCTCGCTGACCTGCCTTTGAATTTGCCATTTCCTTGGCCCACACACCCTCACCCTCATCTCTATCTGGCTCATTTCTCCTCAGCCTGCAGGTCCCAGCTGAGTCACTCTTCCTCCAGGAAATCTCCCCATCCCCGACTGATGCCGGAGCAGGAGGGTTGGCGACTGAGAGTGTCCATGTCACCGATGTGTCCCCAGTGCTCAGCGTTGGGCCCAATACACAGCTCGTGCCCAGTAAGAATTTGGCCACTGTACATGGTCTCCATCTTTGTCCAGCCCCACCTGGACTGCTCATTTCTCCTTCCCCTCAGGTCCCCGGCTCCGCCCTCGTCCCCACATTCTGTCCTCCCCAGAGAAGCCACGAGAGGGCGCCTGTGAGCGCCTGAGTCAGGCCCCGCCCCTCCTTCGCCCACAGCCCTCCAGGGTTCCCACCTCCCTGGGGTAAAAGACCAAGTCCTTCCACAAGGCTCTGCACAACTAGCTCCTTCCTCTCCCTGCCCTCCCCTCCCTCTCTCCCCTTCGCTCACTCTGCTCCAGACACACAGGCCTCCTGACTGTTCCTCCACACACCAGGAATGGTCCTGCCCCAGGGTCTTTGCACGAGCTGTTCTGGGATGTATTTTCCCTCTGATCTCTGCACGGTTTACTCTGTTACTTACTTAAGGTCTTGGCTCAAATGTCACCTCCCCCAGTGAAATCTCCTTGGCGCACTCCATTTCAAATGACAGTCCTCAAACATGCCCCCCCACCCGCCCCATTCTATATTTTCCAGTGCCCTTAGAACCATCTCAAATGTCACATTTTTTTCTCTTGTTTCTCCCCTACTGAAATGTCACTCCAAGAGGATTGGGGCGGGGGGGTTCAGTTTTGAGTCCCTAGTACCTAAATAGTGTTGGGCACACGGTAGGTGATCAGTAAATACTGACTGCAAAATGAATGATTTTGCTTCCAAGATGACCTGCTAATATCAAGACCACCTTGTGGGCAACGACCCCATTTGATTTGTTTTCCTGCCTCACCTCCTCCACCACGCCCAGCATGGGGTCAGTCCCAAGCACCAATCATGTGCCAGGTGTGCTGGGAAAACAGAGGCAGGAAAGATGATCTGTTTCTCTCTGATCACCAACATCCACCCTCCCCAGCCATAACCAACTGTGCGAACCCCTCATCTCAAACCCTTTTGATCCCACCCCCTCACCACACACTGGCACCCCTGATTCTAGTTCTTTAAATTCAGCTCTAATCTGGTGACTAAAGATGGGATCCAACCCTGCCCAATGCCTTCCTGCTGTGTGCTCTAGGGCCAGCCACTTAACCTCGCTGAGCCTTCATTTTCTCATCCATAAAATCACAACATCATCCATTTAGCACTATAGGCCACACTCCCTTCTGCTGTGGGGCCACCTCTCCACCACCCCTGCCCCTGGCCACCCTCTCCACCTCCTCCTCCATCCTCTCATCCTGAAGCTGTCCTCCACTTCGCTGGGAACAGAGGGGCTGATGGACCCCACTCCCCTATTCACTGCCCCTCCCTCCACTTATGAACTCACTGGCTCCTGACCAGAGGGCAAGACCCAGGACGCAGGGCTCACGCTTCATCAGGCATGCTATTCTAGCCTGACCTCCTGTCTCCCTGGCTGCTGCTCCTAGCCTCTGTTGCTGCCTCTTCCTCTGTCTCCACGTTACAAACAGGGCTTCTCAGGGTTCATCTGGACCTACGACCTTCGGCCTGCGCCCGTGTCAACTCCTCCCACGGATATAGGCACCATCGCTGCACCAATGGTTACTCCATCAGGGCCTCACCCGTCCACCCGTCCATCCACCCGTCCATCCACCCATCCATCCACCCATTCACCTGTCCATCCACCCATCCACCCGTCCATCCACCCATCCACCCGTCCATCCACCCATCCACCTGTCCATCCACCCATTCACCTGTCCATCCACCCGTCCATCCACCCATCCACCTGTCCATCCACCCATTCACCTGTCCATCCATCCATCCATTCACTTATTCACCCGTCCATCCACCCATCCACCCATCCACCCGTCCATCCACCCATCCATCCACCCATCCACCTGTCCATCCACCCATCCATCCACCCATCCACCTGTCCATCCACCCATTCACCTGTCCATCCATCCATCCATTCACTTATTCACCCGTCCATCCACCCATCCACCCATCCATCCACCCATCCACCCGTCCATCCACCCATCCACCCGTCCATCCACCCATCCACCTGTCCATCCACCCATTCACCCGTCCATCCACCCATCCACCCGTCCATCCACCCATTCACCCGTCCATCCACCCATCCACCTGTCTATCCACCCGTCCATCCACCCATCCACCCATCCACCCGTCCATCCACCCATCCACCCGTCCATCCACCCATCCACCTGTCCATCCACCCATTCACCCGTCCATCCACCCATCCACCTGTCTATCCACCCGTCCATCCACCGATCCACCCGTCCATCCACCCATCCACCTGTCTATCCACCCGTCCATCCACCCATCCACCCGTCCATCCACCCATCCACCTGTCCATCCACCCATTCACCTGTCCATCCACCCATTCACCTGTCCATCCATCCATCCATTCACATATCCACCCGTCCATCCACCCATCCACCCACCCATCCATCCACCCATCCACCCGTCCATCCACCCATCCACCTGTCTATCCACCCGTCCATCCACCCATCCACCCGTCCATCCACCCATCCACCTGTCCATCCACCCATTCACCTGTCCATCCATCCATCCATTCACATATCCACCCGTCCATCCACCCATCCACCCACCCATCCATCCACCCATCCACCTGTCCATCCACCCATCCATCCACTCATTCACCCGTCCATCCACCCATCCACCTGTCTATTCACCCATCCATCCACTCATTCACCCGTCCATCCACCCATCCACCTGTCCATCCACCCATCCATCCACCCATCCCCCTGTCCATCCACCCATTCACCTGTCCATCCACCCATCCACCTGTCCATCCACCCGTCCATCCACCCATTCACCCGTCCATCCACCCATCCACCCATCCATCCACCCATCCCCCTGTCCATCCACCCATCCACCTGTCCATCCACCCGTCCATCCACCCATTCACCCGTCCATCCACCCGTCCATCCACCCGTCCACCCGTCCATCCACCCATTCACCTGTCCATCCACCCGTCCATCCACCCATCCACCCGTCCATCCACCCATTCACCTGTCCATCCACCCATCCATCCACCCATCCACCTGTCCATCCACCCGTCCATCCACCCATCCACCCGTCCATCCACCCACCCACCTGTCCATCCACCCATCCATCCACCCATCCACCTGTCCATCCACCCGTCCATCCACCCATTCACCCGTCCATCCACCCATCCACCTGTCCATCCACCCATTCACCTGTCCATCCACCCATCCACCCGTCCATCCACCCATTCACCTGTCCATCCACCCATCCATCCACCCATTCACCTGTCCATCCACCCGTCCATCCACCCATCCACCCGTCCATCCACCCATTCACCTGTCCATCCACCCATCCATCCACCCATCCACCTGTCCATCCACCCATTCACCTGTCCATCTAACCATTCATCTGTCCATCCACCCACCAACCGTCTGCCTGTCCATCCAGGTATTCACCTGTCCATCCACCATTCACTGGTCCATCCACCTATCCACCTCACCCACCCATCCATCCATCCCCATCTGTCCATCCTTATCTATCCATCCATTCACTTATCTACCCATCCATCCACCCATTCACCTGTCTATCCATCCATTCACTTATCCACCTGTCCATCCACCCATTCACCTGTCCATCCAACCATTCATCTGCCCATCTACCCACCAACCATCTGCCTGTCCATCCAGGTATCCAACTGCCTGTCCATCCAGGTATCCACCTGTCCATCCACCATTCACTGGTCCATCCACCTATCCACCTCATCCACCCATCCATCCATCCATCTGTCCATTCACCCATCCATCTATCTGTTCATTTATCATCCATTCATGTATCCATTCATCATTCACTCATTTACCCATTCATCCATCCACCCACATGTCAAGCTATCTCTCCATCCACCCATACATCCATGCATCCACCCATCCACCTGCTGAGTTTCAGGCACTCACTGTTCTGGGCACTGGAGACATAGCAGTGAACTCAAAAGGCAAAAATACCTCATCTTAATAGGGCTTCTAGTCTACTGGGAGGAGAGAAACACAAATAAAATAAATAAACTCTACAGTACATCAGAAGTTTTCATTTTCACAGAGGAAAAAAAAAAGTACGCAGGGAAGAGGGATGTGGAGTGTTGGAAAGCGGCTGAGATTGTAAATCAGGTCCGCAGGGTGACTTCACTGAGAAGGTGGGGTTTGCAGAGGACGAGGGAGGAAGTGTGGTCCAGACAGCAGCCACAGCCTGTGCAAAGGCCCTGGGGCAGGACCATTCCTGGTGTACTGAGGGAACAGCAAGGAGCTTGTGTGTCTGGAGCAGAGTGAGAGAGGGAAAGAGGGAGGAGGGGAGGGGCACGTTATAAAGGGCTTTGTGGGCTATGGGAAGGACTTGGGGTTTTACCCCCAGGCAGGTGGGAGCCCTGGAGGACTGTGAGCAGAGGAGGGGTGGGGCCTGACTCAGGTGCTCACAGGGAGCTTCAGCTTCCTGGGAGAAGTTCAGACTGTGGCGGGTGAGGGTGGGAGCTGGGAGACCAGGGGAGAGGAGACTAAGCTAGTACAGGGAGTGATGATGGGGCAGAGAAGTGGGGAGACATGAGTGGACTGGAGAAGTTTAGAAGGCAGAGCCATCGGGAGGGAGGGATAGGGGAGCAGAGGTGTGAGACAGGGAGAGTCAGGGTGACTCCAAGGTCCTGTTCTGACACACTGCGGGCTTGTGTCCGTGACACCATCCTGACCACCAACTGCTCAGGCCAGAAAGTTAGTGTGATCCTAGATCAGGGTCCCCCTCGGCACTGCTGACATCGAGGCTGGGTCATCCTGTGGGGGGGGGGGGGCTGTCCTGGGCACTGTGGGGGTGGAGCAGCACCCCTGGCCCCACCTACAGCCAGGAGCCCCCTCAGTCATGACCCCCACAGATATCCCCAGATGGTGCCCAGTGTTCCCTGGTTAACGATCGCCCTGGGTGAGGCCCACTTCACCAGGTCCCTCCCTATTGGATCCCACCAAGAGATGACGATTTGACTTTTTAAATCACTACACATCACCACTCTTAGGACTGCTCAGCGTCCTGTCCACTTTCTCACAGCACATTGCAGCCCTGCCTAACCACATGGGGTAGCTCTAGATGACGACAAATCCCTTCCAGCATAGACAATGCTGTGATGAACCTGTTGTGTGTCCTTGGGGAGGGGCTCTCCCCTCTCTGAGCCTGCACTTCCCACATATATCATGTTGCTCTGGAGACCCCTAGCTGGGGCAGGAATGACTCCTTGGGTCCCTCCTCCTCGCAGAGAGTCGGGACAAGGATGTGATGAGTGCCCCCTTCTCACCTCTCAGGTGTGGTGAACTCCACCCCAAAAGGCTGCTGGGGAAAGCGAGAGGACTGGCGAGGGAGCTCACACAATCTACTCTCGTGGCACCTCCAGGCAACTCGCCACCTTTCGGAAGCCCCTCAGAGGAGCTGAGCTCAACTGTGATGGCAGAAATGTCCAGCCACGTTCTGGGACTCTTTGTCCCTTAGTTTCTCCACGTCGAAAATGGAGGACCCACTTTCCCCAGATTCAGAGCTCCCTAAGGGACCCTAACCTTTCCCTATCCACAGCCCTCCAGGGCTCCCACCAACCTACTTGTAAAAGCTCAAAGTCCCCTCCCTGCCCTCCCCTCCTCCCTCTCTCCTGCTGGCTCACTCCGCTCCAACCCCGTTCTCCCAACACTGCAAACTCATTCTGGCCTCAGGACCTTTGCACACACCATGTCCACTTCCTGGAATGCCTTTCTCTTGGCTTTAGAACAACAGCTTTCTCATCTGCCATGCAAGGCTTATCCCAGATGTTGCATCCTGACATCTTTGGTCACCCGCAGTAAGTTGTCACCCTTCAAGACACATCCTTCTTTACTTCCTCCATAGCAACTTGCTCCTACCCAAGTCTTACCTGTTTGCTCATTTAGTGTCAATCCCTCTTTTCCCCCAGACCGATTTGTGTCCTCCCAAACCAGGCACAATGCCTGGCACACCCCAGAGATTGGACAGACAGTTGTTAACTGTCTGGCTACTGGACCATTTATTAACACCGATGATGTGCAAGACACTATTGACAGGGATTGCATTAACCATGTCATTATTTGTATTCTACAAATTGATGCTAATTCTTGCAACTACTCTGTAAGAGAATTCTTGATACTCCTTCTCTTTTACAAGGATGCTAAGGCTCAGGAAAGATAAGGTGGTTTGTCCAAGATCAAACAGAAATGAAAAGCAGAGTCAGGAATAGAAACAAAGCCTCTTGGGCTGCAAAGCTGATGGTCATTCCCATTCACCTGCTGGGGAGGAAGGTAGTAAATGTTGATGAGGTATCCACCAATCCATCCACTCACTCATCCATCCACCCATCTACTCACACATTCCTCCATCCATTCACCCATCTTCCATGTATCCACCCATTTCTCCATCCTCCCATCCATCCATCCACTCACCTAGTCCATTCCTCTATGCTTCTATTCCTCTATCATCTGTCTACCGAACCATCTTTTCATCTATCTATCCATCCATCCATTCCTCCATCCATCTATTCATCCACCCATTCATCCACCTAGATATCTATCAATCCATTCAGTCTTTCATCCACCTACCCACTCTTGCATCCAGCAACCCAATTATCCACCCACCAAGTCATCACCATCCATCTATTCATGCCTGCAGCCATCTACATATCATCTGTTGGCCAGGCCACCCCCTGGCCAACCACCACACCCAAGCACCCCCTCACCCTCTCAACCTCTCCTTCCCTTAGGCCTTTGTTCATCCACATGCTCCACTTCAAAATGGTGAATAGGACACGGTCCCTATCTTCGCAGAACTTACATGTCAGTGATGATCACCATGACCCCAGATCAACAGGACTATTACTAGGTCAATGTCTTCCAAACCTAGTGGCCCCTTCCTCTGGCCCTGGTCACCTTCAATCCAAGGAGAATGAGCAACCCTGGATGGCTTTCACCTTGAGTCTACATCTCCACAATCACATCTCTTTCTCTACTTTCCTTATTTCTCTTCCAAGGTGGGTCAAGTCTCAGGCTGGGGGGTGTGACACCTAGCTATATTGCTGTGTGACTTGGGTGTGGGTGTCGCCTGTCTCTGAGCCCCAATTCCCTGTCTATCCATGTCAGGGGGGGAATCTGGTTCTCTGAGAACCATTGTGACCTAAGCATGTGTCTGTTTATTTGTGTCCCTTTCATTCCACACTGTGAGCCTCACCCCAAGGGGAAGCTTCTGTTGTATCCACCCAGGTGTGTGTGAGAAGTGTGCATATCACAGATAAGGCTGGGAGGCTGAAAAGAGGCTGATGGGAGCAATGACAGTTAACAGGACATGAGGGTCTCTTTCCACACAGGTCTGAGATCCTCCTCTGCTCTAAATTCTTCCATGGCTCCCCAGTGTCCTCAGTAAAGATCCAAGCTCAGTCCAACATAAGAGGCCCCACAGGGTTGAGTCCATGACCTCAAGGTTGACTCCCTGGCCTCAACTACCATGCCTCACCTAATTCCTCCTTGACTCCAGCTGTGCTCCTTCAAACCTCCAGGCCTTTGCAAACCCAGTTCCCTCTGCCCACATCCACGAGGACAGATACATTCACCTGGCTGACTCACTGTTGTGTTTCACATCCACCATAGGGCTCAGAACATAGACAGTGCTTCTGTGAATAAATACATGAAACACCTTCTCCACCTGGCAAGTTCCTACTCACCCTTCAAAGCCCCAGTTCTAGTCCCCCTCCTCCACCCAGCTGGATTCCCTAGGCAGAGCCTTTAGCTCCCTATCCAGTTCTCTCAACACTGCATCCCTTCCCATTGAAACACCCTGACCATTCCAGCTATAGGTGACAGTGTGTAGCTCTGCTCATTAGGGGGGTCTCAGATCTCTCTTGCCGAGCACAAGGCCCCAGAAGGCTTCCAGGAAGTGTTGGCTAAATGAATGAGTATGGTCCTACTCAGTGCTCTTAATGGCCAGGGTCTCATCAGCCAATATCAGGGTTTAAAGAGAGAGCAAATGTCATAAAAAGGGAACCATAGGGCTCCCAGGACCCTCTGCTGTTACCCCACCAAGACAAAACTCCATCCACTCCCAACCTGGAGGGTCTTTGCACAAGCTCTGCCAGGATCACCTTTCCCCATCAACAGATCCTTCAGGTCTCAGCTTAGTAGCGTAACAAACATAGACTCCGCACCCAGCCCTGTGTCAAGATCTTTAACCACTATTCTGACCCTCATCTCCCTTAACTCTCCTCAAGATGGGAGGCCCCGCTGGTCTCATGACTCTTTTACAGATGACAACACTGAGCCTTGAAGAGTTGAAGGCAGCTGCCCGAGTTTCCATAGCCGAGAAAACGCAGAGAAACCAGACATCCTAACTGCTCTCCCTTATCAGCTGCCTCCTCCAGGAAGCCCTCCTGGTCTCCACATCTGCAGCGGCTGGGGCCTCCTCTGGGTTGTCCCTGCGGATAAGCATCCACCATCTCAGCCCTGACATCAATGCCTTGGAACTTCCGGTTCCTCACTGTGTGCCCTCCCCCCCCCCCTGCCCCGCCCCCAACACACACCACCACCAAATGGGATCTGGGGGTGGGAGGAGTCTGGGAGAGGATTTTTCTCTATTTTGCCCGACACTGTATCCTGGGTCTGGAAGAAATAGTGGTTCTATTAGTAGGTGGCTTCACAGCCTGTTGACTCCATCATGCCCCCCAGGAATTCCTGTTTGCCTGGAATCTCAGACCCACACACAACAGGCGCTCAACCAATGCACTCTGCCTAACGGAAAGCAGAAACGATGTCATGGTCACCCATAAGGCCCCCGGGGCCTCATAAAAGCCTGTTAACCCCCCTGAGGATGGAGTGGTTGGGGAAACTGAGGCCTGGAAGGAGGCGTGCCCTGCTCGAAGCCACACAGCCAGTCCTGGTGGCTTGCCCCCGACCCCCTCCCTGCCCACCCGTCGCTGTCCCCTCCCTCCGTTCCTCCCCACCGGGCAGCGCCTGCCGGCCGCCCAGCCCGCCGTCTCCCTGGGGCTGGCACGTCACACACGGAATTTCATGCCTGGAGCTCGGCGTGCTCCAGCCTCTCCCCCCACCCCCCGTCATCCCCCAACCGCCAGGCGAGCAGCTGGTGCTCCCATGGAAACTGCAGGCCCCCACCGGACCCCCCCACCCTCACCGGCCCCCTTCACAACCTTCGCTTTAAGACAAATATTGTCATTAACATGCAAATGCATATACGATTACCATAAAGGGGGCCGCGCGGCGGCGGCGGACGAAACGATCGCGGGCGCCTGCCCCGGGCAGGGCGGGTATTAATATTCAAGCTGATCGCTCGAGAGAGGGCCCGAGCCACACCAGGCACCTGGGAGGAAGGGAGGGCACGTGCACACAGCCCTCTCCGAGGGAGGGTCCCAGAGGGGGCCCGTCCCCCCAGCAGGTGGCTGGAGGGGGCGATGACTGGACCCTGATCAGTGGGAGCCCCCCTAATTCCTGGCCTGAGCCGCTGGCTGGGCTGGGGGCACCAGGCAAGGCCTTTCTCTGGATGAGGTGCAGATCTGAGTTGGGGGAAGCGTCTCGTGGCCTCCCTGCCCCCCAACTCCCGCCCTCTCTCTGCCTTCCCCTGTGGGTGGGGGTGGGGGGAGGCTGCGTCAGCCCCCCCCCCACCCGCGTCTCTGTGTATCTCTCTCCTCTGCTCGTGCCATGTCTCTCCACCTGTCTCTGTCTCCATCTCTCTATCTTAAAAACAAAAACAGCCAGCACCCACGGATCTGCCCTCTTCCAGAGAAACCTCCACTTCTCCCCTGCCTTTCTCTTGGTCCCAGCAGGGAGGCCCCCTGCACAGACCCTTAGGAATGGGGATGCCCCCACCTCACCCCTGGCCGTGGCCGTCAGATGTCATATCCCCGCCCCCTCCCTTCCCTTCCCCAACACCACCCCTGGGGAAGGGGGGGTCCCGCCTCGGCTTGTCACTCCCTCATCCCGCAGATACACTTCTGCTTCTTTGGCCTGGGTGGGAGACAGGTGTGTGACAGCTGGGTGAAGGGCAGCTCTGGTCAGTCCTTGGGACGCAGTATTTGCCCCTCCAGCCTCAGTTTCCCTTCCACATGAAATGCACAGATGCTCACAAGCCCGTGGGAGTCACGATCCCATCAGCAGAGATCAACCAGGCCCCCCAGTGTGAAAATTAAGGGTGAGATGGTGATCATGGGAATAATGCAATACTGGATGTCCATTCTCCTGCTGGGTGCAGGGGCCACAGGGACCACAATCGGTGTTCTCGCCTCCAGGGGCCCCCAAGGCTCTCTGGAGATTTCTCTCCACAACCTGAGGTCCACACTCCCACCCCTGGGCTCTCAGCCAGCACCCTCAGTAGGCACCCTACAGGTTCCCCAGAAACAAAACCAGATGAGTGTTGGCAGGAGGTGCCTGGACCTCCCCACCACGCCACAATTCCCCGCGCATCATTCCACTTCCCGTTGGCTGAGGCCCAGAGAGGGACAGCCACTGGCCAGTCATACAGCTAAGCACCCCCACAACAGGCTGCCAGCCCAGCTGCTGGCCCTTGAATCAACTCCCACCTTCAACACCCCCTCGACTCCCTCACACAGATAAGGTCCTACCAGGCCCAGCACAGGTGGGGTAAGGAGGGGCCTCCGTTGGTGTCCTGAGGGTACTGGGGTGGGCATATGGGGAGAAAGCCCTCCACCCCGTTACCCCCAGGCCCTATATCCAGGGCTCTAACCTGCCTAGGGCTCCAGCAAAGTGGATGTCATGGACACTTAGCTTCTTAATTTTCACCCTCCAAGGAAAGACTGCAAATGGGAAACACCCTGAGGCACCCCCAGTCCTAACATTCTCCAGCCAAAAAAAAAAAAAAAAAAAACCCACATTCATGAGACCCTGTTCGTCGACAACAGGTAAACTGAGGCTCTCAGGTCAGTGAAAATTCAGCCAGTCTCTCCCTTATCCTTGCGTGCTGTGGGGGCGGTAGGGTTCTCCAGGAGAGATTTAAAAATGAGAAAAGAGGGGAGGACCATTGGGCGGCTCCATCTCCCCACGCCCCATATGTCTCTGAGACCCAGAGCTCACCAGCAGCTTTTCATTCAACGTTTGGGGGGGGGGGCATGTGGACACCACCCCCATCAGAATCTTTCTAGAAATGAGCCCTTCGGACACACCAGGGGTTTGGGTTGTGGAAAGACCCCTCACACAGCCGTGGACCCCTTAGCCTGACTCGTGGGTGAGCACAAGCCCTCTGCCCTCCTAGGCCACAGGGAGCGGTTAGATTTTCCAGGCCCAGGTTTTTTTTTTTTTTTTTTTTGGTGATGGTTGGATTTGAAAGAGATGGGGGATGGGAGGAGCTGCTTTCCTCCCCCTTGGTACCAGCTGGAGGGGCTAGCTGAAGTGGCAGGCCTGGACTCCAAACCACCAGATCCTCCCTATGGCCTGGCCCAAACCATCATTCATTGATTCATTCACTTGTTCATTATTCATTCATTCATTCATTCAACAAACACATATTCATGCTTACCATGCCTGCCACACAGAGAGGAAGACAGGGATGAATGCGGTCTGAAATAGGTCACGGGCCCTGATCCAACCCCGAGGCCCCTCCAGGGTCTCACCAGGGGTGTCAGCACAAAGTCTTCACCATCCCCACCCCCCAATCCCCATCCCCTGCCAGGAGAACTGCCAGGGCCACCCCAATCCAGACACTATGCCATGATCAGAGCCCAGGGCTGGGGCCACAGTCCCCAGCACCCCCTTTCAGCATGCCAATAGAGAATCAGGTGGCAGGGAGGCGGGCAGGCCTTCCCACCCGACCTGCCTCCTCTGCTGGGCTCACAGGTCGCCCACACCTCTCCGTCCACCCCAGGATCTCGGATCTGCCAGATGGACAGTCCGGGCTCATCGTCTTTGGCCTCAGCCCTCAACACACTGCTAACAGGCTTGGCCAGTTTTAACTTGAGCCAAAGGTGGAGGCGGCAGTCTGGGGGGGGGGGGGGGGCGCATAGAGAAATGGGGGGGGGGATGCTGATCCAAACAGAGAGGGTTTGGGCATGGTGGGGGGGGAGGGCACACGGTAGCCTTGAACCACCCAAGAGGCTGGTGCTCCCCCTGACTGGCTTAGCTGCCTGCACCCCCAACCCCCCACCCGCTTTCTTTGTAGTTACCGATTAGCCCGAGATCCTGAGCATCCGTGTCCCCCGCGGCCGGCTGGACCTGCCCCACCGGCCTGGCTTTGTGAAAATGACCAAGGCAATGAAATCCAGTGGTGCAAGAGAGAGAGAGGGAGAGGGAGAGGAGAGAGAGACAGAGAGAGAGAGAATGCCGGAAGGTGGGGAGGGAGGGAGTGGGGGCGGAGAGGGGAGGGGGCCAGCTCGGATCTGTCAGCTGCACCCCCAGAGGGGGGAGGAGGGGGTGGGTAGAACGGGGTTGGGGGGGTAAGAAATGATGCCGTGGCAGAGGCAAGCGGAGGGAGGAGGTGAGGAGAGGAAGGTTGGTGGCGGGGAGAAGATGCCGGAAGGTGGGGTGGGGAGGCCGAGGGAGGAGAGGAGAGGGGAGGGGAGCGAGCCGGGCGCCCACCTTTGTGCATGCCCGTGTAGGGGTCTTTGAGCACCGTGAGCTCATAGATGCGGCCGAACTGCTCGAAGAGTGGCTTGAGGTCCTTCTCGTCCAGGTTGCGCGGGATCTGGCCCACGAAGAGCTTGATGGCGTCCAGGTCCTTCGTGCCGTCGGGCTGCCCCCCGGGGGGCTCGGGCCCGCTGCTGCCCACGGGCGAGGGCCGCGGCTGCAGGAGCTGCTGCTGCTGCCGGCGCGCCTCGCTCTCCGTCAGGCGGGCCATGGCGGGCGAAGGCGGGCGGCGGGCGCGGGACCGAGCCGGCGGCGGCGGCGGCGGCGGGCGGCGGGCGGACTCGCAGCTGGAGCGACGGACACCGCCTCCCGCCTCCCTCCCGCCCGGTCCCCGCGCCCTCCTCCCTCCTCCGCGCGCCCGCTCGCGCCAGCATCAGGACCACAAAAGGGCGGCTCCGCAGCGGCCCCTGGCGGCCAGAGCGCGCCTCGCCGCGGCGGCGCCCCCACGCGCATCGTCTATCCCGAATCACACTTGGATCATCCTGCATCCCACACATCCGGCATCCCGCCTGGCCGCCCAGTCCCGGCCTGTAAACTGAGGCCAGCGGGTTCGTAACCCCTGCCTTCTGGGTGGGTGACGGCAAATCTTTAGGCAGGACCGACCGGGCTTCGAGGTGGCTCAAGGTCTTCCCACTGATAACACCAGGAAAAGCACAAAAAGTAGCGCACCGTTCTATAGGGCGCTCACTTGACTTTTACAGGACTGTCCATGGGATGTTTAAGCAGACAGAATAATAACACTAATAATAATAAAAATAACAGCAACAAGAAAGAGCATTTTGATAACACTATGCTCAGCACTTTTAAGTTTGTAACTTATAGATAGAGTAGAAACAGCGATCATTGTGTTATATCCTCAGCAACACTTTTGGTCACACTTGCCACGTGCACATACCGTTCAAAATATTTAGAAAGAAATGGATGCATTTGGGCCAAGTGCTCTATGGGCATCACGCCACTCCTGCTAAAACTCTCCATCAAAACCACAAGGAGGTTATCATCACTGGCCATCATCATAAAGCCTACAAATAATAAATGCTAGAGAGGGTGTGGAAAGAAGGGACCCCTCCTACACTGTTGGTGGGAATGTAAATTGGAGCAGTCACTATGGAGAACAGTATGGAGGTTCCTCAAGAAGCTGAAAATAGATCTATCATATGATCCAGCAATCCCATTCTTGGGCATATATTTGGAGAAAACTTGAATTTGAAAAGATACATGCATTCCAAAGATACATAGCAGCACTATTTACAATAGCCAAGAAATGGAAGCAACCTAAATGTCCATCAACAGATGAATGGATAAAGAAGATGTGGTATGTTTGTCTGTGTGTATACACACACACACACACACACACACACACACACACACCAGAATACTACTCAGCCATAAACAAGAACGAAATAATGCCATTTGCAGCAACATGGATGGACCTAGAGATTATCATACTAAGTGAAGAAAGTCAGGCAGAGGAAAACAAATATTACATGATATCACTTATATGTGGAATTGAAACAAAATGAGGCAAATGAACTTATTTACAAAACAAATAGACTCACAGATGTAGGAAACAAATTTACGGTTACCAAAAGGGGAGGGGGGTCTAAGTTAGGAGTTTGGGATTAATAGATACAATAAATTATATTATCTACATTAGTAGATATATTATATAGTATCATATTATTTATATTAGTAGATATATATCTATATTATATCTATGTAGATATATTCATATATAATTAGTAGATATATAAAATAGATAACAAGAACCTACTCTATAGTACAGGGAACTATGTATATTCAATATTTTGTAACAATTTATAATGGAAAAGAATGTGAAAAAGAATGCATACATACACACATGTACACCTGTAACTCACACAGCTTGTAAATCAACAATTCAATTTAAAAAAAATCCAAAGATGTCTCCAAATTAAAGCCTGAGTCTTTCCTGCAGCACCTCCCTGCCCTCCCCTCCACCTTCTCTCTTCCTTGCTCAGTCTGCTCCAGACACACGCACCACTTCACTGTTCCTCCAACACCTGAGGTGTGGTGCTGCCTCAGGGCCTTTGCACAACTGTGCCTGGAAAGCCCTTCCCCCAAATGGTACACGGTCCGCTCCTTCAATCTCCCATCACTTTCTGCGTCTGCCTGATCTAAAATCGTTTAGCCACCATTACTTCTTAGACTTCCTTTTTCTTCCATAGCATTTATACTCATGATAATTTAATTAATTTAATTCTAATATGTTCAGTTCAGTTCAGTCACTCACTTGTGTATGACTCTTTGTGACCCCATGGACGGGAGCACACCAGGCTTCCCTGTCCATCACCAACTCCTGGAGCTTACTTAAACTCATGTCCATCAAGTCAGTGATGCCATCCAACCATCTCATCCTCTGTCATCCCCTTCTCCTCCTGCCTTCAATCTTTCCCAGCATTAGGGTCTTTTCAAATAAGTCAGTTCTTCACATCATTATATATTTATTTGTTTACTGATAAGTCATTTTGCTCTCTTTCCAACACCAGGCTCTGTGCTAAGTGGTTAACTCAATCCACAGCACAATGCCTGGGATGAGTACAGACAAATAAACCAGATACTTTACTATCACTAGTCATGCTGCAAGGCATGTGGGCTCCGTTTCCCAACCAGGGATAGCCTTCTGCAGAGTCTTAACTACTGGACCACCAGGGAAGCCCCTAAACCAGATACTTTAGACTGTGTTCAATGCAATGGAGGAAACAGAAGTGGAGAGATGGCTTTAGGAGGCAAATTCAGGGAAGGCTTAGAGAGGATGGACTTTAAACTAAGAACGAAAAGGCAGATGCAAAGGCCCTGAGGCAGGGTTGGAGGAACTGGGGTCAGAGGTTGTAAGATAAAAAGCACCACACAGTCACTGGGGGTCAGTCTACTGACCTTGACTTTATTTTAAATTTATTTCCTTTGTTTTTTGTGTTTTTTCTTAATATAGAAGGCTTGTTTTGTTTTGTTTTTACAATTTATTTTTTGGTCACATGGCATGTGGGATCTTAGTCCCCTGATCGGGGATAAAACTCATGACCCTGCACTGGAAGCATGGAGTCTTAACCATTGGACCACCAGCAAAGTCCCTATTTCTTTTTTTTTTTTTTTTTTGAAACAAAAACAGGATCAGTCATAGTGCTGTGATGAGCCAAAGGAAAAATCAGTAATTCTGACTCTATTTAAAATGTTGACCTTTTTGTTCATCATGGATTTTTTTCAGCATTTAGTTTTTGAAAACTACTGTATTAAAATATTCTTTATTTTTTCTATCCTTAAAGTTTGCTCCTCAGGAGAGGTCACCCTCATAGCAAGGATAAGGGTGGGTACTGTTGCTATGCCCACTTTACAGAGGGGGAAACTGAGGCCCAGAGAGGTCGAGTCCCTTGGGCAAGGTCACACACTGAGATTGCTGGGATATGAACCCACATGCTTTCCACAATCCCACAGCGTCTTCCCCACGCTTTAGACAGCCAAGCTCGTTTCCTTATTTGCCAAGTTAGAACTAAAGAGGGTGAAGCCCCTGGCATGGATTCAGCGATGCTAATAGATGAGGCTCAGCATAAAACCGGGAGCACCTTTAGCATTCAATAAATGGCTGTTACCCTGCCTGATACCAGCAGCCAGCCCAAGACAGGATTGAGGCAGGAGCAGAACCTGGGTGAGGGGTCCAGCGTCCTCCTAGAACACCCCACCCCTTGGCCCTGCACAGCCCCTGGTTCTCGGCTCAGCCCCAGGCTGAGCTGCTGGAGCTGGGCTGGAGACAGGCTCTGTCTCCATGGAGACAGAATGCTGAAGCCCTGTGGCCCTCTGATGTGTTGGGAGAGTCATTTGAAAGAATAAAAATAAAACCCCACCAGCTCTCTTGCGAGTCAAAGAGGCACTTTCCTCAGCCTCTTTCTCCCACGGGGGACAAGGGGTAGGGAAGAGCCCAGTCTAACTTGAGTCTGACCTCCATGACCTAAAATTCAGCAACTGTGTGTGTGATCAGTTGTGTCCAACTCTTAATGATCTCCATGGACTGTAGCCCACCAGGTTCCTCTGTCCATGGAATTCTCCAGACAATACTAGTAGAGTGGGTCGCCATTTCCTTCTTCAAGGGAATCTTCCTGATCCAGGGGTCAAACCCTCATCTATTGCATCTCTGCACTGGCAGGCGAATTCTTTACCACTAGCATCCCACCTCCTGAGCAATCCACCCCTGGTGTTTATTCCCTGACACACATCAGCCATATCAGGGAACAGGTCATGGCAGAGAAAACCAAGACTGTGTGCCTGAGGGCACCTGGAATGCTTGAGGCTGACTTTGATTTTATTATCAGCAGAGGAAAGCTGGTTACATTGGCTCTGTGGTAGGTGGTCCTTGGTCTGGGCTGTTACTTAAAAGACAGTGAGGGTGGGAACAGAGCCTGATGGGGAATCTGGGGCTGAGATACTTCCCAGCCAGTTGACTGGCTCTCAGGATCTGTTGTCAAAAATCTGCCCCAGGACCTTTGCACAGTCCCCCAGAGTAGAGTTTCTCAAAATAATTACACAGACTTAATTTAAAGGAAAACTCTCTACAGTTGGGATCAGGTCATTCTCTGAGGGGGGGTGGATGGGTGTTGAGCGGCTTCCCCGCCCCACCCTCTTGGTGCGAAGAGCATCCCCTACTTGTGACAGTTGTCCCTAGATGTGGCCCAGGGTTGAGGTGAGAACTGCTGATGTGAACAGGTAAGGTGCTTACCTTGGCTTATCTCGGCAGAGGGGCCAGACTGGGATCAGGGGGCAATGTCCAGGTTGCACCGCCCCTCAGATGTGCAGACCATCTGGGCAGGCATTCTGTTGAAAATGCAGAACCACCCCCAACCCCACAGGTCTGATGAGGGGCATGGGATTCTGTTTCAAACCAGTCTCCAAGTGAGGGGCAGCAAAGGTGTGAGGAGACATCCACTGTGTCCCCGTCTTGACGTCTACAGGCAAGATTCTCATTTCATAGGGTGTGGGTCCATTTCACAGGGCGTGGGTTCATTTCACAGGACGTGGGTGTGACGAGGACTGAGCCCATGAAGGGAAACGTCCTTTCTGGGTCCTGGTCTTGCCGCCCTTGGTTTGGGGGTGCATCCGGTGGTAGTGGGAGGGTCAGCCAGTGGGACTGGGGGCCCAGCCTGGAGCACTAGTGCTGGGGGTCTCTGCACTGCCAGCCCAAGTGTCTTCCTGGGTGAAGGTCAGCCATGCCCCGTCCCCTTGGACCCTGTGTCCTTCGGCCTGTCCCTCCAGTGCCCCCAAGATCCTCATTGTCCAGGCTGTGTGCACCTCCTCTGGCACATCCCCAGAGATTGAAATGTCCCCATCTGACAGGGCTTAGGAGCTCAGGTGTGTCCCCCAGAGATACTGTACCGCAGTCCCCACCCGCCCCAGATGCCTCCCGCCTTCACACACCCAAGGACACAAGGCACCCGGGGCTGTCCAGGGCTTGGCACCTCCAGCCCCACTGCCCTCCCTCTGCTGGGAGGGAACCGCCCATCCACCTTCCTGCAGGGACCCCAGATCCTCCCTGACCCTTGCCATTTGACTTCAGGGATGGGAAAAGGTTTTTCATTGAGCCAACCCCTCGCTGCCCCCTCTCTCAGCAAACCGCACTCCCTGGACACAGCCAGGGGGAGGGGAATCTGAAACACAGCTCCGTCACCCCCCCACCCCCCAGCAAACCTCTCCCCCGTGGGGAGGTGGGGGAAGGAAAGGAGGGGCTGGAAATAGGAGTAGGCACCCAGCCATGCACCCCTCAGGGGTCACGGTCCCTTCCCCCCATCCCTCCTCTGCTGTGGCCCCGCCCCTCTGGCCCTCGGGGCTTCTTCCCGTGGGAATCTGAGCCTGGGAACAAGAGGGCCTGGGTGTTGAACTAGGGAGTTTGTCAGAGGCTCTTCCCCCTCCCCAAGTTAGAAGGAGAAAGAGATGAATAATGCTCTTTTCTGAATGAGCTAGCCTCACTGTGTTTCTGTAACTCACCATCAAAACGGCATGAGGGTCTATATTGCAGGATTCCATTTCTGTGAAATGTCCAGAGCAGGCAGAATCCACAGAGACCTACGTGGGTTTGTGGTTACCAGGGGCTGGGATAGAGGCTGGGGGGTGACTGCTCCTGAGGGCAGGGTTTCCTTTCGAGAGTGGGACAGGACGGTCTGGAATTAGATAGAGCTGACAGATATACAGCTCTGTGAATGGACTAAAACCCACTGAACTATACACACTGAAATCACAAATGTCATGTTGTGTGAATGTATCTCAATAAGACTTAAAAAAAATAAAAATAAAAAAGGTGGGAGACTTCCCTAGTGGTCCAGGGGTGAAGATTCTGCACTCCCACTGTGGGGGCATGAGTTCAATCCCCAGCTGGGGAACTAGAATCCCACATGCTGCAGGACGTGGCCAAATAAAAATATTTTTTTTTTTAAAAAGTGACTGCCAGGGAGGAGGGATCGGGATGGGGATCCCGATGGATGTAAATCCATGGCTGATTCATGTCAATGTATGACAAAACCACTACAATATTGTAAAGTAACTAGCCTCCAACTAATAAAAATAAATGGAAAAAAAATAAGATAAAAAAATAAAAAATAAAAAGTAACTGCCAGCAGCGTCCTGTTGCCAAGGGACCTTAAGGCAAGATACTTCTCCTGCCCAGATATCCTTTTGTCCTCTGCAAACGACGCAGAAGCGGTATGTGATCCTGACCTGTACCTTTAGGAGAGGGATGGAAGGAGGGTCCCTGCTGGGCACCAGGTCCCTGAGGTGTGGTTTCAAGCAGGAACTGTCCGTGGTCACCGACTCTGGGACTAAAGGATGGACCCACAACTTGCTCATTAATCACAAAGGGGGAACAGTGACTCTCTTGTGAGACACCCAGCAGACACATTGCCCTGAGCTCAGCAATGACACCCCCACTTCATTCCTGGTTCCTGTACCAGAGCCCCCTGGACCCCCACTCCTCTTCTCCCTTAAATTTTTTCTGGACCTTCTGTAGGTCAAACACTGATTAAAATTATCAATAACTCTCAGAACTGAGGCTGAAATGTCAAAAGAAGCCAAGGATGTGTGTGTGTGTGTGTGTGTGTGTGTGTGTTAGTCACTCAGTCATGTCCAACTCTTTGCAGCCCCATGGACTATAGCCCACCAGGCTTCTCTATCCATGGAACTCTCCAGGCAAGACTACTGGAGTGGGTAGCCATTCCATTCTCCAGGGGATCTTCCTGAACCAGGGATCGAACCCGGGTCTCCCACATTGCAGTCAGACTCTTTACCGTCTGCGCCACTCGGGAAGCCCCTGAACTGAGGCTGAAATGTTCAAAGAAGCCCAGGATGTGTGTCCCCTGCAAAAGGACTGCACCACCAGTCTGCTCTGGTAGCTGCCAGACGTGTCCCATGATGAGAAAGGGGAGAAAACAGACAGACTTTGGGGGGCTGTGGACTTTTCCCAGAAAGAGCCGGAACAGTAAGCACTTGAGGGTTTGTGGCCCCTGCAGTGAGAAAACAGCTGGGTGTGATTCACAGCCGGGTGGGTCTGGTTGTGGCCATGAGCCAATAAAGCTTTATTTACAAAGACGGGCAGTGGGCAGACACAGTCAAGGACCACAGTTCTCTGGCATCTGGTTAAACACACTCCCTCCCGAGAGGCACCTATGAAGGCTTTTGATGGTATGAACATCACCAGGGTGCCAGTAGATAAGCCATGGTACCTTCTGAGCACAGAATACTACACAGCGGAGGAAAGGAGCGTGAAGTGTAAGTGAGAGATACCAAAGCAAGAGGTAATGCAAGAGAAGGACAGTACAATGTGACCCACAGATGTGTAGGCCACACACAAGCGAAGCTGAATATTGTGTACATATCCATAAACAAGACGCTTTTTCCTTGTAAGGAAAGCTATGACAAACCTAGACAGCGTATTAAAAAGCAGAGGCATCACTTTGCCAACAAAGGTCCATCTAGTCAAAGCTATGGTTTTTCCAGTAGTCATGTACAGGTGTGAGAGCTGGACCATAAAGAAGGCTGACTGCTGAAGAATTGATGTTTTCGAACTGTGGTGCTGGAGACGACTTTTGAGAGTCCTTTGGACTGCAAGATCAAACGAGCCAATCCAAAAGGAAATCAACCCTGAATATTCATTGGAAGGACTGATGCTGAAGCCAAAGCTCCAATAGTTTAGCCACCTGATATGAAGGGCCAACTCATTGGAAAAGACCCTGCTACTGGGAAAGATTAAAGGCAGAAGGAAAAGGGGACAACAGAGGATGAGATGGTTAGATAGCATCATTGATTCAACTCAATGGACATGAATTTGAGCAAACTCTGGGAGACAGTGGAGGACAGAGGAGGCTGGTGTGCTGCAGTCCAATGGGGTCACAGAGTCGGACAGTCCAATGGGGTCACAGAGTCGGACATGACTGAGCGACTGAACAACATAACCATAAACGGACACATAGATGTTTTTAAGAGTGAGAAAGTTACAGTGGGAGATGCCTCTGTGCACAAAGAGGAGAGATCAAGATGGTTTCACCAGATGCTCTTCCTGTTTTATAGCCTTAAAACACAGACCCAGGGAAGAGATCAAAGCCACTGGGGTCCCAGTAGGGGATGGCACCTTTGCCCAGATCGTTTGCTGCTGCCCAGGGTTGATGGGGACCTGGGGTCATGCTCACTGGTGCTGAGGGAGCCCACAGAACAGGGTCAACTTCACAACTGTCCCCTGGGGGCCAGTGGCCTTGCTGCAGCCCTCCTCTCCTCTGCCCTTCCCTCCCCACAGCTTGCCATCACACTGACAGCAGGAAGCAAATGCCCACCAATTCCCCAGGGGCCTCTTGTGCCCCCACCTCCTTCCTCTCTCCCCCTCCATCACTGCCCCACCCACACAGGCCCCCTCCTCACTGCTCCTGCAACTCACTAGGCCTGGTCCTGCCCCAGGGCATTTGCATGGGCTGTGCAGTCTGCTTGGACCACCATCCTGGATTTCCATATGGCTTAGTCCCTCCTGTCACCCTGATGTCACTCAAAAGCCCCCTCATGTCCACCAGGGTGGGGGTTATTTCTACTCCAGTGGACCGCAGGCCCCAGGGTCTCTGCTTGGCAGCTGTGTCTGTATGCCCAGCAGGGCACCTGGCACGTGGTGGGGAAATACTGGCTGACTCCACAGTTGGATGAGACTGATCTGCAGCGGCAGGACCAGAGGGCACCTGGGGACAAGGCTACAGGGAGGGGTCGCAGATGGAAGCCAGGAGGAGTGCTGAGGGCTATGCATACACCACACCTTCCATGTGGCAGTGGTTCCGTGCGTGTTACATGTGTGCATATGTGTGCACCTCTCACCACCTAATGTGCCTACGGAAATACGGTTTTTCACATGTGGATCTCATTTCCATAATGTGACCTGGTGTACACCCATGTACACACGCCACATACCCAGGGTGGACGTGATGGGGAGACACCGGCACATACATAACGGCAGCTGTGTCTGCCTGTCGGTGTTGTGGTTTTCATGTTTTTGGTTATAATGGGACCAGTTTCGTGGAAAAGGAAGAGGAAGTTAACAGCTTGTGTTGAAATAAGGGGAGGGGTTGGCTGTTCCCCTGAACCGTAGGGAGTTTCACCTGAGTCCGAGCTGGGGCCAGAGCCACCTTCCAGCCTCGGGGTAGTGGTGTGGGGAACACAAGAGTCTGAGAAGGGGCGGCAGTGACACTGACCCTGCAGACGGGAGTCACTATGGAGACTTGAGCAGCCCTGTGGTCAGGCCCACACATGGTCCAGAAACAGCCTTCAAGCCTCTCCTCTAGGTCCAGGGAACCCAGCCCCCTTCTCCCCTCATGTGTCCCCCACCTGGACAAGCATGACCTGCTGGGGGTACCCGCTCCCAGTCTGCCTTCCCCAAAGCTGCTACCAGAGGGCGCCCGTGAGCACGTGAGTCCAACCCCTCCTCTGCCCACAGCTCCCCCAAGGCTCCCCACTTCCCTGGGGTCAAGGATCTCACAGCCCTCTTTCTTGGCTGAAGCCGTGGAGTTCAAACCATACCCCCTGTACTGCCTACCTCCCCCAGGCTTCCTCTCCCCGCTGCACACGTCTCTGTACTCTGTTTTCTGCTCCCCAAAACCAAAGCCCCTGATGCAGGGACCCAGACACAAAGGCACTGAGAGCGGTACGGACAGGCAGAAGCCAATAGGGACAGGCCCCAGATCAGGGGTCCCCCTAGTGGAGCCCAGGAAGCAGGCGATCCCCTCGGGAGCTCCCAGGCCCAGAGCAGGGAGCCCAATGCTGGAACCCCAGTGTGGAGCTGCACCAGGTACCCTGATGACTGGCCAAGGCCTCCCCAAAGCCTGGGCTGGGGCTGTGGCTGGCCGGTGGGCTTGACCTTCATACAGCCATCACCCTTCCTCCCATATCAGGCTGAATGGTGTCCTTCCAAATTCACAACCATACAGAACTTCAGAACGTGTCCTTATGTGGAAACAGGACGTCTGCAGGTAGAGTGAGTTGGCATGCAGGCTGGAGCAGGATGCACCCTAAACCCAAAGACGGACGCGTGCTTATCAGACGTCAGAAGAGATGGCCACGCAACCCTGAGGCCAGGAGCCGGGAGACACACGGGACCCTGGCCCTCACTGCCTCCAGGGCTGGCGGATAATATATCCCAGCTGTATTGTGGTACGCCACCCCCCCCTCCCCATGATCTATCAGCTCTGAGCTGGCTGTCACCTTCATGTCGTCATGGGGCAGGTGGTGGTCCCAGCTAGGGGCAGGAAGGACGCCGACTCTGCTCTTTATACAGGCGTGAGGCTCCTCCCTACCCCCCCAAGAAATGCATACAACCCTCAGGGGGTCTGTCCAGACCCTGAGGCCCCAGCCCCGACAGGACACGCAAAGCTGTGGTTTGTTATGGCTTTATTTCTCATCGTCTGGCCGCATCCCACAAGCAGCCTGAGCTCCACCTAGTCAGTAGCCCTGACCATGCCCCCCGGGAAGGAAGGACACTCACTCGGCATCCCCAGCCGGTCCCTGGCTCACACATTCACACCCGGGGAAGGGTGGGCCACCAGCCCCGCATCGCCCTAGAAGGGGCCGGGCACTGGGTAAACAGTCTGGGGCAGACAAGCCACTGGACGGGGAGGGGCAAGGAACCTGCAGCCCCCATGCCTGCCCCTCCCAGGCCTGCCAGATAGCCACCTGTTCCCTCCAGTGGGTGGTAGGTGGCTTTGGAAGGGAGCCAGCCCCCGGCCCCTACGAATTGGAAGGCTGGCAAGCGTTCCCTGGTGGCCAGTAGGCCCCTGAAGTCCCTCCTCCTGGACCCTGAGTCCCCAGCACTGGACAAGTCACTGATTATATTGCTAATGAATGGGTACACCTGGGTCTCCCTGAGGTCACTCCCAGCCCTGCTCACCTCCCCCACCTCACCCCTTCCCAGGGGCTCAGGCCTGGACCTGCCCCCTCCATGTCCCAGGAAGAGCTCCCCTGTGGTCACGTCCCCTCCGGGGATATGGGGGCACACGCTCTCCCTGAATGCGACCTCCTCCTTGCAGAGGAGGAAACCGAGGCCCTGGGACAGGAGCAGAGGGGCTGCCTCCGCCCCCAGGGCTCCCCAGAACAGGCTGAGCAGGAGCCCCAGGGACTAGGAGAGGTGGGCGGGGCTCCCAGGCAGGGGGCGGGGCAAAGGAACCCAGAGGCGGGGTGTGAGAGCCGACAGGGAGGGCGCCAGCTGTCAAGGGGCTTCAGGGAGTCTGGAGGCCGCCCCCTGAGCTGGCTCCCCTCAGCCGGGCTGGGGGGTGTGGAGGCGGAGCACAAGGCTGGGAGGGAGGGGCCGAATCCAGAGACCCAGACGCTCTGCGGTGCACTCTCCAGACAGGATAGAAGGGAGAGCCCGGGTTACTGGAGCGCGGGGCGGGGTGGCGGGGGGGGAGTCGGGGAATGCGGAGGGCAGCCTCGAGGTCAGAACAGAGCCAGCGTGGTGGAGGGCTGGGGGTTTGCGGGGGTGGCCTGGCCCGACTTCCTTGGCCTGCGACTGCCAGGTCCAGGGTCAGCGTCTTAGGCAAGGGTGATGCCCAAGGCCAAGCTGGACTCGTTTCCTCTTTCTTGACCATGGCTTACACCCCAGGGCCGTGGGGCCAACTCCAGGGTGGGGGGCTCATCCACACATTTGTCCCCGAGTCTGTGACCTGGCCCCAGGCCTCCAACAATGCTCCTCCAGGGGAGCACAAAGGACAAAAAAGAGAAAGAAGCCCCAAGTCCTCAAGAGCAACACAGAAAAGCTCTGTAATTCAGGGTTTCGGCCACCAAGGGGGAGGCCCTGCCCTCCAGGTGAGGCGGGGATGGCAGCCCGGTCACTGCGTCTTGGCCTTCAGCAGTCTCTGAACAGTTTTGTATAAGAGGTCGAAGTGCTGGGGGCGGTGGGAGGACTCCAGTGAGACCGGGGGAAAAGGGCCACCCGTTGGGCTCCCACAAGGACCCGCCTCCCGCCGCCCCTTGCTTACCTGGACTGCCGTGTAGGCCATCCCGAGGTAGGCACCAATGCAGACGGCCAGGAGCAGGTCGAAGATGGCTGGCTTGACCCTGGGGAGGGGAGGGGGTGGCGGAGGCGGTCAGCTGGCTGCTACCAGCTGTTCTGAGGACCCAGGCCCCTAGGCAGTGACTCAGGGTGCTCACCTGTAGGCATTCATCACCTGCTTCAGCTGGTCGTAGAAGACAAACTCGGGGTCCCTGGCAAGAGAGCACTTGCTCAGCGGGCTCATCCTGACATCAGAGCCACCCGAAGTCCCACTAGCCCAGAACACAGCAGCGGGGAGGACCCTGGGTATGTGTCTACAGGGGGTTGCCACTGTCTGTCCTAAGGAAGGACGTCCTTTATTCTGAACTAACACCTCTTCTATGGCTTTCTGGGCCAACAACTCTCTAAGAACAAAGTGTGGTGACTGTGGAAATTCTCTGGTCTGGTTTCTATAGAGGGAGAATGATCACAGCTGAGGACTCGGAAGCCCCAGCTCCACAGCTGTGGGTCCACTGTGACCCTCAGTTTCTTCTTCTGTTCAAGAGCTCTGTCTCCCTGGAGTGGCACAAATTGGGAGGAAGATGGAGAGCCAGTGAGTGGCACTGAGCTGTGCAGGAGGAGGGGTGTCTCCTGCCTGAGGGTCCCCCAGACACCCTTCCTCAGCCTTCATTCAGCCCAACAAGGGAACTTGGGAGCATCAAACAGAAAGATGACAAAATCCAGGAGGCCTGCAGTGGGCAGGAGCATTCTGAGGGCAGAAGGGGGCCTGGGGTAGGAGTCGCCTGAGGCCCAGGGCACAGATGGATCACAGAGGGTGGGCAGGGGTACAGGGCTGCCAGATAAAACACAGGGCTTCAGTTCTGTGAGGACTGAAGATAAAGACGACACGGGCCCTCAGTGTAAGTGCGTCCCAGACACCACGTGAGAGGTGTTATGCTGGGATAGTTTGTCGTTCACCTGGAGCTCAGATTTAATAGGGCACCCGCACTGTTCACTCATCCTGTTACATTTCACCCTGAGTTTCCATTTGCTCCATCTGGTTCCAGGGTGTGGCAGGGAGACCCTGGAAGGGCCCTCTGCCAGCTGGTGGCAGGGGCTGCGCCTGGCCTCACCGCTTGTCGGCCTTGACGTGGTGCGGTTTGACCTCCTTCAGGTAGCGACTGAGGTAGTGCTCCAGCGTGCTGAGGAACGTGCCGTCCTTGTCCACTAGCTGGGCGGCCCGTGGCTGGGTAGTCAGCCAGTCCATCACCGAGTCCAGCTGTTCCTGCTGGATCTGCTGCGGGGACGTGGCGGTGGTCACAGGACCCCCACACACTCCCACCACGCCCCCGAGCCCACCCACCCGCCGGCCAGGCCATTACCATCTGCTCCGTGAAGACCGGCATGTCCGGGGGCGTTCCCTGCAGAGAGTCAGGCCGGGGCTGAGTTCAGACCCGCTGGGGGCTGGGGGGCAGGGGGTGGCGGGGAGGGGGTGGCTCGCGGGTGGCCAGGGGCTCACCTTCTCTGTCAGGTTGTAGATGACGCGGGTCAGGGCCTCAGCGATGAGCCTCGTGTTTCGGGTAAGGGTTTTCGAGTCAACTCGAGACCTTCGAGGACAGATTTTATTTATTTACTTATTTTTACTTTATTTATTTATTTTAATTAGAGGTTAATTTCTTTACAATATTGTGGTGGTTTCTGCCATACATCGACATGAATCAGCCACGGCTGTACATGAGGTCCTCCCCCATCCTAAACTCCCCTCCCACCTCCCTTAGAGGGCAGATTTTAAAAACATACATATTTGGAAGTGGCATCAATCACCCAAAACCAAGAATGATCACATACATATCTGATGATGAAAAGACAGAAAAAACAACAGCCTTCCCAGAGGATGGTCCCCCACCCCACCCCTCGGGCTCCTCTCTTGGTCAGGCCCACCCCCCACAGGGCTGCCCCGGGTGCCCAGCCGAGTCCTGAGGATGCCCGTGGGCCTAAGTGACCAGACGGCTCTGGGCCTGTGTGCTCCGCCAGAACCTGGGGGTATGTGGGCGGGGGCCAGGACATCTGCCTGCCTCCGCCGGCTGCTGAGGGCAGAGCTGAGGTAACACCCTGTGGAGGGGCTACGGTGTCCCCCACACCCACGGCCGCCCAAACTCCAGAATGGGACCCGAGCTGGCAGCAGGGTGTCTGCAGACATGACTGGTTAATATGCGGTCACAGTGGAGCAGGAGGTCCCGAAGTCCATGGCTCTGTCCTCATAAGGAGGGGAGCCTGGACACAGGCAGGGGGAGGGGACCCATGATGACGGAGTCGAGGATGGCATCACAGCCACAAGGCCAGGGTCAGTGAGGGCTGAGGCCACACAGGACCAGAGGGGAGCATCGGAGGCGACACATCCTGACCCGACTGGGTGTGGGGTGCAGGTTGCCGGGGAGGCAGGGTGAGGTGGTGGCCACTGGCTCTCCCAGCACCCCGCCCAATCAATTCTTCCCTCTTTTCCTGGCTCATGCCCCTCGGTTCTGGCACCACCTCCTCCAGGAAGCCTGACGGGCCTGACTGGCTCAATCTGAGGGGGGTGGGGGGGCTCTCACCTCACGTCCATGATGCTGCTGCGCTGGCCATCACGGTGGCTCTCCAGGTGGGACAGGGTGAAGGCGGGCAGCCGGCGGATGGCGAAGCGCTCATGCTCCCAGGCCAGGATATCCTCAGCCAGGTTGATCTTCTTGTGCACCATGGAGAACCGCACTTCGGGGAACTGGTGGGCAGCCACCTGCAAGGGGGGCTGTCAGGCTCTGCCTGGTGCCCATGTGCCATGCCCTGGCTTCACCGGCCCTGTACAGGTGGCCCCTGCTGCCCGATGGATCCCCAGTCCCTCCCTGAACCTCCTGCTTCTGGAACCTGGGGAGAAGCCCACCTGCCTCCCAGAAACCCAACTGAGGCCCCAGGGTTCACACGAGCAGCTCCCATGTCCCCACTCAGCCTTCACGGGGCACCTACCGTCTCGAGCTCCCGCAGGAAGGCATGCTGCAGCGTCCCCTCCCTGGGCGGCTTGGACACGTGCAGGTGGAGGCTGTCCCCCCGGCCCACAGTGTCCAGGCAGAGGACGAAGGCCACGTTATCCTGAAGCAGGCTGGAATCTGCAGACAGTGAGGGCTGGTGGGCGGGGCGGTGTGGGGGAGTACTGGGGGCCCAGACCCCACCCGGGCCGCAGGGGCCACTCACCTGTGTGGTCCAGGTTGTCTTCCAGCCAGCGCTTGGTGCCCTGGTAGTTAAACTTCCCTCCTCCGGAAGCAAAGAACAGGAGGTTGTACCTGGCAGGGAGGAATGGGGCCACAGAGTTGACAGGTGGGAGTCCAGGCTCCTGACAAGGAGGGGGTGGTCTCCCCCCTGAGTACCAAATCCCACCCTGTCCTGGCACTGCTGACATCAGGGCATCCTGAGCACTGCGGGTGCTGGGCACATCCCTGGCCCCCACAAGTGAGTGCCAGGAGCCCCCCCAGTCCTGACAACCACAGACATCCAAACATCACCCAGTGTCTCCAGGGTGAGAAGGGAGGCTCCAGAGACCTCTCTGAGCTCTGAACCAGGAGAGACTGGGTGGACAAACCAGAAAACAGGAAGTGATGGGAACTCAGCACCACCTCCCTGAGCAGGAGTGAAGCCACGGGGGTGGTGAAAGACGATGTAACTGGGCCCCCACCCCAGCTGCACCCACCTCACCACAACCACGGCAGTCCTTATAAAAGAAAAACAGCAAGTGCGGCCCTGCCAACACCTTGATCTCAACGCCTGCCCTCCCCGCCCCCTCCGCCCCACCAAGGAACGTGAACACAGTGCTTCTCAAGCCATCTGCGTGAGAGCAGGTGTGTGGCCTGGAGTGTGAAGTTTGGGGAGACCCGCTGGCTACCAGGGCCCTGCTCTCCTGGGGAACCGTGCTGTGTGGACAAGTGCCCCTGCAAGAGACCTTTGCAGGGGGTTCTCTTTCTTGCATCTGGAAGCAGCCCAGATCCTGGTGGGATTCCTGGGGAGGGGGTAGGTGGGTGGGCCTGGAGGGGCGGGGCCTGACTGAACTGACTCTGAGATGCCAGGGCGGGTCCGGCCCGCCCCCGCCCCCGGCCCTGTCACTCACGCGGCGTGGGTGCGCTTGTAGGTGTACAGCCTGGAGAAGAGGCGGGCGAGCTCCAGCAGCACCGAGATACCACTCCCGTTGGAGTCCGCGCCGTGCGACAGCCACTGCAGGCAGGAAGAAAGGGCGTGCTGAGCCCACTTCCGCGCGCAGCACCAGCCACCTCCACCCCGGCCTGGGGCCCACTCTGAAGCCCACCCCCACAATCTTACCTTCGGTCCTCCTTTCCAGTTCAGCTGGGATCGCCTCCTCTCCCGCGCTAGACCCCAGCTCTGCCCAAACCCGACTGATGCCCCCTTGGCGTGGCCCAACCCCCACACACGTGGGAAGCTCCCCCAACCCTGCTACCCGGCAGCCTGAAGCTAGAGCCCCCAGCTGGGAGGGGAGGGCGTGGACCTACCGGGGCCACCCCGAAGGCATCATAGTGGGCCACGATGACGATGGTGGGCAGGTCCTCTCCACCCAGCCCAGTCAGCCGCCCCTGTAGAGACATGGGTGTGAAGGGCCTGCCCATAGGAAGCAACAGCCACCCTCATGTTGGGGGGAAGGGTTCTAGGCTCTGCCAGCTACAGCGTGGGCACCAGTGGACCAGTGGACATAGTCACTTTCCAGTAAAACTTTATTTATAGAAACAGGCGGGCCAGACTCTGCTGGGGGCCAAGGTGCCAGCTCTGCTTCTCCACCCAGAAACCAGGCCTACCCTTCAAGGGCTGAGCTCTGCTGATGGAGACCCCACCCGTAGGGACAGCACAGGAAGAGCCCAGGAGTCAGCATCCTCTTATGTAAACCGGCCCTCCGTCAAATCCAACAAGGAGCAGTTGGGAAGACAGCCTGTCCAGAGCACTGCCTGAGGGCATCAGGCGCTAAGGCCCTGCAGCCTTTACTCTCTGGATGGAGGGCTGCCCTGCAAGGAGACAGTGGAGGCCTCCTTGTGCGGGAAGTGGGAACAAAATTGCTCAGAGCTTTTTTTCTGGGGGGGGGAGCAGTAATAAAACCCCACGTTTGCCCATGGAGAGAATGGAAGTAGGGGAGGACTTGGGAGCTTGCTCTGGCCTGGACGCCTCCTGATGGGAGATGGGTGTCTGGATTTTTCTGCACTCTGCTTTAATTGCTGCCCCGAGCTCTCTTCTCTCCCAGCTCAGCAAATGTTCCATGAAGGGAAGGGGGTGGCCACTCCGGGAGGAAGGGGTCGGGGAAGCAGGAGGGGCTGGAGGAGCCCTACCTCCCCAGAGGTGGCGACTTGATCCCCTCGCCCAAGAAGAGGCCCCTCCAGTGGGGACAGGCAGTTAGGCGCCAGGCACTTACCTCCACGCTGGTGATGAGCCAGTCGCTCACGGCCTTGCTCTGGACCCCGCTGGTGACCATCTGGAAGCCGTTGGCGGTGGCGGTGTGGAGCAGCACTGGATGCAGGGCCAGGGAGGGTCAGCCTGAGCCCCGTGACTGCCCTGCAGCAGCTGGGGCGGGGGGGTCCCAGACCAGAACCTGGGTCCTCGTCAACCCAGACTCTAAGCGTTCGGTCTGAGCAAAAGCAGGACTGATCACATGGATAGAACACAACGCGATAACTGGACATGGAAAAGAATCTGGGCATCCAGGACAAGGGCTGGTGAAACAGTCTCCTGGTTCCCATGTGGGAGCCAGGTGTGCCCTCGTTCTGCCCCATCAGGGCCCCTTCCTAAATCACGGAAGGGTGCACACTGCCTCTGACCCAGCTTTCCAAGGATCACTTGAGCAGGGACGCCGAAACAGGAGTTTCCCATCAGACAGCTCATGACCCTCCAGCCCAGCCCCAAAAGCGGAGACGGTGTGAGAACCCAAAGATCCCTAAAAAGGAAAGTTTTCTTATCTCCAGAACCGGGAGAGGGTGTGAGCTAACGGTCCACTTCACGTGGGGGCAGGGGCTGCTTAAAACGCCCAGGAGCTCACCCTGCCTCAAATCCTTTTGTTCTTTACACATTTAAACGTTTAAAAACACAACTGTAGAGATTCCCTGGTGACTCACTGGTAATGCATACACCCGCCAGTGCAAAGGACGAGGGTTCGACCCCTGGTCCGGGAAGATTCCTCCCTGCGGGTGGCGGCTGCCAAGATGCGATCTATGATGACCGGTGCCCCCACGGTTAAGCACGTGTTGGCTTGGAAAGGTGGGGGGGGGGGGCAGAAACAGCACAGTGCAGCCCATTCACGCGCCCCCCACCCTGGAGCAACCCCCACCAGCCCACCTTCGGCGGCAGAGGCGGAGCCCTGGGAGGCGGAGGCGGCCTGCGTCTGCTCGTAGATGGACAGCAAGGCATCGTCCTCTACGGCAAAGTACACGGGAACGATGGTCTCCATGGCCAGCATCTCGGGCTCAATCTCCATGAATTGCTGCGCGAGAAGCACGCGTTCGGTTTGCGGTGTGTGTGGGGTAAGGGGGCTCGGAGGGAGAGAGGGGACCCTGGGGCAAGGCGGGGCTCACCCGGACGACGTCCTGCGGCACAGCGGCCATGGTCCGCGGTAGGATAATGATCACAGCGCCGGCAGACTGGCGCAGGGCGCGCTGGTAGCGCTCATACGAGAAGTCCAGCAGCCGCACGAGCACGCAGCGCCGGCTCAGCACGTCCGCGTCGATGGTGCGCGCCTCTGTGTTGAGCACCGCGTTCCGCGTGCCTGTGGGGACGCGACCCTGAGTGGGGCGCCGGACCCCGGCCGTCCGCCAGCCACCCCCCGGGGGCTCGCGGGGCCTTCCAAGAACCTTCTCCCTGGGCCAACCTCCCCTACACACCCACATTCCTAGACCCTACCGGCTGGCTGCTCTCGCACTCGCCTCTCCGCACCATACCCCGTGCTGCAGTCATCCCCCAGAAAGTGATGTCCCTGTCTGCTCAGCCACCCGGCAATCATGTGCGGGCTGCCCGCTGGGCCGGGCAATGTGTCCCCACCCCACCCCGTGTCCCTGAAGCAGCTCAGGGGGCTGGTGCCCTCAACCCACCCGACAGAGGGAGCCAGGGTCCCCCCAAGCCACCCGCCTCCACCCCCAGGCAAGACCCAGGCAAGAGCACTGGGACTGGAACTCAGGTGGTCTTGCTCCCCGAGTCCTTCACCACTGGGTTCCCCGTGGCTCCAGGACCCGCAGGGCTGACAAGTGTCAGCTGAGCAAACCCAACCCCCAGCCTCCTGCACTGCCCAGATTGTTCCGAGACGCCCTGCAGTCCCCCCAGTACCCACTCCACTCCAGGGTCCAGACACCAGCAGGGGGAGCCCCCAACCTAGAGGGCTGCAACTCCTCACCCCCAGTTCCCAACCGAATGTCCTAGGGAGAACCCAAACCCCACCCTCTCCAGGCCACCCCCCCCCCCCCAACCCCCCCACCCTGCAACTAGCCTGGGGGTTCCAGGGCTAGTTGCTTGTTCACTGCAGTGTGAACCCAGCATCACCTAGCAACTACCAGCCTAGCCCGCTTAGGACATGGAATGAATGAACAAATGCTTGGTCTCCCCAAGGCCCCTCAGGAGGGCAAGCACCAGGGTTTGTCCACCTTCTTCCAGTCAGGGCCACGCTGTAGCCTGTGGGCCCTCCTGGACGCTGTAGGGTGTAGGGCAGCCTCCTGGCCCCCACACCCGTGTTGCCAGGACCCCTCTAGATATGGTAATCACAGACAACCTCAGACATGGCCCCGTGTCCCCTGGGAGCAGGGCCACCCAGATTTGTCTCAAGAAAAGATCCAGACAATCAGGTAGGAAGTGAGAAGCTGCCTCCTGGCATGGACCTTGCCTTGCTCACAAGCTTATTCCAGGCAACTGACTTCTTCCCACCAGAGTGGAAGGGGCAGGTTGTAACCAGGATTGTGCAGCCAAAGTGAAAGTCGCTCAGTCGTATCTGACTCTGCGACCCCATGGACTGTGGCCCACCAGGCTCCTCTGTCCATGGGATTTCCCAGGCAAGAATACTGGAGTGGGTTGCCATTTTCCCCTCCAAGGGATCTTCCCAAACCAGGGATTGAACCCAGGTCTCCTGCATCCACAGGCAGATCTTTACCGTCTGAGCCACCAGTGAAGCCCACTGTTCTAAGGCTGGTGGGTCCCCTCACACACGGCACCGCTGCCCTGAGAGCTGGAGGGGCAAGCAGCAGGGCAGACATCTGATGCGGCACACGGACTCCCGTGGTTGCACAGCCTGGGTGCACGGCCCTCGGGGCCCTCTGTCCTCCCTGGACTGAGGGGAGGTGGGGCTCGGGCAGGCCCCCTCAACTGGCGGGGCCACTAGCACTCAGCAGGATGCTGCCGAAACTCCAGATTCTTAGGTCAGACCTCCCAGATGACAAAGGCACACAGTGCCCAAGATGTCTCACAGGCCCCGGCTGAGCCGGGATGCACAAAGCAAGCACACTAATCCTCCTACACCGGGGGCAGGTGTGGCCCCAGGGCCTCCACCCCGAGCCCCTCACAGCAAGTGTCAAGGCAACAATGCAAACAGGTCTGTTTCCCCACGGGAGCCGGACCGTGCTGCCTGCAGAACCAGGCGGCCAGGCAAGGTGACATGGTGTCCTTGGGGACACACCAGGCCCCCGCGAAGCCTCAGGCTCAGACTGGGGGCAGGGTGTCCCCCCCCACTGCTTTGCAGGAATGCACTGGCCAGCAGGAGAGGGGTTGCTTTCTACAGCCCATCCTGAAGGCCAGTCCAGGGGAGGGGACCGGCAGGACACAGAAGGGACGGCGTCCCAGGTGGAAAGGGCAGGGCCGTCTCAAGGGCAGGGGCCAGTGACCAAGGTAGCCGGGCCGTGCGCCCCAGGCTGGGGCCTCCATGCCTCTCCCCACGCCTCCGGGGCCCCTCTTCTGCTTTAGGGTGACATGGGAGGGCGAGGGCCTGGTAGGGGAGGGCGGCAGAGACCTTCAGGAGCCCTTGAAACTCTGAAAGGGCAGGTGGGCCCCTCCCCCGTGCCCCACCTGTCCCAGCCGTAGCCTCCTGGGGGTGGGGACACACAAGGCCGCCTGTGGAGCCTACTGTGGCCCGCTTTCCAGGGGGACGAGGATGGCCAGAGAGCGAAAGGAGGGGGTGAGAGCAGGGTCAGGCAGACGCCAGCCCCCCAAGTGCCCCCTCAGAGGCCAAGCACCCCAAGAGCAGAGACCGCCTTGGTTGGTGCGAGGCTGAAGTCTGCGAGGCCTATTGCCCCTGCATCACGACGGGCTCTGGACACTTGGACGGGAAGCTGCAGGTCCCCACAATGGGACCAGACCTGAATGGAGGTCGCAGACCTTGCAATCGAAGGCCAGTCCTTTCTCCCTGCAGTAGCACTAGTCTTACGCAGTGCAAAGCCGACCATAGGTGTGGCAGAGTGCCAATAAAACTTTATTTACAACCAGGGCCGGAGTGCCCGTCCTGGTGCCCACGTCCCCGCCTACCAGGGCCGTTTCTAAAGGGGACCAAGTGGGATGGGCATGAGCGGCCCAGCCCAGGGAGGCTGGAGTCCGTTGTGGGAGGGCGGGGAGGCAGGCCACACCCAGGGCCCAGCTCAAAGAGCACACACCTCTCCTGCGGCTGGCTGCCGGTTTCTCAAGAGGTGCGGAGAGCGGACAGGAAGTTGGGAAACCAGGTTCAGAGCAAGGGCATGCACGATGCTGGGGACACTGCAATCAGTGATGACCCAGCAGAGCAGCTCTCAGATTCTCCACCACTGGGAGGGAGCTGGGGTTCCCTGCTCCACTGGACTATCGCACCAGCATCTCCCCAGGCAGTGGCGGGCGCCCCACATCCCTGCCAACGGGGGACACTGCTGAGCGGGACCAGGGTGGGGGTGTAGATGTGTGAGCCGAGATGGGTGGGCGCCCCGCCAGCCCCTCTGTTCATCCTGGAGCCCGCTCAGTGTCTGGCAAAGATGGGGGCCAGGAAGGAGGGTGTGTGGGGTGAGGGAGTCACGGGGTCAGAAAAAAGAATAGCAAGGACTCAAGGACTGGGGGCAAAGGACTCAGAGAGAGGAGGGGAGGACAGGGAGAAAGTATTGAAGGTTCCGAGGGCCCACGTGGAGAACAAGTGTCAGGAAGTGCCTGTCTGGGCAAGGACAGGGGGCCATATCAGCAAGCAGGCCAGCGCTGAGCAGTCAGCAGGAGACACGGGGCATCCACGCGGCCATTTACAGCTGCCCAAGGGGCCGGAGCAGAGTTGACTGTGCTAGGAGAGCTCGCAGCAAGGCTCCCAGCGTGAGCCAGGACAGGGGAGTGACACGGTGAGGGACGGACCGGCGAGTTGATCTGGAGAGAGCTAGGATACCACCAACGGGATGGCGGGATCCTCCAGACCGGGACAGAGCTGCTAGTCACACGTGGCTATTCATAATTATGATGATGAAACGCCAAAAGTCATCCCAAAGGGCCACCTGTGACACCACTGGCATAGACCCTCTTCCCAGGGGGATGCCAACAACACATATAAACTGCCCACTCCTTAGGGGCTCCTGGCCTACCACCCCACTGGTGAGGAGCCCGGGATCTGCAGCCAACACTGTAACTCTGAGTTCTCCCCCTTGGCACTGCTGACAATCTGGCCCAGATAATTTTCTGAGTGAGGCTGTCCCAGGCACGGTGAGGTGTGGGGCAGCACCCCTGGCCTGGCCCCACTAAATGCCAGGAGGCTGTCAATCATGACAACCCAAAGTCATCACTCAGGGACCCATGGATTGACAACCACTGCACTAAACAGAAATGATGTAACTCTGGGGTGAGAAGGGGTCTGAGCAGGATGTCTCCAGACACTGGGGCTCCCCGAGGACCTGGTGGTGGCGAGGGATCCAGGGGACTCAGGTTGGCCCTGATGTTCCAACAAGAGAGGTCAGTCCAAGAGAACCAGGGCTCAGAGATGAGGGGACTGGGGGACTGGGGAGAAGCCCTCATGGGGTGGACGGGCCTTAGACACCAAGTTGGGGGAGAAACCAGAGGCCAGAAGGTTCTGGAACACCAGATACATAAAGGCCGGGAAAAGTGAGGGCACTTTCAAAAGACTTTAACAGATGAGGGGGCAGGGCTGGAGAATAGAAGCAAGGCAGGATCCAGGCCTGGAGGCCTGAAATCCTGGGGAGAAGGAGCAGCAGGAGGGCTGAGGGGTGGGTACGTTCCCAAACAGGGAGCAGTACATGGGGTCCAACGGATTTCAGGAGCCCAAAGGCAGGATAATTTCTGAGGAACCTAATTCATGAGCTGGGACCAGGGAGTAGGGAGGGCCTCGACATAGAGACAGGCTGGGGTGAGCGATCAGAGCTCTGAGCCCTAAAGCAGGGCAGAATGTGAGCACTAGATAAAGTGCACCGGGGTGCTGAAGGGCTGTGCAGGGTTGGCCAGCTTAGCCTGGAAGAACGGCGCTGAGAGACTCCACTCCAAAACAAGGAGGCCCAAGGCTGGCGTTCTGTTCCAGCTGGGGACTGGGGAGAGAGAGGGGACCCAGGAGGTCAGGAGCAGCGACAGTGTGGCCTAAGGCTGGGAGGGAGTTTTGCGTTCTGGAGCAGGTAGCCCTTGTCGGGGACGGGGCCAGAGGGCTGTGGGAGCCAGCACGGTGGGTCCCCAGGACACTGGACACAGAGAGCTAGGAGCCCAGCAGCGGTCCAGGTATCCAGGCTCGGATTTGCCTGGAGCTCCGGTAAAGGGTCTGGCGGCCCAAGTGAGGTCTGCAAACTTAACTCCTGCTGGACGTGTGGGAGAGGCAGGTCCTGAGGCCCAGGGAGCAGAGACCGAACCACAGGAAGGGGCATCCCGGCCGGCAAAGGCCGGGGCCCTAGGGAGGCGGGAGGCTGGGCGGGAGGTCAGGGCCCCAGCCGTGAGGCTGAGCTGGGGGAGACCAAGAGCCCAGGAGAAGAGCTGGGCCCAGGGGGAGGCCAGGGGCCCGGATCCACGCACCGTAGGGTTGCCCCTGCAGATCGTACTGCTGCATGCGGTACACGGTGAACTCGTGCGCCGCATCGGCGGCGGGCAGCGGTGGTGCGACGAGCAGCAGCACCGCGGGCAGGAAGACGATGAAGCCGAGAGGCAGGCACGACGCCTTCAGCATATTCTCCAGCACCTCGCCCGCTTCCTCCAGCATCCTGGCCTGCGACGGGGCCGCGCGGGGCGGCGGCGGGGTCGGGACGGCGGTGGCGGTGGCTCCCGCGGACTCACCTCGGCATGGGTAGGCGCCGGGGTCCTGCGGGCGCCGCGCGGGGCAGCCCGCGCCCGCCCCGGGGTCCTGCCGGCACCGCCGAGGGCCGCCTGTCCGCCGCGCTGCCTACTGGGAGTTGTAGTCTTCCCGGCTCTTGGAGCCACATGGGAGTTGTGGGCCCATTCTGTTACTCCCTAATAAAGCTGTGGTGGACTGTCGGCTAAAGTTCCGCTTAAGCTCCAAGTGAGAAAATACGGAGACTTTAAAACAAACTATTAGCAGTGTAACTTACTGAAACCCTGTTTTTGCCGTGGGAGAAAGGCGAGGGACGAGAGAAAAGAGGTTGTACAGGAGGTGACCTTGCGACCCGGAAGAAAGTTAGAAATAAGGAAGAGAGGGGCGGACCTGTTGCGCTAGGACTCCTGGGAATTGTAGTCTCGAGCAAGCACAAGGGATCATGGGAGCCGAAGTCTTCCTGGCAGATGTCTGGGAAAAAACACTTAAAACTCCCAAAGAATATAGATTTTAAATTGCCTGAGGGCAAAGACTTGTGTTTGCTTTGTACACTGTTGTATTCGTCGGAACTTGACCCAAGGCCTGGCACACAACGGGTGGGTTATATAATTTTTGGATAAATGAATGAAAGAAGAATCAAAAAATCATGACAGGTTCCTAAAAGGGGATGTCGCAGTGGATTATGGGACCTGTAGTCTGCAACCTGGCGTTGTGCTGGGGTTGATGATATAATTATTTATACTTAGGCTTAATTATATTGGGGCATACTCATAGTAAAAAAGTAACTCGTTGATAATCAGAAATTCAAATTCTACTGAGTGTCTTAAATTAATATTTTCTAATCTGCCCACCCTAAGAACCCAATTGTCCCTGGGTCAGAGGCCTTAAGGGTCATCAGTAACTCATACCCTCTGTACGGATGAGAAGGTTGAGGCTATAGGGTGCAGAACACAATGGCCCTAGCCCCTAGGCTCTGGTACTGTTGCCTAAGGAGTTGAGCCTCCCTTCTGTCCCAAGTGAGAGGAGGCAGTTGTGTTGACTAATAACATGAGTTCAAGTCCTAGCTCCTCCACTTCCCAGCTGTGTGACCTCGGGCAAGTCTCTTCACCTCTCTGAGCCTCCATTTCCTCAACTGCCTGCCGAATACGATGATAAATAATCAAACACTCTTCCCAGGCTACTCAGGGGTGTGTGAGGATTCAGTAAGATAGTTCACGTGAATGCACTTTGAAAGGATGAGGTGTACATGAAGTGCTCAATAAATGCGGGTATTACTAGAATGCACCAAGCTCATGCAGCCTTGGAGCTGCTGCATCTTCTCTTCCTGCAGAACCCTCACAGACCCCTCCTGCTTTCTGCATGGGTAGGCTCTTACCAAAAATAACATTGGACTCTTAGTTTGGTGTTTGTCACCCACACCAAACTGTGACCTTTGTGCAAGCAGGTGCCAGGTTGTTCATAGCTGCAACCCCAGTGCCCAGAATAGAGCCTGACACACAGTCATTAAGTGAATGAGTGAGTGAATAAATGAGTCATGAACACCCTAACACACCAGCCCATCCCTCCCAGCTATGTCACCTGCTTCTGGCCATCCCCAGGTCTCTCCAGGCGGGGGGAGGCGGGGGGGTCCCAGGCCAGAGGAGTCCAGAGTGGCTTGGCAGGGCAGGGAGAGGGGCGAGAACTCATTCTGGCCCAAGTGATCTTCATCAGCAAATATTTATTATCTGCTTCTCCATCTACCCCTGCTCCTCCCAGCCAGGCTATGAACAGGCAACACACACACACACTCACCCAGAGACAGAGCAAGAAAGGGGCCTGAATCTGGCTCAGATAACGAGACTTGGATCTTAAGGCTACCCATGCCACCTCCTCCCCTGAGCCTTGGTTTTTCTGTCTGTAAAATCGGGAGTTTCAACTAATCCTGCTTTGTGGAGGTGAAACCTTGGAAACCAAAGAATAACTTGAAACATTCATTCTTAGTTTTCCAAAGAGGGGAGGAACTGATATTCATTCATTCATTCATTCATTCATTAAAAAGGCAGTAACGACCAGGGATCAAGAAGTCACCTGTCTGAGTCTGAATCCCAATTCTGCCTCTTCCCAGCTGTGTGAACTTATGTGTTACCTAACCTCTCTGGGTCTCAGTTTCTCCATCTGTAACATGAAGTTAATAACAGTATCTGCCTCCTGGAGGTTTTGCAAGGATTAAATAAATTAACACACAGGTCATTAGAACAACTGAGTAGTCTTTAAGGCTTCATTGTTATTATGCATATATCTATGTTACCAAAAGCAAGTTCATTCACAGCGAGGACAAACAAACCAAAACTTTGGGAGTTGGAGCAGAGAAAGGTTTACTGCAGGGCCATGCAAGTAGACCAATGACTCATGCCTCATAAACTCATACTCCCCAAAGGGTTTCAGCGAAGCAAGGTAAGACAGGGACGTGGTTGATTGTTGCAGACTCTTTAGGGTTGGAATCCTTTGTTCTTGCAGCTGGCCTCGAAGGACAGATGTTCCTATAACCTCCAATGAGACAAATGTTATTCTCTGTTCTGCAACTTTTTACCTCTGTATGAATAGATTCAAGTTTCAGAGCCTTGAGGACAGGCTCTCCTGTATATTTCAGGCTATAATGCAACATTCTTGTACAAAAGGTGCAGAATCAGCATGACAGGCAACAGGGCACAAAGGTGAAAGTAAGAGGAACAGATCTAATAGGGAGTCAGATTTGTTCTTCCCTGTTACAAAAACACGCTTCCCAAGTGGTGCAATGGTAAAGAATCCACCTGCGAATGCAGGGGACAAAGGAGACACTGGTTCGATCCTGGGGTCTGGAAGATCCCCTGGAGGAGGAAATGACAACCCACTCTAGTATTCTTGCCTGGAAAATTCCACAGATAGAGGAGCCTGACGGGTTGCAGTCCACGGGATCACAAGGAGTCAGACACGACTGAGCACTGCGCACAGCACATTACACAAACATGCACAGTTTGAGAGCCTTCATATTCCTTGCCTTATCAACATCCCAAGAGGGCAGGAGATAGCAGTATCTCCATTTTACAGATGAGGAAACTGAAGCCCGTGGTGCATGGCAGGGCTGGGGAACAGCAATGGGTCACAGACACCTGAGCCACCTAAGAGCAGAGGACTGCATTCATGAGGACAGCTCCACCTCAGTTAGGGAGGTGGGGAATAAGGAGGTGAAGAGGTTTCAGTGGAAGGCATGCTGCTGGAACCAGTTATACCAGAGCTCTAGTTCATGGAGCACCTCCCATCTGCTGGGTCCCATGCTGTGTTTGGGACACAGCAGTGACCCAAACACTGTCACTAACTCCCCTATCATGGAGCTCAAAATCCGGGGGAGAAGGTGGATGTGTGACCAGGTGTGATTGGAGCTGTGATGGAGATGCATAGGCAGATGTGTGAGCCTGGAAGAGGGCTAAGGAAGAGGAGAAATCAGGGAGATTTACTGGAGGAGGTGATGCTGAAGCTGAGACCTGAAGGATGCACAGGCCACTCTAGTGGGGTTAACAAAGACAGGTGCAAAGGTCCCAGATGGGAAGGAGCAGCAAATAGTCCAGTTCAGTCAAAGCAAAGTGTGACACTCACAGGGAGGAGGGGGCCATGGGGCCAACAGGCCCAACTCACACAGGCCCGGGGTTTCAGGTCAAGAGCTTCAGGGCAGCCCGGGGTTCACTCACCCCAAATTCCGCCAAGACCCCACCCACCTTGTCACTGTTCCACCCCACACGTGGTCAGGAATCCGGAAAATATAAGAAGTATCCCAGGTTATGAGTTATCCAGGGGGCGCTCTGGGAAGGGAGAACCCACCTGCTGATGCCCAATGCAGGAGACACAGGAGACATGGGTTCGTTCTCTAGGTCAGGAAGATTCCCTGGAGAAGGGAATAGCAACCCACTCCAGTATTCTTGACTGGAGAATCCCATGGACAGAGGAACCTGGTAAGCTACAGTCCGTGGGGTCGCAAAGAGTTGGACACGACTGAGTGACTGACGCAAGCATGCAATCCTAGCTTATACATGCTTAGAACTTTCCCCTCCCTGTCCCATAGGACTTCTGTGATGATGGATGGATTCTGTGTCTGCATTATCCAAAACAGTAGCCACAAGCCACATGTCCCATCAAGCACTCAAAATGGGGTCAGTGTGACCAAATGTCATGGGCCGAATTGTGTCTCCTCCAAAATTCACGTCTCAAAATCCTAATTCCCAACACCTCAGAAGAGGCCCTTATTTGGAAATAGGATTTTTATAGGTCTAATTAGTTAATCTGAGTCACACTGAAATAGACTGGCCCTAATCCAATAGGATTGGTGTCCTTATGAAAAGAGGAGGGACTGCCCTGATGGTCCAGTGGTTAAGAATCCTCCTTCCAAAGAGATATCATGTGTCATCCCTTACATGTGGGCTCTAAAGAGAGATGATACAAATGAACTTACAAAACAGAAAGAGACTCATAAAGGACAAACTTATGGTTGCTGGTTGGGAAGAATGGGGGAAGGGATAGTTAGGGAGTGTGGGATTGACATGTACTCACTGCTACACTTAAAATGAATAACCAACAAGGACCTTCTATTAGCACATGGAATCCTGTTCAACTTATGTGGCAACCTGGATAGGAGGGGAGTTTGGGAGAGAATGGATACATGTAATGGATGGATACATATATGGATACAAATGGATGAATACATATATGTATGGCTGAGTCTCTTCCCTGTTCACCTGAAACTATTGCAATGTTGCTTGTTATTTGGTTATACCCCAATACAAAATAAAAAGTTGAAAGAATCCACCTACCAATGCAGGGGACCTGTGTTTGATCCCTGGTCAGAGAACTAAGATCTCACGTGTTGCAGGACAACTAAGCCAGAACACCAAAACTAGAGAAAGCCCTTATGCCACAAAGAAGACCCAAAGCAGCCAAAAAAAAAAAAAAAAGAGTTGAGAATTTGGACACAGATGTGCAGGCAAACAGAACCCATGTGAAGATGGAGGCAGAGATGTGGGTGATGCGTCTACAAGCCGAGGGATGCAAGACGGCCAGCGAACCCCCAGGATCCACAAGAGAGGGCTCAGAGGAGCCAAGCTTGCTGGCACCTTGACCTCAGACTTGCAGCCTCCAGAGCTGTGAGCAAAGACATTTCTGTTATTCAAGCACCCCCCTCCCCAGTCTGTGATACTTGGCCACCGAAGCGCTGAGAAATGCACTGAGAAACTGAATTTTGAAAATTCATTTTAATTTTAAGTAGCCACATGTGGCTAGTAGCTGCTTTATTGGACAGCACAGTCAACACATCCATCATGCCATCCCCTATCCTGCAGGGTAGGAATGGAGGCTCAGAACAGAGCTGTCCCTTCTGGAGTGGCAGACAGGATGCTGCCGCAAGGACTTGGCAAGACGGAGGCAGAAAGACCCGTGGGCACTGTCTGGGCTGGGTGGATGGAGACAGAGAACTTCCCACTAGCCAAAAGTGGCTACATTCAGAAGGTGTCCCCCTGTAGCACTGTGTGATACCATTGCTGCGAGTCCTGTGGACTGCTTAAATTCGAACGCATTCTAAGTCAGTTTCTTCAGTCCCGTTGACCTCTTACTGAGGGCTCAGTAGCCATACGGGAGGGAGGGTTCCCATACTGGGAAACACGGATGTAGAACATTTCCACTCTCGCCGGATGTTTCTTGGACACACTGATGCCTGCTCGCCACAGCAAAAGCACTGAGCGAGTACCGACAGCCTCCTGCAGTGAGTTCCGTCTGCCATCAGCCCATTTTACAGATGGGGAAGGGAGAGGCAGTTAGTGCTAAAGCATCTCCCTCTCTGTGGGACTCCAGACTGAGTCCCAAAAGATGCAGAAGCCAGAGGTGGGGGGAGGAGGCTGCCCAGAACCCAAGATGAGAGATAGGGCAGGCAAAGGGGAAGTGAACGGGAAGGGGTGGGTGTCAGTGTCACCGCCCCCACCCCCTCCTAGGAGCCTCCCAAAGTTTACACCCACCTTCAACAGAGTGGATCAGTCACACACATGTGTGCACAAGCACACACCCTCAGACAAGAGGCTTGCCACACGCAAGGATATCTGTGCACACCAGCGCACGCTGCTCACCAGCACAACTTGCTCTGCCCTCGACCTCTCTACCCCTCTCTTAACACACACTTACAGTCTCACCCACACCAAACCCCTTGCTGTCACAACCACACCCCCCAGCACACAGACCCATGGTGCTGCCTGGCCACTGGCCCAGCTCCAGAAGACCCACAACCCTCATACATTCCCCTCACACCAGCTGTGAATGAGGGACCGCACCATTTCATCCCACCACTGAATTTCCTGTTCCCAGGGCATCCACCCACTCCCCCCCAGCCCACCCCCACCGAGGCCCAGAGAGGGGCTGGGACTTCCTGAGTCACACAGGAGAGGGGCGCACACAGCAAACCCCTTGATCTCCAGTTCAGCGCGCTCTCGGTTCCAACCAGCCATTGCCTCCCGCTCCACAACCACTATGGGAGATCCACTTGGTGCCAGCAGCCTCAGGAGGCTTCCGGGAGCACCGCGGGGCCCTGGGATGCAGGCCCCTGGCGGCTAACCGGTTCCTTCCTCTTCTTCAGGCCCGACTGCAGCATCCCTGCACGGGAATCGAGGCTGCTGAATCACCACCCCGACCTTGGGTTCAGACACTCCGCACGCTAGAGACACTGGTCAGGGGCTCCCGCATCCGGAAGCTGTGCGATCGAGAACCCCGAAAACTGTCCCTCGGCCTCAGTGAGCTGTCGGTGTTGGAGGCTGCAGAGTGAGCCTCGACGGCCTGAGCCAGGCAGTCCCCAGGCCCTCGAAGCCCTAGCCGGAGACACGCGCCGCACAGGAAGCCCACCACGGCCCGGCACACCTCCCGGCTGCGGAAGGAGTAGATGATGGGGTTGACCGCCGAGTTGAGCACGGCCAGCGCCAGGATCCAGTCCATGCCCCGCAGGTACTCCTGCGCCCAGACGTTGGAGCCGAAGATGTCAGCCAGCAGCAGGCCGAAGAGTGGGCCCCAGCACACCACGAAGGCCACCAGGATCATGAGTACCGTCTTGAGCAGCCGGCGGGCCTTGCGGCGCGCCGGGGTGCTGGGCGCCTTCTGCCCGTTGGCGCGCACCACTCGGAAGATGGCCCCGTAAAGCATCATGATGGTGGCCAGGATGCAAGCGAAGACCACCACGCAGAAGAGGATGTAGTCCTTGGAGTAGAGCGGGAGGAGACTGGAGCAGCGCTGGAAGGCGCACACGCAGTTCCAGCCGAGCAGGGGCAGCAGGCCGAGCAGCGCGGCCAGCAGCCAGCACAGCCCGATGAAGCTGCACACGCGGCCCCGCTTGGTGGCCCCGCTCTCGGCCACCGGCCGCACCATGGTGGCGAAACGCTCGCCGGCCGTGAAGAGCAGGCTGAAGGTGGAGGCGGCCAGCGCCATGAAGAGCAGGCCCTCGCGCAGGAACCACTGGGACGGCGCCAGGCGGAAGGTGTGCGCGCCCGACAGCAGCACGTTGGCCAGGTACGCGGCGCCGGTGAGCAGGTCGCTGAGCGTGATGTTCACCAGGCAGTAGTAGACCCAGCGCCGCGAGCGCATGCGGCTGGCGATGGCCACCAGCACCAGCAGGTTCTCCAGCACCACCAGGCAGCTCACGGCCACGAACAGCCCTCGCAGCACCCCCAGGCCGGCCTCCTCCGCTCCGGCGCGCCCCGCCAGCCGCCCCGAGTGGTTGTAGTGCAGGACGATGAGCCGGCTGTGCCCGCCGGCCGCCAGCAGCTGGCAGGACTCGGGGTCCCCCGTCGGGGTCCCCGTGGCGTTCATTGCGGTCCCCCTCCCCGAGGGCAGACTGAGGCCCCGGGGTGGGGTGGTTCGTTCGCCCCAGGCAGGGTGGAGCCGCTAGCCTGGCCCGGCCTTGGTTTCCTGTTATTTGAAATTTCCTGTTATGTTCAAGGTACCCCCCTGGGTGGGGGTGAGGCTGAGATGGGGAGGGGCATCCAACGGTCGGCTCCCATCCTTACTCCCAGAGGGCAGGGCGCTGCGGTCAACCCCTGCCGCCCCCTTCCGGTCCTCGAAAGCCCATTGAGGGTGGGGTGCCCGCCCCCACCCCCTCAATCCCTCTAGAGGGTGGATAGCAGGCTCCTTTGTGGCACCCAGGCTGGACGACTCTCCCGCCCCCACCAACAACTCCTTGCAGGCTGGTCCAACTGTTCCATCACCTGCTCCTCAACCTCCCCAGGCCCGCCTGGCACACAGTAGGTGCTAAATAAGTGTGTGCCGAGTGGCTGCACACACAGAAGCACCGCCAGCTCCCGCATCGATGGTGCAGTTTTACCCCCATTTTATCCTCACAACAGGGCCAGGACCGAACAGTTCTCAGAGGGGAAACTGAGGCCTGGAGAGGGGCATTCCCAGGGGAACCCTGCTGAAGAACACACAGCGGGGAGGTGAACCCCATGCACCCACACACCCACGCGGGTCTGGATAGGGGGGACCCTCCTTACCTGGGTTTTCTGTTATTTTCCAGCCCCTGAGCTGACCTTGCTAGCAGCAAAGCCGCAAGGAACCCCCACCCAGGGCAGCGCCTCACCTCTGGAGGAAGGAGAGGTTCACAGAAGTGGGGAGCTCACACCCGAACTGCTCAACCTCCCTCGGACTGACTCAACCTGAGAAGGTTGAGGACCGAAGTGTGTGGGGACAAGTGGGGGAGAGGAAGTGGGGGGTGATGTGTGGAGTGATGCTGGGGGAGCCTGAGGGGGGAGGCACAGGTATCTGAGGGTCTCCCGTAGCCCCCCTGAGTGGAGGATGGGCAGGACGTGGGGCCTGAGGGCAGCCCAGGGCTTGGGGCCCCGCCCTGCAGCCCTCCCCTGAGTTCACTGTTCAGCTCTGGAGCAGGACAGTTCCAGGGATGGGAGGGGGACTGCACTCCAGAGGCAGCCACATATAATCACTGGAGGTGACCAAGCAGAAACAGATCTGAGGTGGGAAGGGGGTGGGAGGAGGGGCTATGCAGGCAGGTGGGGAGAGCGAGGAGGGCACGAGCAGTGAAGGCTTTGCTCAGATGCTACCCTGTGCAGTAGGACCACCGAGCCCCAGTCCCAGCCTCACAAGGGACCCCCGACCCAGGCACACTCAGAGAGAGACACATGCATAGTCTGAGCCTGGACCCTGGACTGAACGTTGACCCCAGGCTGAATCCTGACCTTGGTTAAGCCTACAACCATAGGCTGACTCCACCCCTGACCCCTGACCCTTGCTGAGACTTGACCCTGAACTGAGCTCTGATTGAAAGCTAAGCCCTGATCCTATTGAACCCCAACCCTGACTAAACCCCATCCCCAGGTGAGCCCCTGACTCAGCCTAGAAGAGCAAAGAACTAGACTGAAGTGTTATGAGAGAGCAGGGTTTGACTAAATTGAGGCCAAGCTGTCCAACTGTGGTGACCTTATGCCATGAATTACCTGCTGCTTAGGTGAAAAGTCATATGTGCATTATAACTTATTTAAACTTACTATTATCCTTATGTTACAGAAGAGCAGTCCCCCTTCAGAAATTCATCCTGAAGACACAGCTCTAACAATACCCAAGTGAGTATGGAGAAGGTTATTCATTGTTATTTGTAAATGCAAAATATTGGAAGCAACCCACATGTCTGTATACAGGAGAGAGACTGATGTATTACACTGCACTTCAGAGTGGAGTACTACACAGCCATGAAAAAGAATAAGGTTCATTTCTGTGATGGAATGGGGTGATTTCCAGGACATATTGTTAAGTTGAGGGGGAACAAGAGTATATAATATGTTACCTTTTGTATAATAAAGAAGAGGGAATAAAATATCCACATATTTGCTTGTTTTTGCAAAATGAAAGGTAAAGCAAGAATCAATCAAATTGGTTACCTACAAGAGTGACTGGGATTGAAATTTAAGAAAGGAGGGGATAACATCCTTTGTATTTTCCTTTTGCTACAATTTTTAAACTGTTGTTGCGTTCTATATTCAACGAAAATTTAAATCAACAGCAATGGAGGACAAAAGCTTTAAGATGGAATATAGAGACATCTCTGGTGGTCCAGTGGTTAAGACTCTGCACTTCTGCTGCAGGGAGCATGGGTTTGATCCCTTGTTGGAGAACAGAGATCCCACATGCATGCAGTGCAGCCAAAAATGAAATAAAATAAAAGGTGGGATATAAGTAGAAAACAAATGAACTGAATGATATTTTAAATGAAAAACATAACTACCCAGAAATAGAAAAGAACAAACCTACACAACTTGTGGACATGGTACTGATTCTAAAGACAAAAGGAACTGCAAAAAAAAAAATTTAAACTTGGTTCAGTACAGTTGTGTGTTCCAGAGTGGCATAGGTATAGTGATTCTGAAACTCTCATGTGTATTATGGGACTGAGCGAACTAGCAAGTGTGTTGATATTATTAAGAATCGGATCTTTCGTGGGGGAGAAAGAAGGTGCAAAGATAAAATGGAAGAATCCCATGGGAACAGAAAGAGATTAAAGTATCCGTGTGGACTTGATAGTTAAACAAAAATCTACTTCCTAAGTCTGTCCACTGAGACAACCCAATAGGAATGAGTGCACCTAGCACCTAGATCTTGGCTTCTAAATATCATCCCCTCAGAAAGGCGGGGAGGGGAATGCAGGACTCTTGGGAGAAATGGCAGAATCCTGGAAGTATACAAGGTGAGGCTGGAATCTTTTGGTGCATCAAAGAGTAAGGAAGGGCTCCCAGAAGGATGGGACCCATCGGAGAGATACAGGCTGAACAAATCTTGGACAATTTGATTGTGAACCATTGTTGTTCAGTCACTAAATCGTGTCACCATGAACTGAAGCATGCCAATCTTCCCTGTCCTTCCCTTTCTCCCAGAATTTGCTCAAATTCACGTCAATGGAGTCAGTGATGCTATCTAACTATCTCATCCTCCTGCCTTTAATCTTTGCCAGCATTGGGGTCTTTCCAGTGAGTCAGCTCTTTGCATCAGGTGGCCAAAGTATTGGAGCTTCAGTTTCAGCATCAGTCCTTCCAGTGAATATTCAGGGTTGATTTCCTTTGGGATTGACTGGTTTGTTCTCTGTGCAGTCCAAGGGACATTCAAGAGTCTTCTCCAGCATCATAGTCGGAAAGCACTGATGAGTGGTCTTAAAATCATATAGACAGAAAATAGGATGGTGGATGCAGGGGCAGGGGAGGAAGAATTCAGATTTAGTGTTTAATGAGAAGAGAGTTTCAGTTTTATAAGGTGAAAAGAAAGAGTTCTGCAGATAGAATGTGGTGGTGACATTTGCACACATTACAAATGTATTCATTCAGTCCTACCTCTGAAATGGATGCTCAACATGTTCATTTATGTTATATTTATTTTACCACAGTAAAAAAACAATTTTGAAGGGACTTCCCTGGTGGTCTAATAGCTAGGACCCCACGCTCCCAATGCAGAGGGCCCAGGTTTCATCCTTGGTCAGGTAACTACACCCCACATGCCACACAACTAAGACCCGGTGCAGCCAAATAAATACATATTTTTTAAAAATTAGAAAAAAGGAATGATCTTTCCGAATGATCCAGCAATTCCACTCCCAGGCATTCACTCAAAAAGAGTTAGAAAAAGATCACCATTTGCTCATTAGCCCAGCAATAATGGACCCAAAGAAGACTGATCAGTGGAGAGCTTCCCTGGTGGCTCAGAGGTAAAGAATCTGCCTGCTAGTGCAGGAGATACCAGTTTGATCCCTGGTCCGGGAGGATCCCATATGCTGAGGAGCAGCTAAGCCCGTGCACCACTCCTATTGAATTTGGGCTCTAGAGCTAGGGAGCCACAGCTTTCGAAGTCCAAGTGCCCCAGATCCTGTGCTCCACAATAAGAGAAGTCACTGCAATGAGAAGCCCAGCACTGCAAGTAGAGCGTAGCCCCCATTCGCCGCACCTAGAGAAAGCCTGTGCTCAGCAACAAAGACCCAGCACAGTAAAAAATAAATGCATCAGTGGATGTTAAAGTGATTGGGTGGCAGTTTAAAGAGAAGAAGTAATCTCAAAGTATGTTCCTACAGATGACTTAGCAATTACAAATGCCTTACTTGGAACCCTTACTAAGAAGTGAATAGCTTCTTAGCAATTACAAATGCCTTACTAAGAAGTGAATAGCTTCTTAACCAAGCCATCCAGGTGAACACACTGGGAATGAGGACAAAATGGGCTTTTGTGGGCCTCCTGATATGAGGCACGAGGAGGACACATTGCTTCTGGGATATTCCTGCCAAACACAGACCACCTGCATTTGATCATGGGAGCCATCAGACAAACCCACACTGAGGGACAAGGTCGTAACAGCTATAAAGTGTGTGTGTGTGTGTGTGTGTGTGTGTGTGTGTGTGTGTGTGCGCGCACACACGCTATGTCACTTCAGTCCTGTCCAACTCTTTTGAGACCCCATGGATCGTAGTCCACTAGGCTCCTCTCTCCCTGGGATTTCTCAGGCAAGAATACTGAAGTGGGTTGCCATTTCCTCCTCCAGGGGATTTTCCCCACTCAGAAATCAAACTCACATCTCCTCATCTCCTGCATTGGAGATAGATTCTTTACCACTGAGCCACCTGGGAATCCTGAAAGGTATTAAGGGACAACAACAGCAACAACGAAAAGCCTGAAGTTGACTCAGAAGAAAGGAGATCACGGATACATGGAATTATGTGCAATAAGTGATCCCCGACTGAATACACCACTGGTGGAGAGTGAGGGGTGGGGAGGGGAGCGTTGCTATATAAGACAATATTAAAACAACTTGTGACACTTTCATACGGGCTGTATATTAGATTCTATTATTGTCTCAGTGCTAGATTTCCTGAATTTGACCATCCTGGTTACTTAACAAGAGGTGTTTTTTTTGTTTGCAGGAAATACATGGGTTTTTGTTTTGTTTTTGAGTCAAAGTGCATGATGCCGCCAGCTTACTGTCAAATTATTTAGAAAAGATTAAGAAAAAGAACAAAATTATTTTGTGCATATTCTTTAGGGAATAGATTATATACTTTTAGATTATGATTATAGAGAAATGTAAAGCAAAAGATTAACTGTGGGAAGCTCTAGCTCAGGGGTGGGCAGACTTTTTCTGCAAAGAGCCAAACTAACAATCTTTGGTGTTGAGGGCCAGACAATCTCTGTCACAGTGACTCGGCTGTCATGAAGAAAGCTGCCCCCAACGATGTGTAAATGAATGGATGTGGTCATGTGCCAATAAAACTTTATTTACAAAGCAGGCTCAGAGTACGTAGTGAGCCATGCTGACCTAGAGGAAGCCTTTATGGGGATTCATTATCATCATCTTGCAACTTCTGTAGGCCCGAAATATTTTCAGAGTCAAAAGATAAGTGAAGAAAATGTGGATTTCTTAACTTTGTGGTCAGGCGATGGTCTCTAAATATCAAGAGGAAGCAAGGGGACCTCCCTGCTGGCCCAGTGGATAAGACTCCGTGCTCATCTCAGGGAGCCCAGGCTCGATCCTTTGTCAGGGAACTGGATCCCACATGCTGCAGCTAACTTAAGACCCAATATAGCCAAGTGAACAAAAGTAATACGTTAATTTTTTTTTAGAAAAAAAAAGGAAACAGGGCTCCTTGGGGAAACTACTGTATCCAAGGCTGGAGATGTGAAGTATGAGATAATCAGAAAGCGTCTCACTATGCCAGAACTATGAGCTCTTAAGACCACTGCGTCATATCACAGGAATTAGGGGCCAACCCGCAGAGGCTACCATTGGCCGGAGAAGGAAAATAGCAGAGATATCACCTTGCAGAAAAATGTCCATATTGTCAAAGCTATAGATTTTCCAGCAGTCATGTATGGATGTGAGAGCTGGACCATAAAGAAGGCTGAGCACCGAATTGATGCTTTAGAACTGTGGTGCTTGAGAAGACTCTCGAGTGTCTTGGACAGCAAGGAAATCAAACCAGTTAATCCTGAAGGAAATCAACTCTGAATATTCTTTAGAATGACTGATGCTGAAGCTAAAGCTACAATCCTTTAGCCACCTGATGCGAGGAGTCGACTCATTGGAAAAGACCCTGATACTGGGAAAGATTGAGGGCAGGAGGAGAAGGGGGTGACAAAGGATGAGATGGTTGGATGGCATCACTGACTCAACGGACATGAGTTTGAGCAAACTCTGGGAGATAGTGAAGGACAGGGAAGCCTGGCATGCTGCAGTCCATGGGGTCACAATGAGTCGGACATGACTAAGCAACTGAACAACGAAGGGAAGAATAAGATGTACAGTGTGTAGAAACACATCTAATGTTACATCCATGAGTTCATAGTGACACGAAGAAGAAAATAAAACCCTTTGGTGATCTTTCGTGGCTATTAAGGAACTAACTCATTATGAAAACTGCTAAAGAAAATCAAGAATCAGACACTAACCTTTTCTTTCCTGCACAGCTTTTATTTCTGGATAACCAATTACTTGATAGGGGAAAGATATTTTGATCATACTACATTAAATTTTTTTAATCGTGGTAAAATACATGTGGCATTATCACTTTAACCATTTTTAAGTGCACAAAGTGGCTTTAAAAACATTCATATTGTCTTGCAACCACCACCACCACCATCTCCAGAGCTTTGTCATCTTCCCAAATGGAAACTCTGCCCCCATGAAACATTGATTCCCTCTCCCCCTCCCCCAGTCTCTGGCCCCACCATCTACTTCCTGTCTCTGTGGATCTGACTCCTCTAGGGACCTCCTGTGAGTGAAATCAGCCAGTGTGTATCCTTCTGTGTCTGGATTACTTCACTGAGCACAAGGTCCCCAAGGTTCATGCATGTTGTAGCGTGTGTCAGGATCTCCTTCCTCGTTGAGGCTAAATCACATTTCATTGTATGGATGGACCATATTTGTTTAACCATCCATCTCTCAATGGACATTTGGATTGCTTCCTCCTCTTGGCTATTAGAAATAATGCTGCTGTGAACATGGGTGTACAAATATCTCTTCAAGACCTTGCTTTCAGTTCTTTTGGGTGAGCTGGGTTGTTAAATAGAAAAATTCCAGGCAATAAATGCAGAAGAAATTGCAAGTATTCGAAGCCACCATTTTTGCAACCCTGAATGATGTATGTAAGTGATGATCATCGGTGGCCACTAAGATTATTAGGAGAGAGAAATTTCTCAATGGGAGAGTCACAATGGATGAGTCAGACTGATGCCCCCTGAACCCACTGGCCAATTTTAATGAGAAGAGAGAGGGACATACACGCAGACACAGATCCAACTGGCTGTTGTGCGGTTACACATCTCATGGAAAGACACAGATACACAGAGAGAACCAACGAGATGCTATGTGTCATCTGCTGGAGCTCACACCACCTAGAAAGTCTGTTCATGTATCTAGGCAGGTCATTCACAGGGATTACAGGGCACAGAGGAGCCCATTGAAACACACCTGGAAAGCAGTCCACCAGTTAGGAAGCTGAGAAACTCTACCAGACAAATGATCTCATTTATTCAACAAATAAATAGCAAAAAAAAAAAAAAAAAGGTTGAGTGATAGTTATAGGTGAAAAGCTTCTTAAGAGATAAAAAAACCAAGAGGTTTCCCAGGTGGTGCAGTGGTAAAGAATCCACCTGCCAGTGCAGGAGATGCAAGAGACATGGGCTTGATCCCTGAGTCGGGAAGATCCCCTGAAGAAGGAAATGGCAACCCACTCCAGTGTTCTTGCCTAGAAAATTCCAAGGAGACAGAGGAGCCTGGCAGGCTACAGTCCACCAGGTCCCAATGAGTCAGATACGACTGAGTGACTGAACTGAACAGCTACCAAATGCCACATGTAGGCTTTGTTTAGGTCATGACTCAAATGAACCAACTGTGAAAAAAAAAACCACAGATAGCATTTCATCATCTGTGATGAGACATTTTCCCACCAGGGACCCACCTGTCTGAGAGCAACCCTGCAGGACTCTTGCCCAAAATGCATGGCGTTAATCTTCAGACAAACCCAAATTGTGGGACTGTTCTACAAAATAACCAGGTAGAATTCTTTAAACAGGCCATGACAAAGGCTGAGGAACCATCAGCCAGGAAGGAGACGAAGATCAGGGGGTGCAGTGTGGAATCCCGGCCCAGACAGAGGGCAGAAGAGGGGAAAAACTGACCAAATTCTAGCAAGTCTAGAGGTTAAGTAATAGCAGGATGGTTGATATGAATTCCCCAGCTTCTATAACCTGGTTCATAGCATGTTACCTAAGAGGTTCACATCAGAGGAAGCTGGGTGAAGGGTGTTCTGGAACTCTGCACTATTGCTGCCACTTTTCTGTAAATCTAAAATGATTACAAAATGAAAAGCTTTAGGGAATCCCTTGGTGGTCCAGTGGTTAGAACTCTGAGATTTCACTACCAAGGGCCCTCGTTCAGTCCCTGGTGGGGAAATTAAGATCCCACAAGCCATACAGTGTGGCCAAAAAAAAAAAAAAAAGGCTTTAGAAAAGACATTTACAAGACACATGGGGAAATGTGAGTACTTACTAGATATTAAATACACAGGGATCATTGCTAACTTTTTTAGACATGTTCATGTTGCATTATACTTATTCTTTTTAGAAGTGAGTTTTGTCTTTTGTTTTTTACAATTTTGATGTGCTTTTAAGCTTTATTGGTATTGTCTTTTTGCTTGTTTTTGGCAGTGCCATGAGAGGCATGTGTGATCTTACTTCCCCCACAGGGGGTGGAACCTGAGCCCTCTCCACTGGAAGCTCAGAGTCCCTAGAAAGGTCTTTATATTCTAGAAAGATGTGAATGAAATGGTACTGTATCAGGGAAAATGAAAGTAACCAAGAGGCAGATTTCTCTGGTGACTCAGACAGTAAAGAATTTGCCTGCAATGCAGGAGATGCAGGACATGAGGGTTCGATCCCTGGGTCAGGAAGATCCCCTGGAGAAGGGAATGGCAACTCACTCTGACTTTCACTTTCAAGAGGCAGAAGGGGCAGGGAGGGAGGATAGAGAGATATGCATGGAACAGGCATGAAGAACTATCATTTATGAGATGATGGGGTTTGTGTACTAGGTTCAAGGTCAACTTAGCCTTCAGGCTCAGGGCTCACAGCACTTTCAGGGGTCCATGAGATATGTTAATTTTCATTCCCTTTTAAGATCCAAAGAGGAAAATGAATAGGCTAGTCATGAATACATAACAACAAACCCAGTCTGGATTTCATTCTTCTACCAACAGGGTTGTAAAAAATAATTTTAAATATTGTTTTATCAAGGAAGAAGCCCATGAAAGCAAAAGTGCCTCAGACTCATGAGAGTCTTAATGGCTAGTCTCCCTGCATTGGGAGGTTTGATATTTTCCATCTTACAAAGGTTTTATTTTTAAAAAATTTATTTACTTACTTGTTTACTTATTTGGCTGGACCAGGTCTTAGTTGTGGCATGTGGGATTTAGTTCCCTGACCAGGGATTGAACCCAGGCCCCATGCACTGGAATGCAGAGTCAAGCTCTGAGAAGTCCCTCCATCTTAGAAAGGTTCTAAAAAGAGTTGGCTACCTGACTCAGACTGGGAAGCAAGTTCATGTTGACAGCATGTACTTTCGCTCTAGGGGCTTCCCAGGTCGTGCTAGTGGTAAAGAACCTGCCTGCCAATACAGGAGATGTAAGAGATGAGGGTTCGATTCCTGGGTCGGAAAGATCCCCTGGAGGAGGGCATGGCAGCCCACTCCAGTATTCTTGCCTGGAAAATCCCATGGACAGAGAAGCCTGCAGTCAGAAAGAGTCAGACACAACAGAAGTGACTTAGCATACATGTGTGCACTCTTGCTATTATGGGACAAAATTTTCTTCACCTCTCTGCTCTCCAGATCAAAAAATAAACCTGTCTAATCATAAGAAAAAACATTAGACAAAACAACTAAAGGACGTCTGACAAAACACCTGCTAGGAGACGGCTGAGGTCCTAACCCAGGTACAGTATCTGGGAATATGACCTTCTTTGGAAATAGGATCGTTGCAGATACAATCAAGTTAGAATGAGGTCAGGTTCATCTAATTCAGTATGACTGGTGTCTCTCTTGTTGTTCAGTCGCTCAGGTGTGTCTGACTCTTTGTGACCCCATGGACTGTAGCCCACCAGGCTCCTCTGTCCATGGAATTCTCCAGGCAAGAATACTGGAGTGGGTAGCCATTTCCTTCTCCAGGTGTCTCTGTAAGAAGAGCAAAATTGGACACAGACATACACAAGAGGAAACGGCCATGTGAGGACAGAGGCAGAGACTGGAGGGATGCCGCCACAAGCCAAGGGACACAGAGCCACCAGAAGCGGGAAGAGACAGGAAGGACCTTCCCCTGGAGCCTCTGGAGGGAGCTCAGCCCTGCTGACACTTTAGTCTCAGACGCTGCCTCCAGAACTCTGAGAGATTACATTTCTGTGGTTTTAAGTCCCTCTGTCTGGGGTACTTCACTACTGGAGCCCTGGACAAGCCACAGAGCTGACCAGCACTCTTCAAAATGGTCAAGGTCATCAAAGACAAGGAGGGTCTGAGAAACCATCCCAGTGCAGAGGACCCTAAAGAGATGCAATGACAAAATGTCATGAGGGATCCTGGGTGGTGTCCCAGGACAGAAAAAGGGCATTAGGGGAAAACAGGAAATCTGAATATAGAGTAGACTTCAGTTAATAATGTTTCAATGTTTGTGTGTGACCCCATGGACTGTAGCCTGCCAGGCTCCTCTGTCCATGGGATTCTCCAGATAAGAATACTGGAATGGGTTACGATTCTCTTCTCCAGGGGATCTTCCTGACCGGGAGATTGAACCCATGTCTCCGGCATTGCAGGTGGATTCTTTACTGTCTGAGCCACCACACCATATTAATATATTAATAATATGGGAAATCAAGTGTGGTGTTTTTTTTTCTTTTCTTTTTTTTTCTAGATGTGGTTTTATAAGGCAACTCTGTATTCACAATTTTTCTATAAACCTAAGACTATTCTAAAAAATAGTTAATTTTCTAAAAATTGAAAAACAACAGACTTCCCTGGTGGTCCACTGGTTAAGATTCTGGGCATCCACTGCAGGGGGCACAGGTTCAATCCCTGGTTGGGTACCTAAGATCACCCACACTGTGCGATGCAGGAAAAAAATTTTAAAAGAAAAAAACCGTTGAATAAATAATAAAGTCTTGGCTCAGCCATCTTCAGGTGTGTAGTCTTGGTCAAATTATTCAGTTTCTCATGTGCCTCAGTTTCCTCATCTGTAAAATGGGGGCGATGGGATTTGTGCCACATGAGGCTGCCCTGAGACCAGGATACGGTGAGTAGAGTCATCATCGTCTCCATTAGAGATGGCCGGTGGCTGCTGCTGGAATTTTGGGTGAGTGGCAACAGAGGGCCAGCTAATAGGACCCCACGGTCACAGACAGAGGCTGGACTTCACTTCCTGGCTTGAAGTGCACAGTCCCACACATCTGGGTGTTCCGTGCCCTGCACAGCGGATGGACAAGTAGAACTTTTTCCTTCCTTTGCCATGTTGCTACCCTGTCCGGGACAGGAGACTTGCGACAGGTCATCGGGGGCCAGGGTTGGGGGAAGTGGGGTGTTAAACAGGACGCCCGTAAGAAACCAAAGGTCTCCAGAATGTCATTTCTTTAATGTCCACCCTGCAGGGGGCCATGCAGAAGGTGAGGGAATAAATACAGAAGGTTGTAAGATGCAGTGCTCCCGGCCTCCAGCCTGGGAAGGAAGGCGGATACCTGTGGACCCCGGTTTCCTTCATCTGCAAACCGGGGCAAGACACACTTTGAGCCAAGAGGCTCTGAAAGGGAGTCTCTTTCTCCCAAGAAAACGAAGTCCCTGAGCTCCCCAGACCTCAGGCTGGGATGGCGGCTCCTGGCCGCTAGGGGGCGCCAGATCCCTCGTCCCCGGCATGAAGGACCACTCCCCCAGTCCCGGGGCCGGCACAGAAGCCCAAAGGGTCTCTGCCCAAGAGAGGGCATACCTACAGGTGGGGGTCCTGAGAGAGCCCCACCCACTCAAGTCCTGGATCCCTTGCTCTTTCCACCCTTTCCTGCACCTTGGCCTCCTAAACGGCCACTGTGTTTTCTCTCCGAGGAGGTAAACTGAGTCGAGGGAAGGGGGATCCAGAGGCTGTCCTGACGAGGGGCGGAGAAGGAAAGGGGTAGCGACCGGCCTTCCACGCCGGCTCACTCGTGGTCCTTCCTCCACCTGGGTTTGGGGCTGGAGCGACATGGGGCATCTGGGCTGGCTGAGCGCCGGCCCGCCCCGCACCCCCTGCCCGCAGGTTCCGAGTTCGGAGCGGATCCGAGTTCGGAGCGGCGGGCCTGGGTCAGAGCAGGTTGATCTCGTCCAGGTAACGGGCCAGGACCGAGTCCCGTACGTCCTTGAAAACCTTGCGGATGTTCTGTGTGTCCGTGGCGCACGTGTAGTGGCTGAAGAGGCGGCGGGAGCGCGGGCCCTTCCTTCCCCCGTCGGCACCGTCCACGCAGCCGGCGTACATGCGGGTGTACATGTCCAGAATGAACTTCTTGGCTGCCTCCGCGTCCTGCTTGGGGCCTGGGGACAGGGGTGGGCAGTCAGAGCACGCGGCTCCTGTGGCAGGTGTGAGCCCCTCCCTCCTGGGACCAAGGTAGACTCTGGACAACATCGGGGCTGGAGGAACCATCCGCCAGGGTGCCTGCCAGCCGCCACCGTCTTTTGTGTTTCTAGCTATTCACATGACTGAGGCCCAGCCAGTAGGAGCCTCGGGTAGGCTCATGTGGGTCACATGGTCTGGAATGGACCAATGAGGCTGGTCTCTGAGACTGCACAGAACCGTGTTAAATACCCTCTCTCTTAGCTGGGCTCGGAACCTGGAGGTCCAGAGAAAGACATCCTGGGGAGATGAAAGAGAAGGGGAGGGATGGCTGCCCTGATGGGGCACACGTGGGATTTCCACCCCGCCATCTCTCACTCATATACGTATGTGTGTGCGTGTGTGTATACATATATACATACACACACGGTCACACACATATGTGAAATATATATATAGTGAGTCGAGGGCTTCTGGAACCCCTCAAGACCCGCCTCCACTGCTTACAAGTTGGGTTACCTTATCTGTTAATCCACGTAAGCTCTGAGAGTCTTGTTTCCTCATTTGTTTAAAACAGGGATCATGACAGTCCTACGCCTCCCTGAGGTGTTGTGAAGACTCAACACAATCATGTCGAGGGCTCCGTGTTCAATCAGAGAAGCTTTCAGGAGCCTGTACTATCATCATTTTGTCAGAAAGGCAGGTTCCCATAATGGTTACGACCTGCCAGCTTTGGATCCAGGAAACTTGGGTGGGAATCCTGCCTCTGCCAGTTACTAGCTGTGTGACTTTTGGCAAATGACTCTATCTCTCTGTGCTTCAGTTTCCCCATCTCTATAGTGGTGAGAAACAAGAGTGCTACTGAACAGCGATTTTTTAATAAGCATTTTTAACAAGTCAGTACATGAAGGTGCTTCCATTAGTGTTAGATGTATTAGCTGTTATTGGCTTATTATTGTTGTCATGAATATTATTTAGTAGAGAGGAGAGAAGACCGTGAGTCAGAAGTTAGCAAAGGGTGCTTCAGCCTCTGTGGCTGGGAGAAAAGGATGAGTTATGGGGGTTCCCTGCGACATGAAGGGAAACAAACCATCCTCAAAATGATCTACTTTATCCCTGTTTCCAAACTCTCCAAGTCATGGTCCCACTTCCAGAATTGCCCAGGGGATGCTCTGGGAAGATGGAGAAGAGTGTCCAGGTCACCTTCCTGGAACAAGCTGACATTTGTCACCCAGACCTCAAGTCTTGTGGGTAAGTTTGGGTGAGACTGGCCACACAGACTCTGACAGACCAGCGGTCACGCCTGTGGCTGCTACTGCTGCTGCTGCTTAGTCGCTTCAGTCGTGTCCGACTCTGTGCGACCCCATAGATGGCAGCCCACCAGGCTCCTCCGTCCCTGGGATTCTCAAGGCAAGAACACTGAAGTGGGGTGCCATTTCCTTCTCCAATGCATGAAAGTGAAAAGTGAAAGTGAAGTCGCTCAGTCATGCCTGACTCTTAGCGACCCCATGGACTGCAACCTACCAGGCTCCTCCATTCATGGGATTTTCCAGGCAAGAGTACTGGGGTGGGGTGCCATTGCCTTCTCCGCACACCTGTGGTGACATCCTCAAAACTTATACACTAAGCTCATGCTAAGGATTTCACTTACTGTGGTTGATTGTGTATTAGGATGAATACACAAAACTCACAATTTGGTGAATACACCAAATCCATGTCCACTCAGAATCTCAGAATATGACCTTATTTACAAATAGCGGGTTTTGCACATGTAATTGGTTAAGCTGAAATGAGATCACACTAGGTTAGGTCAGGTCCTAAACCCAATGACTGGTGTCCTTGTAAGGAAAGAAGAGATGGGGACATCCTTGGTGGCACAGTGGATAAGAATCCACCTGCCAATGCAGGGGGACATGGGTTCGATCCCTGGTCTGGGAAGATTCCACGTGTCGCAGGCCATCTAAGCCTGAGCTCTAGGTCCCATAAGCCACAACCACTGAAGCCCACGTACCTATAGCCTGTGCTCCACAACAAGAGAAGCCACCACAATAAGAAGCCTGTGCACCACAATGAAGAATAGCCCCCACTCCCCACAACTAGAGAAAGCCCACACGCAGCAACAAAGACCCAGCATAGCAAAAAACAAAGAAAGGAAGAAGAGAAGAGACAACAAGAAACAGGGAGAGTCACGTGGTAACAGAGGTAGAGACTGGAGACTCGCAACTACAAGCCAAGGAATGCTAAGGGTTACAGGTGACCGCCAGAAATGAGAGGGGCCTGGGACAGGCTCTCCCCCAGAGCCTCTAGAAGGAACCAACACTGCTGTCATCTTGACTTCAGACTTCTGGCCTCCTAAACTATGAGGGGGAAATTTCTGCTGTTTTCAGCACCCAGTATTAAGGCTTCTGTTACCTTCTCCCTATTTGACAGAGCGGGAAGCTGAGACTCAGAGATCTCCGGCAGAGATCAGAGATGGGTCTGGAATGCAGGTCTGTCCGACTGCACTTGGAACCCCAGTGACTCCAGGCTGAGGTGTGGCCTGAGCCAGCATCTCTCTTGGGAGCTGCTTTTGGGAAGTGAAGGGTATAGAAAGTTCTAGAACCACTCACCCCGGAAACTGGGGAAGTAGGTAGCCAGGTGGGAGGTGGGGATCTTCTCCTCCAGGATGTCGGTTTTGTTGAGGAAGAGGATGACAGAAGTGCTTTTGAACCAGGGCAGTTCCAGGATGGTCCCAAACAGGGCCAGACTCTCCTTCATTCGGTTCTGGGTTGGGAGGCACAAGCTGGTCATGGATCCAGACGGATGCTCGGCCTGAACAGGAGCCCTCCCCACAGGTGGAGATGGGGCTGGCAGCCCACCATCCAGCAGCTTGAGGCTGGGCTGAACTGGAACCATCCAGTTCCCGCCGGGCTGAGACTCAGGGCAGTGGGGCCAGCTGCCTGTGTATGCCCAAGATTGTTTTGTGCCAGTCCTGGCTGGGCTAGTGTATCCCACCCCCAAATTCATGTCCACCTAGAACTTCAGAATGAGACCTGATTTGGAAATAGGGTCTTTGCAGATGTAATTAGTTAAGAATTGGTCACACTGGAGTAGGGTGGGCTCTGACTCCAATGTCCTTATAAGAAGGGGAAATCAAAGGACTTTCCTGGTGGCCCAGTGGTTAAGATTCTGTGTTTACAATGCAGGGGGCAAGGGTTCCATCCCTGGTTGGGAAATTAAGATCTCACATGCCACACAGTATGGCCAAAAAAGTTTAAAAATTATTTTTTAAACTAGGACACAGGGAGATGGCCATGTGAAGATGAAGGCAGAAATGGGGTGGTGTCTTCTCCAGTCAAGGGGCCCCAAAGATTGTCAGCAAGCCAGAAGCTGGGAGAGCCTCGAACAGACTCTCTTTCACAGGATCAGAAGGAGACAGCCCCACTGACACCTTGACCTTGGGTTTCTTGTCTCCAGGACCATGAGACAATAAATTTCTGTTGTTTCAGCTCTACCACCCACTCCCCCCAACCAGCCCTACCTCCCAGTTTGTGGGACTTCATCACAGCAGCCCAAGCAAAGTGGGACGTGGTGTGTGGCTCGATTCAAGCAAGATCTGTGTCAAAATGACCTCAAATTGATTCTATCTCACTCAGTTTGATTCTATCTGACTCAGCCCGAAAGTACAAATTATAACACCTGACCCTTGGATCCTGAAACTGCCTATGTGAGACTTTAACCCTGAAAAGTGCGCATGTCAGAGATAATAGTGTGCCCAACCTTCAGGGTGCTCAGTTGCTTTGGTCGTGTCTGACTCCTTGTGACCCCATGGACTGTAGCCTGCCAGGCTCTTCTGTACATGGGATCTCCCAGGCAAGGATACTGGAGTGGGTTGCCATTTCCTCCTCCAGGGAATCTTCCCAAATCAGGAATTCAACCTGCATCTCCTGCATCTCTTGCATTGCAGGTGGATTCTTTACCACTGAGCCATCAGGGAAGCTGAATTAGGAGAAGAATTCATGAAAATCCTGAATAAAAACAGGACATAGCCCCATTCCCACAGCATGACCCATACTCCCAGGACAGCACACACTGTGCCTCAAGGTGTGGGAATAGGGTGGTGTGCCTTGAAGCTTGAGTATCCAACTGTGTGTGCGTGTGTGTGTATGTGTGTCCCCAGGGTCCTTGTCTCACAAATACGTGTGGATCTGTGCGTTGGGGTTCAATGGTCTGGCCACAAAAGAGTGGACGGTGAAGCTCAAAGCCACGCCAGACACACAAAGACTCCCTCAAGAGTGGCGGTAGGGTTTCCTGCTCAGTTGAGGGTCCCTGGACCAAGGAGTAAGCAAGAAGAGTAGGGGAGACGGCACCCCCACATCCCCAGTGGCACCTCACCTCTTGGTTGTTCTCCTCCAAACACTGGTCATATTCACTCAGCGAGGCCAGGTAGATGAGGGCAATCACATTCTCGAAGCAGTGGATCCACTTCTTGCGTTCTGACTTCTGGCCCCCGACGTCCACGATCCTGCGGGGAAACCACCTCCTGTCAGAGCTCAGACCCAATCAGGGACCCTGAGACATGGCATCCCAGACCCCAGTCCTGGCCGGGACATCCCACAGTCAACATTAATAGCAGCAAGAATAGATGCTAGCCACCTATGAGTGACTGCCTTTCACCCCATGGGGCAGGCATCACTATGATACCCATTTCACAGATGAGAAAACTGAAGTACAGAGAAGAGAGGGGACTATCCTGAACTGCTGTTGCACTGGGCTGCCTTCTACCCCACAGTAGGGGACAGCTGGTTGGGCACATCCTCAGCCTGCCCTGTTTTGACTGATGACCCAGGGGAAGTTGCAAAACTCAGTTTCCCATTGGCTGTGATCTGGGTGACCACGGGAGTGTCCAGCAGCCACACAGATGGGCAAGAGCCATCCCCTCTCTTTGCGTCCCAGGACAAGTGTTTGCCTCCACCCCCAGACACACCGCAACAAAAACCTGAGCCCTCCCCACTTCCTGTTGTCTCTTCTAAGAAATATGGGTTGCTGATAACAAACCCTGCGTCATTTCCCTGGGGATGCGACCATTACTCAGGCAGCAGGCAGGAAATGCCAGAAGCCTCAGAGCAAGAAGAGACTTGCCCCGATGTACAGGAGGAAAATCCAGGCTGGTGCCTGAGGCTCCTGAGTCTCAAAACGGGCCTTTCTGGTGATCCCCAGATTCCCTCAGACCCTGTGTCCAGAGTCAGATGGGGAAGGCAGCGGCTTAGAATGGGGCTCCAGAGGCTGAGACAGCTGTGAGGTTCGCTTACTCTCCAGCCTCCCAGCTCAGAGTCTCCCTTTCCTCTGAGCCCTCACCTTTGCCTTGAGAATGGACTCAAGTTTCCCCTTCTGAAAATTCCCCTCCTCCACCCAGTCTTTCCTCTGAACTTCCCCAACCACTACTTTTAATCCTAAACTTTCACCCGCTCACCCATCCACTTGTTCGTCCATCCACCCACCCCCTCATTTATCTATCTTTCCACTCACACATCTAGTCACCCATCTGTCCACATATTCACCCAACGATTCATCCATTCATCCATCTATCTATCCATCTATCCATTCATACAGCCACCCACTGATCCATCTATCCACCTACCTATCCATCTATCCATTCATCCACCCAAGCAATGGCTTCCCCGATGGCTCAATAGTCAAGAATACACCTGCAACGCAGGAGATGAAGGAGACGTGGATTGAATCCCTGGATTGGAAAGATTGCCTAGAGGAGGGCATGGCAACAGACTCCTGTATTCTTGTCAGAAAAACCCCATGGACAGAGGAGCCTGGCGGGCTACAGCTCAGGGAGTCGCAAAGAGTTGGACACGACTGAAGCGGCTGAGCACACACACTCGATATCACATAAGATACCAATCAGAGAAGCAGTAGAATCAGTCTCAAGCTGTAACTTCAAGGGGCTCTCCATCTAGTGGAGGAGATTCAAATGCAAACAGTAAATTATGAACCTTCTTGTTTCAAAAGCATGGAGCCAGGAGGGAGGGCCATTCAAGGAAATGAGAGATCACACATGAGTGGGTTGAGCACTGGAGATTCTCAGGCACACCTGCACAGCTCTCTGCCACCGTCTTGCTAAGGTCATTGAAGATTCTCTGAAGGCCACTCCCAGAAGTTGTTTGTGCCTCTGACCTTTTCTTGGTCTTTGACACTGGCCACGGCTCTGCATGGACCATTCTTGGCTGCACTGGACCCCCACACCTCTCTGTCTTCCAGCTCAGGCCCGTTTGCGCCCAGCCATCTCCCAGATGGTCCAGACTCTTCAGACCCAACCTGCCCCAAATAACTCCATCGGCTTTTCTAACACCTCCCACTCTATCACCACCACAGTGGTTTTTACCATCTACACCATCATCTTGATGGGAAACTCACAGCGTGTCTTTTTTGACTGCTTGCTCTATTTCCCAAGCTCACCCATTCTACAACAGAAACATTTCTTGCACCATTCCCTCATTTCCATCCTCATGGCCACTTGCCCAGACCCTTCCCAACCCTGTCTGCCTGGACCATGGCTCCTGCCTCCTCCTGGGTCTTCTGACACCCAGCATGAACCCCTCATTGATCACTAGAGGGATCAGCCTCTGAGCTTCCCCAGCCCCAAATCAATCCCTTGGATCTAGCCCTGACTGCACAGTCTCTGTTTCCACCTTCCCATCACCCCATAGTTCTAGTGAACTCCTAATCATTCTTCAATGCCCTAAGACCAATGCCTCCTCCTCCAGAAAGACTTCCTCTCCCAGAACTCTGGAGGCTACGTGTGGGCCCTTCCAGGTCCCAGTCCTGACTCCGTGGGGGGGATGGAGATGTCTATGCCCAGCTTTGCTTCCCCCAGCCTGACAGGCCCTTTGTGGGCTGGGACAGACAACTCCTACTCAGCCCTCAGTGCTGCAGCTCCTTGGCCCCTCCTACAAGAGCCTCCAAGCTCTGTGCTCACCGCAGGTTGGTTTTCTGCACGGAGAAGCAGTACTCGTTGATCCCGGTGGTGGGCATGCGGCTTCGGAGCACGTCCTGTGCGGTAGGGATGTAGCCCTCTTCCGTGATACGGTCCAGGTTCGACAGGTAGCTGTGGAGCCAGAAGCCCTGACTGCTGGCCTTGCAACCTCCCTTTGCTTCTCAGATTTCCCCTGACTCAGGGCCCCATGAGGACCCTGCTGGGGGAGGAGAGCCCCCAGAGGGGGCCAGCATTTCTGTGGGTCCCAGGTGGCTGAGGAGCATAGCCTGAGGCCACGGGAGCCTCAGGGAGAAGCAGCGTCACCCTCAGGGCAGTGTGTCTCTCTGCGGAGGGTGTCACCCCAGGTATATGTCACTGCCACAAGAGCAGTGATATCCTTGAGAACTAGACACCCAGCGTTGAGCCCAGGACAGCATCACCCCAGAAATGGTCTCACGCCAGAAACGGTGTCACCCCAGAAACATCACCCCAAGAGCTATGTCACTCCAGAAACTGCATCACCCCAGGAGCTCTGTCACCCCAGGAGCAGCATCACCCCAGGCGCTGTGTCACCCCGGTAACAGTGCACCCCAGGAACTGGGTCACCTGTGGAGCAACGTCACCTCAGAAACACCCTTACCTGGGAGTCAAGACCACCCACAGCACCCCCGCAGTGGAAGCCGGCCAGCCTTGGGACCCCTCTGCCTGCTCGGGTACCTGGGAATGGGTCTCCTCGGACTGTGTAGAGGCACAGCCTCCTGCTCCAGACCCCAGCCCCTTACCCGGTCCCTGGACCCCAGACTCACTACACAGCCGAGTCAAGCAGGTGGAACTCTCGCCGGCGCTCATAGCAGGCGCGGATGCCGGCGTCCTCCCACAGCCACTGCATGGCCACGGCATGGCGCTTCTCGAATTTGGTCACCTTGTAGGGGTCCTGGCTCATGATCATGCTGGCATGGTGCTGGGAAGGGACAGACGGGGCGGGTCAGAGCAGCTGGACAGGGTGGGCAGGGTGTGGGGCTGCCCTCCTGACGTCTCTGCCCCCTTGGTGCGTGTCTGTAGGCCGCAGGGGCAGCAGGGGCGCTGGCGAAGGAGCGCCAGTTCCGGTGACCCCGCGCAGGGCAGCAACCTCTGCTCCATCCGTCTGCTTTTCTTTGCACCAGAAGCAGGCGCTCTCTTGTTTATGTTTGAATTATCTTTTTATAGAGGTAATTAAGCTACCATGAGATCATGAAGGTGGCCCTAGTCCAGAGTGACTAGTACCCTTATTGGAAGAGATTGGGACACGAACACAACAGAAGGATGGCCATGTGAGGATACAGAGAGGACAGCCATCTATGAGCTAAGGAGAGAAGACTCTTAGGGAACCAACCCTGAGGTCTTAGGGGTCAGGACCCTTATACACTGCTGGGGGGACTGTAAACTGGTACAGCCACTGTGGAAAACAGTTTGGAGGTCCCCCCCCAAATTAAAAATAGAGCCACCAGGAATTCCCTGGCAGCCCAGTGGTTAGGATTCCACACTTTTACTGCCGAGGGTCCAGATTCAATTTCTGGTCAGGGAACTAAGATCTCACAAGCTGCGTGCAGCAGCCAAAAAAGTAAATAAGCAAATAATTTGTTTTTTAAAAATAGAGCTATCATATGATCCAGCAATTCCACGCCTGGGTATGAAATCAGGATCTTGAAAAGATATCTGCACTTTCAGGCTCATTGCAGCATTGTTTACAGTAGCCAAGATGTGGAAAGAACCTAAATGTCCATCAATGGATGAATGAATAAGGATGTAGATATAGGGACTACTATGCAGCCTTTAAAAAGAAGTAAATTCTGCAACAGGGGACAATGTAGATAAACCTTGAAGACATCATGTTAAGTGAGATAAGCCAGTCACAGGACAGATCCTGCATGATTCTACTTACACAAAGAATCTGGAAGCAGCAAGTGCAAGGACACAGGGGATAGAATGGGCTGAGGGGACGGGTTGGGGGTTGATATGAATAAAGTTTCCCTTAGGCAAGGGGAACACCTTCTAGAATTCTTTCTTTATGACCTTGTATCTGCAGTTACTGATACTGTATTATGCACTTAAATTTGCTAAGATTAGATTTCATGTCTAATGTTCTTCATACAATAAAATATTTAAAAAGAAGAGTGGAGACTTCCCTGATGTTCCAGTGGTTAAGACTCCCTGCTTCCAATGCAGGAGGTGCAAGTTTGATCCCTGGTCAGGGAACTAAGATCCCACATGCAATCTGGTGCAGCCAAAAATAAAATAAAACAATGAAATATAAAAAGAAGGGTGATGTGACACATGGTCTGCATAGCACTGTCCCCTCAGCAGGGTGGGACAGGGCTCAGGAACCAATCCACCATAATAATACTTCTAGAACAAAACACATGCCCACTCAGGCTCCTACCAGGCATCATAAGGTGCAAGGGAGAGATGATTGCGCCCTGGGGGTCCACAGGGGAACCCTTGGGGGGGGTATATGCTGGTGCCGAAGGTGAAACTGTTTGTTTCTCAGCCCTGTCCAGCTCTTTGTGACCCCGTGGACTGTAGCTCACCAAGCTCCTCTGTCTGTGAGATTTCCCAGGCAAGAATACTGGAGTGGGTTGCCATGCCCTTCTCGGAGGGTGGGGGGAATCTTTGCGACCAAGGGATCGAACCTGGGTCTCCTGCATTGCAGGCGAATTCTTTACCGACTGAGTCACCAGTTGGTGCTAAGCTGCCTGAAATGTACACCAGGATCTCAAGAAACCTTGGAGGGGGCAGTTCTTAAGAACTTAGGCAATCTGAGGGGATGCGGTCCCACCTGGAAGCCCTAAGGGAGCCCCCTCCCCACGGGGCTCACCTTGCTCTCGGGCCAGCTGAAGGGGATCTGTAGCCGTTCCATAGCCTCGATCATGGTCCTCATGGATACGAAGATGTTCTGGTAGACTAGGGGCCGGAAATTCTTGCGGTCCTCCTCCGAGTAGCCTGCCCCATGGATGATACGCATCTGCTTGATAAATGTGCTCTTTCCACTCTCACCGGGACCTGGGGAGATGGCCACCATGGTCAGCTCAGCCCTCAAGGGGGTCCCGCCACCTAGCACCCACCACTCCCAGGCAATGGGGCTCAAATCCTGGCTCCGTGACCCTGGGTGCCTTCACGGCTCTGAGCCTTTGGGTCTCCACCTGTAAAACATGGTTTGCTGGGTGGATGTGAGGTTTAAACTGGTTCATGGAAACGTAGTCCTGGAGGGTCGGCAAACCACTGGCCCTCAGGCAAAGCTTGTTGGCGCCTGTTTTTCTTCCATTTTTGTTTGTTTGATTTGATTTTCTGTTTTATTATTATTTGGCTGCGCTGGGGGATCTAGTTCCCCGATCAGGAATCGAACCCAGGCCCCCTGCATTGGGAGCTTCATGTCTTATCCACTAGACACCCGGGGAAGTCCCTGTTTTTTGTTTGGTTTGTATTTTGCTTTTGTTTTTGGCTGAGCAGCACAACCTGTGGGATCTCAGTTCCCCCCAACCAAGGATCCAACCAGGCCCTCTGCAGTGAAAGTGTGTCCTAACCACTGGACCTCCAGGGAATGCCTGACAGTCACCTGTTTTTGCATGGCCAGCAAATTTTTACAGTCTGCATGGTTTTTACATTTCTAATTATTTTCACCATTACAATTTTTACAGCTTTTAAATGGTTAGTTTTTGCATTTTTAAATGGCTGAGAGGAATCTAGACACTGTTTGATGACACCTAAAAATTACATGAAATTCAGGTTTCAGGGTCAGTAAATGAAGTTCTGGGCTTCCCTGGTAGCTCAGCTGGTAAAGAATCCACCTGAAACTCAGGAGACCCCAGTTTGACTTCTGGGTAGGGAAGATCCCCTGGAGAAAGGATAGGCTACCCACTCCAGTATTCACGAGCTTTTCTGATGGCTCAGATGGTAAAGAATCCTCCTGCAATGCAGGAGACCTGGGTTTGATCCCTGGGTCAGGAAGATTCCCCGGGAGAAGGGCATAGCAATGCACTCCAGTATTCTTGCCTGGAGAATCCCCATGGACAAAGAAGCCTGGTGGGTTCCGGTCCATGGGATCTCAAAAAGTTGGACACGACTAAGCACAGCACAGCAATTAAAGTTTTAATTGGCACATGGCCACACCTGGTTGTATATAAATTACCTAGGACTGGTTTCTTGGGACAGCAGCACAGTTGAGTAGTCAGAGACCCTCCAGCTTGCAAAGTTGAAAAGATTTATTGTTCCGCACTGTTTAGTTGCTAAGTCTTGTCTCTTTAGAGACCCCATGGACTGTGGCCCCTCAGGCTCCTCTGTCCATGGGATTCTCCCGGCAAGAATACTGGAGTCGGTTGCCATTTCCTTCTCTAGAGGATCCTCTCGACCCAGGGATTGAACCCAAGTTTCCCATGTGGCAGGGAGATTCTTTACCACTGAGCCACCTGGGAAGCCCGAAACGATTTTCTATCTGGCCCTTTACATTCATGTTACATTCGTGTTCACTACTATTAGCAGTAGTAGTCTTTACCATAATTATAATTACTGCTATCATTATTTGCTATAATTATTTCAGGTAGGGAAAGTTTTATGAAGGAAATACAATAGGACAAATAGAGTGATTGAGTGACTACTACAGCTAAGTGCATGGAACACTTCTCAGTGGAGGTGACATTGGGGTTGAGATCTGAAGGCTGAGAAGGTTGCTCCCGTGCCAAGATGTGGGGAAAGTGAGCATCAGGCAGCGGACACAGCATGTGCAAAGACCCTGGGGCAGGACTGTACCTGATGTGTTTGACAAACAGCTGGGAGACCCCTGTGGCTGGAGCAGAGTGAGCGAGGGGGCGGGAGGAGGGGAGGGCAGGGAGGGGACAGGGCGGGTCATGCAGAGGCTTGTGGGCTGCAGGAGAACTTGGGCTTTTACCCTCAGGGAGGTGGAAGCCTGGAAGGCTGTGGGCAGAGGAGGTGCGGGGCCTGACTCAGGTGCCCACAGGTGCCCTCTGGTTACTGCAGGGAGGACTTCCCACCAGCCAGATGGTTCAGGCTGACCCAGGTGGCCACGTGGAGCGAGAGAGAAGGGCACATTCACATGAGATACTTGGGAGACAGAACCCACACAACCTCACAGTGGAACAGGGTGGGATGAGGGTCCTTGCAGGCTCATCTACAGAATTTCCAGGGCCAAGTGCAGGATGGACCTTCGGGGCCCTTCTGAGTGCAGGGTTGCACGGCCCAAAAGCCAGATGTGGGTCTGTGATATTAACACTAGAACCTTCCAGAGCCCAGGACCAGGAGCTCAAAGAGGAAGGCCTGGCTCGCTGCTGTCTGAGCCCCGATATCTCCCTCTTGGAGCCTCTGTTTTCTCATCCGTGAAATGGGTTTGACATCCAGGTGAGAGGTACATGGCCAGGAAGCCTCCTCCAACACCTCCATCACCCTGCCAGCCCCTGGGGGACCCTGGCATGGGGTGCCTCCAAGGGCGGGGGGCACTCGTGCAGGAGGAACTGAGACCAGCCGCAGAAAGGGAAGGGGTAGCCTGGCTGGAGCCAGAAAGAGGAACCTGGAGCAGTGGGAACATAGTAGGGAGGAGGCAGGGAGTGTGTGAAGTGGCGGAAGAGGGAGTGCTCTCTTGTATCACCTGTGGGGGGGCTCCAGTCCCTCCCCACCCCCAGCACATTTGAGGGCAGTGAGGGGTGAGCTGGTGACACCACTACACTTGAGGTCCAAGAAAAAGAGTCACTTTTCTGTTACCCTAAAGGACATTCATGGGGAAACTGGAAACACTGGTGGGACAGACGTGATGGAGACAAGACTGTATCACATGCATCGGCCACTCATCATCGTCTTGGGAGTCTTTGCTTTTTAGTGAGACCCAAACCCATGGAAGTATTTGGGGGATAAAAAGGTGAAAAGTAATTATCCTCCAATTAAAAATAAATAAAATTTTAAAAAAGATCAGGGCTGCAACTGTATTCACAAATGGATCAAAAAACAATGAATATATCTGTACTAAATATATAAATGTATAGCAAAGTGGGACTTCTCTGGTGGTCCAGTGGCTAAGACTCTGCACTCACAATGCAGGGGTCCTGGGTTCAATCCCTGGTCAGGGAACTAGATCCCACATGCCAAAACTAAATGATCTGATGCTGCAACTAAAGATTCTGTATGCTGCAACTAAGACCCAGAGCAGCCAAATAAATAAATATTTTTAAATGCAATTTCATTTTTAAAAATAAATATATAGCAAGTAAGCTACAGACATACATTATGTAAATTACAAATATACACACACGTATGTATGGAGAGGGAATAAAGGCCATGAGATAAAATATTAACACTTTCAGAAGGATCCAGTACAACTTTTCTAGAACTCTGAAAGTATTTCAAAATGTAAAGTTAAGAAAGTGGGGGGAAACCTCTCAAAAGCCAGGTGAGATACTGCGTTGGAGGCTGAAACAGAAAAAGGGCCTTTGTGGAAAAACCAGTGAAATCTAAACTTTGGAGTTGAGTCCATAGAAGCATAAGGGTACAGTCCCCATGTTAACATCTCAGCTATGACAGCCCACAGCACTTATGTAAGAAGTCATCATAGAGGAAGTGGTTCAGAAGTCGGGAATTCTCTGTGCAGTCTTTGCCACGTTTTTGTCCATTGAAAGTGATTCCAAAATAAAAAGTTTCCAGGACTTCCCTGGTGGTCCAGTAGTTAAGATTCCGTGCTTTCAATGCAGGGGGCATGGGTTCGATCCCTGGATGAAGAACTAAGATCCTGCATGGCCAACAATTAAATAAATAAATGTTTACTATAAACAAATTAACAACAAACAGACACCACCCCTTCAGTATGGAGCCACCTGTCTCAGATTCTGAAATTCCCTGGGCTTCAGGACAGAGATACATCAAACTCACATTCCTGCAGTGGGACATCTGATTATCACAGTTGGTGAGATAAACCCACAACCTCACCTCCCACTGGGAAACCTGGGGAGATGGGCTGGTCTCTGTTTTTTAACAGCTCTGTTTATTTCTTTATTTGGCCACATCACGTGGCATGTGGGACCTTAGTTTTCCAACCAGGGATTGACCCTGCACCCCCTGCAATGGAAGCAAGGAGTCCTAACCACTGTACTACCTGGGAAGTCCGAGATAGGCTGGTCTCCAATGCTTCTGTGATTTGGAGATGGCAGAGGTGGCTGTGAGTTCCGCCCCCCTGACCCCACCCTCCCAGTGTGGTGTGGGGTCCATGCACCAGCTCCCCCAAGCCCACAAGAAGAATGGCCCTCGGTTCCACTTTTCAGGTGGAAAAACTGAGTCCCAGATTGGTTGGGTCCTGCAGTTGGTGAGTGGCCAGATTGGGACTAAAACCCAGTTTTGAGTCCAGAGTTCTTGGGCTCGTTCATGATCATTCTGGGAAGTTCCCCAGGTGCTGCTTGAATCATTGTCATCATCCGTGTCTTCCCAGTGACAATGATTTAAGTCTTAGCATCTGCCAGGCCCTGAGCCCAGGTCCTCTCTGACTGACCTTGGTGGAACCTCACAAACATTCCCGCTGTGTTCCCATTCACAGTGGAGATGTGGGGGCTCAGAGAGGTGCAGTGACTTTCCCAAGGTCACACAGCTAATGGAGAAGCAGAGGAGTAAAAACAAGCCCTTGTGGATCCTTCACCAGCAAAATAGGACGTGGCCGCTAGGCTGAGTCAGGCATCATCAAAATATCAGTTAATAGGATTTTTCTCCACACACTCAGAAGCTCATCGGCTCCTCTGGGTGCTGCCAAAATGGCAGTGAGACCTACAGCAGGGGACTGCATTCTTTGACCTTCCTCTGGGCTGCTCCTCTGGGAGCACAAACATAGATCTCACCAAGCAACAGTTAATTTTGTTGGGATGCACTGTTTCATTAAAGAAAAAAAAATCCTGGTTGCCACCCACAACTTGGGTTTCATGACTCACGTGTGAGTCCCACCCAGCTTGAAGTGAAACACTTCGCCTTTGCAGCCATGACTCCTGGAACCACTGAGGATTCAAGAGCCTCTCATGGTATGGTTCAGGAAGCTCCCCAAATGACGCTGGAAGATGTAGGAGAGCTGTCTCCACCTGGCACAGCCTCGCAGCCCAGACGGGAAGTGGCCGCTTCCTCCTGGGCACGGGGGAGGAAGTGGAAATGCAGAGGCCAGGAGCTGCGCCAAGTCCCAGGCATCACGAGACACTGGGTGGCTCCTTCCATGGGGAACTGCAGCCCCCACCCCACCTCCACTCCCGGGAGACGGGGCTCCTGGGGCACTGGGAGTCAGGCCCGGGCAGCTGGAGACCACACAGCCCAGCTTCCATGCCCAGCTCTGCCTCCAAACCGGCTACAGTCCCCACACCCAATCCTGCCACCTCCCTGGGCCTCAGTTTCCCCATCTGTCACTGGGGTTCTGTGGAAGCACATTCACAGGGCAGTCAAGATCATGGACTTTGGAACCGGAATTCTAGGCTCCAGTCCTGGCTCTGTGACTTTGGGCGAGTCGCTTCACCTCTCTGGGCCTTGGTTTCCCCATCTGGGGATAGGAATGGTTCCCACCTCACATAGTACAGACAGAGCTGTCTTCTTTATTATTATTGGAGGGGGGCGCACTGCACAGCAGGCAAGATCTTAGTTCCACAAAAAGGGGTCAAACCTGCACCCCCTGCCATGGAAGCTTGGAGTCTTGACCACTGGACCACCGGGGAAGTCCCAGAGATGGCTCCTTTAATTGTTTTATTCAGACTCTTCCCCTTCTCAATGTGGTGACTACTTCCTACCAGGGACAGACCCCTGGTCCCTTGGGCTTCTTCCTCAAAAGGATCAACCACCTCCCAGAAGAAAACAAAAAACTTTTGAATTCAATTCCTGTTTTTAAGAAGGAGGGCAGGTGTGGAGGCAGCCCTTGGGGCTTGGATGGGGGTGGTTGAAACCACAGTCCAGCAGGCTGTCCACAGGGCCACATCAGTGCTTGGACACGTGGACAACATCCCTTCTCCCCTCCCCCCCGCAATGAGCAGAAGTGGCTTCCTGATTTGGGGCTGGCTGTCCAGTAGTCAGTGGAGCAAAGGACTCTGTCAGCTCTAGGAAGATACAGTATAACTCTGGGGAAAATCACCCCAGAAACTGGATTCATTCATTCACTCACTCATTTATAAAGCATGCATCAGGCATACCCTCATGATCAGGTCACTGTACTCCTGAAATAATCCCGGGGACACAAGAGTGAATAAGATGGACATGGTCTCTACCTCTCTGTTGCTTATTGTGTAACTGGAGAGACAGACAGTGAACAAGGAAACAAAAAACACCAGAAAGAGTGTCATGAAGTGAGTGCAGAAGAAAAATTGTGCAGAGGAAGAAGGACAGGTCTGACTTTGAAGCCAGAGAAATCAGGGAACATGTCTCTGAGGAGGTGACACTTGAGCTGAGACACACCAGCCAGGCAAAGGCTTGCGGGGATGCTGACAGCCCTTGGCAGGGAGAACGGCAAGTGCAGAAGTCCTGAGGTATGGTTAGAGAAACCTGAGATGTGCAAGGAAGGATCACTAACACTGACAAGCCACCTGAGCTCCTAGCTTCCCCAAAAGGGAGAGAAGACAAAGAATAAAAAAGAGACATCACTACAAATCCTACAGACATGAAAGGATGACAGGGGAATGTTAGAAACAATCTTATGTCTGTACACTTGAAAACTTCAAAGAGCCAAATTCTTTGGAAGATACCAATAACCAAAGCTCAAAAAAGAATAGCCTATGTAGCCCTATTTATTAAAAAAATAGTAGATACCATATCATATATAAAAGCCTAGTTATTACAGAAAGTGAATAGAGATAGCTATTTAAGTCTTAATTAAAACTTTCCTGAGACTTCCAAAGGAAGACTCTGAGATTCTACAGCAGGGACCATAGGTTCAATCCCTGGCCAGGGAACTAAGAGCCCACATGCCATGTGGGGCGAGGCCAAAACAAAACAAAGCAAAATAAAAACCCCTTCCAGGCTTAGACGGCTTCACTGGGGTCCTGCGCCCCACTTTCTCCTCTCTTTCCACCCCTGCGGGCTGCCCCTTCCCACTGAGCAGGAGGAGACAGGGCGGCTATCCAGATGGCCAAGCCCTGCCTTTTGTCCCAGGGCAGGCAGGTGGGATTTTGGGAACTCAGGGCCTTCCCCAGCCCTCGTCCAGGACTCAGGCATTCCCAGGAGACCCTTCAAGGTTGGGGTCCCTGGGCTTAGGCCTGCGGGGCCACACACAGAGCAAAGTGGCTGGGGGAGTGGACACATGTGGACCATAAGACGTGAGGTTTCACAGGTCACAACTTCGGAGCCTTGTAATCCATCACACCTGAATCACCCCAACTCCCTCACAGGGTTTTGTTGACCTCCTCTTCTTGCTGCCGGAAATTATTTTATCTCCTTGTTAGTTTACGGGCTTATGGTCTGGCTCCGTCACCAGAAGCTGAGGTCCTTAAAGTCAGGGACACACAGCGTTCCATCTCCCCTGCTATTGCACCCCACCTCCAGGAATTATGCAGTACATCTTGAATGAATGAACTGATCCATCAATTAATCAATCCATCAAAGGTGCTTGGCCACGCTTTGCCCACAGGACTTATCCTGATAAACCACCAGAACAAACCCAGGTCAAGCCCTCAGAGGGATGGAAGGGCCCTGGACTCTCCACGGTCCCAGGGCTAGGCTGGAGGTCCGGCATTAGGCAGCTCATTCCCTTCTCATGACTTGGGAGCCTGTAGGGCGGGCTGGGCCAGCCAGGAGGCTGGAATCAGGCCACCCAACTGAGCCACCTCCACCCCTGCAGATGCCTGGGAGGTGTCTGGGCCAGGGAAACGGGCTCACAGCTCACTCCCTGGGAGGAGGAACCGAGCCTCAGTCGACTCATCCTGAAAGTGGGCTCCCAGGCTGCCCCGCCCTGGGTGGCCTCCAACTCACCCAGAAGCAGCAGTTTCAGCTCCCCTCGGTCGCGCTTCTTCTGCTCCAGGAGGATCTTGTTGATTTCCTGGTCGATCCGGGCTGCCGACTTCTCGTCCTCGGTCAGACACCAGGGACAGCAGCGCCAGGTGAGCGAGCGGGCCATGGTGGGGCCTCAGTGGGCACGAGGCGGCATCGCCCCTGCCCCCGCCTCCGGAGGAACCCCAGCCCGGCCGCTCTGGGGAGGGCTCCTGGCAGCCGGCGGGAAGGGCCTCCCTCGTCGTGGGGGTCACCCCCCCCCAGGGACCCCCTGGCTTCCTGGCCTTGGTTACCGGATGGCTCAGCTTCTCTAGGCCTGCCTGCCAGCTCCGGGGTGGAGGAGAAGAAAAGATGCTGGCTCAGGGCTCCCCGCCCATCCCCAGACCTGCCTGGCCGGGCCAGACAGGTCGACGGCAGAAGAACTCAGAGATGAGGTGGGCGCCTCGGGGGAGGGCGGGCCGGGGAGGAAAGGCCAGCTGCCTGGGTGCACGCTGGGCCTTCTTCCTCATTCTGGAGAAGGGGTGGACCCGGTTCTCCGTCCTCCCTGGTCTGACGCCCGCCCTGGCCCACGCCCCTCTTCCCTTCCTCTGGGCCAATTAGAGGCAATCCTCAGAATACTTATCACCATCTTTATTATTTTTTTTAATAACTTTTTGGCCATCCTGAGAAACATGTGGAATTTTAGTTCCCCCACCAAGGATCAAATCTGTGCCCTTGCATTGGAAGCCTGGAGTCTTAACCACTGGACTGACAAGGGAAGTCCCCCATCCTGATATTTTTTTAAAAGAACATAAAAAAAAAAAAGAACATCCAAGGCCCAGGGGCACATACTGCTTTAAGCGCTTTTGTGTATTGGGGGAAGTGGGTTTCACGCAGACAGCACCCCCAAGTTCCTTGCCAGCCCCCTGCACAGATGGGGACATGGAGGTACAACCAGGCATGACTCCTGGGGGAGGCTCTCCCACCCGTGGGGCCTCAGGCTTTCAATGCAGAGCCAGCAGCTTTAGAGCCAGGGCCATTCATTCTCCCTGCAAATATGTATGTAGCGCCTCCTATGGGGCAGGCAGTCTACTCAAAGAAGAGTCTGAAATGTCAAACTCCCCGCTACCTCCCTGCGTGATACCCTTGACAGATAAATACCTTAAATATATATATATCCGAGCCTATCAGATGGTGATAAGTGTGTGTGAGAGGAAAATAAAGCCCAGGGAGGGGTATGGGAGATGTAAGGGGGCTCATTTGTGACTTGAAACATGGGGCGGGGGGGGAGTCAAAGAAGGTCACCCTGACAAGACAACCTTTGGGACCAGGATGAGAAGCCGGACAGGGAGCCTGGCCGTAGTGAGAATCTTGGGAGTGGAAGCTGCTCCCAAAAAAGCCAAGAGGTCACCATGCCCAGACCCCTCAGCCCTCAGGTCTCCAGAAGTAGAGGGGAACCAGAGGGTGAATTGTGGCTGGGTCCCCACTGACTGCCTCCAGTTCGGTACTTTGCTGTGTTTGGAAGAAGAACGCTCTTGGAGAGGTTCTAGAAAATTCTAGAAAGCTCCCAAACACCCCTCTCCCCAGAGATACACAGAATCCTGCAGCCTCCGGGCCCCTCCCAGAGGTGCTGGTGAGACCCAGAAAGGGTGCGTGCTGCACTTGGGACACAGCGGCAACCGTCTCCCTCCACCACACCCTAGCCACGACCGGTGTGGTTTTCTTGCTGTTGATTCATAACGACTGGCAGATGGGAAGTTCGATAGGGGCCCCCTTGGGTCACTGGGGCCCGGCAGGCGCTGCCCTGCCTACCCCTGTCCCCGCCCCGTGACCGGATGGCCATGGGGAGGGGATGCTCCCTGGGGCCCCGAGGTCTGGGTAACTTCTTGCTCCCAGGCAGGTGAAGAAAAACAGAAACGAGTCTGGGCCTTGCAGAGTCGGGCGGAGAGAACAGAGGTGACCAGCTTGGCAAAACTGGGAAGCCAGGCTGAGTCACAGGATGGAGAGCGGATGGTGGGGTGAGGCGGGGAGCCCCTGGGGCCACCCCGCTGACTATTTCCCAAAGGATACTAGGCCTTCAGCATGTGACACGGGGCCAGGGCGGTAGGCACTGGTCTAATACCTTCCTTGGCTCCCGCTGACCTCCTGAGAAAAAACAAGCAGTGCCTTGGTTCCTTTTGCTCCAGGGCCCAGATCTGTGAATTTCTCTACCCTCACAGCAAATCTTCTCAGTTCCCCAAACAGGAAAAGGTTGCTTCCTCCCTTCCCGGTGGGACACCTTTCACCTATTAGTTGATGGAGGAAAAACAGGTGAGCTCTGTGCATATACACAAATATGGACTTCCCTGGTGGTTGGGTGGTTAAGACTCCACATTGCCAAAACAGAGGACGGTGGGTTTTGGTCCCGGGTTAGGGAACTAAGATACCATGGGGCTGCCAAATAATAGTAATATAAATAATAATAATTCTTTAAATGCAAACATATGGAAAACACAGAGAACATCAAAATATATTAACCTAATCATTTCCTGTGAAACCAACACCCATGTGATCCCCACCGGCCAAGATTCAGGGTGTCATCAGCCCCATGAGGGCCCCCACATGCTCTTTCCTACATGAACAGCCTCCCACCCCCTCCTCTGGCCAGGTAATCAGCACTACAGCCATTTCTATGGTACATCTGTGTTTGGGGGGTACTTTTTGGTTATAAGATTTATTTTGTTTTTCATTTTTTCAATTTATGTGGCTTGGTAGACACTTTCTTTGGTGTAGGGTTCTAAGTTTTAACAAATGTACAGTTGACAGACCATGGTTCTGCGACCTAAAGAACCTCCTCCAGATACTGCTTTGTAGCCAGACGCTCACCCTAGCCCTCACCCCTGGAAACCGTGGATCTGCTTTTCTTTTTTTTTTTTTTTTTGGATCTGCTTTTCATTGCTATGGTGTTTTGAATCTATTTATTTATTTTTATTTATTTGGCTGTACCAGAATGTGGGATATAGTTCCCTGACCAGGGATCAAATCCAGGCCCCCTGCATTGGGAGCGTGGAGTCTTAGCCACTGGACCACCAGGGAAGTCTCTGTTTTTGTAAAAATCTTTTTGAGAATATCATATAAACAGAAGCTTTGTGTAGCTGTTGAGATCGGCTTCTTTCACTTAGCATCTGAGACTTGTCCATGCAGTTGGGTGTGTCAGGAGCCCTTTCCTTTGAACTGTCCAATACTTTTCCTTTGTGTGGGCTCATCACCCTTTATCCATTCACCTGTAGAGGGCCATCTGAATTGCTCCCATTTTGGGGCAATTGTGAACAGTGCTGCTATAAACATATCATATAAATATCATCAGTGTTCATTTCTCTAGGATAAATTCTTAGAAGCAGGCTGCTTGAGTTATAGGGTAATTGTACGTGTAACTTTGTAAGAAATGGCTGGTTTTCCAACGTGGCTGTGCTGTTTCTCATCCCCACCACCAACACCTGAGAGTTCCTGTTTCTCCACATCCTCAGCAGTACTGGGTATTGTCCAATTTTTTTTTTTTCAGCCATTCTAAGATGCTTTATTTTCTTGGACTCCAAAATCACTGCAGATGGTGATTGCAGCCACAAAATTAAAAGACCCTTGCTCCTTGGAAGAAAAGCTATGACCAACCTCAACAGTGTATTAAAAAGCAGAGACATTACTTTGCCAACAAAGGTCCATATAGTCAAAGCTATGGTTTTTCCAGTAGTCACATATGGATGTGAGAGTTGGACCATAAAGAAGGCTGAATACCAAAGAATTGATGCTTTTGAGCTGTGGTGTTGGAGAAGACTCTTGAGAGTCCCTTGGACTGCAAGGAGATCAAACCAGTCAATCCTAAAGGAATCAATCCTGAATATTCATTAGAAGGACTGATGCTAAAACGGAAGCTCTAATATTTTGGCCACCTGATGCGAAGAGCCGACTCATTAGAAAAGACCCTGATGATAGGAAACATTGAAGGCAGGAGGAGAAGGGGACGACAGAGGATGAGATGGTTGAATGGCATCACTGACTCAATAGACATGAGTTTGAGCAAGCTCCAGGAGATGGTGAAGGACAGGGAAGCCTGGCGTGCTGCAGTCCATAGGGTCACAAAGAGTAGGACATGACTGAGCGACTGAACAACAAAGATGCATGTAATGGTACCTCATTGTGGATTTTATTTTTTTATTTTAATTTTTTTTCTCATTGTGGATTTTAATCTGCGTCTCCCTGATCAGCTAATGACGTTGAACATCTTTGCATGTGCTTATGTGCCATCCATGAATCTTTTTTGGTGAAGCATCTGTTCAAATATTTTGCCAGGGGGCTTGTTTTCCTATTATTATGTCTTGAGAATTCTTTATATATTCTGGATACAAGTCATTTTATGGGGTGTGGGCTTTGAAATTTCTTTTTCAGCTTGTGGTTTGGCTTTTCCTTATCTTAGCTATGTCCTTTGTGCTTCATTTTGATGATGCTCAATTTATTGGTTTTTCCCCCCTTCACAGGTCATGCTTTTACTGCTGTCACTAAGAACACTTTGCCAGACCCAAGGCCACAAAGAAGTTCTTTTCTCTGTGTGTGTTCAGTCCCTCAGTCGTGTCCAAAACTTAGGGGCCCTATTATTTATTTATTTATGTATTCAGCTGTGGTAGGCCTTAATTTCGTACACTGAATCTATTTTTAGTTGTGGCATGTGAACTCTTAGTTGCAGCATATGGAATCAAATTCCCTGACTAGGGCTCGAACCTGGGCACCCTGCATTTGGAGCACAGAGTCTTAGCCAGTGGATCACCAGGGGAGTCCCAAGAAGTTTTCTATTTTCTTCTAAGAGTTTTATTGTTTTACATTTCACATTTAGACCTTTGATCCATCTTGTGTTCCTTTTTGTTTAGGTAGAGGGTTTTTTTTTGTTTGTTTGTTTGTTTTTGCATAGGATATCCCGTTTTTCCAGCACCATTTGCTGAAAAGACAGTCCTTTCTCTGTTGAACTGCATTTCTATCTTTGCCCCAAATCATTTCACCATATTTGTGTGTCTGGTTGGTTGGTGGTATTGTTTAGATCTCTATTCTTGCTAATATCCTGTCTGCTTATTTTGCCAATCACCAAGAGATGACTGTAGAAGTTCTGAAGTATAATTGTGACTTTCTCTGCTTTTCCTTTCAGTCGTATCATATTTTGCTTCATCTATTTCATGCAGACACATTTAGGATTATTATGTCCTCTTGCTGAGCTGATCGTCTTGTGATTCCCATTTGTAATGTCCCTCTATACTTCCCTGCTTTCTTTATTTACAATAGTATTAAGTGACTCTAAAATTCATGTTATTTTTCTGTTATTTTTGAACATTCTGCAAATTATCTATCACGCAACATTTTGTTTGTGTCATAAATCATATGATTATCTGTGGTTGAAATTCATTAATTCTTACTTCTATAGACTATACCATTGGGTGAACATCCCATCATCCATGTATATATCCTTTTAGTCAGCATTTTATATATATTTTTTAAAATGAGCTATAATTGATATGTAACATGTGCTTCAGCTGTACAACATAATTATTCTGCATTTGTATATATTGTGAAATGGTCACCACAGTGACTCTAGTTAGCATCCATTGGCACATGGAGTGGTTATTTTTCTTGTGATGAGAACTTTTAAGACCAACTCTCTCTGCCACTTTCAAAGTACAATACAGTTTCATGTGGGTTTTTGGCCACGCTGCCGTGTGGCACATGGGATCTAGTTCCCAGACTAGGGATCGAACACATGATCCCTGCATTGGGAGCTCAGTCTTAACCACTGGACCCCCAGGGGAGTCCCAATACAGTATTATTAACTGTCATCACCATGCTGGGATAGTCATCTATTCTAGTGTCGATGGGCATCTGGGGCTGTAACGAGAGGGGTGGCTGTGGCCATTGGGGTGTGCCTTTCTGAAGACCTATGTATGACTCTCTGTAAATAAATGCCCAGTTGTGGACCTGCCAGCTTACACCTGGCTTACATTCCCAGATATGACTTCTCTTGCCAAAGTGCATGCACCAATGTACACTCCCGCTCCTTCTGGTGAGTTTTTCTAGATCTAAATGTATCTCACCCAAAAGTCTCTCCTTTCTTTTTTTTTCTAGGTGATTTTTTATTTCCATAGAGTACTCTGACAATTGAATACTTTATCTCAACATTGTTAGGTTTTTATAAAGCTATCTTTATTCAAATCATCATAGTGACCAATAAGAGTTTCCATTTGCTTTAAGTATCATGGAAGAATTGTAGATGTATGGGGATCAATAATATTAATAATACTGTGTACTAATGCTACAAATGCATAGTCTCTTCTTTCTTTAGAAATGAGCCACTCCTTTCAAGTGTTATTTGTTCAATATTAAAAATGTCCTTTTCTACAAGTCTAGTGGTCAAGATTTTGCGTTCCAGTGGAGGAGGTGCAGGTTTGATCTTTGGCCGGGGAGCTAAGATCCCACATGCCTCCTGGCCAAAAACCAGAAAACAGAAGCAATATTGTAACAAATTCTATAAAGATTTAAAAAATGGTCTGCATCCCTCCCCCCAGAAAAAAATCTTAAAAATAAGTCCTTACTGTTTAATGAGGAATAGGATGTTTACATAGCTTCAAAGTACCTGGTGCTCCTCAGGTGATGGGAGACGACAGCGGGGTCCCTCCCTGGCCATTGCGTTGGCCACACACACCTCCCCCACCAGCGTTGTCCCAAAGCCTGGGCTACAAAGGCCCTCCCTCTCCCTTTATTAGCTGATGAATCACAGATTTGATTCCACTTCTACGGATGTATCCAAGGCAGGGTCTGCACCAGGTTCTTGTTACCCAAGTCTACCGCAGCGGGATTCACCACAGCCAAAGCACCCGGAACCCCTCCCTGGCCACCTGGGTGGTCCAAAGTTGGGTGGTCCAAAGATTTTCCGTCTTGAAAGCCTCCTGGTATTGTAGGGACCCTGCGTTTTCACTTTGCACCGGGCCGTGGCTAGTGCCTGGGTCCAGGGGCACCGCCTGCCGTTAGGGCAAGGGCCCAGTCGCTCAGTTTCCCTGTTGGAACGGGGATGCGGAGAACATTCCCGGCAGGTGCGCGTTGGAGCCCGCAGGTGGCGGGCTGGCGGGCGCGGAAAGCCGGCGAGCGGCACCTGCCGGCGGAGGAAGGCATGGCAGCCAGGTGCGACGGCCGCGTCTGCGGGCCCCCTCCCCGCCCCCACCTCCCAAATCCCACTCCTTTCCTCTGCCTCCATCCTGTCCTGCCTGGTCTAGAGCGGTCCCCTCCATCCAAGTTCCGGGTTCCGCCCTCATCCCCTGTCTCTCCTCCGCGCAATAGCCACCAGAGGGCGCGCCTGAGCACTGAGTCAGGCCCCGCCCCTCCTCTGCCCGCAGCCCTCCAGGGTCCCACCTCCCTCGATTCCTGGGTCAGGAAGTTCCCCTGGAAAAGGGATAGGCTTTTCCCCTGGAAAAGGAATACTCCAGTATTCCGGGGCTTCCCTGCTGGCTCAGACGGTAAAGAATCCACCTGCAATGTGGGAGACCTGGGTTCAATCCCGGGGTTGGGAAGATCCCCTGGAGAAGGACGCGGCATCCCACTCCAGTATTCTGGCCTGGAGAATCCCGTGGACAGGAGACTGGCGGGCTACAGTCCACGGGGTCGCAAAGAGTCGGACACACTGAGCAGCTAAGCCCAGCGCAGATCCCTTCACATCTTCCAGCAGGTTATTCATATGCCACCTTCTCAGAGAGGCCTTTCCTCAAGAGCCTGTCTGAAATGGCCACTGTTGCTCCCCATGCGTCTTTTCGCGGCTGTTTGTTCACAGATTGAGTCGTGGTGATAAATGCTGTTCTCCTCCCTGTATACGCAGTGTCCAGGACAGTGCCTGGCACACACAGGTCTTCAGGGCATTTCCATTCCGCTGATGAGTGAGTAAATAAAACTGGAGGACCTTGTGGAGAAGTGGGAACCGGGTGAACGGCTGGTGGGAACATGAAAATAAGGTAGCTGCTGTGGAAACAGTCTGGTGGTTCCTCAAATGGTTGACTGTAGCATCACGGTGTGACCCAGCAGTTCCACTTCTCTTTACACCCAGTAAAATGGAAAGCTGTCTTGAAGAGGTGCCTGCACACCGGTGTTCCCAGAGGCATGATTCACGGCAGCCAGAAGGCAGAAGTATGCCTAGTGTCCACTGACAGACAGATGATGGATAAACACAGTGTGGTCCGTCCACAGCATTGGAATGATTCAGCCTTAAAAAGGAAGGTTCCGACACCTGCTACATCATGAATGAACCTGGAGGACATGATGTTCAATGAGGGAAGCTATACACAGAAGGACAAAGTCTGATTCCACTAACAGATTCCTATAGATAGACTCCGTAGAAAATGTGGTGGTGGGGGGCCTGGGGCTGGGGAAGAGGTGGGGAGTTACTGCTTAACAGGGACGGACTTTCTGTTTAAAGTGACCGTTAGTGCTGGTGGTTGCACAACATTGTGAATGAAACCAATGTCACTGAATTGTACATTTAAACGTGGTGAAGAGGGGCTTACCAGGTAGCTTGGTAGTGAAGAATCTGCCTGCCAATACAGGAGATGCAGTTTCAATCCCTGGGTCAGGAAGATCCCCTAGAGGCGGAAATGGCAACCCACTCCAGTATTCTTGCCTGGAAAATCCCATGGACAGAGGAGCCTGGCGGGCTACAGTCTGTGGGGTTGCAGAGTCAACACACTGGGCATGCATGCACGACCTGACCTCATAACAAGACCTATTGCTAATGACCCACTGGAACACAAATAAAATCTGATTTAAAAAATTGTAAAGATGGTAAGTTGTATGTGTATTTACCACAGTATATGTATTTTTTTAATTTTTAAAGCAAAAAAAGACTGAGAGATAGGAAGATTACTGGTCCAACATCTTGGTTTACACAACTGGGTTAGGGGAGGAGCACATATTTCCAAGAGCATCCGTGACAGTGAATGGCCAGCTGGGCCCAGGGAAGGAGGCACACCCCAGGCAGCCAGGCTGTGGTTCCCCTGAGCTGAGACCCCAACCTGAAGGCGACAAGACTCCTCCCAGCCGCATGGGATCCGGTGACACCCTGGGGACCTCAGGGCTCCTCTGCTGCCCCCGCCCTCAGCCAGCAACAGGAAATAAGCCAGAGGGGGGCCACGTGTTTAGGAACAAAATTTATTCCAATTTAAAACAGAATTCATTTCAGGAGAAAGGTATGAAAAGTCAATTTCCACCAGCTCTCTCTGGATTAAGGGGTCAGGGCCCCAGTGCGGACGCACTGCCTGGACATGGGTGGCTCCAGCAGCCCCGCAAGGCCGGCACTGAGCTGACCACCCGCCCCTCAGCCCGCACGGAAGATACATGCATTTCAAATGACAAAAGGTTTAAAAACAGCATCTTTATATAATATTCTTTTTTAAATAGATTAAGGTTTAAATTGTCTGAAATCAGGATTGTTTAATATACAAGCAGGCGAGGTCGCCCCCGCCGGCCGCAGGGCTCCTCACGCCGCTGGGGCGTTGGCACTCGGAGGGCAGTTCTGCTGGGTGATGTGACATGGTGGGGGTGGGAGCTGGCACTCAGGGATGCGCCGCCGAGGTGAAGTTCACACTGGGGGCAAGGAGGGCCTGAACCCTGCCACCCCATTCTCCCGGCGCCAAAGTGGGGCCAAGTTGGCGGGGTCCCAGCGGGCCGGACGGGGAGGTTTGGCACTGCGGGGCCGGGCCTGCCCTGGGATATTGGCACGCTGACCTCTCGGGAAGTTAATACTCTGGGTGCACGTCGCCCACCCCACCTCCCCCTTGAGAGCCTGATCCAGTTCCCTGTGTGATGTGGGACCGCGGGAGCCCACCGCCAGCCGCACCACCAGTCCCCCAGGTACACATCAGGGTTAGGGTACAAACCCCACACGTGGACACATGGCACAAAAGAGGGCCGTTCCGGTGAAGACGCTAGGGGAGAACAGGCCAGGAAGTGTGCCCCCCGCCCCACCCGGGGTCCGCCGTTCAGGAATGCAGGGGTGGGGGTGGGCTGCAGTGGTAGGGGTGGAGCTGGTTTGCCTTCTCCCATCATTTCTCTGCAGGGATCCAAGGCCGCCCCAGTGCTCAGGTGCGCTGGGCAGGTGTGAGCCCCACCGGTGGGCCACTCTCCGCACCTTGGTGCAAGAAGCCAAGCACACAAAACCAATCACCGCAGCCCTTGGTCCATGCCTTCCCCCAGAAACAGGCCCTCTGGGAGATGCCTCTGTGCCTGGCCGTGGCCGTGGCCGTGACCAGGCTGAGGGCCCACCTCCGGCTGCCACAAGCCCGAGGTCTCGGTTCTGGGCAACGTGCAGGGCGGTGGGCACCGCCCCAACGGCCATGGACCTGCCAGGCTGACCCTCCCTCTCTCTCTGCCTCCCGGGGACAGACCTGAGAAGATTCTGAAAAAGTCCCCACTGCACACCCACTGTTCCCGAAATGGCTACAAAATACAACAAAATAGAGCCACTCTGGGTCCCTGTGGGCCCCTCGGTGTCGGGGTTGGTGTTGGAGCCCAGGAGCACTCCCAGGGGGAACACAGGTGCTGGAAGGCCCCCTCCCCCCAATCCTGCCCAGAGAACCTGACGCACCTGGGCTCCCACCCCCGGGCTCCCACCAAAGGCAGGACTGCCAGAGGCCCTGGGCTGCAGTTTTGTTTCCTCAAAAAAAAAAAAAAAAAAAAAGGTTAGGCACTTCCCAGGGCGGGCAGCGGGGGGCGCCACCCACCCCCACTTCTTGGAGTCCAGCGCAGAAATACAGCGACTGTGGTGAGGGTGTCAATAACTTAACACGGGAAGAAAGAGAAGCCCAGCCACTGCGTCTCCGCGGCTCCGAGATCAAGGGGAAACCGGCTGTGTCCTGTGACCCGGCGCCGCTGGTGCCGGGTCTCCTTTCTGCCTGTCTGCTGTGGGTTCTCTCTTTTTTTTTTTTATTTTTCCTTTTGTTTTTTTTTTTTTTAGAAAAAAGCAAGCCACAAGTCAAGGCCAGAAAAAGGCGGCCTCTGCCACTGACAAAGACGAGAAGGTGCACGAGGTGTGTAGGAAGAGAGGTGTACGTCCCCTGATAACTGTGAAATAAAAACCATTTGTTTAAAAATATGAAACCCCGACTCGTGGGGCGGCTGGCGACCGGCGGGCAGCTGGCGGAGTCCCGGTCACACCAGGTTGTACTCCTTCAGGTTGAGCTGCAGGATGGTGTCCTTGACAGCGGCGAAGACAAAACGGATGTTCTCTGTGTCGGTGGCGCAGGTGAAGTGAGAGTAGATGATCTTGTCACTGTCGGGGTTTAGGTCCACGAACATCTTCAGGATGAACTCCCGGGCGGCCTGCGCATCCCGCTGGGGGCCTGGTAGGGGCGGGGCGGGGCAGGGTGAGCCGCGGTGGGGGAGGCTCTGGGAAGAGGTCCCTGTCCTGGCCTGGGGTCAGCCCCACCTCACCTAACCCCTCACTCATCTCCACCTGCCTCCTCTCCCCACCTCCCTCACTCCTGCCTCACCTCTGTGGATTCAGCCCACAGCACACCCCACACTGAGGCATGTGTCAATAACGCAACTCCAGCTACATCCCTGGCCCCCACCCCACCCCCACCCCCACCCCCCAGAGCCTCCTGTGCTCACCCACCGCCCACCCCAGCCCGGAGCCCACACTTCTGGCCCTGCCCGGCCTCCTGGCTCCATAGGGAGCATCTCGGGGGACATGTCCTGGAACATCGGTGACGCTCCTTCCTTCCCCACCACTGGCCAAGGTGGGAGTGGTAGAGCCCTGCCCACTCCCCAGACCTCCAGGGATCTCCAGGTGGGAGATGGGGATGGTCCTGGGTTCACCTGCATCTCCAGTGCCCCCCACCTCCCAGTGCCCAGGCCTAGGGAGGGAGGGGCACACCAGCGAGCGGTGACCGCAGGGCACCCCTCCCACAGACGACACTCTCCTGGGGGATACCAAGGTCTCCCACCCTCCAGGGTCCCAGGAGGCACCCGTGAAGCTTAGCCACACTAACTGTGCTGCGGCCTCCCCATGGCCTCTGGAAGCACCCTCCCTGCGCTACAGACCAGGACACCTAGGCCCAGAGAGGGTGAGGGATGGCCGGCGTGGTGCCTCACCGTCGAACTCCGGGAAGTAGTCCACCAGGTGGGAGTGGAGGATCTTGTCCTCCAGCAGATCCTTCTTGTTGAGGAAGAGGATGACGGATGAGTTCTGGAACCAGGGGTAGGTGACGATGGTCCGGAACAGCGCCTTGCTCTCCTCCATGCGGTTCTGCAGGGAGGGTGGTAGGTTGGCATCAGGCCCCCCAAAAGGGCCTGTGGCCCCCATCACCAGGCTCAGTGCGGGCCTCACCTCATTGTCCGACTCCACCAGCACTTGGTCGTACTCACTAAGGGCCACAAGGAACATGATGGACGTCACGTTCTCAAAGCAGTGAATCCACTTCCTCCGCTCAGACCTCTGGCCCCCAACATCCACCATCCTGCACAGCGGGGCACACAGGCTCAGTACTGGGTTGCGGAAGACACTGCACCCCGCAGCAAACCCTGCCTCCCTCAGGATGGCTGCATCAGCCAGGGCCACGAGGACCCCGATGGCATCGGAGCCCGCCCCTCAGTCATCTGTCACAGGCAGCAGAGACATCAAGCACTGGAATTCCCAGCCACAGCAAGAGCCAGCCTGCTGCTTCTCTGCGGAGGCTCCGGGACACTGACACCAGCGGGGCAGGGCGAAGGCGAGCGTTGAGGCGGGGCAAGGGGACGGGGGCATGCTGTGACTGCTGACAGGTCTCTCTTCCTACTTTTGAGTTTCCTAAGTTTTCTATGATGAGGAACACTACTTTTAAAGTGGACAGTGAGAAGGATAGCGGCCTGAGAAGGTGGGGAAGGGCCGGGGGGCAGCTCCAGACAAAGGGCACAGCAGCTGCGGGGTGGGGGCCAAAATGAGGCGGCGTGAGGGACACCTGGGATGTGGGGTTTGGGAGGAGGCTCAGACAGGCCCCATCTGTGCCCTGCGGACCTCTGCCATCCCATACTCTATCAAGAATCTGAAAGAGACAAAAATGCTGAACTCTCACCAGAAAATGTACCCTCAGGCATGGGTAGGGTGATGCCTATAACTTCTGAGGGCCTGAGGGAATCATCAGGGGCTCTGATGGGTGAAAAAGGGTGAGGGGGGCAGGCAGGGGGCCCCCAGGCTCTCTCCCTGTCCCAGGAGCCTTTACCTGAGCAGTAGGGTCCCAGGGGGCAGAGTTGGCTCTCCAGCCAGAGGGCACCTCAAGGCTAACCTGACCTAGTCGGCTGGCACTTCCAGGCGCAGGGCAGCATCTGCCAGCATCTGTCTCTGGGCCCCCACCTGGGGTGGGCTCGCCCAGCAGAGGGGACCCTGTGAGGCGGGGGCGGGGAGGGAGGGCTCGCAGCCAGAGCAGAGCCCCCCACCCGGAGCCTGGGCCATGATTACAGTTGTACAGCCTCATCTGGGAGTGGGGTCCCTGCAGGCATCGCCGGTTAGGACACAGTTACCCCAGAGCAAGGCCCTGAACCCAGGGACTGGTGGTGTCACCGTAAGAGGGAAATGTGGGCACAGACACGGGAGGAGCCACATGACGACGACAGGGAGACAGAGTGATGCGGCTGTGAGCCAGGGAATGCCGCGGGCAGCCAGCGCCACCAGAGCCAGCAGGGATGGGACAGATGATGCCCAGGCCCTCGGGGGTCCCAGCCCTGCTGCCACCTGGACCCCAGACAGCTGGTCTGCAGAGCCGGGAGAAGACGCACTTCTACGGTTTAAGTTGCCCATCTGTGGTCATCATGTGCCCATCTTATGGCCGTCCCAGGAGACACACTTGGCTTTGCCGCTTGGCAGCTCTGGACAAGCTATGATCTCATGGAGTGGCAGGGCCTGTCCTCAGGGACAGCCCTGAGCCCACTCTGGCTGCACAGCCTGCAGGACAGGGTTGCTGAGGGGCCTTCAGGTCGCTACGCTGCCCAGAGCACCCCTGCTCTGGCCCGGATTCCAGACCCCCCACCCACCTGCAGGGACCCGCATCTTCCTCTATCTGAAGTCATGCTCCCCAGGCCACCTCCGTGCAGCTCCTGAACGCCATGAGGCCCTGGCTCCCTGGGAAACCTGGGGACAGCCCCAGATAACAACCCCTTGCTGGTACCCCCCGGGGCCCGGGCACCTGAAGATGATGTTTTCCAGGTCGAAGGGGTACTCGATGATGCCCGTGGTGGGCACGCGCACCCGCAGCACGTCCTGCTGGGTGGGCAGGTAGCCTGAGGTGGCAATGCGGTCCACGTCCGTCAGGTAGCTACAACACAGCAGGGGGGGGTGGGCTCAGGCCGGCAGTGAGGGGCCTCCCACCACCCCTGGGGTCCCTCCCCACTGCCCTGGGCCTCTGAGTGACTGGGAGGGGCTGAAGTAGCCCAAGTACCTGGGACAAGAATGGACAGGGACAAAATGAGGCTGCAGGGAAGGCGTGGGATAGAGCCCCATCGGCTCTGGGGGCCAGCTATCAGGGCTGGGGATGGAGCAGGGGTTCCAAGAGAGACTGTGGGCTGGAGGGGTAGCTTTTCAAAGCCAGACCTATTCCTTTGGAACAGTTTTAGCTACACAGCAAAAGGGGCAGAGACAACAAAAACCCTCGCAGATGCCCGCCTCCCTGGGTGAATCGTCCACATCCCAGCTGAAGAGCAGTGCGCAGACGGCGTCACCCAGCACCTTGTCCACTCCCCTCCCCTGGCCCCAGGCACTGCCCTAGCCCAACTCACTACCTGGTGAGGTCCGAGAGCTGGGACTCAAACCCCCATGCCATCTACACCCCCACCCCTCCTCCCCGGCCCCCAGCATGCCCTGGTCCCACTCACTACCTGGTGAGGTCCGAGAGCTGGGACTCACCAACCCCCCAACACCCCCACACCCCCTCTCTGGCCGTCAGCATGCCCCGGCCCCACTCACTGCCTGGTGAGGTCCAAGAGCTGGGACTCACACCCCCCACCCACACCCCCTCCCTGGCCCCCAGCACGCCCCAGCCCCACTCACTACTTGGCGGAGTCCGAGAGCTGGTACTCGCGCCGGCGGTCATAGCACTCCTGGATGCCGGGGTCGTTCCACAGGGTCTTGATGGCGCTCACGTACCGGTGCTCGAAGGTCGTCACCTTCTCCACGTCCACCTCCCGGATCAGGAGAGCGTTGGCCTGCAGGGGGAGGGGTAAGCAGGGGCAACACACAGCGCCAGTGACCAACTCAGAACCATCGACTTCCATTTCCCGTGAACACAAAGCAGAGCAAAGTGACAGGCAGTGACCGCTCCCCAGGGCCAGGTCCCCAAAGCAAAACTCAGGACAGAAGCAGCTCCCAGGAGCAGGAATGCCACATGCCTCAGTGCCCAGGTGCCCCAAAAGAGGGGACAGTAGGCTCTGAACAGGACGGAGGAACAAACACCACAGAGCTCCCACGTTCCCAGGTCACAGGAGAGGAAACCAAGGACAGAGAGCTGCTCTGACCTGGGAAGAATCTGCCCCGTTTCCAGGCACAGGGCTCTGGAAACCCTCAAGGTCTCTGAAGGGCTAGGTACTCTGTGTGCAGCTGGGACGGGGCTGGGGGCCAGAGCCACCCACCACAGACGGGAGGCTGGGTTCATCAAAGTGGCCCGATGACTCACGCCTCTAGGATGGAGCCTCCACACAGACCCTGGAGCACAGGGCTTGGAGACCCGCTCCTCAAGAACCGCTGCCCAGAGAGCCACACGTGTACACCACACACACATGTACACACTGGTGTGCACACACAACATGGGGCAGAAGGCGGTCAGGAGAGCCGCCCCCCCAGCCCTGTGCTCAGGGTGGTCCAGTCACACTCAGTTGAGTGGCTGGGGAGGAGACACAGTGGGGTAGACTCCAAACAGGGAGTGAGGAGGCCCCAGCCTGGGCTCTGGAACCCAAACCCTTGCCCTACCAGTTGTGGTACCCAGCCTCCAGATCCCCCTACAGCCATGTCCTTCAGCCCCTCCCACTTCTCAGCCTGGGCTTGGAGAAGCAATTCCAGCCCCAGAAAACCTGCCTGACCCTGGATGCACGGAGATCAGGGACCAGAGGTCTGTTCCTACAGCCACACTGTCCCTGCCATGGCTGACAGGTAAGCGAGTAGGCATGGCCTGTGCAGAGAAAGCTGCCATTTACAGAGACAGGCCTCTATCCGCTGATCCCTGTTCCAGACTCTGCTGAATTTCATGATCAAAGGTGGACTTGGAGGGGCCTCAAGTGGAAGCGATCTTACAAATCAGAGGGCAAGAGCCTCCAGCAGATCCCCACACTTGGCCCACAGCCAGGCCAGCCAGGCCCCCAACCCATCACTGGGCTTCTAGGGCCCCTGATGACAGCAGTCAAGGCAGGAAGATGCCAATATCTGGTGAACTAGCTGTCTGAAGCCTCAAAGTGAAGGGATTAATGTAAATAAACCCTATAAGACATATGTGGACTCTGGTGCCACTGTCAGCCTGGGCAACTCCTGGGGGTGAATGAGGAGCCCCTGAAAACAGATCCACAAAAGGAAAGCCAAGGGAGGTGGCCAGCAAGAGCCCACTGTGATGCACAACTAGGAGAACACCACTTGGACAGCAGGTGGGCAGCTGCTCCAGAGTGCAGACCAACAGGGACCCTGGACTGCACACTCCACTGCTGGGGACACACCCAGGAGAACAAGGATGCACACACCAACAGAAACTTGCTCACGAATGTCCTAGTGGCATGTCCGCAAGAGCTCATGTCCCTCGACGGCTGATGAATAAACAACTGTGGTCCCTCCACACACAGAGCATGACTCAGCCACAAAGAGAAGCCCTGACACTCACTACCATGTGGACGGACCCTGAGAACATGATGCTCAGTGAGAAAAGCATTCACACAACGATACACAGGGTGTGATTCCACCGATGGGAAACGTCCAGAACAGGTCAATCCACAGACACGGAGAGTGGGTTCCTGGTTGTCAAGGGCTGGGGCAGGAGGATGGGGGGGTGACTGCTGATGGGGACATGGTGTCTTTCTGGTATGGTAAGAATGTTTTGGAATTAGAGATGATGGTTGCACCACACCATGAATACGTTAAAAATGAGTGAAATGCACACTTTAAGTGGGTAACTTCATACGTAAATGTTCTCAACAAAGCTGTTACAAAAGAAAGTAAGAGGAAGTGCCACTCTCTGGGGTCCCAGAGGGCCCGATTCAGCAAGTGGAAGGCCTGCAGGACAGGCTGTGAACTGCGGCAGGATGTGCAGTGGCCCCCGGCCTCACCTTGTTCTGCTCGTACTTGTAGAGGATCTTCAGGGTTTCCATGGCGCGGATCATGGCCTGCATGGCGGTGAAGATGTTCTGGTACACCAGTTTGGTGAAGCCCCGCTTGTCCTCCTCTGAGTAGCCCGCCCCGTGGATGATGCGCATCTGCTTGATGAACGTGCTCTTCCCGCTCTCGCCCGTGCCTGCAAATGGCCCAGTGAGACCCCAGCCCTGTGTTCCCTGTGCCCGCCCATGGGGAGCCCCACCCAAGTGGAGGCGAGGCGGGGACACGCCTGGCCCGGCCCGCTGCTGCCCCTAGAATCAGGCGTCCTCCCCTGCACACCCACGTCTACACGGGAGCCAGGGAGCTGAGCCTCCAAGGAGGTCAGGACGACAATGTGGGCAGGGACAGGAGGGGGGTGGCAGCTGCACCTGCAGCGACTGGGGTCTGAATTCAACTCCGGCCGCAGCAGAGGAACCAAACGCTGGAACAGTGAAGTGCCTCTCCCACAGGCCACCGCCTGCTTAACTGCGGGTGGCTGCAGGTTCACTCCCAGGTCCCAAGCACCCTTGTCTGGCAGCGTCCCACCAATCCCTAGCTGCTCCTCTTCCACGACTTCCAACCAGAACAGCTTTCCTTCGGGGCCTGAGTTTGGCATCTGTGCACCTCAGGGAGGGGCACGAAGAGGCTCCAGCTCCGAGATCTGGGGATCAGAGTCAGCTGCAACCCCCCTGAAAGGGGCCCCGGGGGCCTCTTTGTCCTCCCCCTCCTCACCCAGTGCGCGGGGTGCCGGCGCCACCCCACCCGGCCCCACAGGCACCAGTGCTCCCCTCGCCGCCCTGTCACCTCTAAGCAACAAACCCATCTCCCCACTTTCATTCACCCCCAAATACAGCCACAGCAATTTTACATTTCAATGTGTCCAGGAATCTCTGTGATGCCTCCCAGGCAGAGCTGGAGACTGATCCCCTTTCCAACCCACAGAACCAGACCAAGGTCAGCCTGGCACTGCAAGACAGTCAGAGGAGGCACTGGGCTCCCTGGTCTCTCTGGGACTCTCTCAGGGGCCGGGGGTAGCTCCGCGGGGGCCCACACAGACAGGAGCCACGTGAGAGGCTCCCTGGTCTCTCTGGGACTCTCTCAGGAGCTGGGGGTAGCTCCGCGGGGGCCCACACAGACAGCAGCCACGTGAGGGGCCATGCCCGAACCCTCTCCTCAGAACCTGCCTATGGTTTTCAGCTACTAAATTACAGGGTGATTTTACTGCACAGCAGGAGAGAACGCTACATCCTAAGGATGCACCGCCTCAATCTGCCTGCTGCTGCTGCTAAGTCACTTCAGTCGTATCCGACTCTGTGTGACCCCACAGACATCAGCCCACCAGGCTCCCCCGTCCCTGGGATTCTCCAGGCAAGAGCCTCAATCCCTACGTGGTAACAAATGCAGGTCCCACTCACCCATGGACCGAAGGCCCAGGGCCCCCTTTTGGGGACTCAGAATCCCCAGACTCACCCACCTGCCCACCTGCCCAGCCTCATCCTCCTCACCCTGTCTGAGTGGCCTGCGCCCCCCACCCCGACTCGGGGGCCTGGGCTGCATGCTCCCCACACACTGTGGAGCTCACAGCCACCTGTGCCACGGGCAGGGGGCAGGAGCCCCCTTGCACTGGGACCTATCACCGTGCTGCGGGGGTCTCTCTCAGGTATCTGCTGCCCGCCTCCTTGCTCAGCGGGGTTCCTGGAGAAGAGACAGGTTCTGAGCGCCCTGCAGTGACCACGCTGTCCTGCAGCAGGAGGCCCTCCACCTGTGTTTGAGTAGCTGACTGCAGGAGGTCCCCTGGGAAGATCCGAGTCTCAAGCTGGACAAAGCAGGAGCCTCAGGTGGCCGCCCCTTCTAGGATATCCATCAAGGCCCTCGGTCCTTGGGTTTGTAATAAACAAACCCAACTCTGGTTCTGTCACCAAGTGGTGACTACCCCTATTCCACCCCTTCCCTTCCTATCTCTGCACAACACCAACCAGGGCCAGTCGCCCATTCCCACGAAGGCCCCCCAGTTCTGGAGCAGGAGGGGATGACCCCACACCTCCCTGAGAGATCCACGAACCCTCACTGCACAGGGTAGGGTGGGGATGGGCAGGAGGTGGTGGCACACAGGAGTACATGTCCAGCGCTGTCTCTCCTGGACCAGGGTCCTCCCAACACTGCTGCCATCGGGCTCATCGCAGGTTCTATGGGCCGTGGAGCAGTCTCCTTGCCCCCACCCTCTTGATGCCCCCACCCTCAGTGAAACCACCACGGATGTTCCCCGACAGGGCCCAAGGTCCTCTGGGGGCAGGATCACCAGAGTAAGAACCACTGGTTCTGATAAAATTCTACTGTAAAAAGACACATGCCCTGCTGGCCGTCTGGAAGGGTTTCTCACTGGAAACACCAGACGGTGGCCACTCAAGCCCAAGCCCTGCAGGCCGCAGGTCAGCTGAGGTGGAGAGGGGGGCCCCTGGTGTGGAGCCCCCTCAATTGCAGGACAAGCAAGTGAGCCACGTTGAGTGCGAGGGCGCCAGGAGACCAGAGAGAGCTGCCCCCGAGGCAGACACAGCCAGCATCTTCAGAACTGGCGCCAAAGGGGTGGGCAGCCCCCACAGCGCCCCCTAAGGGCGGTGCCAAGCACCAAGGGTCACACACACCAGCACACAGCCTGCACCCACAGCCAGGGACCGCGGGCAGGGAGTGACCACTAAGGAGCCCTGAATGCAGGCCAGAGAGCGGCCGGGAACAACGGGGACGGCTGAGGGCCCCACACAGACACCGCCCACGGGACACGCCCCAACGGAGAAATGCAAGATGGGCCCCAAGGAAGCTGGAAGCACAATCAACCCTGTAGACACGGGGGTCCTGGACAAGGCACGTGGCCCAAACCCTGCCAGCGCAGAGGAGCCGCTGTGAAGACAGAGTCGTGATCCAGGCCAGGAGCAAAAGGCACTGGTGAGGTGACAGGGTGAGATGGCCTCGATTGGCGATCATGTCACAATGCCTGCGCCAAGTCTTCATGTGTCCCCCCTTACACCACACAGCTCAGGGTGCATCTCAATTAAACCAGGTGGAACACAGCAAAAGGGACACCCCGGGAACAGAGTGCGACGTGGGATGGTCAGTGACCCCGTCCAGGCAGTGTCACTTTGCCAGGAAGAACAGAGAAAGGCAAGAGGGCGGGGGGAGGTGGTGGCCATAGAGGCCAGGCCCCCAGGGCCCCACCAGTGAAGGGTTGTGTCAGCCATGCTCGGGGCCAGCCCCTGCGGGAGCCTCCGCAGCAAGGCAGCAGTGCGAGGGGCAGGAGCCCACAGGCCTGAGCTTGGCCACAACTGTGCCCGGGAGGGGGAGACAGGAAAGGGTCTGGGTGTCCCCTCCAGACACCCGTCTCCTGGGCCAACTCAGCCCACGTGCTGCCAACAGCCAAGCCCCAGCGCACAGGACCCAACGTCTATCTGCGCAGAGAAGTCTCTGGGCACAAGGCCTGCCTGGCCCTCACAGCTGGACCCGTCTGCTGTGGCTGATGGCCAGGGGTCCCAGGCAGCTCCAGCTCACCCCAGCTCTTCGTCAGTCCCTCCAGAAGATCTGGTCACTTGTGCCCTTCAGCTCAAAACCCTTCAACGGCTGCCCGCAGGGGGAAGAGCAAGGCCCCACAAGCAAGACCGTGGAGAACCTGTGCTGGCCTCGTTCCAGCCCCACCCCCACACAGGGGATGCACAGGGCACCCACGGCCACAGCCCTCCTGTCCTGGCCATGCTCAGACCCCAGGCTTGCGTCTGTGGGTCCCTGGCCCCGCCAGCAGGACAGGCCCGACCTTGCATGAGGACTCGACCACCCATCGGGCAGCCCCCTGCCCAAACACTGCCCCAGCTCTGCACAGAAACCCCAATTCATGTTTTCCAAGAAGCACTCCAGCACCCCCAGCATCCCACCAGCTCAAGCCGGCTCCCTGAAAGCAGGGGTCTGCCTGCAGCCCTGCACCCCAGGCCCCAGCCCAGGCCTGGCCCACAGAAGGCACCACACAAATTTTCCCTGAATGAACCAAAAGAACTTGGCCCCACCCGTGGTCTCGGCTCTTTCACATGCCCCCCGACCCCCCCGACCCTGCCCTGGGTCCTCTGCATCCCCAGTGGTTACCCCAAGAACAGGTCAGCCCAGGCGAGGGAGGTCCTGGCTGTGGGGCCTGACAGGGTCAGCCTGATGCAGCGGGCCCAGAGCTCTGGGCGCTCAGCAGCATCACCAGCCGCCCAGGCAAGAGTGCCTGGAGAAGAGGAAGAAGAGCAGCCTGTCCTACGAGGGAGGCAGAAAGCCACAGTCTGTCTGCCAGGTCGGCCAAGATCTAAGACCTCGGATTAGGAGGAAGTGGGTCTGAGCCCGCAGCCGCCACTCTGATATGGGAAAGCTGGGGGCAGGGCTGGGGCCTGGAGGGCAGAAGGGAGGTGCTGGGCTGACCTCACCCAGGGCCTCTGGTGTGCAGCAGGTGGCCACCATCCAGCAAGAGAATATCAGTGTCAGAAGCTGGGGTTCAGGGCTGCTGCCTGGCCGTCCCTCACCCCTGGACATGGGCAGTGAAGCCAGGAAGCCCAGGACCACAGGAGCCCAGAAGCCCTGGTGAGAACACCACCGGATATCTGGGCTCCTGAAGACACAACCAGAAATCCTGTGTCAACAGGTCTAAGATCAAAGAAGGACTCCAATCGCATGCCAGGACAAAGAAAGCGCAGACTCCTCATATATGTAGTCGAGGACAGTGCCTGCACGCTCCCCTTGCCCCACTGGCCTATTCATTCATTCATTCACTGGTAGGTCTATCACCCCACCTCCCACTGGACAGGTGAGCAGGCTGAGGCACAAAGAGGTCACGCAGCTTCACTGAGGTCACACGGCTGCTAACTGTCAGACCTCAGCAGGCTCAGCGCTTCCAACTTCATGTCTGTCTGTCTCCCCATGGTCCGTGTGTCGGCCACCCAGGGAAGTGAGAGAATGCAGGAGCACCAGGGGGACACTCGCAGGGCCTTAAAGACACCACAGCAGTGGGTTCGAGGCAGACAAGGGCCAGAGGGAGGACGTGGGATGGGCCTCGGGACTCACCCCTTTATCTGCCTTCCACACGGTGGCTGCTAAGCCGGCAGAGCCTCGTCCTGTCCAGGTGGCTCCAGGCGCAGGACACCAGACCCCTCCGGGCCAACCCTACTCATCCCCACATGCTGGGTCCCAAAGGAGCCCTCCCTGAAGTCTGACTCTCAGGAGCCAGGAGACCTGCTGTGAGTCCCCCCACTCCGCCTACCCACTGAGGCTCAGGAGAGATGGGGTGACCACCTCCCATTCAAACTTCCCCCTCCTCGGCCTCCGTGAGGGCTCTGACCTTCCAGCTCTGGGCCTGATCAAGGTCCATGAGCAAACCTCTATGGTGGGGGCTGGGATCAGAACAGGACCTGGCTCTGAGGGCCAAGCTCCAGAGACCTCACTGAGGGACAGGGAGGCCTGCATAGCGGCAGCGGGACACCAGCCAGTGCAACACTGTGAGTGGAAATGGGCGAGGAGGGTGCTTCCCATCTGACATATCACTCCACCTGACCCATGCCACCCATAGCCCTGGAATCAGTGGGACGCTGTCTTTTCACAGAAGAGAAATGGAGACTCAGGATGCACCAGGGACCAAAACCCCCTCCCAGCGGAACTTGGACAAAGCATCAGGTAAGAAGGAGACAGCACCTAACACTGGCTAAGCACCACTGTGCACCAAACACCTCGCAGGCATCACAGCCTTAACCCCCAACAGACAGCGCTACGGCAGGAGGCCCTCCATGCCCACTCGCAGGAGGCCTCAGGCAGGTAGGAACTGTGGGCTGTCCTGAGCCACCGTCTGTCCATGCCCCGGAGCAGAGGGCCACCGGCACTGGCAACAGGCCTCTGAGCAGGAAGCCTCACACACAGGAGAGATGCGAGGATGCCCAAGTTGGGGCACCCAGTCATCCCCATTCCACCTGCCTGGAGGAACTGTGTTCAACTGAGCAGAGTCACCCAGCAAACGTCTCAGAGGTTTGCAGGGCTCTGTGCTGGCTGAGGGGTGGCGGCGCCTAGAGGGGGCACGTCATGAGGGGAACAATGGGGACACCTTGGCAGTGACTGGCCAGGTGCCCTGCAGAGGAGAGGCCGCGGCCACCTGGGAGACAGAGGGGCCAGGGCATGGGGCACAAACTCCTGCAGCCGGCAAGCCTGAGGCCGGGGTCCCAGTGCTGAGTAGCTGGAGTTCCACCAGAAAAATACCCCTGCACGTGGGCACCCCCAAAGCCCACGGAGACGCCACGGACACCATGGTGCCCACCACGGACACCAGGCCAACAGGCCCATGGCTCCCTGTCCTGATAGGAGAGGAGCCCTGCGAGGACCAGACACACCACTGCCCTGGGCTCCGCACACACGTCCAGGCTCAGCCCAGACCAGACCCACCCACCTAGGGCTGGACTTTGCCCCCAAGACCACGTGGGGCAGAAGAGGGACAAGTGGGCTCCCCTCCCTCCTGCCAGGGGTCCCCACTGCAGCCGCTTCCAAACGCCCAGCCCCCAGCTCCGGAGCAGCAGTGACCACGACCTGCAGGGAGCAGGGCTCCACCACAAAAATCAGAAAGTGAAACCTCCTACGGTTAAACATCCAAATGGACCACTTCCTCGGGGCTCTCAGCAGCTCAGCCGAGGCTCCTGGAGACTGGGACGCATCTGTGTACAGGAGTCAGGGCCCAGGGACAAACCTGGAGACAGTCTGGGGGCCCTGGGAAGGGAGAGTCCCTCCCTCCCACGCAGCACACAGGACATAGAGGGAGAGGCGTCCTGAACATGGGTCCGGGCTCCCGCACCTCCAGGGACGGCGCCTACCTAGCTCTTAAGCCCCTAAAACACACTCTGGGGTGCGTTGTGAGAGAGGGCCACAAGGGGTGGCCCAGAGGCCCCAGAGGCGTCCAGCTCTCAGGGTCCATGGAGGACACGCAAGGCCACCGCCAACTGCCACGGCCACGTTCCACTCGTGCCTCAAAGCGGGGCAGGCACACCCTTCCCGCTGGGGCCACCACACCCCAGGCCGGATTCCGGGCCTTTCCACCACCGCCGACCGGACAGGAAGCCTGTGGAACTGACCGCCCTGCTTTATTTAGAAATCCCCGAGCCGCTCTGTTGCTCAGCTCCCAGAGCGGCGCTTCCCGTGGCAGGCCTCAGCTCTCTAGGGAAACCTGCTCTGAGGAGCAGAAATCTGCCCTAAGGGGTCTCTTCCATGGGTCTCCGTACTTGCCCCAAGAGGGGTCCCAGGAAGTGAAAGCTGGCCAGGCTGCCTGGGAACCCCGCCAGAAGCTTCTACCTGGGCTTGGGGTCTCTCATGCAAAGCAGGAGAGCGACGCTGAGCCATGGGGCCCTTGGTCTACCCTCGCAGTGTCCCCCCCACCTGGGGGTCACCTGTTCCCCACCACAGACCACTGTCCACAAGGATGCAGCCAGGAGTAACGAGACAAACCAAACTGAATCATCACCCACATTCACAGACATACTGAGTGTTGAGTGCAAGCATATATGTGGCTTTGGACCATACAAACAAGAACAGTCACTTTTTAAGCATCCAGACACATGACAAAACAACCTACACCGATCACCACCGGCTCTGTCACACACACTGTACTCTGTGTACTGACACAGTGCAGAGCTGATTCCAATAACACAAATGGGGGTGACCCTGCTCTTCGGGGACACGGGGCCACAACCAGGGACGTCTGTGGTTGTCAGGACCTGGGGGGCTCCTGGTGTCGAGTGGGCGGGGCTGCTGTTCAGCATCACCACCCCCCACCCCACCCCTCGCAGCACGTTCCCTGGACTTCTGCCCCGCATTTACAGCCGCCCTCCTGGGGTCATTAACCTTCACCTCGGACCTGCAAGCACTCATCTTCCTATCTGCCCCCGTGCCTAGGACTTAACAGCTTCCTGGGCGGGTGCAGACACCCCGTCCTGACCCTGGACACACTCTGATCCGCTGCCAGGCTCCTTGGCCCAAGCCCAGCGAGGGTGCAGGAGTATAGGCCGCCAACCCACATCCTGGAACCCCAGGTCAGTTCAGAGCATGGGTGCGCCCAGGGCAGGCGGAAGCTCACGCAGCCCCCAAGTAAGGCCCTCTGCCTGGTAACATTAATGTGCCGTAACTTCCAAACCTCTGAATAAAGTCTAGCCCTACTGACAAAAGCCAGCTGGCACCATGCTGTCCTCACAGGTGCCACTTCTTACCCTTGACTGCGGAGGTAAGTCCTCCAACAGCCCTTATTTGGGGTGACAACACTGTGCCAACCGCCAGGCCGACCGGCTCCCTGCAACAGGTGAGCCGTGGGGAGACGGAGACTGGGAGAGGAGTCTCCCTCAGGATGGGGAGGAGGACCTAGGCTCCCACTAGGACTAAGGAGAGGGGTCAAGGAGTCGGCCAGTTCTGAAAAGCTGCCCAGGTTCCTTCAGGGCTCCACCCACCCCAGCCCCAAGAAGAGAGGAAAGGCTGTCTTCTCCCCCACGGGCTATACTCCACTGGGAAAGGAAGGGATACAGGTCTTCCCGGCAGAGGGAAGGGAGGTGGGAACCCACCTGAGAGAAAGGGGGAGGGGATGGTGGTGTGTGTGTGTGTGGAGGGGGGACAGGCCCTGTGTGCAGGGAACAGGGCTCCACCTGGTGGGAAGAGTCGAGAAGGGATCCCAGGAAGCAAGGGTGCGTCTGATGGATTACAGCCCAAAGGTCTGGTCCCAAACAGATGCTAGGGTCAGCCAAGGGGCACACCTGGCAGGGTAGGGACAGGGGCCAGCCCAGTGCAGGGAGGGGGCTGGTCTCACGAGAAGGGGCAGAGGGCAGACCCTCGAGGGTTCTGGGGGCCGGACCTGGAAGCAGAAGCTGTCCCTGCAGAGATTGGGGGTGGACAGCCAAGACAAAACTGATCCCAAAGGGCCCAAGGGACCCCAGCTGGGCAGCTGAGGCAGGGGCTGGCCCTGCAGGGACTGGGGACCTGCCATGGGCAGCGCTGGCACGGGGACACTCCGAGGGTCCAGGGCGTTGATGTGGACACGAGAGGCAGAGGCAGGACCCTCTGACGTCAGGGGCTCAACTAGACAGCACATGTGACAAGGATGGGGTGGCCCAGAGACAGACAGCACAGGTAAGCAGGGTCTGACCCCAGACTCGGGCCCTGCAGCAGACAACACAGGTGGGTAGGCGCTGACGCCAGGCCCGGACCCGCAGCAGAAAGCACAGGTGGGTAGGCGCTGACCCCAGACCCGGCCCATAGCAGACAGCACAGGTGAATAGGCACTGACCCCAGATCCGGGATCGCAGCGGACAGCACAGGTGGCCAGGCGATGACCCCAGACCCGGGCCCGCAGCAGAAAGCACAGGTGGGTGGGCGCTGACCCCAGACCTGGGCCCGCAGCGGACAGCACAGGCAGGTAGGGGCCGACCCCAGACCCGGGCCCTGCAGAGGACAGCACAGGTGGGTAGGCGCTGACCCAGCGGGGGTCGACCCCGCCCTAGACAGCACGCAGGGCCGCCCCGCCCGCCCGCCTGCACGCGCATAGCCGGCCGGGACCCCGCAGGCCCCGGCCCCACTCACCGAGCAGCAGCAGCTTGAGCTCACGCCGGGCGTCGCGCTTGTCCCGCCGCAGCTGCTTCTCGATCTCGGCGTTGATCCGCTTGGACTCCTTCACCTCATCGCTCAGGCAACACGCCATCATGGACTCCAGAGTCATCGTCCCGGCCCCGGCCGCTCGCCGGCCGCCCCCGCCGCCGCCCCCCGGCCGGCCCGGCCCTGGTCCCGAGCCGCCCCGGCCGCGCCCGCCCGGCCCTCGGCGCTCGGCCCCCGGGCCGGCGGTCCGCCTCGGCCGCCTCCGAGCGCCGGTCCCCTTCGGCCGCTGGTCCCGCCCGGGCGCCCTTCCACCCGCGCCGCCACCGCCACTGCCGCCGCCGCCGCCGCCGCCAACCGCAGCCGCCGCGACCGAGCGACAGCGCCTCACAACCTAACCCGCCAGCGGACAGCGCCGACGGGCGGCCGGTGCGGCCAATGGGAGTGGGCGGCGGCCCGCGCGCCCGCCGCGGAGGTGGGACTAGCGGTCGGGCTGGGCGGGGCGTCACGCGGGCGGGGAGAGGCGGGGCGAGGCGGGCGCGCCCGCGGGTTAGGTTGCGCCGACGTGGGAAGGGGGACGCGCACCCGGGAGCTGGGCGGGGCCGCCCGGGATTCTGGGAATGTGGAGGACTCGGCTTGGCCGACTCGGCTGGCCGGATCATCTGCGCTCGGCTCCGCTCGGCCCCGCTCCGACCGGCGGCCAGCTGTGCCCGGGAGCGGGGGGCTCCGACCCATTGCTTCGGTCGCAGGGCTGAGCGACCCAGACCCCACTCTCGGATACCAGCCCTCACGGCCTCCCGGGGCGCCCTGGCATTGCCTGACCGGAAACAAAACTTCCTCTCATCAGTTCTTGGAACAAGCACTAATGGAACGCCTCCCGTATACCAGGCTTGGGCTTAGCATTAATACAGAGCCTGCTAATATGCCAGATATGGAGCGAGCATTAATGGAGTACCCGCTGTATACTAGGCATTTACCAGCCATTTATGCAGTACCTACTGTATACCAGGCATGGACCAGCTTTTCATGTAGTGTCTACTGTGTAGCTTGCTGCAGTCCATGGGGTCGCAAAAAGCCAGACAAGACTGAACAGCAACTGTGTAACTAAGGATTACCAGGCAGAAAACAGTGTGATGCCTACTATAAGCTAGGCACACACCATGCATTAATGCAACACTTGCTGTGTATCAGGCATTAGTGAGTTGCATGCTGTATTCCAGACAATTCCAGGGAGCAAGCATTAATGAAGCACCTACTGTAAACCAAGTACTGCAGGATTGATTTTTATGGGAGCATTGCCACACCCATTCATTTATGGAGGTTGGCAGCTTTCACCCTGCACCAGGGCAGAGTTGAGTTTTTGCAGCATCACTAAAATATTTACTATCTGGTATCTTTGGAAAAGAGACCTAGGACGGGGTCTAAACTCACAGTAGGTGCACAACCCATGTTTTTTTTAGCTTATTTATTCTCATTTATTGAACATCTACTATGTATCAGGCTAATAGGTAATTAGAAAGAAAAAAAGGATGTGAATAAATTGAAAAATAAAATAATGAGAATCAAATTAAATATGACATTGCTGTCAGCAACAGGGATCTGGAAATCACCCAAATGGGAAAGACATAGTTAAAGCATCAGATAGAAAAATTCACTCTTGGAATTGTTAAAAAAAAATTCATAAACAAACAAAAATACGATAAATAAAGACACTGGCAGCTCTCACATGTTTTTCATCTGACAGAGTTTCTTTTTTTCTTAACAATATTCAGCAAACAATTGGCATTCAGTTAGGACTACTAACTGATCAATGCAAATGAACTCCCTCAAAACTGGGTGCTACACTGCAACTGCTTCTCAAATGCTACCTTTACTCTAAGGTGGCTGCGCCAGTGTGTCTCACCCTCCTATAGGTTTTTGTTTGTTTGGCTGCACCAGGTCTTAGTTGCAGCAAGTGAGATGTTCAGTCTTCATCAAAGCATGCAGGTTTTTAAGTTGCGGTGTGCAGGATCGTCTCCATTTTTTTTTTTTTTTTTTTTTAGTTGAGGCATGCAAACTCTTAGTTGTAGCATGTGGGATCTAGTTCCCTGACCAGGGATCAAAATCACAACCCCCTGCATTGGGAGCTCAGAACCTTAGTAACTTGAGCATCAGGGAAGTCCCGCTAGAGGTTTTTAAGGTTAGTTTCAAAAAGGGACTTATTTTCACTGCCATATATGCATATTAGGATATGCCTTTTTGTAAGGTTTGCTCTTATTTGGTTTCACCCTGTATCCCCCTTGGGCTTCCCCGGAGGCTCAGGCGGTAAAGAATTCACCTGCAATGCAGGAGACCCAGGTTTGATCCCTGGGTTGGGAAGATCCCCTGGAGAAGGGAACGGCTACCCACTCCAGTATTCTTGCCTGGGAAATCCCATGAACACAGGAACCTGGAGGGCCATCCCACTGCATATCATAATGTAATGTAAAATCGTAGCCATTTTTGATCCATGTGTTTTGAATGATTGAAAAGGGGAGGGGGGAACGCCCGAAGTGGAGACCTATCTCAGAAATGAGGAACCCGAGGTACCCTTCTGCATGGTTCCCTGATGAGGACACCTGACCCAGCCCTGACCTGGCCAGAACCCCCACTCTCTCCCCCTACCTGGCCCTGCCCAGATCCCATCACACACCTTCCAAGCTGTACCTTGACGCACTGGGCTCGCCTGTCTTGAGATAATGGGAGAGAGGAAGGTCAAAGTCTCCATTTATTAGTTGATTGGGACTGAGGAAAGGTTGATTCTTTGAGATGTTCATCTTGGAGGCACCCCTGCTGGACACGCAGCGAGGGTAGGGGCCCCCAGGGTACCCCCTCATCCCCGAAATAGAGGAAAGCTCCACTTGAACAAAGACCCAACAACCAGGGAACCCGAACAAAAACTTGGTTCCAGGCGCCTTGGCTCCATTGTCCCCTCCTCCAGGGAAGGCAGTTGGGCCAGGCCTTCCCTGATCACACTTTCCAATGCCATCCCCCCCCAGCACCACTCTGCTGGGCTCCCTAGAACCCTTCTCCCAGGTGAAATCATCTTTTCTCTTCCTTTCCTCTCTTCTTCCCACCATACTATAGGGCATCTCTGCTTTGATCACTGCTGCTTCTAGACCCAAACCTGGTACACAGTAGGTGTTCAGTAAGTATTGAAGGGAGAAATAGTTGGGTTCTTTTTTTTTTTTTTTTTTGACCGCGCCATGCAGCATATGGAATCTTAGTTCCCAGACCAAGAATTGAACCCATGCCCCCTGTTCACTATCTTGCTTGTGCCGCTGGTTACATGGGGGTGGACATATAACAAAACTCATCAAGATGTACATTTTAAACACAGGTGGTTCATGGCATGTAAATTACACCTTCATAAAGCTGCCAAAATAAGAGGTGTCCAAGGAGGTGGTAGCCGTAAAGTACACATGTATGCCTGCTCATGCACTCAATTGTGTCCAACTCTTTGGGACCCTATGGACTGTGGCCTGCCAGGCTCCTCTATTCATGGGATTCTCCAGACAAGAACACTGGAGTAGGTTGCCATTTCCTCCTCCAAGGGATCTTCCTAACCCAGGGATCGAACCCATGTCTCCTACATCTCCTGCGCTGGCAGGCAGATTCTTTGCCACTGTGCCACCTGGGAAGCCCTGTAAAGTACACAGTAGGTACTTAATAAGTGCTTAAATGTTTTAAAGGATACTGAAACAGGGAGCAGAATCCACAGGGGGTGGCTTGTCATTCTCAGCCATTCACTTAGCATCTTCCTTGTGCCAGACCTGGGTGGGGACCAGGTGGGGAAAAGATGGGGAAGAGAGGCCCACAGAGGGATGGTGAGCTGGTCCCAGGGCCCAGCTGGTGGCTAATTACTAACTCTGGCTACTCCACCCAGAGGCCCAGAGAGACAAAGTCCAGGGCTGCACTCCTCGACGGCTCGGAGGCCCCATCCTTCTGTCCCCACTGCCTCCTCCCCTCCTCCATCGTTGGAAGTTGATCTGCCATGCCCTGAGGGGTTCAATTTTATGAGGGGGTCCAGGGGCCAGGGAGCAAGGCCATTTCTTGGCACAGAGCTGAGAACAGGAGCAAAGGTGAATGGGGCCAGGCTGGGGGCACACAGGGCAAGGATCGGGGGAAATCAGAGGCTAGAGCACAGCCCTGGAACTGGGGGCAGATTCCACTGTGTTCAAGCCCCTGCCCTTCTCCAGTCCTCACAGCTGAAAATAGGGTGTTCATCACCCATGTCTCATGGACACTCAGCATCAGAGGAACCAGAAGGGGGTCACATCATTATCCTTCCTGCCTTACACCCCAACCTGCAATCCCAGAGGGTCTCTATTTGTTCTTTTTTCCTTTTTCTTGCCACCCAAAAAGATCAGAGTGAGGGGTCGGTGTCTGTCTGACCTGGCCTGGCCTGCACAAACATGCAATGAATGTTTTTTTTTTCTCTTTTTAGTTTTTTATTGGAGTATAATTGCTTTAAAATATTGTGTTAGTTTCTGCGGTACAGCAAAACGAATCAGCTATATGGATATATATATCCTCTCTTTTTGGATTTACTTCCCATTAAGGTCAACACAGAGCATTGAGTAGAATTCCCGGTGTTTTACAGGGAATTCCTCAATGGCTCAGCAGTAAAGAATCCACCTGCAATGCAGGAGACGCGGGTTCCATCGCTGGGTCAGGAAGATGCCCTGGAGGAGGAATGGCAACCCACCCCAGTGTTCTTACCTGGCAAATTTCATGGGCAATGGAGCCTGGTGCGCTAGAGTCCATGGGATCACAAAGAGTACGGCATGACTGACAGAGTGAGCGCATGCCCATGCTCCTAGTATCACTGGTGTGTCAGCCCCAATCTCCCGAGCCAGCTAACTCCCCTTTCCCCACTCCCTAGCCACAGGTTTGTTCTCTACATCTGTGTCTCTATTTCTGCTTTGTAAACAAGATCATCTACACCCATTTTTTCAGATACCACACATATGTGCTAGTATACGGTGTTTGTTTTTTCTCTTTCTAACTTAATTCTGTATGACCGTCTCTAGGTCCATCTATGTCTCTACAAATGACCCCATTTTGTTCCTTTTTATGGATGAGTAATAACCATACTCAAAGGATGTGAATTTGAGCAAACTCTGGGAGATAGTGAAGGACAGGGAAGCCTGGCATGCTGCAGTCGATGAGGTTGCAAAGAATTGGACACAACTTAACAACTAACCAACAGCAACAACATTCCACTGTGTATGTGTACAACATTCCCTTGTATATGTGTACATGCATAGGTATCTATGCATTTCTCTGTTGATGGACATCTAGGTTGCTTCCATGTCCTACCTAGCAATGCATGTTTATTGCACAGCTCCATAAATATTAACTTTTACTCTAACAACAACAACAAAATGCATGAAGGTGGTCAGTAAGAATGTTAGGAAAAAGTCCAGGAAGACCTCAGTGAGATGCCATCTGCCAGAGTGGCTAAGGTGGGAAAGTCTGAGCGTACTAAATGCTGATGAGAAGAGGGCAACTGGGATTCTCATCCACAGTGGCTGGTGGGAGAGAAAAATGGGGCAGCCTCTGCTGAAAGCAGTGTGGTGGGTTCTCAAAAAGTTCTTAAAATCATACACCTATCAGGGGATCTAGCCATTCCACACCTAGGTATTTACCCAACCGAAACAAAAGCATACAAAGATTTGTACACGGATGTTCACAGCAGTCTCATTTTAAGCTAGTAGGTAAAAATCAGACTGTCTGGTCTCCATCCAACACACACACACACCCCTGCAGGCTATGTGTCTTTCAAGAAGTGGCCAGCCCTCTCTGAGCTCCCATTTCTTCATCTGTTAAAATGAAGGTGATGATATGAATTTCCAGGTAACCCCTAAGCACATGAAAAGATGCTCTGCACATAATAGACACTCAAGTACTGTTGGTTTGTGTGAATTAAAAAAAAAAAAAGTTCAGTATCATTAGTCATCAGGGAAATGAAAATCAGAACCACAGTGGGACTCGGGGCTTTTACCAACAGGGAGGTGGGAGCCTGGAGGGCTATGGGCAGAGGTGGGGCGAGGTCTGACTCAGGCGCTCACGGGCGCCCTCTGCTGACTGCTTCCAGGAGGACCGACTGGAAGCAAGGCTGGGAGTCGGGTACAAGATACAGGTGACCGTGCTGGTCCGGGTGAGCGATGAGGAGGGATGGACCCGGCTGGAGGTAGAGCTGAAGTGTTGTCTAGTCTCCAAAGCGCAGGAGGGCAGCGACGGGCCTCACGGATAAAGTACGTGTGTGTCAGATGAGCTTCGTTCAGGTGTGAGTTACAGCCCTGAGTGCTGTGAGCTCAGTGTTAATGAATCAACAGCTTTTATTAAATAAGGTGGTGTCTTTAAGCAGAAACACACATGGCAGAAGGCTATGTGTTGATCAGTTGACAAAAGTGCCGTGACCAGAGGCTCGCAGAAGCCTAACCCTGCGTATCCCCAGGAGCAGCAATGCAGTGTTCACTAATTCAGCGTTTGCAGCACATATAGCACAGAACTTCTGTGAATAAGAAGGGGACCCTACATTCACCCTGCCTCGCTCTAGAATCTAGAATCTAGAGTTTAGATCACAACCCAAACAATTGTTCAATAAACTTCCACCACCATATACATTAAAATCAAAACTTGGGATTTCCTTGGCAGTTCAGTGGTTAAGACTGCACACTTCCACTGCAGGGGGCACGGGTTCAATCCCTGCTCAAGGCACTGGGATCCCATATGCTCTGTGGTGCTGCAAAATAAATAAAATCAAAACTGCCTTTTTAGGGACTCCCTTGGTGGTCCAGCGGTTAAGAATCTGCCTGCCAGTGCAGAGGATGCGGGTTTGATCCCTGGTTAGGAACTAGACGACCCAGCACAGCCAAAATAAAACAAAACAAACAAAAAACTTCAAACACAAAAACACAAACAAAACCATCAGCGTGGAACAGTCAGTGCTGTGAGGCATGCCTTTAGGAAATGCCCCACCCTTAACTTCAGAGATGGAAACTGAGGCTTAGTGGGGTGAGGTTGGTCCAGAGTCCTGCACCAGCCAATCTGATGGCACAAGGAGCTTCTGACCCAAGCAGCTGCAGAGGCTTTCGGTTCTGAGTTTTATTTGGAACTCCTCCCATCTCGATTCCCTTATTGCCCCTTATCTGTGCCCAGTAATAAAAATCGTCAAGGCTCCCCAGCAGGCAGGGCCGAGAGCAGATAACAGCAGACGCGCGGGCAGTGTGAGCCGGCCGGCTGCCCTGTGTCCGGGAGGGAGGGACAGCTGACCATTTCTGAACACTCTCTTCCTGCCAGGCTCTGTGCTCAGCAGTTTCGTGTCTAAACACATTTACACAGGAAGGGGGTGCAATTCTTTGATGCGTCCTCTTAAAGCCTAGAATCCCAGGAGAGTGGGCACAACCAGTGGGCACATACCCAATGTCATATCCAGGGCTTCCCAGATGGCTCAGTGGTGAAGAATCTGCCTGCCAACTCAGGAGATGCAGCTTGAAGAACTACCAGACTTTTCCACAGCAGCTGCACCACTTTCCATTCCCACCAGCCAAACACTATGGTTCTGATTTCTCCACATCCTCGCCAACATTGGTTACTTTCTAGGTTTTATGATTTTTTTTAAAAAGTTTTGCTTTGTTTTTTTCATTGACATCCTAATGGGTGTGAAGTGGTATCGCCTTGTGGTTTTGATTTGCATTTCCCTGATGACTAATGATGTTAAACATCCTTTTCATGTGCTTCTTGGCCATTTGTGTATCTTCTTTGTAGAAAAGCCTAGTCAAGTCCTTTGTCCGTGTCTTTATTGAGTTAGTGTGACCTGCTCTTGAACTTCATATATGTGCAGCTGGGCTACTAGCTCCTAATGCCTGCCCTCCAGCCACATCACGTCTGCCAGATGTGTCGAGGTCCTGAAAGTAGCCATTGACCATTTTCAGTGCAGTGACCCCAGCACAAGAATATCTTGCTTGAGGTCCACAGGCTTCATGATCTGGGTTCCTGACTTGGGTTCTTCCCAGACTGGACTCTAATCATTGTTTTTGGCCATCTGTAGGTCAAGAAATCAATTTAGTGGGTCATGACCCACATTTTTATTTTCAGTGACATAGAATAAGAAGTATAATACATCATGCTGGGCAAGGAGAAGTGTTATCTTGGACAACTTTTATTGGGGTGCTGTATGTATTTAAATATGTGTCCTTGGATTTCCCTGGTGGTCCAGTGGCTAAGACTCCGACTCCCAATGCAGGGGGCCAGGGTTCAATTCCTGGTCAGAGAACTGGATCCCATATGCCACAACTAAGACCCACTGCAGCCAAATAAATAATAATTTTTTTAAGTGCTTTAAAAATATCTGTCCTGAGCATGTATATAAATATTTTCTAATTAACTAATTTAGTTTTACTGAGTGAAGATGTCATGATCAAAAGAAGTTTGAAGTCCTTCCCCAATCCTTACAGACTGCATCTTTTTTGTTCATGTCCTTCTTTTACTGATTTTTTTTTTTTTTTTGTCTGTACCATGCGGCTTGTGGGATGCTCCCCAAGCAGGTATTGAACCTGGGCTGCAACAGTGAAAGCCTGAAATCCCGACCACTAGGCTACCAGAGAACTCCCTAGACTCTATCTTAGTTCATAATTTAAATATTGATGTGTGTGGGACATCCTTGGTGGTCCACTGGATAGAACTCTGCACTCCCAGTGCAGGGGGCCCCAGTTTGATCCCTGGTCAGGGAACTAGATCCCACATGCTACAACTAAGAGTTCCTACATTGCAACTAAAAAAAAAGATTAAAACAAGATCCTGAGAGCCACAGCTAAGACCTTGTACAGTCAAATAAATAAATAAATAAATATTTAAAAAATATATTGATGTGTGTGATGAGTCCACTCACTGGAATGTGATTCCCGGGGGGGGCTAGTTTTGCCCCGCTGAGAGATGGCCAGCAATGTCAGGGACATTTCTGATGGTCACAACTGGGGGTGATTCTGCACACAGGGGACACCAGGTGATGTCAGGGGATATCTGTGGTCATCACACTGTGGGGGGCTTTTGGCATTGAGTAGGTGGGGCCTCAATGCTGCTCCACACCCCACAGTTCCCAGGATGGCCCCCCACAGAGAATTATCTAGATCTAAGTGTCCTAGAGGGGGGAAGAGATTCTGCATTAATTATTTAATGGAAAAATAAATTTGATCCCTCCCTCACTTTATACACCACAATAAATTCCCAATGGTCAGATGGTGTAAACCAGGGTGACCCCCAGCATGTATGAGTCACCTCCCCTCCCTCCCACTAAGGTGTGTATTTAAATGTGAGCAGTGTCTTGGACATCCCTGGTGGCACAGTGGATAAGAATCTGCCTGCCAATGCAGAGGACTTGGGTTTGATCCCTAGTCAAGGAAGATTCCACACACCGGAGCAATTAAGCCCACAGGCCACAACCACTGAGCCTCTGTGCTGCAGCTACTGAAGCCCATATATCCTAGAGCCTGTGCTCTGCAACGAGAAGCCACTGCAATGAGAGAAGAGGGACCACGGCAATGAAAACCCAGCATAGCCAATAAATATAAAACAATAATAAAAATAAAATAAATGTGTGCATCATCCCAGGTCCTCAGAAGTCAGATGGCCATGGGACCCAGTCTCCTGGGGGGCTCATGGAATCCCCTAGTTCAGGGTATCCTCTCGCGGCAGTTCTGTCCCCCAGGGAACACTGGGAAGTAACCGGACATCTGTGGTCATCACGACTGGGGGGCTCCTGGCATTGCCTGGGTGGGGTCAGGGGTGCTGCTCCACACCCCATAGTGCCCAGAACAGCCCCAGCACCAGTTTCCAAGCGCAGAGGGATAACCTGGACTAGGTCGTATAGTGTGCAGCGCCGTGTTCAGCACAGAGCCTGGCTCACGGTGGACGCTCCCCAAGTATGTGCAAGCTGATGGCTGCCAGCGCCCAGCTCTGCCTCCGCCCCGGGCGCGGGATCTCCGCTGCCCCCTTGTGGACAGTCGTGGAATCGCAGCCTCCGCGCCCGAGTCACGGGGATGGAGCGCGCGCTGGCAGCCTGGACTGACTTTGAGGAGGGTCTCACGCGGCGCTGCCCACCAGTACTTTCTGTCCGGGATGGCAATATTCAAACTTGGTGTTGCCCGGCATGCTCGTCGCTGTGGCCACTGAGCTCCTGCGATGTGGCCAGGGCAACTGGGGGCATGGCGTCTTTCTCCTCATTTCCATCAATTTCAGTGTAAAAGTATATAACCATGTAGGATTAGGGGCTCCTGGTGGCTCAGATGATAAAGAGTCCGCCTGCAATGCGGGAGACCTAGGTCTGATTCCTGGGTCAGGCAAATCCCTTGGAGAAGGAAATAGCAACCCACTCCAGTATTCTTGCCTGGGAAATCCCATGGATGGAGGAGCCTGGCAGGCTACAGTCCACCGGGTTGCAAAAAATCGGACACGCACACACACACACAAAAATCGGACACAACTGAGTGACTTCACTTCACTTTATAGCAGGAGACACTGTTTCCATCCCTGAGTGGGGCAGATCCTCTGGAGTAGGAAATGGCAACCCGTTCCAGTATTCTTGCCTGGAAAATTCCATGGGCAGTGAAGCCTAGTGCGCTATAGTACACGGGGACGCAGAGCTGGACACGACTGAGCACACACTCAACACTAGGTCTAGTCCATGGGGGCGGTCCTGTGCATTGTCGGGTGTGAGCAGTAGTCCTGGCTGGGGGATGGGGCTGGAGATTTTTGCCTTTCCTCCAAGTTCCCAGGGGATGCTGGTCTGGGGACCTGTTTGAGATTCATTGCCCTATCCCAGGGTCCCCCCAGAACTGCTGACATGGGGTCTGGGTCATTCCCTGTGGGGACTGCCCTGGGCCATGTGGGGTGTGGAGCAGCCTCCCTGGCCCCCTCACACTCGATGCCAGGATCCCCTCAGTTCTTGACAACCACAAACGTCCCCAGACATCACCCAGTGTCCCCTGGGGACAGAATCACCCCCAGATGAAAACCACTGCTTTAGAACATTCCAGACCAGGCTCTCCATAGAATGTCCCACCATGGTGATTGATGACAGCCACCTACACTTTCCAGTGTGGTGGCCACCAGCCCCCAGTGATTGATGAGGATCTGAGGTGTGGCCCTGTGCAACTGAGGGACTCAATTTTAAAATTTCCTTTCAATTAATTTGCATTTAATGCAAAACGGCTTGGGAGCTCTGTGCTGACTAAGGTGGACAGTCCAGTTGGTAGAGAAAGGAGCTACTTATCCGCTCATCCCTGAGCAGATGGGGTCCCGCCATGTGTGAGTGTGTGTGTCCGTGCGTGTTGTGTGTCTCCACATTTGTGAACTGGTGAACGTGTTTGAATTTATGAACTTTTAAAAGAAATTACTGGGACTTCACTAGTGGTCCAGTGATTAAGAATCCACCTTCCAAGGCAAGGGACAAGGGATTTGATCCCTGATTGGGGAACTAAGATCCCACATGCCGCCAGGCAACTAAACCCACACAGGAAGCCCACGTGCCACAAGGAAAACCCACTGCATACAAAAGAAAAAAATTACTGTCTATCAAGCGCTCAGTGGAACCAGAAGCCTAGCATATACTGTAGTCCATGGAGCTGCAAAGAGTCAGACACGACTTATCGACTGAACAACAACAGGAAAGTTTATGGAGGAGACACATGTGGGACTGAAAACTAGCCAGACTAGAGTTGTAATCTCATCTCTGTCAGCGGATTCCTGGCTGTGTGACCTTAGAGGTGTGTCTTGGTCTCTCTGAGCCTCTGGGTCTCCTTGGTTATAACCATTTCCTCCTGGGATTATTCTGGGGATTAAATTATGTAACTCATTGCCTTAGTCTGCTTGGGGTACTATAGCATAATACCATAGATTGAGTGACTTAAACACTTGAAATTTATTTTCTCACCATTCTGGAGACTGGAAGTCTAAGATCAAGGCGACAGTACGGTCAGAGTCTGGTGATAGCTCTCTCCTTGGATAGCAGATAGACACCTCTTGATGTATTTTCACAGCAGAGGGAGAGAGGGCTCTGGCCTCCTCTTTTTTTTGGGGGGGGGGAGGCTGGAGCAGTTTGTGGGAGGCTTAGTTCCCCAACCAAAGATTGAACCTGGGCCCTCAGGAATGAAAGCACGGACTCCTAACCACTGGACTGTCAGGGAATTCACCCCTTCTCCTCTTCTTAGAAGGGTACTAATCCCACCATGAGGGCCCCGCCTTCAAGGCATCATCTAACCCTAACCCCTTCCAGAGACCCCACCTCCAAATACTCTCCCACTGAGGGTCAGGGCTTCATCACAAGCTTATGTGGCAGGGAGTGGGCGGACACCATTTATTCCACAGCATTCATGCCAACACTAAAAGTGTTGCCCACATTCAGTAGCATGTCGGGAAATATTTGTTAGTGGTCTTAGAATGGTGAAGAAAGTGTTAGTCACTCAGTCATGTCTGACTCTGCGACCCCATGGACTATAGCCACCAGGCTCCTCTGTCCATGGGATTTCCCAAGCAAGAATACGAAGTGGGTTGCCATTCCCTTCTCCAGGGGATCTTTCCGACCCAGGGATCAAAGCCAGGTCTCTTGCATTGCAGGAAAATTCTTTACCATCTGAGCCACCAAGGAAGCCTAGGATGGTGACTGAGGTTCAAATCCTGGCTCTTCCATTCACAGGCTGTGTGCTCCTGGGTCTGTTTCTCAAATTCTCTGGGCCTCACTTTCCCTAGCAGTCAAGTGGGAGCGATTGTCCTGCCCACCTCAAGGGCTCAGAACAGCATTGGGGTTATGCGAGAGCTTGGTAGACCATGGCCTCTTCCAGTGAAGGGGCCACTGATTTTGTTAAGGGAGGGTGGAGGGCTCTAGGCACCGGGGAGCGAGGACAGCCCTACAGGCCCTTGGGGTCTGCACTACACCCTCAACTGTGACATAGATGGGAAAGCAGAGGCCCCGAGAGGGATAGAGAGTTGCCCAGAGTCACACAGCCCACCAGCTGCAAAGCAGCTGCTGGCACTTGGCCCTTAGGTGTCTCAGGAGAGGCTGTGGGGCCCTCTGAAGGGCAGGCCAGGTGGGCAGCCACGCCTCCCTGCTCCCCATAATCCCCAAATGTCCCCAGGTATCCCCAGAGACACACCCACTGGGGGTAGCACCTAATCTCAGCACCTAATTATACCCAGCCCCAGGGAAAGGCTGAGAAAGACCTTTTAAAAGTCTTTAAACACCCCAACAGCCGCTCCCGGACCTGCCAACGCCAGGCTCCCAAGGGTGCAACCAGAAGCTCCAGGGAGAAGGAAAAGCACAAAAACAAAACACACTCATTGTCAAGCCGGGCCCTGGGGGTGCGGTGTCAAGGCCTAGAGGCCTGTGTTCCCAGCCTCCGCCAGGCTGAGTAACCTCCAGGTGAGCCACGCTCTCACTGAGCCTCTCTTGTCCCCATTTGCAAAATGGGTTACTAGTAAACAAACGTGTGAAGACTTAGATAGGTTCCCAGCCTGCAGGAGGCCTGGGTCATCCACAGCATCAATACTGTTGTCTGTTTTTCTTACCCGGGTTTTATGAATTGTAGCCCGAACATGCTCTCTGCAGGGCTGGACTCAGGAGAGAGGAGTGAGGGGTTTATCTCCTTCAAAAGTTGCATTCGGGACTTCCCTGCTGGTCCAGTGGTTAAGAATCTGCCTGCCAATGCAGGGGACACGGGTTCGATCCCTGGTCTGGGAAGATTCCACATGCCTGCGGTGACTAAGTCTGTGTGCCGCAGCTTCTGAGCCCGAGTACTCTAGAGCCGGCGCTCCACTACAAGAGAAACCATCGCAATGAGAAGCCCGAACACCGCAACTAGAGAGTAGCCACAACTTGTTGCAACTAGAGAAAGCCCATGTGCAACAATGAAGACCCAGTGAAGCCAAAAATAAAATAAATGTATAAGCCATTTCATTTTTTGTTCTTTTTCGGTCACTTGCACTCTAAAAATCCTAAATGGGGTGAGAGATTACAGAACTGAGAGAAATGATGTTGACAGCTGAAGAATCTGAAGGAGGAAATGGCAACTGACTTCAGTACTCCTGCCTGGAGAATTTCACAGACAGAGGAGCCTGGCGGGGTTACAGTCCATGGGGTAACAAAGAGTCGGACACGAGCATGCACGCATGCATGAACATTACAGTGCAAAGCACGTAAACATGGAAGGAAGGTTGGTCTGACCTCAGAGCCTTTGTACTTGCTGTCCCCTCTGCCTAGAACGCCCTTCCCAAGATCTTCCCAGGGACTTAATCCTTTTTGTCAGCTTAAACAGCCTTTCTTCAGAGAGGCCTTCCCTGTCAAGTTCCATGGGAACTATATAATAAAGAATAAGGTCATCTTTTTTTTTTTGCCTGATTAATGTCAATTTATTCCCTACCCTTTTCTCACAGCAAATAGGAGGTATTTGTTAAACAAAGGAAGGTGGGAGAAGGAAAACAGTAATTCGTAATAATAATCACTCATTTCCTCTTTTAACAGATTTGGAAAAATCATATGAAGTAAAGCTGGCCAATCAGAGCATCTATTCACACAATAAACATTGAATTATGGTAATCATGTGACCCAAGCCTGGCCAATCAGAGGATTCTATCAGGCCATAAACCTTGAGTCCCAGATGTCATGTATCAGCCATGAGTGCTAAATGCTTTCTGGGACCTATCTTATTTAATTTTCCCAACAACCCAGTGGATCCTAACAACATGCACCTTCATCATTTATTCTGTATTTACAGTGAGCCAGTCACTGTTCTATGTGCTGGAAGTACAACTATATCTGAGGCAGACAAAAATTTCTTTTTTGGGGAAAGATTGGAAGTTTTGGATAAGCAGATGCAAATTATTATATATAAGATGGATAAACAACATGTCCTACTGCATAGCACAGGAAACTATATTCATATCCTGTGATAAATCATAATGAAAAAGAATATGAAAAAAATATATATGCATAACATTTACTTTTCTGTACAATAGAAATTAGGGCTTCCCAAGTGGCATCAGTGGTAAAGAACCCACCTGCCAATGCAGGAGATGTAGGAGACACGGGTTCCATCTCTGGGTTGGGAAGATCCCCTGGGAAAGGAAATGACAACCCACTGTAGTATCCTTGCCTGGAGAATCCCGTGGACAGAGGAGCCTGGTGGGCTACAGTCCATAGGGTTGCAAAGAGTTGGACTGGACTCAAGTGACTTAACAGGCAGACACAACAGAATTAACACAACGTTGGAAATCAACTATAACAATCACTTTTTAAAAATCCCTCCCTTCTGAAACTAACATTCTAGTGGTGGAGAAAACCAACAAATACATACATAAAGACATCATATATCAGATGGTGGTGAGTCATATGCAGTAAAGAAAGCATTGACCTCGGGACTTCCTGGCAGTCCAGTGGCTAGGACTCTGAGCTTCCATTGCAGGGGGCATGGGTTTGATGCCTGGTTGGGGAACTAAGATCCCATGCTGCATGGGGAGGGGTGGGGGAACATTAACCTCATTACTGGATTAGGGAGGATAAAGGACAAGCAGCAGCTGCCACAGGGCTGGGAAGAGGGAATCAAGTAAAGTGGGTGATAGGCAAGTACAGAGCTGGATCCAGTTGCTTTGGGTTTTTTTTTTTTTAGTTTTTTTTTTTTTTTTTTGTCTGCTCTAGGTCTTGGTTGAGGCACACAGGATCTTTAGTGGTGGCTTGTGGGATCTTCCCTGACCAGGGATCGAACCTAGGACCCCTGCATTGGGAGTGCAGACTCTTAGTCACTGGACCACCAGGGAAGTCCCTGCATCTTGTTTTCATTTAAAATTTTGAAATTTTGTTCATCATGGAAATATTGTCATTTACTTTTGATTTGTTCAAATATTGCCTTATGCAAATCACAACCACATTGAGATATAACTTCACATTTCCTATAAAGGGTGGATAAACACATATGTATAAAATATGTATTTATGTATATTTTAAAGGACAGTAACAATTATTAGCAAAGATGTGGAGAAACTGGAATCCTTGTACATTGCAATTGGGAATGTAAAATGGTACAGATGCTGTAGAAAATAGTTTGGCGATTCCTCAAAAATTAAACATAAACTTACCCTCTGACTCAGCAATTCCGTTTCTGGGTATACACCCAAGGGAAATAAAATAATACCTTCAAATGGTGGCTCATGCACAGTCAGGTCTGACTCTTTGCCACCCCATGGACTGTAGCCCTCCAGGCTCCTCTGTCCAGGGGATTTACAAGGCAAAAATACTGGAGTGGGTTGCCATTCCCTTCTCCAGGGGATCTTCCCAACCCAGGGATCGAACTCAGGTGTCTTGCATTGCAGGCAGATTCTTTACCACTGAGCCACCTGGGAAGCCCTAATCTTATATGTATTTTACCACAATTTAAAAATTGTACTAAACGCGTTAAAATAGTACGTCTCTTGTTGACTGAGATTTGGTGCCCTCTTAAGTTTTATGCCTGAAGAAAATGTCTCCCTACATATCCTCTGCCAGCCCTACCAGAATTAAACAGGAAAGTCACAACACAGCCTCATTGAGAAGGTGACATTTAAGTCAAGATTGGAAGGAGACAAAGGAATTAGCCAAAGTGGGATGCGGGGATGAGCTATTCAGATAGGCAAACAGTCAGTGTAAAGGCCCTGGGCAGGACCCCGTCTGGCATGTTGGAGGAACACCGAGGAGGAGGCCCGTGTGTCTGAAGCAGAGTGAGCGAGAACGAGAGAGGGAGGAGGGGAGGGCAGGGAGGGGATGGGCAGGTCAAGTGGGGCCTTGTGGGCTGGAGAGAGGTCTTGGCTTTTATCCCGAGGGAGGTGGGAGTCCTGGAGGGCTGTGGGCAGAGGAGGGGCGGGACCTGAGTCAAGTTTTTAAAGCCCGTCTGCTCTGCAAGGGAAAGGATTTTCGTCCTCCTTAATCACTGCTGTAAACCTCCACTCACAACCACGCTAGGCACACAGGAGGTGCGATCAATGTTGACTGAGAGAATGAATGAATAACAGCTCCATTTGGGGAGGCGGGGGGACTAGGGCACAGAGCAGTAAAGTTATACTGTCCCGGGGTCACCTAGCCAGGTTACCGCAGCCAGGGTCTCAAGCTTAGGCTGGACAGCTGAGGCCCCCGCTCCACCAAGCCTATCACAGGGAGGTCCCGGTGCCTGCCGGCGGCCACCTGTTTCCTCCCCCGCCTCTGATTAATGGCCCCGAAGCCCCATCCATCAAAGGCCAGCCAGCGCCTGGCTCTGCCCTGAGGCCTCGGGGCCCAGTGCTCATTTGTAAGCAGGCCGAAAGGCTGGTCTCAGGCTGTTGGATACGCGAGACAGATCCCCGCCCCAACTTGGCCCCAGATGTGGCCAGAGAACCACAGGGAAAGGAAAGGAGCTGGGGATGGGTAGGAACTGAGGGGTGTGGATGACAGCTACTCTGACAGTGAGGTCTTCAAAAGCCCCAGTTCCCCCCCCACCCCCACAAATTAATTATATGATGAAGACTATTCCCTCTTGGGCTGCAGCCTTCTGCCCTGCCTTTCCCCCACCCACTGGCATATTGTGTTTGTTTCTTTGTTTTTTTTTAACTATTTATTTATTTGGCTGCACCGGGTCTTAGCTGTGGCACAAGGGATCTAGTCCGTGATCAGGGATGGAACCTGGGCCCCCTGCATTGGGAACGTAGAGTCTTAGCCATTGGGCCTTCTTCTTGACATTTAGAGACCAGCATCTGACCATAAAGTCAGGAAGTCCATATTTTCTTCACTCATCTTTTGACTTTGAAAATATTTCAGGCCTACGGAAGCTGTAAGACGATGACAATGAAACCCCATAGATGCTTTCTCTAGGTCAAGACTCACTACTTGATCGAACCTGGGCCCTCTGGATTGGAAGTGTGGAATCTTAGCCTTTGGACCACCAGGGAAGTCCCTAGCATTCTGTTCTTTCTGCCCCCAAAGCTCCTCCAGACAGCGGGCCTGGGCTAGCCTGGGCCTCTCCTGAACCTTAGTTTAGGTATCCGCTCTGGTCTCCTGGCTTCCTGACTTGCCTATATCCATTCCCACTACCGGCAAGCATCTTCTGCCACCTGCCGTGGTGGTCTCTCTCTGCTGTTTTGTGTCAGTGCTTCTCAGCTGGGGGTGACTTTGCCCCAGGGAATTTGGGGCTGGGGGGCTCCCGGCATTGAATAGGTGGGGGCCAGGGATGCTGCTCCACACCCCACAGTGCCCAGGACAGCCAACCCCAGAGAATGATCCAGGCCAGAATTTTAAGAGTGGTAACTGACAAACCCTGCTCTAAAGTCTTCCATGGCTCCCAGGTTCCCTCCAGGGACTACCACAACTCCTCAGATCAGAAAGCAGGGTCCTCCATCATCTGGTTAGTCTCCTCTCCAGTTAGTCTCCCTACCACACTTTGCCTTTATGCCCCACCTAAAAAGGCCTTTTCATACTGTCCATGAGGTTCTTATGAGCGCCAAAGAATTGATGATTTTGAATTGTATTGTTGGAGAACACTCTTGAGAGTCCCTTGGACAGTAAGAAGATCAAACCAGTCAATCCTAAAGGAAATCAATCCTGAACACCCATTGGAAAGACTGATGCCGAAGCTGAAGCTCCAATATTTTGGCCACCTGATGCGAAGAGCTGACTCATTGGAAAAGACCCTGATGCTGGGAAAGATTAAGGGCAGAAGGAAAAGAGGGTGACAGAAGTTGAGATGATTGGATGGCATCACCAACTCAATGGACGAGTTTGAGCAGACTGCAGGAGATAGTGGAGGACAGGGAAGCCTGGCGTGCTGTAGTCCATGGGGTCACAAAGAGTCTGACATTACTTGGCAACCGAACAATGAACAGAGGGGCAGGATCGCATAGACATCAAGGGCCCAAGGACCTGGGCTGACCTCCTGGCACTGCCACCCACCATCTGTGTGACTTTGGCCAAGTCTCTTAACCTCTTGGTGCCTTCATTTCTTCATTCTTAAAATGGGTATAATGGCAGGGTTAAAATGCTAAAACAGAGACTGGTAAAAAATTAAAACAGGTGGGTTGGTTTATTCATAACCTGGGTCGCAATTCTGGGCGTCTCTACATGCTGAAAGGCCCAGCCCTTACCCCCACTGTACTGAGGTGTCTGACCAGCTTCAAGTCTGGTCTGCTAAAATGGTCACCAAGCACCCGAATACAGGGAACTGCCTGCCTGGATGCAGGTGGTCTCCCAGGAGAGAGGGTGTCTGGTCCCCATGGCAGGTGGAGAGGACTGGCAGCAAGGCTGGTTTCTTGGGCCTGTGACTCAGGCAGCCCTACAGGACTGTGCCTTCAAAGGAAGGCCTAGGACTTCCCTGGTGGTTCAGTGGTTAAGAATCTGCCTTGCAATGCAGGGGACTAGGGTTCAATCCCTGGTTGGGGAACTAAGCCCCTATGTGCCTCGGGGCACCCACATGACCAGCCCAATGAAAGCAGCTAAATAAATGCTTTTTTTAAAAAAAAGGAAAGGACTTGCCCTTAGTTTGATGTTCTGTTGTCACCATCCTAAAATTCCTGATCTTTTCTGAACCAGAGGCCCTGCATGTTCATTTTGCCCAGGGCCACGAAAACTCTTTAGCCCATTCCCATTCAGGATTCCAATACAATTTGTGGGGTACACATATTCCAGGACGGTTAGGAACAATAAACTTTCTACAACTGTTTTTCTTTGGCCTTGCCACTCGCTTCCCCAACCATGCCACTTGGTTCCCCAATCAAAGCAGTGGAAGCAACGAGTCCTAACCACTGGACTGCCAGGGTTACTAGTCCAGGAACAGTAAACTCACTAAAAATGTGTGACTTTTCCAGCATCAGAATTAAGGAAACCCCACATTTTCTTAACTCATCTCTGGTCCCACTGGATCCTACCTTACTATTTCATATGTTGATATTTTTCATGGTGAATTTTTTGGCATTAATTTTTATTTTAAAAAATACGGTGTTAAGGGCTTTCACTGCCATGGCCCAGATTCAGTCCCTGATCAGAGAACTGAAATCCCACAAGCTCCATGGAATAGCCAGGGAAAAACAAAAAGAACTAAACTAAAAAAGGGTGGTGATGCACAGGGAAGCCTGGCGTGCTGCAGTCCATGGGGTCGCAAAGAGTTGGACATGATTGAGCGACTGGATTGAACTGAAAACTAAGGAAAAGAAATTTAAAAATATGATGCTGGGAAAGATTGAAGGCAGGAGAAGGGGACGACAGAGGATGAGATGGTTGGATGGCATCAACGACTCAATGGACATGAGTTTGAGCAAGTTCTGGGTACTGGTGATGGACAGGAAATCCTGATGTGCTGCAGTCCATGGGGTCGCAAAAAATCGGACATGACTGAGAGACTGAACTGAACTGAAAATTTATGGTGTTAAAAATGCTGTTTTATCTTCAGGTGCTTTGGGGGCAGAAGGGGCTTCAGTTTAGCTTATTCATCTCCACCTAGTCCTAACCCTTCAACTGCCCAGGAAAGGTGACAAGGGTCCTAACTCCATTTTACAGATGGGAAAATTCAAGGCTCAAAGAAGTCAAACTCATACATGAGGCAAGGTGCACAGCTGATGATGCTGGTGGTGATTATTAAAAGCCTGTGTATTTCAACACTTGCACTGGCTTCACCGTGCATTACTTCAATAGCTTCTTCCAGGCCTGAGTCAGGCCCAGCCCCTCCTCTGCCCACAGCCCTCCAGGGCTCCCACTACTCTCAGAGTAAAAGCCCAGGTCCTCCCCACCACCCACCAGGCCCTGCAACATCTGTCCCCCCCATCACCAGCTACAGAAGCTGTGGGGCTCAATGCAAAACTAAACTGTGAGGACCCCTGTTCAAAAATTATTTAGGAATTTCCAGAGACCACAAGGGCAGATCATTAACCAGAGCACAGCCCTTCTGGGAGCTGGGGCCCTGTATGAATGCTTGTGAAGTTGTTGGCCCTGCCTCCCTGCCCTCGTTTCCTCCCAAGCACTCCACCCCCACCCCGTGCCAGGCCGTGCTGCCTCAGTGCCTTTGTGCTGGCTGTCCCTGCCTCCTTGACTAAGCCACTACCCCCATAGCCTGCCAGTTCCTTCTCTCGCCTTTGGGTCTTAGAAGCCAAGGAGGCCCTCTGACCTCCCTGTTTAAAATCGCACCTTCCGGCCCTCCCTCCTGGTTTGTTTCTCCATCGCTGTTACCACTGTCTGACCTGCTAGGGATGCGGTTCATGGGTTTGTCTCTGTGTCTCGTGTCATCTCCACCAGGGCCGGGACTTTGTATCCCCTCCCACCCCCACATCCTGGAGCGAGGCCTGGCACACAGTAGGCGCTCCATACATGTGTGTGGAAGCCATGGCTCCCAGAAACTCGGTGGTTATCACCACCTCCTTTCTACAGAAGAGGAAATCGTGGCTCAGAAAACATCCCGTGAGCCAAGGTTACAGAGCATGTCCATGGCACGCGTCCGGGTCGCGCCATGACTGCGCCGGCGGTTTCGATGGGGGCAGCTGGGGCAGCCGGGCCCCCCGGCTCTGACACATGGGGAAACCGAGGCCCCGGGGCGGCCGTCCCGGCCACTCGGCCAGCAGGGGCCGCGGCGCGGCGGGGGCGCGCCGGGCCCAAGGTCACCGCGCCGGCCTGCCCGGGGGAGGCGGATGGGTGGGGATCCGCGGGCCTCCCCGGGCGCGCGCCCCCCCCTCGGCGGCGCGCACGGGGCCCGGGAAGCAGAAGCGGCGGCGGCGGCGGCAGCAGCAGGTGGAGCCGAAGCCTCCGCGCAGCCGAGGCCGCGGCCACTGCCGGCGTCGCCGCCATTAGACAATAGGAGCGGCGGCCGGGCGTGCGGGGAGGCGGGCGGCGGGGAGGGGCGGGGAGGGGCGCCGGGCGCGCAGGAAGCGGGGCCCGGGGCGCGCCGGGGCCGGGCGCGCGGGGAGGGGGCGCAGGAAGCGGGCGAGGCCGGGCGCGGGAGGCGGCGGCGGCGGCCCCGGGAGCTCCCGATCGGCGCCGGGACAAAGGCGCGGCCGCCGGCGCCCCGAGCAGCCCGAGCCGGGGCGCACAGCCGGGGCGCAGCCCGCGCCCCCCGCCGCGACTGACATGATGTTTCCACAAAGCAGGCATTCGGTAAGCGGGGCCCGCCGGCCCGGCGCCCACCCCATCCGGGCCCGGCACCCCCCAGTTCCTGGCCGGGCCATCCCCCCAGCTCTGGGCCCTGCGTCCCCCCAGGTTCCGGTCCGGTTCCCCCAGTTCCCAGCCGAACCATTCCCTCCCCCAGGTTCGGGCCCTGCCCCCCCCCCCCCCTCACAGGTCCAAACTCAGCTCCCCTCTCTAGATCCAAGCCCTGCGCCCCCAACTCCAGATCCCAGTCGGGCCACCCCCACCCCCAGCTCTCAGCTCGGCATCTCCCCCCCAACTCCTGGGCCCAGTCCCCTCTAGCTCTGGGCCCAGCGCTACTCCCCACCCCCGCCGCCAGCTCCCGGACTCCCTCCCATCCCCCGTAGCTCTCGGCCCCCCTCCCGGCTTCCGGGACCAGAGCACCCCCGCCTTGGTTCCAAGCCAGGTCCCCTCCAGCTCCCAGCTTAGACCCCCCCCCCGCGCCAGCCCGGGCCCTGGGCACCCCCCCAAGCCAGGCTGGGCCTCGGCGGCCTTGGCCTCAGGCCTAGGGCGCCCCGGAAGCCCCACCAGGCACCTCTAAGGCTGGGGGTGCTTTCGGGGTCCGGGAGTCGGGGGAGGCCCGAGGCGCACCCCTCCCGGAAGAGCGCGGCCCAGAGGAAGGGTGCTCAGAATCAGGGGTGCCCCCCCGGAAATTTCAGGTGGTGAGAGAGGCCCCTCCCCCAAGGGGACTAGGCTAGGAAACCTCATTCCCCCCCAACTTGGGGGGGTCTCTCTAGGACGCGTTCTCCTCCCCCCAGAGGCAACTGGGCGCTCAGAGTGCACCCCCTCCCGGCGCTTTGGAGGCGCGGTAGAGGGCGCACCCTGCCCCCACCAAGGGCGGGCCTTCAGACGCACCCCCACAGCCGGGGTGGCGGGGGACGAGCGACTCCGGGCGCACCCACCCCCCTTGGAGAGGCGGGGGCAGGAAGCGAGGGCGGGGGCCGCGCCAGGAGCTGTAAACACGGGCCCGGGAAGTGGGGCAGGGGTGGGGGGGGGGGGGCGCTGCAGCTGCGCCTGCCGCCGCCTTGGGGCCTCCGTGGCGGGGGAGCGGTGGATGTCTGCCCTGTGGGGTCCTGACCCGGGCCGCCGCCCCCTCCGCGCAGGGCTCGTCGCACCTCCCCCAGCAACTCAAATTCACTACTTCGGACTCCTGCGACCGCATCAAAGATGAGTTTCAACTGCTGCAGGCTCAGTACCACAGGTGAGCTGGGGGCTGGGAGCTGGGGGAAGGTGGAGCCCCTTGCTCTGATGGAGCCCCTTGCCCCAGACTGAGGCCTGGAGCGGAGATTGTGGCCTCTGCTTTTATATACAGACTCCAAAAAATAGAGGCCTTGAAGGTCTTAGGTGGCGGGCACTGTCTTTACCACTTCAGGGATATGTATGACATTCATTTATTTAGTCTTTTAAGACAGTCCTATTTTGTAGACGAGAAATCTGAGGCATCAAAAATGTCAATAATTTGCCCAGACTCAGTTATCTGGTTTTAGGGCTCCTCTCCCCACCCCCACACCAATGGATAAGACTCCCCCAGCATCTGGAATTGGTGATTGATTCTCCACCTCCCCAAAGCACTCCACCCCCACCCCAAAATCTGTAGCCTGTTACCTCTCTGCCTGGTTTTGGAGAAAGTTCCTGCCACCCAGCAGGAAGGTGATTCTCCCTCCAGAATTGAATCTGACATTGCTAAAGGGTTTTGCCATGTGCCGGATCTAAAGAGAAAGGAACTATTTATTTTTATTTTCATTTTACACTTGGAAAAACTTAAGCCCAGAAATTTTCTGAGGTTGCACAGCAACAAAGTAGCAAGATTTATACCCCATCTCTGGGTTGAAGAAAGCAGATCCTCAAGACTCTGCTACAGAGGGGGGCTTTGCCTGGGAATCAGAGGAGGAATTTATATATCACTGGGGTTTTGGGCCCTCCCTGGACCTGTTTGCCCACACAGAAGTATTTTTTGAAGGATCCTGGGATTTCTCCAAGAAGAAATTGGAAAGAGTGATATATTTGTTTTTTAGGGGGTACTACGCATTCTCCCCATTTGCTGAAGAGTGAACATACATCCTTTTGTTTCGTCTTCCCTGCTGTCCTCTCATTGTGCCCATTTCAAAGATGAGGAATCAGAGGCATAGATGATTGAAGGGCAGGCCTAGGGACTTTGTTCTGATCCTGTGATATGGAGGGTTTAGGGGCTTTGCGCAACAGATCTGGCCTTTCTGAGCCTCTCCAGGGGGTCCCCTCTCCCTGCCTGGCCCAAGCCCACATCACAGTGACCACTGCAGCCGATCCAATTCTAGAGATGTTGTCAGAGCGCTCTGTGACCTCAGATAGGTCACACCCCCTCTCTGAGCGTCACAGTTTCCATTCGCTGGGCTTGGGCTTCTTGCTGTACACGGAGGGCTTCTACCCTGTTGGGGCTGTCCCCAACAGGACAGTCCCTCAGGAAAGGCCAGAAATGCCGAATTTGGAATGAAATTGCCTGAGTTTATTTTTAACAGTGGTCACACATGGACATTTTTAAAAAGAATTAGACTAAGTGTGGCTCACCTGTAAACCCAGGTATACAAGTCGTGGTCAGTCTGGCGGAATGAAACTTTAAGTCTCCTGGGGTGACCACAAGATCAATGAAGTATTTATTGGGTACTTACTGTATGCCAGCATGAAGAACGTTTCTGGTCTTAATTCATCTTGTCCTCACCACCCCACCCTGGGAGGCTGGAGCTCAGCAGACTCAGCGACCAAGGCCCAGAGAGGTAGAGGAGTTTGCCCAGAGTCACACAGCATCAGAGTGGCGGGGCTGAACTTTGGACCCAGTCTATCTAGCTTGAGTTTGTGCCCTCACCTTTCTACCTGTCACTCTGACACCCCCTTGGGGGCTTTTGAGAAATGTCCAAAGCTCATCCTTGCTGGGGCAACCCAAGAGAGGAGGGGGGTCACCAACTCTATTACCCACTGATGGAAATTTATACCCCTCCCCCCAGTCAGGGAAATCAGAGGTCACAAGAGGGGCTGGGTGCCTTTGAAGATTCCTAAGTGCATTCAGTCCAGAGCCCTGCCAGTGGGCTCTGGGCCCTTGCAACCTCTCAGCAGTCTGTCTATTCCTTCTTTGCTGGATAGTTTTGCCCAGTGGGTGGGAGTATGACCTTTGAAGCCAGCTTCCTGGCTGTGTGACCTTGAGCCTGTTCACTCAACCTCTCTGTGCATCCATTACATCATCTTTATAAAGGAGACTGACGTTAACAGCCCTGACTCCGCTGGATTTCATGATAGGAAAAAGTTTCTTTGAATCCCTGTCTGACCTACAGTCGGTATTTGCTCCGACTTATGTTTTTATTATTTTCATTGTTTTCTCCACCCCCACTTCTTCAAGATGGGTTTCATCATCCCCAGTTTCCAGCTAATGCACCTGAGGCTCCCCTTCCCCCCTCTTCTCTCTGACCCTCACCAAAGTTTGGGGCTCCCTTGCACAATGGGGGGGACCTCATCCCAGCCCCGGCCCTCCCCCTCTTCTTCTTCAGTCTGAAACTCGAATGTGACAAGCTGGCCAGCGAGAAGTCAGAAATGCAGCGTCATTACGTGATGGTAAGCCAGCCCAGGGGTCCGGTGGGCAGGGCCAGAGGACCCCAGGTCCCCCTCCAGCACTGGCAGCTGCTGTCTGAACCCTGGCCATCTCCTCTGGGATGTGCGAGGAGTCAGGGTCTGCTCTCCGTTCAGCCAGCCCCTGGCCGGGCTGAGTTCATCTTGTTGGCCTGGCTGCCGGCCCGGGCAGTGGCCGAGGTGCCAAACCACCGGGTTGCAGCCTGGGCCTGCCAGGTCCCTGGCTGTCCTTGGCAGCGGAGGAGCCAGTGGCTGTGAAAGCCAGGAACTGGGGTGGGGGGGGATGTTGTTGATCCCTCCCCTCCCCACCCCCACTGTCTGAGCATCCCAGGCTTAACCCTTCCTAGTCCAAGCTTGGGAGGAGGACTCCTGAAGGGCCCCCCTCCCCAGGCAGGAGGCTGACACTCTTTTGAGGTGGGTGGGTGGAAGGGAGGGAGGGGGCTGCACTGCCTTCTTGGGCCTGACATTGGAGACCCTGCCCCTGCACACTGCTGGAATCACTTGCTTTGCTTCATATGCACCAGGTGGTGATTTCTGCATTAAAACCCCTGCCTAAGTCCAGCCCAGAGCCCACTTCCCCCAGGCCATGGGGGAGGCAGAGCTGGACAAGGCACCTCTGGATTCAGAGGGATGGGGCTGGGAGACTCCAGAAGGGTGTGCTCCTGTTTGGAGAAAGGCTGCATGGAGAAGGAAGCATTGCAGCTGGGGTCCTGATGAATGGATAGGAGCCAGCTGGGCAGAGAAGGGGAGGCCGCACAAACCTGGCTTTCTCCCCCTATCTTCCCTGGGGGGTGATGGGGAGTCATAGGAGGGTTTAGAGCAGGGGAGGGGCAGGGTCACATGTGGGGCGTGAGGAGACGGGGCTGCTGGCCCCAGAGGCAGACCCAACAGGATTTGTTTATCCTTGATTATTTATACCCAGGAAGACAAACTTCCCTGGAGTCCGGGGCCACCCGCAGACAAGACACATAAAGATAAAAGATTAGGAGCCTTGGAATGTGTGTGTGTGTGTGTGTGTGTGTGTGTGTGTGTGTGTATAGGGGGTGAGGTCATTATTCCAGAAATGGGGCACTCAGGTCCCCACTGGCATCCCTAGCATCCTCACCAGGCACCTGGGCCCCAGCTCCAGGTGTGGGTGTCTCCCCGCTTCTGCCTCCATCTCTCTCGCCTGCCCTCCCCTCCCCCTACCTCTCCCTTTCTCCCCCTCTTTGTCTCTGTCACTTTCCCCTGTGTCTTTTGTCTCTGGAGCCCCACATCCATTACCCGCCCCTATTTCTGTCTCCCCCCCCATACAGTACTACGAGATGTCCTATGGCTTGAACATCGAGATGCACAAGCAGGTATGCCCCCTTCTCCGCCCCACACCCCCCGCCCAGGCAGGTAGGAACCCGCCACCCCTTGGCTGAGCACCAAGTCTGCCTTGGTATCCTGTTACCTCCGGAGCCCCCCCACTTCTGTTCTTTCTCAGGCCTCCCTGGGAGGTTTTTCTCCCTGAGGGGGAGGGGCAGAGGCTTTCCCAGGACCTGCCACCCCCACCCCATTGTGTCTCTTTTGTGACAGCCCTGGGAGAGGGGGGTAATGTGACATGCCAACCCACCCTCCAAACCCTATCTCAGGTGTGTTATAGAATTCTGATGCCAGCTGCCCCCATCTCTTCCTCCCTCCCTCCCACAGAATGCTCACTACCTACAAGGCATCGGGCATCTTTCCAGGGCCACCCAGACCCCAAGCCACTGAACCTGGATTTCCCTCTGTCCTGGGCTCTTAGCTACCCTCAGAGGCTCAGCCCCAGGGGCCACTTTTGCTGCTGATCGGGTGCCCATGGGCCTGATGAGTTGATATGACCCTGGGCCGAGCCAGCCTCCTCTTGGATTAGACAGAACCACTGGGCCTCCCAGGGCTGGTCTGTACCTGCCCTGGCAGGCTGCTGCCCAGGGCTGAAGTGTCTGTGTGTTCCAGGCTGAAATCGTCAAGAGGCTAAATGGGATATGTGCCCAGGTCCTGCCCTACCTGTCCCAAGAGGTGAGCCCCCTGGGGTCTGCTGGGAGGAGATAGACTCTGAACTTCCCTCAGCCCCGCCCCTCTGTAGCCATCTGCGTGCCCTAGGGCACACGCCTGCCTTCTCTGGACCTCCCAGCCATCAGCCAGTCTGTGTAGGAGAAACCCCAGGGGTGAAGGGAGGGACCTCACCCAGCTGTGGAATTCCCAGCCATGTGAGTCATTGTACCGTAAAGATGTCAGCTACAATGCCGAACACTGCACCAAGAATTTTGTTTCTGCCTTTCACCTTCCTGAGATTCATCTGCCTGGTCCTGCCGGCCATTGGGTGTACAGAAAGGCACTCCGCACACAGAGGCAGACATACAAACAGACACAGATGCAACAGACATACACACAGATGCAACACATAGACATACTGCACATGGACACACAAAGGGACTACGTACCCAGCTCTTCCTCTTCTGTTTCCTGGGATTCTTGGTGTGAAGCCCACTGTATGCGCGCGCACACACCCGTCTGGGTCACGTAAGGCCCCTCTGCCCTCTGCCAGATTTACTGCTGATAATTCATCATTTTCTTTTTAAACTCTGCTGGTACCTTGGGGTCCTACAGGGGATGCTCAGGGACAATTCCAGGAGGACACCATGGAAGCCCCAGAGAAGGGGATTCTTAGGACCTTGAAGATCTAGCTTTATGGTTTCCTTTCATAGCAGGGGCTCCCTGGTAGCCAAGGCACAAAAGGAGCTTGGCAGATTTTAGCATCTGATAGCCAGAGAGAGAAATTTTCAGGGAAAGCTGGGGAATTGCCCCGAACCTCGACTTACACCCAGCCCTGCCAGAATTCACTGGGCCTTCCCAGGCTGTGGAGGAATAGGAGCTTGGGTTAGCAGACCTCAGATCTCTTCCATTAGCAGTCCTGGTCTGAGCTCTTAGAAGCTTTGACTTCTTTGCATGTGGCATTGGTCATAGTCCACGGTTTCCTAAGATTCTGGTACCAAGCCCTTTGTGCATCTCTATGTATCCCATTTTCCAGATGAAGAGACTGAGGCTTGGTGAATCCACTGGAGAGAGGGGAGTTTCCCGAGGGGAGAGATGGGACATCATGGAGAGGGAGGGCAGATGGGAGTGGGGCTTCTTCTGGGCTCCGTGCCACAAATCCCAGCAAGATGGGGTGAATCATCTGACACCTCTCCACCCCCCACCCCCTGCTTTCCAGCACCAGCAGCAGGTCTTGGGAGCCATCGAGAGGGCTAAGCAGGTCACTGCTCCTGAGCTGAACTCCATCATCCGAGTATGTCTGAGGTCTTGGGGGGCGGATAGGGGAGGGACAGGTGGGCTCAAGGGGGCTAACACTCCCCTGTTTGTGTACTGCAGCAGCAGCTCCAAGCCCACCAGCTGTCTCAGCTGCAGGCTCTGGCCCTGCCCCTGACCCCCCTGCCTGTGGGGCTGCAGCCCCCTTCTCTGCCGGCGGTCAGCGCGGGCACCGGCCTCCTCTCTCTGTCTGCGCTGGGCTCCCAGGCCCACCTCTCCAAGGAAGACAAAAACGGGCATGACGGTGACACCCACCAGGAGGACGATGGCGAGAAGTCGGATTAGTGGGTGGCTGGGATGGGGAGGGTGGGGGGTGGGACAGAGGGGAGACAGACACAGAGAGGAAGGTTCAGCACGCGAGACACAGTAATAGCTTGGGATTGGCCAAACTCCGGTAGTATTTATGGTAGCTGCCTGCTGGGGCTGTCGCCCTGCTTCTGTGCCCTACCCTGGCTTGGCTCCTACCCCCAATTCCTGGCCTCCCTCCTCCTCCTCTGTAGCTTGAATGGGTCAGTACCCACTCATACCACAGATGAGGCAAGCTAAGGCCTGGAGATGCAGGTGGGAGGCCAGGTCCTAAGGGAGCAAAACCTCAAGAGGTCCAACACCCCCTGCATTTCCCTGATTCACACACGTAACTGACAGTCTGCCCGCCAGGGGGGACCCCCACCTCGGGGGACACCCAGCCTCCCATCCTGGCACTGCATGCAAACACAATGCTAGCTGCCCCTCCCCACCCTGGGCACCCTGCGTCTCTTCCCTCCCACCCACTCACCCTCCATGAGTTCCTGATGCCTGCACCCACAAAAGAAAGGGGCCACCGACAGCGATCTTAGCCCCAGGGGAACAGAGTGGGGCCAGCAACTCAGAATTCCCTTTCTCCCCTTCCCAAATAAAGATGAGGGTACTCAAGTTGTCTTGGTTTTTATTTCCCCCCTCCCTTTTCCAGTATACTAGCTTGTCTTTTAAGAAAAGGGATATTAAAAAAAGGAAAAAGACAGAAAAATGAAAAAAAAAAAAAGCAACACCCACACCTGTGTCTGTATATAGCCTTTTAGACTGTCAGCTTTTGTTGTGTTCAATCGTTTGATCTCTACGGAGAGAAGTGAAAATGCTGTATCGAGGGTGGGCTTAGCTGTGCCTTTCAAATAAAGACGTGAGAAGGTTGGTCGCTGTGTTTCTGCCTCTGTGTTGTGGGCTGCCCCGCGGTGACCCCCTTCCCAGGGCAGGAGGGGGCCTCCTTCAAGCCTGAGCCCCCATCCTCTCTTATGAGCCTGGATATGAAAAGTCCCGAGTCCAGCTTGTAAATATAATTTAATTCCTGAACTCACTGCCTAGGCCAGAGAGGGTCAGATGGAGGCTTGAGGTCACACAGCAAAGCCTAGGTGTTTGAGGTCTGGTCAGCTGTTTTGACAGGTAGGCAAAAGGACTCAGAAGCTAAGGGGTCACTGGGCATAAATGGTGGGACTGGTTTCTGAGCCTCAGGCCAGATGGTTCCTAAGTGAAATTCTTTACCCTTAAGAGACAGATGTTACAACCATGAACAGTCACTGTGCCCACACACACACATGCTTCTTCCAGATCAGAGAACTGATTCCTGGCTGGGCCTCAACTCTCCAAGGACCACGTGGAGCCTGCCTTTATGCCCCTGCATCCAAGTTGGGCCACCTAGGGAGGGGGAGCCAGGAGGAAAGGTAGTTCCCTAGGACACCTGGCACTTCAGTCAAGAGAACATCTGTCTCCCCACCCAGGATATGGGGCTGAGGGCAGGGAATGGGTTGGAGAGTGGGAGCCGTCATTTTGACTTTGCAATATCTTCCATCTTGCAAGATCTTTGCCAGGGCTTCTTGGCATAGAACTCTCACTCTCAAGGGACTGGGAGCATGAGGAGACCAAGGAATTCTCAACTATCTGCCTGATCCAGTGGCTTTTCAGGCAGCCAAGGGTACAGTGAAAGAGGGAAGGGGTGGTGATGGACACCCAACTTCAGAGAAAATGTCTTCTGTCCCTCAGAGAAAGAAGGTGGAGAGGGGACAGGAGGACCCTCCTTCTGTACCCTACCCCCTCCCCCACTACAGTCAGATCACGTGCAAAAATCAATGTAATGAAACCACTCACTCCCTGGTTAACATGTATCCTCATGTTAATGTAGCAACTTCCCCAGTGATCCAGTGGTTAAGACTCTGTGTTCCCAATGCAGGGGGCCAGGGTTTAATCCTTGGTCAGGAAACTAGATCCCACATGCTGCAACAACAACAGCAAAAAACCCCAAAACTCATGTCTGTGACTTGGGGAGTATAAACTGTTAACATCTGCCTCCAAAAGACTGCTTGGCACCCAGCAATCCCCTTGGATTTCAGTGTTAGATCCATCCAACAGATATGCCACCAGAGTGTTTAGAGCAGCTGTAATAAGTCATTATTGCCCCAAACTGGAAACTACCAGCTGTCCATCAAAGGGTAGAAGGGTAATTTGTGACACCAGCTGCCCATGGAATACTATGCAGTCAGAAAAAGGACCAGAAACCACCTCACTCAACACCTGCAGCACACACAAACACTGAAGGAGCCACGTACAAAAGAAAAAATGCTGTGTGATTCCATTTATATAAAGAACAACAGGACCAAGTGACCTATATAGTTTCATATGTCATGGGGTTACCAAGGTGGACTTCTACCCACAATGGAAGCTTGGGGGCTGATCACACGAGTATATTCATTTTGTGACAATTGATCAAATGATAACCTGGGCACTCTTCTGTGTGTTCTACTTCACAATTTTTATCTTTTTGCCATGTGGCAGGCAGGATCTAGTTCCCAGACGGGGGATAGAACCCCTGCATTAGGAGTATGGAGTCTTAACCGCTGGACTGCCAGGGAAATCCCGGCAGGAAGGGGGAGTATCTTTTTTTTTTTTCCTCACAATTTAAAACAATGTTTTAAAGAATAGATTATCTTTGGCCTCTGTGGCCCTAGGAATAAATTCTAGGCCCAGGACACCCTGAGGATCTGCTACCCACCATTCTAATTATTCCTCCTCAGCAGGCTGGAGCCAGGTTGAAACATTTTGCCTTTCCTTGAATAGAGACCTTTGCACATGCTGTTCTGGAACAGTGATTTTTTTCCCCCTCCCCTGGGTTCTAATCCCCCAAAACCCTGAGAAGTCATTTTTCTGACCTTCCCTCACAAAGCAAGTTTCCCTGGTACTATAAAATTTCAATTGGGATGGGAACAGTAGCTGTTACTAATACATCCCATAATGGTTCTGGACACAGGGTCTCCAGCGTGGGCTTAAATCCTGGCTCTTCCTCTCACAGCAAGGTGATTCGAGCAAGCAAGCAGCTTCACTGCTCTAGGTCTTGGTTTTCCCTATCTGTGAAATGGGTATAATCACACCATTGTCATGAAGATCCTATCATGGACTCTGGAGAAAAGTGCTTTAGCACAGCCTCACCCATTCATTCATTCTTCCTTTTTTTTTTTTTTTTTTAAACTTATTGAGCTCCTACTCTGAGCCCTGTGAACAGCAGGGAAGGAAAAAGAAAGACTTAAGTCCCCACCCTTGTGGCCAGATAGACACAAGCGTTGGGGAAAATACAAAATGGGTCAGCGGGTGTGTGGATAGAAACCGAGGCAGAGAGGAAAGTGAAGTCACTTGTCTGATCTGTTTCTGGGAAATTATTCCGAGGATTAGCAGAAAGCCTGCAAGGGCTCAAGAGAAGTCAGCTGATATTATTAGTATTATTACTGATGTTGCCGGCAGATGAAGGGCGTTGGGCTTCTCCAAAGAAAAAGGGGTCTTGCCCAGTCACGGACACCACGGCTGTGACCTGGGGTGTCCCTCTGGGCCTCGAAGCTCCCCCATCCCGCCCGAGGGCTGGGAAGGGTAAAGCGAGAGCCCTGGAGTCTGCTGTGGGGCGCGTGACCAGAGGGTCCTGGGGCGGGTGGGGGGAGGGAGGCGATCGCAGCCGGGAAGCCGGGGCGGGCGGAGGTGCGGTCTCCAGGGCCCCCTCCCCGCCGCGGCCTCCCGCGCTTAACGACCGCGCCGCCGGCGACCTCGGCTAATTGATCCGCTAATGGGCCCCGCGCCGCGGCCGCGCCTAATGAGGCGGGAGGAAGGGGAGGAGGGGGCGGTGGGGAGGGTGGAGGAGAGGAGGGGGAGAGGAGGGAGGAAGGAAGGGGGGAGGAGGAGGGGGTGAGGGAGGATGAAGAGAAGGGAGGGGAGAGAAGTGAGAGGCGGGAGGAAGGAGGGGGGTTAGGGAAAGGAGGGAGAAGGAAAGAAGGGGGGATGTGGGGGAGGGGAGGAAGGCGGGGAGTGAAGGAGCAATTGAAAAGGGGGAAGGAGGCAAGGGGGAGGGGCAGAGAGACCCCAGAGGGGGCTGCGGGGGCACAGGTCTTGGTGAACCCAACTGTTCTGACTACCCCACCCCCCTCCCAGACCCTAGGCCCTTCTGGAAGTCCCCTCCTCCCCCTTTTTAAGGGTCTTTCCAGCAGCGAGGATCCGTGTGCTTCAGGGTATGCAGACCCTGACTCTCTCTAAGCAATGATGTTCCTATGCATACAATCATGTCCTCCCACAGGCCCCAGTGGGAAGAGGCTGACCCAGCACCCTCCTGCACCCCAGTCCCCCAGAACCAGGCTCACCTCCTCCTCCTGGTTTGGCCTCCTGGGCTGAGGAGGGGTCAAGGACTAACAGATTTTCCAGCCAGCTGGGGGGAAAAAAAACATCCTCTAAATGAGGATGTGACATTAAACATTCACATTCCAGGCTGGCCAGGTACATCTGCTTTCTGAAATATTTATGTGGCCTTCCTCCTTCCAGAGTCTGGGAGTTTGCACCTTGAACTTAGACTTGGAGAAACAAAAAGCACCTGCAGTGATGTGGAATCAGGGACCTGGGCGTGACCACCCCACACGCCCACCCCATTGTACAGACAGGAAAACAGGCCCGAGGAAGGGCAGAAGTTGTCAAAAGTCACAAGACAAGACAGGGCCATAGCTGGTCTCCTGCCCTTGGCTGGCTGGCTGGCTGGTGGAGCTCTCGGCCCCACTAGGCAGGACCAGAAATAATCGGGAAAGCAATGCAGATCATAAGGATAACAGAAATCATGGATGGCTGCCAGCCACTGAACATCTATTATGCTCTGACCTTGGCTCGGGGCTTCAGCTGCAGTTCGCAAACAATTCTTGAACATGCCTGTTGAAGGAAGGACCATTTTACAGATAAAGAAACTGAGGCCTGAGGCGTCAAGTAGGGGCACACAGCAGAGAACCAGGATATTGGAAGACACACATCTTTGCCTGGACCCACTGCAGGTGGGTAGAGCTCTGGCCCTTCCCCTTGCTTGGGGCTTCATTCTACTTGGCATCCTTTTCCAGTCTGAGGGTGACTGAGCATGGTGGCACACACTCTCCCCGCAGCCACTGCACTCCGGCCATCACCACCACCCCCTCTCTCCTGCTGGCTTTATCTTTACAGCATTGATCGCTGTGAACAACTTAGGTCAACAAATATTCCCTGTCCTCTGCTTTTCCCCACACCGGAGATAAGTTCAACGACAGGCACTGGGTCTGTTTGGATTACTCCTGAATCCCTAGGGCCTGGACTCCTGCCTGGCGCACAGTAGGTGTTCAGGGAAGATGTAGGAAGAAAGTGAGAAGATAGCAAAGAGCCAGCGAGATGGGTGGGCCTAGGCCAGCCTTGTAGGGCTTCCGGGAACCGTGGAAGGTGATGGAACAGAGGAGGGGAGCAGCCACATCCATGATGAGTAGGATCTTCTGGGGTCGCAGAGGGGCCGGTCTGGAGGAGAGACAGAAGCAGGACCCCAGGACAAGGCCCGCATGGAATTTAGGTATTTTCTGACTTTAGGGGCTGCAGGAGGGAGCTGCCTGTACCCCAAGGCCCTGACAAACGCCCAAGCACTCTGCTCTGCAGAGCTCTCGCGGGGTCCGTCCTTCTCCGACTATCTCTGCACCTCCTCTGCCTCCGGGTACCTCCGGGTCTCAGTCTCTCTCTTCCTCGGTCCTTCAAGGTCTTTCTCAATCTCTCTCCTCCCCCTTGAACACTCCCTCCTACTGTGCTCCCTCCCCGCCATCCCCGCCTCTCTGTCGACCTCGCTGGTCCTCCCCGCCTCCAGCTCCCCCTACGAACTTCTCCCACCCACCCAGGGCCCCAGGGCACGGTTGCTGGGCGCCTGCCAGGCCAGGAAGCCCGCCTCTCCCCGCCCTTGACCCTCCGCCTCGGCGCGTCTTCCTCCCCTCCGCCCCCTCCCCGCCCCGCCCCTTCGCCCTTTCCTCCTCCGCCCCCTTCACCCTCTCCTCTTCCCCCGCCCCTCCTCCCGCTTAGTCCCCTCCGTTTCCTCCTCCCCCTCCCCTCTGAGCCTCCCGCCTCCCAGGCGGGGGAGGGGCGATGCCCTCGCTCCGCGTCCCCTGCTGGGCCTGACCTGGCCAGTTAGGTGACGCGTCGGTCCGGCCTGTGGGGTTACCTGTGGTTCCTCGGCCGCGGCGGCGTGGGGGGACGAGGGGGCGGCCACCCAGCACGCAGGAGGGGTGGCCCTGGGGACCCAGGACCACAGCCACCGAGCGCTCACCCCGAGCACCGCCTACTGTGTGACCTTGGACAGGTCCCTCGGCGTCTCTGGGCCTGGCCGCCTCCATCCCCCACCCCCACCCCGACTCCCAATCGAGACCCACCACCCACCGGCAACCACAATTTATTGGGCGCCTGCTGTGTGCCAGACTCTGTGGTGGCTGCCCTGGGCTCAGGACAGCACCTCTCTTTGCCCCTAGTGGAACCCACAGTGGGTAGAGAAGACAGGTAACAAATAAACACGTGAATAAGATAATTCCCGAGAACAGTCAGGTGCTGGGGAGAAAAATCCAGTAGGGGCAGGAGACAGAGAATGACAAGAGGCTACTTAAGCCAGGAGATGGGGGGAGGTCTCTCCAAGGAGGTGACATTTGAGCTGAGGCGGGGATGACAACAGGAGCCTGCATACAGGGGATGGGGTGGGGGCAGGTGTTCCAGGCAAAGAGAGCCCAGGGCAGAAGCCTGGAGGCAGTTCAGCCTGGTCAACTGCAGGGTCTCATCCCCTACTTTGCAGGGCAGCTGTGAACATCAGACACAAGGTCAAGTGAATAAAGCAGCTAGCCCAGAGTAATCAATGTCTTGAGAACCATTACCAAGGACAGCCCCCTTTTCCAGATGAGCAAACTGAGGCCCAGAGAGGATAAAACCACTGGCTGCACATCAGAAGTTGGAGAGGAAGATTTATATTGGACGCAGTGTTCCACTCACATCTGTGCAGTGCAAGGGGGCTGGGGGAGTCTCAGGTCCAGCAAGGAGCGCCCTCCCCAGGGGAGAGATCGAGGTAGAATTCACAGAGATGCCACGTGGCAAAGTACAGAGGGTGAGGTCAAGGCTTGGCATGGGTGGGGTGGCGGGGTGAGTTTGGTGATGTGGGGTCTAGGATAGATACATTGACCAGGAAACCCCAGGGTTTTAAAAATAGGGGATGCCTTGGGCTTCCCTGGTGGTCCAATGGTTAAGACTCCACTTCCACTGTAGGGGCCACGGGTTTGGTCCCTAGCCAGGGAAGTTTCACATGCCCTGAGGTTTGGCCCCCAAAAAGGGGGACACCTTATGAGTGTGAGCTCCAACCCTGTTTGCCCCAGTTGCACACCCTGACATCATCATAATAGCTGAAGCTGTTTCATCTGTCAAACTTTGATTCTGTGACACTGATGAGAAAATATCTGGCATTATCCCCATTTTACAGAGTCACAGGAGCACAGTAGCCAAGGTAGGATTTGATCCCAGACCTTCAGGTTGCAGAGGTGCCTTACTGGCAGGGTTAGCACTGGATAGGTTGGCAGGGGCTCTGGGACTCTGCCCCACATGTCAAATGACCTGGGAGAGGTTCTACCCCTAAGCTTCCCAACACATGTGGAACAGGTGCGGTTGGGCCTGGATAGACCATAAACATTAAACAAATAAATTGTGAGCATTCAGGACTTCTCTGGCGGTGCAGAGGTCAAGACTCCGCGCTTCCACTGCAGGGGGCATGGGTTTGATCCCTGGCTGGGGAACTGAGATCCCAGGAGAGATAGCCAAAAAAAATTTTTTTAAAGAAGTTGTAAATGTTCAGAGAGTGACTAGTTTCCAAAGGAAGTAAAATGAGAGAAGCTGACCAGGTAGGGAAGTTGGGGCCAGCTAGAGTCAGGCTGGCCAAGCCAGGCCTCCCTCAGTGGTGATGTGTGATCTAAGCTTGAGAGGAGATGAGCCAGTCCTGGTCCAGGCAAAAGAAACAGCTTGTGCAAAGGCCCTGAGGCAGGACCTCCAATGCCTGCGGTGTTGGAGGAACAGGGAAAAGGCCTGTGAGGAGTTAGTGATGAGGAGAGAAGGAGGAAAGTGATGGGGGGGTCAGATCTTGTAGACAGAGGTGGGGAGTTTGGATTTTATTCTGAGGGTGATGGGAGCTATGGAAGATTCTTGAGTAGAGGAAAGGGTGAGATCGGATTCACATTTTCGTGGGTGATCAAAGATGTGGGAAAAGTGAAAAGTGAGTGCATAGCCCAGCTGTTGGGTGTGAAGTGAGGCTGGGTAGAGAAGGACCCTTTGGGGTATAGGGGAAGTATAAATGGCTACCTTGTTTAGAGCATTTACTATGAGTTAAAAAAAATATTTATTTCTTTGGCTGTGCCAGGTGTTAGCTGCGGCATGTGGGATCTTTAGTTGCAGCACATGGGATCTAGTTCCCTGAACAGGGATCAAACCCAGGCCCCCTGCATTGGGAGCCTGGAGTCTTAGCCACTGGACCACCAGGGAAGTCCCTACTATGAAGCATTTTAAGTACTTTATAGGCCTGAACTTATTTGAAGAGTCTATTATCAATCTCCTTTTCCAGATGAGAATACCCACGGAGTCCAGGCCCATCCTGGACTCCCAAAAGTCCTTTTTTTTCCCCTTTGCAGTCCAGTTCTTGCCCAGGGGGAGGCTGGAGTTTGGAGCCCTCAGCCAATCCCAGTGCCTCCTGTCACTGTCTGCTGTCTCCCCTGTCCCCCGTTAACCAGAGCCTAATGGGATTTTACAGACCCTTGTGAAAGTAGGCAGAGTGATATTATACGCATGCTGTGCTCACTCCCCGCTTCAGCTTCACAGCCAGAGAATGTTCAGAGGTCCACTCAGTAAGGCAAGAGGTCAGACCTCAAGGCTCCTCAATTCCAGGGCAGGGTTTAAAGTTGCCCCATCTTTCCTCTTCCATGTTGGGTTAGGGTTATATAAAGGCACAGTTCAAATGAGGCAACTCCTATGTATCCTGCAGAACCTCAGCTTAAACACCCCACCAAACACCTAGCATGCCTTTCCAACTTTCCATGTAGGCACCTCACTCCTGGCTCTGCCTTCACCCCCATCTCCACCCCAGGTCCTCCCTTCTCCTCAGCCCTGACCACTCTCAGGGGGCTGAGTCTTATGCTTGGTCTCCTCCCACTTCCCCAAACTTGGGAACCCCTCCTGCATGGCCTAGCCCTGGCTGCAAGCTTGGGAGCAGCAGAAAGCATTGGTTTCATGAATAAATCTTGTGCAACCATCTCACTATACAGGTGAGAAAACTGGCCCAGAGAGATGCGCTTAAGTGTCCCTAGGTCACATGAGGAGGTAGAGGGCGCTAGAAGAGGGCAGGAGGGCTCCCCGTGTTCATGGGTGGAAGGAAACGTGTGTGACATTTCTGAGGGGGGCTCACAGCCAACCGTGGCGGGAACGGAGGCTCAGAGGTCACCCGAAAGCCCTGGCCAGCGGGAGGGGACAGGCCTGGCTGGTGGCCCAGCAGCTCGGCTAGGGGGGCGGTAGGCAGAGGTTGGCGAAGTCGGAAGCCAAAGGCTTGGCCTCCCCGAGGGAGCCGCTTTCCCGGCCCGGGTCGGATCAATGGGCTGTAATTATACCGCGCCGGGCCCGGAGCCGGCGGGGAGGGAGCAGGAGCTGGCAGGAGAGAGGCGGCGGGCGGGGTAGCGCGGGCCGGAGAGGGACCCACGTTACTTTGATTGACAGCCCGGGCGGGCGCCGCGCGGGAGCTTCTGGGGCTCGTAGTCTTTGTGAGAATCCCTGCTCCCTTCTCCTCTCCCGTTCGCGCCCGGGGAAACTGAGTCATGGGGACCAGCAACCCTCTCCCTTCGCCTATACCTGGGTCCATCGCTTCCCATCCGACCTGATGGGAGAAACGGAGCCTTGCTGGGAGACTCCGGGCTCGGGTGAGAGTCTTAGTTCTTCCTGGGCATCTGGAGTGACTTGACGTCTCTACCTCAGTTTACCCATCTGTGAAATAGGGTGAAAGGCGCTAGTCGGTCCAGCCAGCAGGCCAGGCTTTTGCAAGGCAGTATATTGGACTACGGAACTCTTTTTAAGGGAAGACCAGTCAGGCTTAGGAGGTGGTCCGCTTCTCCCCGCTTTTTGGATACTAACCGAGCTGGAGTACCCCACGAAAGGCCAACCCGGGCAGAATCAGTCGTCCACGAGGATCTCAGGCTTCTCTCAGGGAGGGGAACCACACTCTCCATACCCTGCTGGGAGCTCCTTGCCGCCTTCCGATTGGCCCAGCCAATCCTAGCGCTTTCTGCCATTGGTTGCCAGATCCCTGATCACCATTGGTCATTGCCCCCTGTGACGTCACGGACCCATGTGGGAGCGCCGCAGGCGGATTGGCTGGCGTGCCCAGCCAACCACCGCAGAGAAAGGAATTTCCACAGTAGCTGGGGCGGCGAGGCTGATTTAAGGTGGTCTGAGCAATACCGGGTCCCAGTGCTGCTTCTCAGCTTTTTCCTTTAAAAAAAACACACACACCACATCCACATCATAAAAACCCAGCCAGGAACCGGGGCTGAGTCTTTCTGTACAGTGGGAGGGAAGAGGTCAAAAGCTAAGTCCCTTTCCCCAACGTTGCCCTTCTCCCAGGGTTTTGTAGATGGGGAAACTGAGACCCAGAGGGGTGGGGCGTGAAGCCCTGGATGGCAAATGAGTTAGCTCCGGAAAGCCTTTCTAGTGAAATGAGAAGGTTGTGCTAGACTGCCCAGGCTGTAACTCATGCCTGGCAGTCCTTTCCCTGCCTCCCTGTCTGGCCGGATGTGGCATTTCAACGAGTTATCAAGTAATCGGCCGCTTAGGGGTACCCCCCCCCCCCACCATCTTCTCCACCCATCTCACAGACTGCTCTCTGCTGAGCCTTCCCAAACTCTCAAAGCTGCTGCTTCCAAAGCTGGGGTTGCTTCTGCTCAGAACAAACCATCTCCTCCTTCCTGGCAAATTATACACACTGACTTGTAGTGTGTGTGTGTGTGTGTGTGTGTGTGTGTGTGTGTGGTTTTGTGGCTTCTCAGGCAATCCACAAATCTGTATTTACCCTCCCACGTGGAGTGTGCCTGGCTGAGGGATCTGAAGACTGATGGGTAAAGGTCCCCTCCTCCAGGAAGCCTTCTCTGAACTCACCAGGCAAAGCTCCTGTTCCTCCTCTGGGTCCCTTAGTCTCTGGGCACTCCCTTTGTCCTGGCACTGCTCATATGGACTTGCAGGGCGTCCTCAGCTCAGTCTCATGCCCCCTGCCCCTTGGAACCTCCCAAGCAAGGCCTGGGGCTGGCCCTCGCCAAGGCCCCTGCATCTTCCCCGTGAAGAGGTGGTTAGAGAATAAATATGAACCTGCCAATTTTAAACAGTCTATGCTCAGTATGTGTGTAGTGGGAGATGCCTTTTAGAGAAGCTGCCTGGAGGAGGTGCCTTTTGGGTTGAACTATGAAGGAATGGATTTTCTCCAAGCAGAAAAGGAGTGGGAGGGGATTCCAGAAAGAGGTAGTAACAAAAACAAAGGCCCAGAGGTAGGAAAGAACGCAGATGAGGTAATCTGGCTGGTGTGGCCTGGGCAGAGTGTTTCACCTGATGGGGGGAGGTAAAGCTGGCTCAGACCAGGTAGTGCAGGGCATCTGATGCTAGCCTGAAGATCTGGGACTTCGTCCCAAGGGCAATAAGGAGCCATGGGGTAGCTTTAAGTGAGGGCAGGCCAGACTCAGAAAGTGACAAGAGTGAAAAGTACTCAGAGTGAGAAGGTGGCTTGAGGTCCCGATGGGAGAAGAAGAAGGGCTGATGCAGGCAAGAGGTGTGGGGATGGGAAGCAAGGTTGCATGGTAGGTCAAGAGGTGAGAAGAGACTAGGATGATGCTCTAGGATCTTGGAGGATCAAGGTGATTGGGGTCTGACATGGCAACAGACAGGTCTGGGGAAAGCTGCTGCATCTAGTGGCCTGGGGGACATCCATTAGTGGGGACTCTACCCATGGGGCTGGGTCTCAGGGTAGGGACCAGGGGTGGAGTCAGAGCTTAAAGCCATCTTAATGAAGGTGATGCCTGAAGCCTCTAAGAGAACATGGTGCCTCAGAGCCTGGGCAGCCAGAGGTGTGGGCGAAGGTGACATTCAGATGACTAGGCTAGGAGGAAAGAGACTAGCCTCAGAGAAGATCCAGGGCCAGCACGTCAGGAGGGCATGGGGGCAGGGAGGGAAAAGTCCATTCTGTGCACAGGTCTGAGATGAGGGTTAAGAAGGAGCCGTTGGACTTCAGGAGGTGGAAGCAGTAGAGGATGAGGAAGTGGCCCAGAGCGGGGAGCTTTGGTCTTCCCAGGGAGGTAAGCTGCCTCCTGGAAAGGTTTTGGAATTAGGACTGCACAGATGCCCCAAAACTTGGAATGATGAACTTTTGGTGTCATGGGATGCTGGCACCCTCTGTTTCTTAGAATTCCCCAGCAGGAGTGTGGTCAGTGATGTCTGCCTTTAGCTGGATCCACTGTTTCTTCTTCTCACACCCCTGCTTGTTCATTTATTGAGTACTTACTGTGTGCCAGGTTCTGCAGGCACTAAGACAGGTTCTGTCCCAACATGGCCGAGTGAGGGAGAAGAATGAGTGGAACAACCCACAAAGAAACACAATCATGTCAAAACAAAACTCTGATAGGGCCAAGAGAGCAATCGAGAATACAAGATGCAGTGTTTGAGAATAACAGGGTGGAGTGGGTGGGTGAATATTGCTTAAATGGGTGGCTAGGAAGGGCCTTTCCAAGGAGTTGATGTTGGTGCTGAGACCTGAATAATGAGAAGCAAGGGAACAGCATTCCAGGGAAAGGGAGCAGGAAATGCAAAAGCCCTGGGGCAGGATTGTACCTGGTGTCTCGGAAGAACAGCAGGAGAAGCCGGTGTAGCTGGAGGGGAATGAAAGAGGGTGAAAGTGATGTGAGCTGGGATCAGGGAAGGGAGGGGGTTTGTGCAGGGCCTGTGGGAAGAGGAAGGAGTTTGGGTTTTTTCTTGATGGCAATAGGGAACCATCGAATACTCATACCTCAGCTTCCCTGGTAGCTCAGACGATAAAGAATCTGCCTGCAGTGCGAGAGACCTGGGTTCCATCCTGGGTCGGGAAGATTCCCCTGGAGAAGGGAATGGCAACCCACTCCAATATTCTGGCCTGGAGAATTCCATGGACAGAGGAGTCAGTGAGCCACAGCCCATGGGGTTGCAAAGAGTCAGACACGACTGAGCGACTAACATTTTCATAACACACACACGTATCTTTATCCTTTATTCTTAGAACCTACCTTCTTCTTCCCATGACTCCCCATCTTTATCCTTCATGTGTCAACCTCCTCCAAAAGGTTTCTCTCATACACCCCAAATAAGTAGATTCCCTCTAATGTCCATAATTGCCCCCCTAAAGCCTCTTTGTACACACACACAGTTTCATGATTTTCAAGCTACAATCTTGTTTTATCCACTGATCTCAGAGAAGGAAAGAAATCTGTTCTTCATCCATCCTGTATTCCTTGTGCCTAGAAGGAGGCCTGGCATGTCATAGGTGCTCAATAAATTCAACAGGGCTTTTGCATGCTTCTGCTCACTCACCTACAGACACAGGAGCAGATATTAACACAAGAGCAGGGGATTTCTCTGTTTGGCTCCCTGTTGAACTCCTGGGGCTGAAGCAGTGTCTGGTCCACACTAGGCTCTCCACACATGTTTGTTGATTGACTTAACAAACGACCGTGAAGTTTCTCATGAGCAAGATGGGAATAAGAATGTCCCACCTACCACCTCACTGGATATCTGCAGTCTGCAATGGGAGATGGAGCCCCACCCTCAGAGAGATCTCAGTCTGATGGCAGAGATTCATGTTTGTCCTCAGTGGGACCTTTGTTTTCTAGGAGCTCATGGTCTGAGAGGGGAGACAGCCAGGTCCACTGGTGTGGCCATGGGAACCCAACTCCCATCTCTGGAAGTTTACTCCATTCCAGGGCAGGCTGAGGGCTGTTCCTGTGCGTGTAGTCGAAAAATAGACCCTGCTTTGACCGTTTTACAGGTGCGAATACCAAATACCCAGGCCCAGTGAGAGTGGAGGGGCCTGGCTCTGCCCTGCAGCTCGACCCTTCTCTGCTGTTTTTACAGGTTAGACCCTGTCCCTGCAGGCAGGTTCTCCAGCCAGCGCTTGGCAGGCTGTTTTCCCCATCCTTAAGTCTAAGCCCACTTCCTCAAACCATTTCTGGGCCCCTCCTGTCCTCCCCGCACCAGGCTACCTTCACAGTGGGTCACTAGGTATTTAACTGGTTTTACTCTCTTGGGTCCTCGGGAGAGTGGGGAGTGGCGACGTTTGCGGGGCTGGACGCTAGCCTCAGTTTCCCTGCTGGTCGCGGGTGGAAGGGAGGGGGTGGTCCCGGGGCCGCGGCGCGCGGAGCGGGCGGGCCGGGTGGGCGGGCCGGGGGCGGCGGCGCCACCTTAAGGCGGCTCTGCCCGCGGCTCCCGGCCGAGCCCCGCCGGAGGGAGGCGGCTCCGCGCGGGGCCCGCCGCCCGCGCCTCCGAAACCGGCCGCCGCTCGCCCGACCTTCTGCGCCGGTCGCGCGCCCCACGCCCGGCGGGGGCCTCGGCGCCCCTTGGTCCCCGCGACCCCGCGCGCTCGCTCAGAGGGTGGGGAAACTCCGGGGTCCCCTGCCCCACACCGCTGCCCCTTCTTTCTCGGGCAGACCCCCCCACCCCAGCCTGTCCCCCACCCCGCCGTCGCCTGGCCCCCCCAGATCGTCAAGCACCGGAGTCGTGGCGGGGGGCCTCCCGGATCGGCAGGATGTACCCCCAGGGAAGGCACCCGGTGAGTAGGGGCCCGGGCTGCGGGGAGGTGGGGGACGCCGGGCGTCCAGGAACTCAGACCTGGACATCCCCCCCAAGACCCCGCTTCAGTCCGGCCAGCCCTTCAAGTTCTCGATCTTGGAGATCTGCGACCGCATCAAAGAAGAATTCCAGTTTCTTCAGGCTCAGTACCACAGGTAAGGGGTGGGGGACCGGGGCGCCCCTCCCCAGGGGGCTCGCCTAGGGGAGAGGGGCGGGGTCACCAGAGTGCTGGGAGGACAGAGGGACCCCAAGGCCGAGAGGAGGGCTTCCAGGTAGAAGGGTAGGTGAGGACAGCCTGTACAGTGCTGGGACACTTGGAGCCTGGGAAGGGTAGGGCCGGCCTGGGAGCGGGAGTTGGGGGGGTGGGTGTGAGGAGGTGGGGCAGGGGAGAGCCAATCTCATCACTGTGGAAACTGGCCCAGAAGGGGTCCGTGGGTGTCTCTGCTGGGGGGCAAGGAGAATGGAATCCCAATGTCCCATCTCCTTCCCAGCCTCAAGCTGGAGTGTGAGAAGTTGGCCAGTGAGAAGACAGAAATGCAGCGACATTATGTCATGGTGAGGGGGTCGTCATACTGGGTGGGAGGCAGTGGGGAAGATGGCTGGTCTGTGAGTTGAAACACGATGGGCATGAACCCCAACTCCAGTACCACTCTGGGACATGTCCCCAGCTGGCTGTGGGCCTCAGTTTCCCTCATCTGTAAAATGGGCTGCTTGGGGTTTCAGGCTGTCTCCCAGCTCTTGGAACAATAAAACGAGGATACTGCCTCTCCTCCTGGGCATCTCTGAGGGGCCGGGGCCTCTGGGCACTGCTCATCTACCCCACCCCCTGGAGAGAATGGAGGGAGGGGAGTCCTGCTTTCTTCTCTGTGCTCCCTCTCTGGGCCCCCAAGGAGCTGGGAGGCTCTGGGTCCTGCTGTGATCCCCCTGTGTCTGGGGGCTGTTGGAAGACCCAGAGTCATCCAGTGCAGTTGGACATCCATGGCTACGGTGGACACTACTAGATGGCCTTTCCTTCGCAGTACTATGAAATGTCCTACGGGCTCAACATCGAAATGCATAAGCAGGTAACAGTGTGTTGGGGGTAAGGGTGTCCAGTAGGGAGGAGGGGGGTCTGGAAGCTGTGAGAGGGACCCAGATCTCCAGCAGTCACAGGTCCAGGGAGGAGACGTCTTATCCTGAAACCTCTGGGACCAGGGGCCAGATTTCAGCCTCGAAAATGAACTTCTGGAGATCTTGTCCAGGAGAGATGTGGGCAGCAGACAGGGGCCAGGCTTCCTTGTAGCAGAGGCCAGCAGCCAGGTCACGGAGCCCAGTGAGCGACTTCTGTCCTAAGAGGGGACAAACGGACAGTCTTAGAGGTCCCTTTCAGCCCAATGTGTCTGACATACAGAGATGGATCCTTACGGTCTGAGATAGAACCCCTAGGTTCTGATGCCATTTTGAAGGTTCTGAGATTAATGCTAATGATCCAAGGTTCTGAGACTGTCTTCTGTGTCTGAGAGTGATCTCAGGGTTCTGAGTCATACCTGAAGGTTCTGAAATCGGCTCCATTTGCCCGACATTAACCCCCAGATCCTGAGGCTGACCTCAAGATTTTCTGATGGTTTCTAAAGGGGAGGCGAGAATTTTATTACAGAACCACCCATGCACCCAAATGTTTTCTAAGAGAATGAGAGGGACCCAGAGATTCTGAGCTTGATGGAATCTTTGGTTCTGTCCATCAGAATATTAGAATAAATCGGCAGAGCCTAGGTTCTTTCTGGTGGGTGGGAGGAAGTGAGGGTGAGCTGGGAGTGCTTGGAGGGAGCCTGCCTTGGCATGTTTTTCTGGGTCTCTGTGGGTTCTGCTGGGTCTGGTGTGGGTAGGAGGGGGCTGGTTTGCCTTCAGCAAGTGTGGTCCTATGGGTGCATGAAATTGACCTCTTTATGGGGTGGAGGGCAAGGTGTAGGGTCCCCAGCTCTGGGAGCCTGGTTCCACCCTCCTGGTATGAGATGGAAGACACAACCTCACCCAGATGCATCCAGCAGCTCTGTAACTCAGGCAGAGGCAAAACACAGACTAACAGAAAACCCCCTTCCCCACCCACTCACATGTTTCCCCTCTGTTCTGCCTCTATGGGGCACTCCCTGCCCAGCCCGGGTCCCAGATGAAACCTACAGGAAAAACCACACTACTTCTAACCCACTTTCTGATACCAAATGTGTGTGTTTTCGCTACACAGAACAGTTCTGGAAATCTGACACCAGCTAGGTGTCCCTATGCTTCAGTTCAACCCTAACACACCTACCCAGAGTCAGTGCAAACCCTCAGCGGTTCAGGGTCCTAATACATGTAGGATTAGGGCCCCACAGGGCTGCTCCTGCCTCCTGGGCTTCTGACCCACCAGCTATAAATCAGAGTTCCCATAACCCACTCCCTGGTCTGATGTTTTGCCAGAATGGCTCACAGAACTCAGGAAAGCTCTTACTTACATTACCCCATTTATGATAAAAAGATATGACGTAGAAACAGCCAGATGGAAGAGATACACAGGACAAGGTTATGGAGACGGACCTGGAGCTTCTGTGCCTTCTCCGGGCACTGTGTCCCAGCACAAACATGCATCCACCCACCAGGAAGCTCTCTGCCACCCCCAGCCCCTCTCCCCTCCTTAGAGGTCAGGGGTTGGGGGTAGGACTTAAAGAAGTTCCATCCCTAAGTGTCACTCAATGTGGGTGACATGGACTTATTGTGAATGACAAAATGCTCCTCTCGCCTCTACTATTCTGAAATCCCTAGGGTTGTGGGAGCTCTGTGCCAAGAACAGGGCAAAGAGCAAATGTGTATATATATATATATTTTTTTTAAACTTTTTATTTTATATTAGGTTAGAGTTGATTAACAATGTTGTGTTAGTTTCAGGTATGCAGCAAAGGGACTCAGTAGCTATTCTTTTTCAAATTCTTTCCCCCACAATGTGTATTTCTTATAGCATCACACTCCTGAGTGTGGTATACTGGGATGGCCTGTTGACCGCAGCCCCAGGGCACAGGGGCAACTGAGAGAGGGGCCATGCCTGGGAAAGACCTGGGTCCAGCCAGGGCTTGAACTTGGGACTCCAGGCGTGGGGGGCTCCCCTCCCTCTGTTTATGCTAAAAGCTCCTGGTGGGGCAGGGGTAGGTCCCAGTCTGCACTGGGCAGCTGCACCTGCTTTCTGGGAATCTCTGTTGAGGGGGTCTGGCAGGTGGTATATCCGTCCTGTCTCCCAGCTCAAGGCTGCACTGGACATCAGGTGGACAGCCTCTCCGCCAGACTCTCAGCCTGTGTCCCATATTTGCACCTGTGGGTGACAGGCCCCTCACCCCAAGCTTTGCAAAGGCTTGTTGTGCCCTGGAGTTGAGGTTGTGGATTGACAGCCTGCCCTCCAAGCCTCCTCCCCGTTGCTTCCTGCCAGGCCGAGATTGTGAAGCGCCTCAGTGGGATCTGTGCTCAGATTATCCCCTTCCTGACTCAGGAGGTGAGTGGGCTTCGTGGGGGTGGGGGAGGGAAACTGGAAGAAGGATTTGGCCTGAGGGTCTAGGCACTGGCTGGGCTGGGACTTTCAGGATGGAGGCAAGTGTTGGCTGAGAGGGAAGGGGGTTAGTGCTCAAGCCTGCAGCCAGGCTGCCTTGGTCTAAATCCTGACCATGTGGCCTTAGGCTAGTGGCTTGCCCTGTCTGTGCCTCTGTCATAAAATTTAGAACAGCGGCTACATACAAGGTGGTGAAGATGATGCTGGTGTTTAGTAAACACCTAATAAAAGTCTGTCCCTGGTACTTAGTCCCTACATTATGCTGATGGAAATCAGCCAGTCACAAAAGGACATATACTATGCGATTCCACTCACAGGAGGTCCCTGGAGGAGTCAGATCCACAGAGACAGGAAGTAGGTGGTGGGGCCAAGGGCTGGGGGAGGGAACGGGGTGTCGGTATTTCATGGGGACAGAGTTTCCATTTGGGAAGATGAGAAAGTTCTGGAGATGATTGTGGGAATGGTTGCAGGACAATGTGAATGTGCTTAATACCACTTAAACATGATTAAAGGGTAACTCTTATGTACTTGTAATCACAATAATACAAAAATGTGGAAAGGGGCAGATAAGGCAAGAGAGTGTGAGCACTTCATTGAAACTTAAAAAATAAAGTTAGCCCTTATTCAAATGCCCCAAGCTCTTCAGGACCTTTGCAACCCCCATTCCTGCTTCCATCTGGAACATTCTATCTCCAGAGAGATGAGAGGACAGATTCTGACACAAGGTGCCTACACAGGGGGCCCTCACTGTGTTGGAGACCACAAAAGGGGAAAGATGCTCCTTTTGGTTTGGACCCCATCAAAACTCCATCAAGGTTTCTGGGCTCTTGAGATGGAGTGAGATTCGTTCTGTCTGGTCTCGGATTTAGAGATGATGTCTGAACAAGGTGGCCCAGCATGACAGAAGCCAAACTACAGTAGGCAATAGGGTAAAAGGACTTTGGGAAGGAGTGAATTAAGACACCCATGTGTGCCCCAGCAAATTCTATGCTTCTAGACCAGGAGTCAGCAAACAACAACCTGAGGGCTAATATCACTAGCCCTTCACTTGTTTTGTAAATAAAGTTTTATTGGCACACGCTCATGCCCATTCATGTTCTTATTGTCTATGGCAGCTTTCCCCATAAAATGGCAGAGCTGAGGAGTTTCCATAGAGACCCTCTGGCCTACAAAACCAAAATTATTGACTCTCTGGCCCTTTGCAGTCAAAACATACCAACCCCTGGCCTGGACACACTCTCACAGGTGTGCCCCATACAGGACCCCCCATCAGTATCCTGACACCTCCTTAGTGGGAACAGCCCCAGTCTCCATCCTGGGTAGTTTGGGTGCAAAAGTGGCCTTAGAGAGAACACAGGAGCCACCAGCTATATGTGGCCATTTACATCTGTATTAATTTTTATTTCTTTTATAATATATTACATTAAATTAATATGTAAATTTCTGTCAAATTAATTAAAGGAGGCATCTCGTTACTCAGTTGCACCAGCCACATTTCAAGTGCTCAGTGGCTGCAAACGGCTTCTGTATCCAACAGTGCAGTTGAGGATGTTTTATCACCGTGCGAAGGGGGGGAGAGGAAGGAAGGAAGGAGGGTGGGATGAGGGTGGGGTGCATGGGGGGCCCTTTAGAGATTGCCAGTTTGTATTTTGTGACCTGGGTGATTGGTCCGTGGCTGCTTATTTGTACAGTGGTTCTTTACTGGGGGGTGATTCTGTCCCCAGGGGACACTGGGTGATGGTGGGGACATTTGTGGTTGTCACTACTGGGGGTGTTTCTGGCATCCAGTGAGTGTTGGGGGCAGGGATGGGGCTCCACACACCACAGTGCCCGGGACGGTCCCCATACAGGGTGACCCAGCCACGATGTCAGCAGTGCCAAAGGCGGGGACTCTGATGTATAAACTCCGCTTTCTAAGTATTGGTTTGAACTGCACTGCAGTGCTTTGTTTGTTTCCTGATTTTGAAAGGAGAGAAAGAAAATATAATAGAGCAAGTGAGAGAAGAAGAGGGGCAGGTACTTTCCTGATGGTCCAGTGCTCCCAATGTAGGGGGTGCAGATTGGATTCCTAGTCAGGGAACTAAGATCCCACATGCCAGCAGGGTGTGACTGATAAAAAAAGGGGGGGTCCCAGAGGGTGTTGTCTGAGAAGTGGGGTCTCTGATCAGATAAGGGAGCTCTCCTGAGCACCCCTGACCCCACCCCTACCTCCAGCACCAACAGCAGGTCCTGCAGGCCGTGGAGCGGGCCAAGCAGGTGACAGTAGGGGAGCTGAACAGTCTCATTGGGGTGAGTCATCTTGCGCCCTCCCTGCCCTCGGTGGTTAAGCTGGGGGTGCTGGGTGGGCAGCTAGCTGGCCTGGGCTCCAGTAGCCTTGGAGACCCCAAGGCATGCCCTCTCTGCCCAGACACAGCCTCTCCGGCTAGGGGAAGCGGGGGCTCCCAGGGTCTGCCCCCGCCCGCCCCTGGCCCACCCCCCTCCTCTCCAGCAGCAGCAGCTCCAGCCACTGGCCCACCACGCCCCCCCTGTGCCCCTCACCCCTCGCCCAGCGGGGCTGGTGGGCAGCAGTGCCACGGGGCTGCTGGCCCTGTCGGGAGCCCTGGCCGCCCAGGCTCAGCTGGCTGCGGTCACCAAGGAGGACCGGGCAGGTGTGGAGGCGGAGGGGTCCAGAGGTGAGTGGACATTCCCAATGGCAGGGGCTGGGGGCATGGGGAGAGGATAGCAGGACCACTAAACTCATCTAAGTGAGAGGGAATGGGACTTCCCAGGTGGCTCAGTGGTAAAGAAACTGCCTGCCAATGCAGGAGACATGGATTCAATCTCTGGTCCAGGATGATCCCACATGCTGTGGAGCAACTAAGCCTGTGTGCCACAGTAATTGAACCTGTGCCCTAGAGCTGAGGAGCCACAACTACTGAATCCTGCGCTCCTTAGAGCCCGTGCTCCACAACAAGAAGCCACTGCGATGAGAAGCTCACCTAACTCAACTAGAGAGTAGCCCACACAGCAGCAAAAACCCAGCACAGCCTTAAAAGAAATAATTAATAAAATAAAATTTTAAAATGCGAGGGAATGGAGGGGGCTGCAGAGTTGCAGGTTCAGTTCTGTTCCTCATGGGCTATGTGTCTCTGGGCAAGTTATAAACCTCTCTGGGCACCTATCTGAATGGTGCAGGGAAGGGATAGTCCACTCCTTGCCAGGGTGTTAGAAGGAGGAGGGAGTTTCTGAGTTGGGAAGAGGGCTTTATGTGCTGTGGACAGCTGAGCGCTCTAGCACCGTGGGATATAACCCCGCTTCTTTTCCTTTCTCTCTCTTTACCTCACCCCCGCGCGCCAGTGGAGAGAGTCCCTAGCAGGGTAAGTTGACAGACTCGGGGGACTTGCCCTCTTATCTAACATTTGCTTTGTATTCACATGTGGCTGAAGCTGCTTGTTCTGAGCTGTTAGAGGCCTCAGAAGGAGACCACATCCCGCTTTCACACTGTGTAGCCATTTTTTGGGGGGGGTAGGGGACTGCCCATAAGACTAGAGTTTTATTTATTTCAAATTTTCCATCTCTAGCGATTTTTGCAATAGAATAAATGAATGCATGCCTGGGTAGAATTCCATCCATTCCTCCATCATTAATTTATCCCTCATCCTCTCCATTTTTATCATCTACAAGAGTGCTGCACAACAGAAATATCATGTGAGCCCTGTAGGTAGTTTTTAAAAATTGTTTAGTTTTGCACTCATTACAGATGTGCAGGAGGCCGCAAAGAAATGTACAAGGAGGTCCCCTGTACCCCTCACCCAGTGATAACATCTTTCAGAACTAAAATACAGTGTCACAGTCAGAAAATAGACATGGGTGCACCCCACAGGTCTTATTCCCACTTCATGGTTTTACATGCACTCAAGTGTGTGTGTGTGTTTCCATGCATTTTCAATCACATATTTAACTTTCTGTAAACATCTCTATGAATTTTCTAGTAGCCACATTAGAAAAGTTAAGCAGGTGAAATGAATTTCAACAGTAAATTTTATTTAACACAATGCATCTACAAATTTCAACCTGTAATCAACATAAAAGGTTTTTTTGTTTTTTGAGCAGAGAAAGGTTTATTGCAGGGCCATGCAAAGAGACCTGCAGGGTTGGCTCATGCCTCTCTTAGAACCCAAACTCACAACATAAAACAGTCTTAATGGGATCGTTTCTGTCTCCAAGCTCCAAATGCATTTTGCACTCAGAGCTTATTTCAGTTTGCAGGGGTGCCCCCCAGGGGCCCTTGGGTGATGTCTGGGGACATTTGTGATTGTCACAACACCACTGAATCTGCCCTTGGAAGGTCCTTTTTTCCAGATGAGAAGCTTGGGGCACAGATCCTAATAACAGTGATGGGGATCCTCGGTTCTGGCTGGGCCAGGACCCAGTCTTGGGCTCAGGGCTCTCACTCTTTCTCCTGCCTGGCCCCTGTGGCTCTGCAGAGTGTGTCTCCCTCACCCCCGGAGAGTGTGGTGGACGAGGAGCGGCCCAGCGGCCTGGGTGGAAATGGAAAGCAGAGAGCCGAGGAGAAGGATCTGTCAGGACCTTATGTGAGTAGAGGGGGAGGCACGCATGGACTTGGGTGGCAGATGGGGGTGGGGTGAGGCCAACCAGCCTGAGAGGTTGATTGCCTCTGTGGGTCGAGAGCTGGGAAGGAGGTAAGGATGCTCCGGGCCTCTGCCTCTCCCCCCACTGCACAGAGGGGTAAACTGAGGCCACACAGCACCTCTTGGGTCAGAATCATCTTCTTCATTCTTCTCCGTTGAGAGATTTCCCCCACTGGCCTCCCTTGTACTTGAACAAATGAACCAAGCCCCAGAATCCCAATCAGACCCTCCCAAGGAGATGTAAGGGGGTGTGGAGGCAGGGGTGGGGCCAGGGTGAGCTCTCTTCCCCCCATGTCCCCCCAGGAGAGTGACGAGGACAAGAGTGATTACAACCTGGTGGTGGATGAGGTGAGTCAGGGTCCAGGCTCTTCCTGCTCTGACCTCAGTTCTGGTCTGGGCACAGAGCAGGCAGTGGGTTATCTGGGGGGGTTGGGGGGCCTAGGGGGAGTGGGGGCCTGGTGTTCCCCTCTCTGTGGGATGGCTGGGATGGGGGTGCTGTGGGGCCAGGGGGAGTAGGGGAAACCAGGACATCCCAGGCTGACCTCCTGTCCATAGCATAGATGGGGAAATTGAGGCCCAGAGAACCCCAGAGGTGGGCAATGGAAGTGGCTTCATGCCCTGGTTCTCTGCGTGACTTTGGGGCAGTGACACCCCTTCCCTGGCCTCACTTTTCCTCATCTGTTCAACGAGGGGAAACAAAACCAAGCCCATATAGAGTTGTTACTCTGTGTAGCTTATGTCCTTAAACCCATTGTACAGATGAATCAACTGAGGCACAGGGAGGTTTCATAATCCTCCCAAGGTGGGTCCTAGATGTCCACCCTAGATGTCGGGGTGGAACACGGGTTGGGTGTAGAGAGGAGCTCTCCTTCCTCTGCCACTTCAGCTCCCCCCATTCATCGTCACCTCCTCAAACCCAGGACCAACCCTCCGAGCCCCCCAGCCCAGCAACCACCCCATGTGGAAAGGCACCTACATGCATCCCTGCTCGTCGGGACCTTGTGGACAGTCCAGCCTCCTTGGCCTCCAGCCTTGGCTCACCGCTCCCCAGAGCCAAGGAACTCGTCCTGGTAAGGAGTTGGGGGGCCTTGAAACTCATTTTATTCATCCCAGGGACCTGAAAACAGACTGCCACGTTAGATGTGGGATGAGGGAAATGAGCCAGGCTGGTGTGGTCCAGCATTCCCTTCCTGATTATTTTGTTCCTAAAAATCCACCTCTGCATTAGCCCGGTAATTTTTCCTAAGTGGACTCATTCCGTGGAATCTCAATAAATCTGAAAAGGCAACTTTGTAAATAATATTAAAACGTAACTCACCATCTTATGTGGAAAACAAGTGTCTCTAGCACTAGATAGGAAGTCAGTGAAAATAAACACAGTGAGTGAAACTATAGAATTGGCAACTGGCCAGGCTGACTCCAGCCCTGTGAATGTTAAGGTCTTGGGGACACACACACCCGCCCCAACTATAAGGAAAGATGACTCATACCAGAAAAACTTTCTCCTTGCTTCTCCTGATGTTTGATGCCAGGTGTAGGGGACCACCTGATAGCACTCCCCCACCCCTCCCAACACCCCCGGGCATTCTCAGTTCTGCTCGGTTCGTCCCTGCCCCCAATTCTTCCCCAGACCCCTGCCCTGCACTTACCAGGGAGACTGTGTCGGTTTCTAGGCCTCCCCTCCCAGCAGGTTGCTATGGCAACTGCCAAGGTTGGGGCTCCCATGGCATCTCCTGTGCCCTCCTCCCATGCCAAGGAGATGCAGAGTGGGAGGGGCAGTGCTATTTTAATGGAGAAGCCCCCAGAAGGCCCCCCTGTCCCCGTGTTGGCCCCAACTACTCCCTGCCATGGGTGTGTGAATGTGGTTGTCACAAAACGTGTGATCCTGTGAAGGAAAGATAGGGTGCAGCCCACACAAGATGAGGATGTGAAGTTTCTTGAAAGGCAAAGAAAGCGATGACAGAAAGCCGAGATGGAGCTTGTTCCTACATGGAGGTTCAGCTTCCCCTCTCTTCCAGGGTCCCCATGGGGAGGGACAGCGGTGGGGGACATCCCCTCCTCATGGGGAGCAAGTGGGTGCCCAGCAGTACTAGGGTCTTGCCTTGGGAGCACGCTGTGGTCTCCTGCTTGCAGAGCCCATCCTCGAGTTTGGTCCTTTGCCCTAAAGGATTTGACACCCTCTAAGTCTGTGTACTGCCTTCTCTCGTAATCCCCATGGTATGTGAATGTTCACCGCCCTTTTTTACCCTGCGGCTGCATCGTATACCTTATCACACACATGCGCGATTCTCCCAAGACTGCATGGGTTCCTGTGTGTGCCTCCCGAGGGCCTATGCTCAGATGTCCACCTGGAGTTCGGATGTGCACGGATGCTCACATGGATCCCGTGCTCAGGGGGTCACCTGTGGGGCCTGTCCCCAGGTGTCTGTGTATACCTGCCATGAGCCCTGGTCTGCCCCAGGGGTACCTGCTCTCACTTTCCGCTCAGATCCTTGGGCTACAAGGCACCAAGTGCCTGCTGGTGTTCAGTCCTGCCCTTTCCCCCCAGAACGATCTTCCAGCCAGCACTCCCGCCTCCAAATCCTGTGACTCCTCCCCGCCCCAGGACGCATCCACCCCTGGGCCCAGCTCTGCCAGTCACCTCCGCCAGCTAGCAGCCAAGCCTGCCCCTTCCACAGACAGTATTGGTGAGTCCCTGCTCCCTTCTGGGGAGTTCTTGAAAATGGGGGTGGAGAGACAGGAGGTTTGGCTTACAGCCCTGGCATTACCTTGCCCTTTCCATGACTCTGAGCTAGACACTGCCTCACTCTGGGCTTCTTGTTTCTTCATTGTCTTGGCTTGATGGCGGCAGGGGTCAACTGAGTCCCAGAGAGGGGAAGTAACTTTCTTGGGGGCTCCAGTACCCTAGAAAGACAAGTTTTGGAGTTACACATGCTTGGGTTTGAGGTCAGCTTTGGACACTTACTTGCTGTGTGACCTTGGGCCAGTGACCTGACTTCTCTGAGCCTCACTTTCCCCATCATTGTTATGGGGGTTGGGGTAGAGGGAGGGACCCAAGATGGGCAAGGTTGGAGGTTAGGGGTAGAGTGGGGGAGGTTTGAGGATGTTCCTGAGATGTTGCTGGACAATTGAGTCTGGGTTTTGAAGGATGCGTAGGAGTTCAACAACTGAAAAAGGAAAGGGAAAGGCTTGTTGGCCAGAGTGAACAGCATCTGTTAAGTGCCTAGAGATAGGACAGGGCATGGTGGATGCTGTGCTAGAACATGAGAACCTTGGAGCTCCCCTAAGGCATTTGGACCTGAGCCCAACATGTCTGAAAACCTGTCTTTGTCCCTTCTTACTTAGCCCTGAGGAGTCCCCTGACCCTGTCCAGTCCCTTCACCACATCCTTCAGCCTAGGCTCCCACAGCGCCCTGAACGGGGACCTCTCTGTGCCCGGCTCCTACGTCAGTCTCCACCTGTCCCCCCAGGTCAGCGGTTCTGTGGTGTATGGACGCTCCCCCATGGTGAGTCCTCAGGGTGAGAGATGCCTGGTGTCAGCAGGACCCAGGGGCTGGGGGCTGGGAGGAGAAACCAGGTACACGTGGAAAGACCAGGGAATGGGGAAAGTGAGGGGAGTCCTGGCTTGGTGAGTGCATGTGAGAAGATGATCTGACAGTCTCAGTAGCCCCACAAGCTTAGTACAGATAAGCACCTGTGACTATGGAAAAGACAACTGTGATCATGCTGCATTAAGAGAAACAAAACCCCAAACATGGAATGTGAGAGTCCCCTTCAGCCTTCTGGCAGATGGTGTATAGTAGTTTGCCCTGATTTTTGAGGGACTTCAATGATTTTGTTAGATTGCAGAGAAAGGACTAGCCCAGGGAGAGGACAGAGTGATATCCGTGAGGAGGAGCTAAAGGAGAGGCATGAGACCCCCAAGATGCAGCAAGGGGAGGAGACAAGGTCTGTGTGGGCCCCAGTACTGGGATAAATGCTGGCTAGAGCGAGCCATCCTGAAGTGGCTGTAGATGCCTCCAGAGGGAATAAAATGTCTGTCACTGGAGTTATCCCAGGCCAGAGGCTGGATGGGCATTTGCAAGTGACATTGTAGAACAGAGGTCAGCAATGTTTTCTGTAAAGGGCCACATAGTGAGCATTTTTGGCTTGGCAGACCAGTTGGTTCCTATCACAACTACCTAACTCTGCTTTCATAGCTCAAAACCATCCTAGACAATATATACAGGAATGGGATGGCTGTGTGCCGCTAAAACTTTATTTACAAATACAAGCAGGGGGCCGTGGTTTGCTGACCCCTGTTCTGAGCATTGGACAGGAGATTCATCAGGATCCCTCCAACTCTGGGGTGCTAGGATTCTCCAGCTAGAGACCTTGGGGTTCCCTCATGTGAAAGCCTCCATTTTCCCATCTGTAGGATAGGTAGAGAAGAGGGCACCTCCCCTTTCTTGGGAGGGGCTGATAAATCGGTGGGGAGGGGTCCTCTGATAAACGGAGAGGGATGTGGCAAATGAGCATAGGAGAGGCAGACACGGGTTTTAGTCACCCTCCCCATGACATCCTCATTGGTGTTTTGGCAGATGGCATTTGAATCTCACCCACATCTCCGAGGGTCGTCCATCTCTTCCTCCCTGCCCACCATCCCTGGGGGAAAGCCGTGAGTACCAGGGTGGTGCTCCCTGCCTCCTCTGAGGCGCTTATATTGTGGGGTGGGGGTTGGGCTCTCCCTCTGCCTGTCGCAAAAGTCTCTTCTGCAAGATAACTGGGGCTCCCAGAGTTGCTGTCTGGATAAAGAGATATGTAACAAGCAGGATCTAGACTAGGTTGCTGTCTGGATAAAGAGAGATGTAACAAGCAGGATGTAGACCAGGGGTTCTCAGCAGGGCGTTGATTTGTGCTGCCCCTCCCCCAGGTCATTTGGTGAGGTCCGGTGATATGTTTGATTGTCACACCCCAATGCTTCTAGCCTCTAGAAGCAGGGGACCCAAGGATGCTGCTCCATACCCAATAATGCATCCCACCCCAGAGAATGAGCCGGCCCCAAGATCGGTAGAACTTTTTGCCATGAGAAGAACATTCTATACTTAGGGCTGTCTGATCTGAGAGCCATCCGCCATCTGCCATCTGTGGCTATTGAGCACTTCAAATGTGGTCACTGCAACTGAGGAACTGAAATTTTACATTTCTTTAAATTTAACTCGCCCCGTGTGGCTGCTATTGGACTGCGTTGTCTGGAACTCACAAGGCATCTTCCTGGATCTTCTATTCACTGACATGTACTAAGTGCTTGCTTCGGGCCACAGCCAGACCACTTCCTCTTTTGTATCACGCTGACCGTGCCACATCGCCTTTGATCCTGGGGCTCTGTCCCTAAACACATGGGGGCACAGGCAGGGGAAGACCCCTCCCTGCCCTGGGGGGTGAGGGTAAGGAGGGTCCCGGCTCCTTGTGCATCATGCCCTACCTCCATGTCCAGGGCCTACTCCTTCCATGTGTCTGCGGACGGGCAGATGCAGCCGGTGCCCTTCCCTTCCGATGCACTGGTGGGTGCAGGCATCCCCCGGCATGCGCGGCAGCTGCACACACTGGCACACGGCGAGGTGGTCTGCGCAGTCACCATCAGCGGCTCCACACAGCACGTGTACACGGGTGGCAAGGGCTGCGTGAAGGTGTGGGACGTGGGCCAGCCCGGCGCCAAGATGCCAGTGGCCCAGCTGGACTGCCTGGTGAGGGTGGGGCGGGGCCTGCAGACAAGGGATGGGGACCTTGCAGGCCAGAGGGGCAGGGATTATAGGGCACCTAGGGGCTATAGGCTATAGGCCAATGGGTGGAGTTTATAGGCCAACCAGGGTTGGGCCTTTGGCCAATTAGGGGCAGAGCTCTTAGGGCACTGACAGGTGGAGATTATAGGCCAACAGGACACGATTTATAGCCCAACAGGGATGGGGTTTATGGGCCAATGGGTGGAATTCAAGGGCCTACCAGGGGCAGAGCGTATAGGCCAATGGGATGATTTCTTCAGCTGGGTTCCTGCAGGCTTGGCTGGAGGTCCCACCTACTGTCCTCGCTTCTCTCCCCTCCCAGAACCGGGACAACTACATTCGCTCCTGCAAGTTGCTGCCTGACGGCCGGAGTCTGATCGTGGGCGGTGAAGCCAGCACCTTGTCCATCTGGGACCTGGCGGCACCCACTCCTCGAATCAAGGCGGAGCTGACCTCCTCGGCGCCCGCTTGCTATGCCCTGGCTGTCAGTCCTGACGCCAAGGTCTGCTTCTCCTGTTGCAGCGACGGCAACATTGTGGTCTGGGACCTGCAGAACCAGACCATGGTCAGGTGGGTGGCCGGTGCCCTGTGACCTCGGGCAAGCTCCTGCCCTTTTCTGTTGGTGCCGCCTGGGAAGACGCTAAAGCGGCACCACCTCTGGGGTTGACACCTGGGCCCTCCTTTCTCCAGGCAGTTCCAGGGCCACACGGATGGGGCCAGCTGCATTGACATTTCGGATTATGGCACTCGGCTCTGGACAGGGGGCCTGGACAACACCGTGCGCTGCTGGGACCTGCGGGAGGGCCGCCAGCTGCAGCAGCATGACTTCAGCTCTCAGGTGCCACACGGGGTCTGGCAGTGGGACACAGCTCCGGGAATCCAGCCTCCCTTTCTCTCCCCCTGAGGCACCCAGATGCCAGATAGGACCAAACACCTAGTCTCTATGTCCATCTTTCTTGCCCTTGAGACACATCCAGTCATTCCTCTTTAATCAGTCCTTCAAAGACAGACAGGGAAACACAAAGGAGATGATTCATATCAAGCTGTGAGGCTACTAAGACCCTCAGATCATCTTCCCAGATGATCTTGCCGAAACATTCCCCTGTTCCTTTGTCTTCTCCTGTGTAGCTGGTTTCTCCTCCCAGCCTTCAACCTCTTGACCCTCCTGAGAGCTCCTGACCTACCCCTACCCCAGGACTCATCACGGAGGAGCTGCTGACCCCAGGGGATAGATAGAAGCTGATGTAGGAGCTGGATACAGAGAGGTCTCTGTTGGGGGTACTCTGAAAATCAGGACCAAAGGATGTAGTAAAGGGGCTGGACAGAATCATGGGGCTCCCCGGGGCTGAGCAAATAGTCAAGGACAGGTCTTCAGGTAGCTTAGACCCAGGTCCTGTCTCCTGCTGCTTTGGGGGCAGGTTGTGAGCTCCTTGGCATGTTTTTTTAAGGCCTCTGTGCTCTAGTCTTACACACACCATGCCCCGTGACCCCTCTAGATCTTCCCACTTATTGTTCCTTCTGACTGACAGGCCTTTCCCTTCCTTCCTCCAACTGGTAAACTCCTACCCATCCTTCAAAACCCATCTCCAATTTGCCTCCTCCTTGAAGCCTGCTGGGAACTAGCTTCCAAACACATTTTACCTTCTCTTCTCTTTAGCTTGAAGCTTCCTTTGATAGGGACATGAGGAGTGCAGGTGGATACAGTTGTCCATTCCCTGTCCCCAACACTTAGATGGGTGGCTTCATATCTGGTGATCCCATGGTGAATATCTCCCATCCCACCAGCCCACCCTCTTCTTTATACAGAGACACTTCTATATGGCCGGGAACACGCACAACCTTCTACTCTTCTCTCTGCTGTGAATGTATGGTTCTTTCCACATGTGTCTCATTTATCAGGAAGACTTAGAAAGGCTTAGGACCGTTCTCTGTGCTGTGCTTGACGTGGCACACAGACCGATGAGGCCACTGCATCCTTTCAAATCAAAGTAAAAAGAGGTGTTGGCAAGTGGGGAACGTTCCAGGCTGGGAGTCAGGAGGCCTGGTCTTTCTTGGACTTGCTTTGTGACCTTGAGCTGGACATGGCCTCAGCTTCCCTTCCACCATCTGCTCAAGGGGAGCTGCGGTCCTCGCCAGCTTCATCCCCTCCCTCCCTCCCAGAGCTGTTTTGCGTTCAGAGAAGATAATGGATGTGAGGCCCCGGGGCTCCGTGTAATTCTGATTAATATTAATGATTCGACACGCAGTTGCCTGCTGCGCTCCGCTCCAGGCCCAGGGCCAGCTGCCTCTAAATGCAGGAGCTCCAGCGGCAGAATGCTGGACTGCTCCCCTCCTCCCCCGGCCCCCCCAGCTCTGGGCATCCCCCCACCACATGCCAAGGGGTTTTTTGTCTCCTCTCTTCACCCCTAGATTTTTTCCCTGGGCCACTGCCCTAACCAGGACTGGCTGGCCGTTGGCATGGAGAGCAGTAGTGTGGAGCTCCTACATGTCCGGAAGCCCGAGAAATATCAGCTGCATCTCCATGAGAGCTGCGTGCTGTCCCTCAAGTTTGCCTCCTGCGGTGCGTCTCTGGGGCTTGGGCGGGGCCTCGGGGAGCTGGGGAGCTGAGGCAGGGTTGCCAAAACACAACAACAACAACAAAAACCCACAGCAGAAAAAGAGGATGCCTGATTACATTTGAATCTTAGATAAACAACACATCACTCCTTAATAGATGTCCCAGGTATTGCATGGGACAATACTCTAACCAGAGGTCCCAAACCTCTGTCTGGGATCTATTGCCTGATGATCTAAGGTAGAGCTGATGTAATAATAATAGGAATAAAGTGCACAATAAATATCATGTGCTGCAATCACCTTGAAGCCACCCCCTCTTATCTTGTTCCCCATGGAAAAATTATCTTCCATGAAACCGGTCCCTGGTGCCAAAAAGGTTGGGGACCACTGCTCTAAAGGACAAAGAATTTGTTAGCATGTCTCAAGCACCTTGTGGGATATACTTGTACACTAAACAGCATATAATTTATTAGCATAAGTATATCCCCCAAATGCATGAGATATGATTTATACTATTTTAGTGCAGATAGATCTCAAATATTGCATGGGATATACTTACACTAATTTTTTGTTGTTTTCAGTACTGATATATCCCAAGTAGTTCATGAAACTTATATATACTTAAAAAAAACAGGGGGACTTCTCTGGTGGCCCAGTGGCTTCCAATGCAGGGAGCCTGGGTTTAATCCCTGGTTAGGGAACTAGATCCCACATGCCCTAAGACCTGGCACAGCCAAATAAATATTTGTTAAAAAATAGATAATGAACTATTTGGGACCCACCTGTACTAAAAATGATACATGGTTGATCTTAGGTTCAAATGTAACTGAGCACCCTGGTTTTTCTTTTTGTTTTGCTTCTTTCCCCCATTTTGGCCATGCCACATAGCTTTTGGGATTTTAGTTCCCTGAGCAGGGATTGAACCTGGTCCCTCAGCAGTGAAAGCAGAGTTCTAACCACTGGACAAGTAGGGAACTCCCTGGCACCCTATTTTTATCTGGCCACCCTCTCTTGGGGCTCCCCCTTCTTGAAGGTCAGTTGGAGCTCTTTGGGACCTTGGGTTCACCATCTGGAACTTGGGAGGAAGGCTGGAGCCTCCGCAAAGGGGCTTCCTGTCTGCCAGGGGAGGGCAGAGATGCAGGAAAGGGAGGGAGAGGACAGACCAGGTTGCCCTGTCTCTGTCCGCCACCCCTGGCCCTGGCTTCCTCCAGTCCACCGCCCTCCTGAACTCACCCTCCTCCCCCAGGGCGGTGGTTCGTGAGCACGGGAAAGGACAACCTGCTGAATGCCTGGAGGACGCCGTACGGGGCCAGCATCTTCCAGGTACTGCATGTCTGAGGTCTCTGCCCCCACACCACCACTGCAGGACACCAGGTGCCCCAGGACCCAGAGAGGGGTGGGGGTTCGACAGGGGAGCGTCCTCACCAGCCTGGAGCTACTAAAGCAGGCGGTCAGCCTGAAGGCCATATCTGTGCACAAACTGTGTTATTAGTTGTGATAAATCCATATAAAATTCACCATCTTAACCATTTTTAAAGGCACAGCTCAGTGGCATTAAGTACATTCACACTGTCCTACAGCCACCCCTACCATCATCTCCAGAACTTTCTCATCTTCCCAAGCTGAAACTCTGTCCCCATGAGACACTGACTTCCCATCCCCCGGCCCCACTGTCTACTTCCTGTCTCTGTGGATTTGATGACTCATATGAATGGGATCACACACTTTATTCTTCTGTGTCTTGCTTCTCTCACTGAGCATCACATCCCCAGGGTCCATCCATGATGCAGCAGGTGTCAGAACCTCCTTCTGTTTTAAGGAATATAAAGGCTGATATCCTACTGTGTGGGCAGACCACATGGATACTAGGATTGTTTCCACTTCTGGATGGCTGTGAATTGCGCTGCTGTGAACATTCATGTACATTCTCCTGTGCATGCCTGTTTTCATTTCTCCTGGGCAGCTATCTTGGAGTGGAATTGCTGAGAGTTGTTTAATTTTTGGAGGAACTGCCAGACTCTTTCCCAAATTTTTCATTCCCACTGGCAACATGGAATGGTTCCGATTTCTCTCCATCCTCCACAACACTTGTTCTGGCGTCTTTCTTAGAGCCATCCTGCTCTATGAGGAACGGTTTTTACATTTTTTAAAGGGTTGTGGGGGAAAAAAAATAGTAGATGATGTAACAATGACTGATTTGGTTCTTGTACTTACTGGCCAGAGCTCATTGGACTTAAATGAACTTTCAGGTCAAAGCCTGAAAATTTACCATTGGGCCCTTTTCAGTAGTTTGCTGAGGGCATTCCCTGGTGGTCCAGTGGTTAGGACTCTGTGCTCTCACTGCCCAGAGCTTGGGTTCAATCCCTGGTTGGGAAACTAAGATCCCTCAAGCTGAGTGGCCAAAAAAAAGAAAAACTTTGCGGAGTGCTGGTGTAGGTCATCCTGCTTTAAGCCTTAGCTCTCTTCTGTGCTGTGTGACCTCATGTCTGGTACACACACCCTCTCTGAGCTTCCCAGGAGATGGCAGTTCTCCTGTTCTAGGGAACTGAGTTCCTGCTCTTCCCAGGAGCATCATCACTGTTCTCTGGAAGAACTGTTACCCTCCTTCTCTCCTCATGGCCAGGCTCACCGTGTTGGGCCCCCAAGTCCTGTCTCAGCTCCGGCCTTGACCATGGCTCACCCCTGGGGACAGGCGCTGCCCCAGTTGCCTTGTGTCTTCCCTCTGAACGTGCAGGTGGTCAGGAGCATGAGCCAGACCGTGCTGGCCTTGGCCGCGCCTCACTCTTCCCTCCCCCTCCCCATCCTGTCCACAGTCCAAGGAGTCCTCCTCCGTGCTCAGTTGTGACATCTCTGGGAACAACAAGTACATCGTGACAGGCTCTGGGGACAAGAAGGCCACCGTGTATGAGGTGGTCTACTGAGACCCCCCCTCTTTCTGCACCCTGGCCTGACTCCCAGGGAAGGGTCATTCTGAACCTCCCCCCTAGTCCTACCACAAGCCCTAAATCTCATCCATGCTCTGGCTGACCCCTCATGTCCTCCCCTGCTGGATATGGGGCCAGATGCACAGGGGGACCTTGGGGAAATAAATGTATTTATCACAACTGCCTTTTTGTTTTGGGTTGGAGAACTGGGGACATTGCTCATCCCGGAGGGACAGGGTGAGCAAATGGTGATTTCAGAACCTTACTTAGTGGGTGGAAAAGTGCTGACCAGCAAGAGCCACCCCCTGTAAACCACTCTCCTCCTCAGCACAGCTGACATTGGGGCTGCATAATTCCCGGTTGGGGAGCCATGCCAGGCCCTGTGGGGTGCTGAGCAGCATCCCAGCCCCCACACACTCAATGCCAGGAGCACAGATGTCCCCAGACCTGGTCCCCTGGGGCTTAGACTCACCCCTGGGGAGTAGAAGCCCTGGTCTAATGGGACACAGGTATCTTGGGAAGGACTGAGGACCCACTCCTGGGGCTGTGCAGGCAGGGCTGGGAACATCTCTCCATGAGATCAGAAGAGCTCAGTGAAGCAGGAAGAAGGGCTCCAGAGACTTCGCTGGCAGTCCACTGGTTAAGACTCCATGTTTCCACAAAAGGGGGCATGGGTTCCATGCTTGGTTGGGGAACTAAGATCCCTCATGCTGCATGTGCTAAGCCGCTTCAGTCTTTTTGCAATCCCATGGACTGGAGCCTGCCAGGCTCTTCTGTCCATGGAATCCTCCAGGCAAAAATACTGGAGGGGGTTGCCATTTCCTCCTCCAGCTGTGCCGCACACTCAGGAAAAAAAAAAAAAAGGCAGGGGGCTCCATGTCCAGTTCTCTTGATGGCAGAGGTCAGCGGCTCTGACCCGACTCTCAGGAGAGGTGGACTCAAATGTAGAGACCTGGGCTGGACAAAGTCCCTTCAAACCTATCACGAGGTGCCAGGGGACAGGACACAGCACTAGAGCAATGCTTTTTCCAATTGCTTTATTACATGTGACAAAGATCACTCATCGTGCGAGCCCACCCACCCTGTCGAGCCCTCAGTATGTGAGCTGGTACACCGAGGCATGGTCCCTGGACCCTGTGACGATCAGGTGGCTGCTGGGGGACACGTCACAGCACATGACAGAGGATCTCTCGGGCACCTGGGAGGGTTGGGGGGCAGAGCGAGGGACTCACCCATTCTTGTTCTTAACATCTGCCCATCCATTCAAACGTGGTCCCTTTTGGTGGGGGGCCTCTGCATTTGGACCCCTAGGCTTGGTCCCCGAGCACCCAGGACACACACACGCCACCCCCCCGCCCTACCCTTGTACCTGGACTGCCATGGTCCCTGTGGGCATGCTGAAGATGCTAACCAGGTTGTCTGTTCCCACACTCACCCACCACTGGCCTGGGAAGAGGCAGAGGGGGGCCCAGTCACAGAGAAAGCTGGCAGCTGAGGACTGGTCTCCTGGGGATCTGGGAACTGGACCCCCTCACACCTCCCTGAGTGAGCCCCTGCAGATAACAGCTCTCAGGGGAGTTCCTGCCGATGAAGGGCATGGTCAGGGGGGTTGGTCAGGAAGGGTCAGAAAGGGCTGAGCAGACTTTCCTGGTGGTCCAGGGGTTAACACTCCATGCTCCCAATGCAGGGGCCCCAGGTTCGATCCCTGGTCAGGGAACTAGATCCCACATGCGGCAGCTAAAGATCCTTCATGCCGCAACTAAGACCCAGTGCAATCAAATACATAAATATTAAAAAAAGAGAAGAAAGGGCTGGGTGGAGTGGGTCTTAGTGAGGCAGGGCCCTGTGGGAGGCTGAGGATCGCTGGGGACCCCGGGGGACTCCCCAGTCCCTTCCTGGCCACTCACCCACAGGGGAGAACTTGAGTCCAAGGATGGTGCCGTCCTTATACCCCACCATGCGCTTCTGGCCCCCGAGGCTGGGCTGCAGCCACTGCTGGCCATTGGCCGTGCCCACCAGCACCCAGTCCTCGTGGGGGCTAGGGGACAGGCTCATTATCTGGGGAGAAGACAGCAAGGAAAACATTGGTCAGGTCCAAGCCAGGTCAAGAGGTGGCAGGAGCCCAGGAACCCACACTGGGGGCCTGCCTGCTTCCTGGCTGGGAGGCACCAACAAGCAACTTCACATTTCCAGCCTAGTTTGGCTCATCTACAAAATGAGTGTGGTCCTCTCTACCTTACCAGATTATCACAGAGACTCAAAACATGATCCCTTGATACAGAGTACAAAAGCATACAATGTTATCTGGGCAATGGAGGGGGATGTAGCTAAGGAACCCTCTCTTCACAGCATCATGGAGACTTGAGGTCCCACTCCCCCTACCCTTCCCCCAGCATCAACCTCCTTCAGTCCCAGGCCCAGCTGCTACCTGACCAAGCAGGCCCCATCCAAGCTGCACACCTGAGATTCAAACTGGTATTCTTGGGGCTCCCCAGTAGCCCTCAGATCCCAGCACCGCAGGCAGGCATCCAGACCCCCTGTCCAGACGTGCTGGTCTTTAACAGCAATGCTCTTGGCACCGTTCGGATGTCCCGGCAGGTCCCTGGCCCAGGAGAGGCATAGGCAGGGAGGTCAGAGCTGAGACTTTAAGCTCTGCGCCCCCAGGAACACCCAATCACATTCCCCAGGGGTGAGTCTAAGCCTCAGGGGACCATGTCTGGGGACATCTGTGCTCCTAGCATTGAGTGGGTGGGGGCTGGGATGCTGCTCAGCACCCCACAGGGCCTGGCACAGCTCCCCAACTGGAAATTATGTCGCCCAATCACATCGGGGTGATAGATGGGGAAACCAACGCAGACAAGAAGTCCCACAATGTGGCTTCAAACAAACAGCCCAGCTGTGACATGAACCCAGGTCTTCAACTCTCCAGTGTTAAGAGTTCCCAAAGGAAAGGGGCTTTTGCCTTGAAACTGCTGGGTTCCTGCTCAGGGGCCAGGCCAAGACAGAAAGGGGCTCTCCCCCGGGCCACACCTGACCACACTCCAGTCCCGCAGGTCCCAGATCCTGACGCTGCCATTGGTGAAGCCAGCAAAGGCCAGGCTGTCCTCAGAGCTGGCAGCCAGGGCCTGGCAGGTGAGGCCCGCGCAGGGCAGTTCGGCTGTCACGTGCAGGGAAGGCGCCGTCAGGTCCCACAGGCTCACGCCCGCCAGGTTGTGGCCGCCCGCGAGCAGGGCCGTGCTGTCTGAGAAGAGCAGGCAGGTGCGCAGGTAGGCCCCTGGGGTCTGGGGTGGGCAGAGCCTGAAGTGAGCTTCCGCCCCTGCAGGGGCCGAGGCACTCCCAGTTCCCACCAGCCCCGCCCAGAGCCCTCACCTTTACTCTCAGGAAGCTCTCTGGAAACCTGGCCTTCGTCACCTGGCCCACCAGGCTCCACACCTTGACGCCACCCCTGCCGCAGGTGAAGGCGTGCCGGGTGAAGCTGCTGATGGCCGTGGCCAGCACGGGCTCCCCGTGTTCTAGTCTCTGCATCTTCTCCACTCTGTGTGGGACGGCCAGCTTCCTGGACTGCCAGGGCAAGGCATCAGGCCTATTCCATGTGTTTTCAAAGTCCTCGGGGTCCCAGCATCTTGAGAGAGAAGGCTTCAGAGTCAGCAGCCTGCCTGAGAGCGTCTCTGCCTGGAGTAGGGCACCTGGCAAGCCCCAAAGTGGCTTCCTTCCTTTTTAGGTTCGGGGATTCTCTCAAGCTTCACTTCACCACACTCTACATCCTCCAAGTATTATCTGTCTCCTGTTATGGAACACTGCTCCCCTCTACCCAGAATGCTTTGTCCTATCCCAAACTCCTACTCATCCTTCAAGGCCCTTTTTTTTTTTCCCAAGGGGCATTTTGCCCCTTCCTCCAGGAAGTCTTCTCACCCCTACATCTGGGCTCCCCTCGCCTCAGACCACAGGTTGGAACATACTTACATGGGCTTCAGAAATTGATAGGTCTTCCTGGCAAGCTCCTGTGGGTGAATGAGGTCACACCTGAGCCACATCCCCCTCCTGTCTTGACCGCCTCCCCCCCCAGCTTTTGTGTGGAGTGCAAGGTCTTACTTACCTGGGCCATGTGGGAGGACATCCCCTGTCCTATAGCACCCAGGCCTGGGCTTCCCTCTCGGGAGCCCTCAGAGGAACTGGGGGAGGGCGTGGGTGGGAGGAAAACTGGGCAGAGACAAGAGTGAATCAGTGGCGGGTGTGCCCCCTCCCCCCCAGGGCAGACTGCCCTCCTTCCCCTGGATTACCCAGAGTGTCTTTGGGAAGCACTTTCACTCCCAAGTATCGTGGTCCCGGCTCCTGGCTCTCCTGCCCATGGGAATTGGGGAAATCAGTTCAGACCAAAGGATGTGCCAGGGTTGGTCTGAGAAGCAGAACACGGTGGGAGGGCCCAGAGAGTGTGGACAAGATGCTCCAGCTGCCAGCAGTCCCATCCTTCCGTTGAGGCTGAGCTGCAGGTATTCTCTGAGGGTCTCCAGGGAGTAAGGGGGGGGGGGGGCAGGCCAATCCCACAGGAACCCAGAGGTCCCTACCAGGGGGCTCACTCAGGACAAAGCCCACTCCTCTGGGTAGTAAGGATTCCGGTTACTTACATGGTCTGGTGTCTGGTCTGTTGCTATGATGACAAGAAGGGATAAGGGAGAGAAGGCAGGGCAACCAAGTTCAATGGATGCTGCCTCTCCACGTGGCCTGAGCCCCCCAGTCTCCACACCCCCAGGGAGACTCACTCCTGTGTCTCGGGCGCTCCCCCTGGTCCTGGGTCCCAGCAAAAATCTCCCAGAGCTGCTCCGTCAGAATATCCTGTGAAAACCGGGGCTCTGAGTCCCAGCACGGCTGCGTGTCTCGCTTGCGGACTGTGTCACTGTCCACTCGGGGGGATCGCTGGAACCAGTCGGATGACCTCATGACCAGTACGTCTTCGAAGTCTAGATCCTGGAGACCGGAGGTCTGTGGGGGTGTGGCCCCTGGGTGCTGGGGGTCCTGGCTGGGTTGCTCACTGAGGGAGGCCTGGCTCCCTTGGTTCTGGAAGTGCAGGGTCGTGGGTGAGGGGCACAAGGATGCACCATTTGCCCTGAGCCCATCCCCACCCTCCTGGAGCACCCAGGAACCTACCTCCCCCAGCTGGAAGCCTAGGGATTGGCTGCAGGTCTCCACCATCTGTAGGAAGTTTTCTGCCTGGAGGCGAGAAGGTCATCCTATTAAAGCTTCATTAAAGGACAGCCCTGGGGGACCTCCCTGGTGGTCCGGTGGCTAAGACTCCACACTCCCAATGCAAGGGTTCGATCCCTGATCAGGGAACTAGATCCCACATGCTGCAAGAGTTCAAATGCCGCAGCTCAAGATCCAGCATGCTGCAACCAGTCAACCCTAAAGGAAATCAACCTGAATATTCATTGGAAGGACTGATGCTGAAGATGAAGCTCCAGTAGTTTGGCCATCTGGTGTGAAGAGCCGACTCATTGGAAAAGACCCTGATGCTGGGAAAGACTGAAGGCAGGAGGAGAAAGAACGACAGAGGATGAGATGGTTGGATGGCATCACCATCTCAATGGATGTGAGTTTGAACAAACTCCAGTAGACAGTGAAAGACAGGGAAGCCTGGTGTGCTGCAGTCCATGGGGTTGCAAAGAGTCAGACACGACTGAGCGACTGAAGACCAACAACAAATGCTGCAACCAAGATTGAAAATCCCATGAGCTGCAACTAGGACCCAGTGCAGTCAAATAATTAAAAAAAAAAAACACAAAAAAAACCTTGAGGACAAACCTGTTCCAACAAGCCAGTTTCCTCATGGGCAATATGGGGTATACCACCTCCCTTGAACATTTTTGGGTGGATTTGTGGTCATCCAGCAAAAACCAAGCTCTTGGTACCCAGAAGGTAACCATGGCCGCGGGTGACAAAAACCGAGCCCTAACGACCAGTCACCACTCTAAGATGGTCAGGTCATCAAGCTCATATTTTCTTGGGCCTGGATACCATTCCCACTTAAAATGGCTTCAAGAAGCAAAGCCCTGTTACCCAGGTTCCCCCCGTGTGGGGATGACATTTGAATATGCTGAAATGTTGCAAAGATCCTAAGAAATCAATGGTTTCCTCTTCAGGAGCAGGGCTGGCAAGAGGGCAGCCAGGGAACCTGGTGGGAGGGTCACTTATTTACCAGTTAAAGTGGTGCCAAGGCTTCTCTGATGGTCCAGTGGCTAAGTCTCTGTGCTCCCAATCCAGGGGGCCTGGGTTCAATCCCTGGTCAGGGAACTAGATCCCACATGCCACAAGTAAGACCCCGGTGCAGCCAAATAAATATTTTAAAAAATAAAAGTTGAGCAATGTGACTGCTACCGATTCCAGGTTTAAGTCAACAGTTTCTGTGGTCACGGAAGGCTCCCTAAATTTTCTTTCTCCCTCCCAGCAGGTTGTCCATCTGTTCCTTTAGGACAGGCTCCCTCCTATGGCATGTCCTACTGCTTTTCTCCACAAAGCTTTTCTGGCCCAAGTACTAGAATCGATTTTAACCTCTCCTTCCTTGAGACTGTGCTGCCCTGCACAGACTGGCTGCAGGTGGCTATTTAAATATAAAGTTAAGTATAATTAAAAATGCAGGCACTTCTTGGTGGTCCAGAGGTTACAGGTTCTATCCCTAGTCAGGGAACTAAGATCACACATGAAGTAAGACGTGGTCAAAAAAAAAAAAAAAAAATGCAACCCTGAGGCCCACTGGCCACATCCAAGGGCTCAAGAACCAAGGACAGGGATTTTCCCAGTGGACCAGTGGCTAAGACTCCAAGTTCTCAATGCAAGGGGTCTGGGTTTCATCCCTGGTCAGGGAACTAGATCCTACATGCCTCAACTAAGACCTGGTACAATCAAATAAATAAAAAGAACCAAGAACCAAGCTCCTACAATGTTCCTGGCCTCCAGCCGAGGACACAAACCATCCAAGACAGGAAGCCCCCCTACAGTACTGCCAGGAATTCGCTGTGGAGACCCACCTTCTCGGGCTGATAAGAGGTTCTGTGAGAATGTGTGTATATGCAGCTATATTTAGTCCAGGAAGACTAAATATAGTGATATTAAGAATATTCTAGACCTGCCTAAGGTTGAGTCCTGGACATGTGGATGGTGCCACTTGATTGCCAACTAAAATGTAAATAGCCACACGTGTCCCATGTCTACTGCAGAGGAGGATACGGGTTCAGTCTTTGGCCTGTGGCTTTGGAGGCAGTGCCCATGGGCCTTACCAATGCACATGCCTCTTCTCCGGATACCAAGATGCTGTTTGGTCCAGGGTGAATTCCGAAATTCTGGGGAAATGTTCTGACTCACAGAAAGAAATAACTGCTAAGGAATGTGGGGTGAGTGCTGACTGTGGCTCTCAGTTCTGTTGAACGGGTACCACTGAGGTTCCCATCCTGCAGATGAGAAAACGAGGCTCAGAGCCCCAAAGTCAGGATATGCGGTGGCTGGGCTGTGTTTACCTGTCCCCACTTGCAGCCTAGTCCCATCTCCTGCCTGTCACTGGGGCGGACAGGATGGGGGAGGGAGAGGCTGGGGTGAGGACCCCCTCCCCAAGCCCTCGTAGCTCCAGGCGGCTGCTTCCTAGGGCAGCCAGAGATGGATTCCCCAGCTGGGCCTCCCAGCAGCACAAGGCCCAGGGGAGCCTTCCCCAATTCGCCCTGGCTCGTTAATGCGCAATTTACTGGCACTTTAATGCACTCAGCATGAAAAGTGCTGCTCCCTCCTGCCTGCGAGCTGGCCCTCCCTGGGGAGAGCTGTGTGCAGGCGGGCTGGGGAGCTAGGGGCCCTGCTGCTGCTGCTCGGGATTTTAAATGCGCATTGAGGGAAGCTGGTAGAGGAGGGACAGAAAACAGGGGAGGGGGCGGTGGTCTGTGCAGAACCACGAGTAAGCATTACCTGGGGCTCTCTGTGGGGGGAGGGCTGCTTGGTGGAGACCCTCTGGGATCCTCATCAGACCCTTCGATGCTCAGCACCTGCTATGAATTTCCTCCTCCCAACACATTCCACTCTGCCTGTTTCTCACCAACAAACCTTCCCAGTGACCAGCCTCCCACACATGGATAGTCCTAACTGGACCCCAACTCATGTCCCTCCTCCCCGCAGCGGGCACCAGAGGGTGCTGGTGAGCATCTGAGTCAGGGCCTGCCCTGTCCTCTGCCCACAGCCCTCCAGGGCTCCCACCTTCGGGAGAGCAAAAACCCAAGTCCTCCTGCAGCCCCCAAGGCCCTGCACGACCTGCCCCATCTCCTCCCTCCCTCCTCTCCTTCCTCTTTCCCCTTGGCTCACTCTGCTCCAGCCACAGGCCCTCCTGGTTCCTCCAACACGTCAGGGCCAGGAACAGTCCTGCCTCAGGGCCTTTGCACAGGCTGTGCCCTCTGCCAGGTCTACTACTCATTCCAGACATCTATCCTCCCTCCTTCTCTGATCTCCTTCAAGAGTTTGCTCAAATGTCACAGAATCTTCCTTGACCACCCTGAACTGTAACCCACTGCCACCTTGGTACCCCCCTCCCTCCACATCCCCTTGAGGCTGCTCAATTCCGCCTCCCACCATGCCCAGTCCTCACCACCTGACACTTCTGTTTACCAAGCTCCTCTCACCCCAAGGGCAGCGGTTTGTCTGTGTTCTCTTTTGCTATTTCCCTGGCGCCTACAACCGTACTTGGCAAGGAGGTGATGGATAAATATCTGTTGAATGAATAACCGTGTTCTGCTTGCTTCCTGGCCCCTCCTCCTCCACTCTGCTCTACTCTGGATCTGTCTTTCCCTGTTCCCTGAGCTTCTCACCCCAGGCTCTGCTAAGTCGCAGACACAGCCCTGGCCCTCCGCCAGTCACATGTGGCACAGGCGGAAAAGTCCTGACAGTGCCCAGGAGAAAGGAGCCAGGTGGTGGGAGGACAGGCAGGGTGGAAGCTGTGCTTCAGCCTGGGCAAGGCGCCCCAAGTGGGAGGAGGGGAGGCCTGGTGCAGGCCTGCTCTCCCCAGCCAATGTGAGCCAGGCCGTTGAGAACCTCAGATACATGGAGACTGCATTTGGCTGTGCCTGGCACATAATGGCCCCTTCCCAGCAGAAGTAACTGACCTATGAAGTGCTGACAGGCCCTTGGCCTTCTCTAGCCCCAAGGGGATTGGGAGCAGGCCCAGAAGGAAGAGGCACAGGATCGGAGATGCACTCCTGAGATGTGGGGCTACCTCATATCCTGGGGTTCCACTTCAGGCCCTACGCCCTCTATCTGCAGCCCTCCTACCTCCCAGGGGGCAGGGGGAAGCCCAAGTCTTTCCCTGCAGCCTGCTAGGGCATGTACCACCTGACCTGTCCCTCCCTGCCCTCCCCTCTTCCCTCTGTCCCCCTTTTTCCTGCTGTGCAAGGAGGGCAGCCCTCCCTCGCCACCCAAGCTCCCATCACTCATTCACCTGCTTGAGATGCTCCTGGATCCCCTGCTGGATTTTCAGGACCTGCAAAGAACACCAGCAATCACATGAGGAGGCGGTCGACGGACATGAGCAAGAATGCAAGACTTAATGCTGTGCGGCCCTCTCCCCAGTTGTGTGACCCTGGACAAGTTGTGATACCTCCCTGGTCTCTGCTCTCATCAAATGGGATATGGCCAACCATACTCAGAGTGGGAGGTAATTAGGGAGACCCCTGGCAGTCATGCTTTCAAACTGTGGTGCTGAAGAAGACTCTTCAGAGTCCCTTGGACTGCAAAGTAGATCAAACCAGTCAATACCAAAGGAAATCAACCCTGAATACTCATTGGAAGGACTGATGTTGAAACTGAAGCTACAATACTTTGGCCACCTGATGCAAAGAGCCAACTCATTGGAAAAGACTCTGATACCAGGAAAGATTGAGGGCAGGAGGAGAAGTGGGCAACAGAGGATAAGATGGTTGGATGGCATCACCACTTAGTGGACATGAGTTTGAGCAAGCTCCAGAGATAGCGGAGGACAGGGAAGCCTGGCATGCTGCAGTCCATGGTGTCGCAAAGTGTCAGACATGACTGAGTGACTGAACAACAACCGACTGTCATTCTAGGTATGAAGAGAAGATCAAAGGGGGCTGTGACCTGCCCTGTCCCCTCCCTGCCCTCTCCGCCTCCTTCTTTCCCCCTCACTCGCTGCTCCAGCCACATGGGCCTCCTCACTGTTCCTCCAACAACAGGCACAGTCCTTCCCCAGGGCCTCTGCACATGCTATGCCTGCTGCCTGAAACAACCTTCCCTGTTCTCTCTAGGGTGACAGAAACTCCCTATCTTTGATGTCTCGCTGAGCACGTCACTTCCTCCAAGAAGCCCTTCCTGACTACCTGAGCTCAAAACCCTGACTCATTTTCACCCCTTCACCTTCTATTTTCTTTTAAGCACTTACATTTTTGTGAAATCTTGCTTCTCTAGTTACATATTTGTCTCCCTCCTCCCTCTAGAGCTGCTCGGTCCAATGAGGGTGCCACCAGTCAAATAAGGCTCTTTAACTTTAAATCAATGAAAATTCAACTCCTTACAGGAGCACAGTAGCCACGTAGGGCTGGTGGGTGCCATACTGGACCCTGTTGATAGAGAACATTCCTAACATCATGGAAAATTCCAGAAGACAGCACACACTGGAACATAAACTCCTGAAGGGCAGAAACTCTAGTCATATGCTGTATACTAACTGACCAACTGTGGCCTGAAGAAACATCTCCGTAATTTAAATTTGGAATTGCTTGTTTTCACAGCGAGGTTTTTATTAATTAAGAAAAACGCACATGGGCTTCCCTGGTGGTTCAGCGGTAGCATGGGTTCAGTTCCTGGCCAGGGAAGATCCCACATGCCTCAGAGCATCTGAGCCAGGCGCCACAGCTCTGAGCCTGTGCTCTAGAGCCTGAAAGCCACAACTACTGAGTCCCATGCTCTGCAATGAGAAGCCCTCAACCCCAACTAGAGAGTAGCCCCCACTCACCACAACTAAGGAAAGCCTGAGAACAGCAACAAATACCCAGCATAGCCAAAAATAAAAAATAAAAATAAAAGTGTCTATGACTGAATTCCATTTAAAAGAAGAAAAACACATGAAGCTGGGGCTCAGTGGGTTCTTTGCATTGCCTAAAGCAAGCAAAATAGAGAAGGTGTCCCCTAACCCAGATTATGAGACTAAACACAACAGCCTTTCCAGGTGGCTCCAGACGGGCTGACAGGTGGGGGTGGGGCTCACCAAGCCGTAAGCGAGGTCCACCTGCGTCGTCAAGTGAGTGGGTAACCTGCCAGGGAAGACAGACCTGCTGGAAGTGGAGGCCTCAAGACCATTCCCCAGAATGTGCCCTGCCTTCAGTCCCCCAGCAGGGCAGTTCCATTAAGGGAGCTAGTCCCTTCCACGTGCCACACTAAAAGCAGTGTCAAGATGAACATGATTTTAATGCAGTATTTTACAAAATATAATTGAATGAGAGCAAATTCATACTGAACCACACACAGTCAAAAATTGAAATGAAAGCCAGGATTGGTATTACTGGTTTTCCTTTCCTTTTGCGTCACCCTCCAACATGGTCGCCGCCCACACTGGTCCTGTATTTTGGGCCATGGAGACAAAGTTGGGGTTCTTTCCCTCTATGGGACTTCCGGCCACAGTGGTGCCTCCAGACCCCAGGGATTGTCCTCACCTGGGGAAGTGCTGCTTGAGCTGATCCAGGGCGTCCTGATAGTTTCGGGCTGGAAGGTTGGCCTGAGGATGCTCCTGGAGAAGTCAAAGTGGGGGATGAACAAAACCCACAGATGGCCAGTATACTTGCTGTCTGGTCATCAGCCCCCAAGAGGGTGGGGCAGGACCTCCTGAGACCTGAAGGTCATGTGCTCTCTCTCCATTATTACTTAAGTACCCACACGGTATCTTCCATCTTGATTCTTGGCCTAAAGTTGAAAATATTTACTTTCTGGCCTGTTACGGAAGCTTGCCGACCCCTGGCCTAAACTGTTAGAAGTGGTTTTCTCTGGGAAGTAATGGGGTCGGGGGCAGGAAAGGGGAAGGGACTTTTGCTTGTAAAATATTAACTGAATAAATGATGTAGCCAGGTGTTTATCACCTGGGTGATAAAATGTTTAATTTTAAAACGAAAGTGCCTTAAAGTATGATGGCTTTGTATCCCCAGCTTAAAGGCCAGCCCATGTCCCTCCCTTAGGAGCAGGAGAGCAGCCCAGCTGTTACCTCCTCGCCCCTCCCCTCAGGGATAATGCCTCACCATGTTTTGAGGGTGCCCGTGGGGGCTGAGACGACCCCAAGAGGTCACTCTTCAGGCTGCAGTAACAAGGACTTTAGCCAGGGACTCTAAAATTAACAGGGAGATTACAGATCCTGAGCACAGAAGGCTGATCGGGAACAGAGACACAACCAGCTGCACCCCACCCTTGGCCCACCTTGATCCTCCCTCTAGGGCTGAGTCCTGGGCCTCCGACCCCTCCCTGACTGCCAGTACCCCACTGCATTCTCTACATCCGATGTTCATTCATTCACCTCTCTCTGCGGCTTCCAGCTGTGTTGATTCCTGGTGGGGAGCCCCCTGGGGCTTCACTCTACGAGGTGGGGGCACAGAGTATGGTGCCAAACACATACACTTCCTTCTAGGAGCAGTGAGGGCTGGAGGAAACCCAGAGAAAGATATCAAAGCTCAAACTTAATTTTGAGACAATTTCCTAAAGCACCGGAGAACATCATTTGGAAAGGGGTTTTGAAGGATGAATAAGAGTTGGCCAGGTGAATTAGAAATTTCTCAGGAAGAAAGAGACCTAATCAGTCCTGTGGCACTAAACTCCTTTACTTCTGCTCCTCAGCACCCTTCTAGCCCCCTCCCCAGCCCAGGGATCCTGGGGTCTGCCAAGAGATCCAAAGGCCTTCCCACCTCTTTTAGGATGGTGGCCCAGAAGGAAGCCGCCAGGGTCAGCCAAGTTCAGGCGGACAGGAAGCACCCCCCCACCCCCACCCCGGAGGCCAATTGACCCATCGGGCCCCACCCCGCCCCGCCCCGCCCCCGCCCCTGCCCGCCCCGGCCCCGCCCCGCCGCCACCTGCACCACGAAGCCGGTCAATGAACTAGCAGCAGCTGCACGTGGGATCGGGCTCCGCAGGCGGCCGCCGGCGGCGCTGACCAATCGTAAGGGCGCTTACCCACGTGGGCCGCGACTCCCATATATGATTGGTCGGCTCTCCCCAGCCGCCGGACGGGCTGTCAATCAGCGCTCCCGGCGCCTACGCTTAACCCTTGCGGTCCCGAGGCTGGGAAGGGCAGCGTGTAGAGTTGTAAGCAATTTGGGGTCCCGGCAGGGATGAGGATATTTAGTTAAAGCAAGGGGCTTGGGGTCGCAAGGTGCAGCTTGAGGAGAGACTGGGAGGTGTGTATTCTCCTTGTTTTGTGAGAAGCCTCGTTAATTTTTCGTCCTGCCCTGGAGCGGCTCCTGGCTGAGGGTGGGGCGGGGAATGGAAGCGCTCTCACTCCTGATCCTTAGATATGGACTAAGCACCTTCTCCTCAGTATTAAATAACGTGCATTGCAAACGAAGCTTCGGTCCCCTTTCTTGGGGAAAATTCAAAGGCTCCCTTTTATCCAGCCTCCTAGGAGGCAAGCTTGGGGCTGTGCATTTTATCAGCGAATTTTCCCAGCAGCCCTCCAAGCCCCGGGACTGAGGCTCAGAGAAATCGGAGAACTAAAGGCAGGATACTGCGAAGGCCTTGAAACTGGTACACTTTTCCAGGTTCAAGGCCAAGGGGGGAAGCCTAGTTCTACTCTAGGCTTGGGGTGACCTCAAAGATAAGGGTGGAGTGTGTGTGGAGAGGTTCAGGAGTCCTGTTTTTGTTGTGAAATGACCTGCTTGAGATGGGAAGTGGCCAGTGCAGAGTGTGGGAGTGAGAGGTCGAGTTTGTACCCTCCCCAGAACCTGGCTGTTCCCTCCTGGGCTGTTCCCCCCGGCTGGATACTTCACCTTCAACTCTAGCTCAGAGGTCACCAGTTCAGGGAAGGCATCCATCCCCTGGACTCAGTTCTTATTTTTCTCCAAATCTGGTTTATATTGAAGCTAATCTTGTAATCTCCGTAGCCCTAAACCCTGCTGTGTTCAAAACTCACACAATGCTGATTCTCCTACATGTTTGCACCTGGCCACAGGCACTGGGGCGGGGGAGAGGGGGCCGCGGGAGTGGTGGTGAAGGGGGGCGGGAGTAGGCAGGTTTGCGATTCACACAAACCAGAGAAATCTCCTTCCCCACCAAAGTCCGAGCTTTGTCGTGGAGAGGGGGTGGACGTGGAAGGGAAACGGGTGACTGAGGGTTCAGATCCTAGGACGGTAGCCCCCAGAGGTTATGATGTAAACACACAATTCGGGTTCTGTGGCTTGTTTGTGAAGGACAAAGTGAGAGCTGCCATGTATAAGCCTCAAATACAGGTTTTTGCCCACCATCCCTCCACTGGCCCATAATTGAAGTGTATTTTATTTATGGTCCAGCCTGCTAATTGCCTCCCTCTGCGTGCTCCACTCCTCTCCGTGGTTGTAGAGGGTCAGCCGGACACACCAGTTTATTATCCTGGGCTGTCTTGTCTCCCACGATATCCACTGGTTACCTGCGGTTATTTAAATGAAAATGAATTAAAACGAAATAAAATTTCAAACTCGGTTCCTCTGGGGCCACAGGCTGAATCAATGTCAACTGCTCAGTAGCCGCACCTGGCTGGGGACGTGGCTGCCCTGCAGATCTATAACACTCCCATCGTCTTAGAAAGTTCCGCTGGTTAGTGCAGGTCTGAGATTCTCTTTAATTTTGATTTTCTATTGGAGCATAGAAAATCTCCAGTATTGGGGCTTGCCAGGTGGCGTTAGTGCTTAAGAACCTGCCTGCCAATTCAGAAGACATGAGTTCAATCCCTGGGTGGGGAAGATCCTCTGGAGAAGGAAATGGCAATGCACTCCAGTATTCTTACTTGGCAAATCCCACGGACAGAGGAGCCTCATGGGCTATAGTCCATGGGGTTGCAAAGAGTTGGATGTGACTAAGTGACTAGGCACATAATTGATTTACAGTGTCGTGTTCAGTTCAGTCGCTCAGTTGTGTCTGACTCTTTGTGACCCCATGGACTGCAGCACGCCAGGCTTCCCTGTCCATCACCAACTCCCAGAGCTTACTCAAATTCATGTCCACTGAGTTGGTGATGTCATCCAACCATCTCATCCTCTGTTGTCCTCTTTTCCTCCTGCCTTCAGTATTTCCCAGCATCAAGGTCTTTTCCAATGAGTCAGTTCTTCATATCAGGTGGCCAAAGTATTGGAGCTTCAGCATCAATCCTTCCAATGAATAGTCAGGATTGAATTCTTTTAGGATTGACTGGTTTGATCTCCTTTAGGTCCAGGGGACTCTCAAGAGTCTTCTCCAACACCACAGTTCAAAAGAATCAATTCTTCAGCACTCAGCTCTCTTCATGATACAACTCTCACATCCATACATGACTACTGGGAAAACCATAGCTTTGACTAGACGGACCTTTGTCGGCAAAGTAATGTCTCTGTTTTTTAATACGCTGTCTAGGTTGGCCAAAGCTGCAGTCACCATCTGTAGTGATTTTGGAGCCCAAGAAAATAAAGTCTGTCACTGTTTCCATTGTTTCCCCATCTATTTGCTATGAAGTGATGGGACCGGATACCTTGATCTTAGTTTTCTGAATGTTGAGTTTTAAGCCAGCTTTTTCACTCTCTTCTTTCACTTTCATCAAGAGGCTCTTTAGTTCCTTGCTAAGTATTTAATTTACTAAATATTGTGTTAGTTTCATAGAACTGAAGTTCTTAAAAAAAAGAAAAGAGAAATTCCTGGGACTTCTCTGGTGGTCCATCAGTTAAGACTTCACACTCCTGATGCAGAGGGCCTGGGTCTGATCCCTGGTCAGGGAACTAGATCCCACATGCTGCAACTAAGAGATTGCATGCCACAACTAAAAAAATCCCAAGTGCCACAACTAAGACCCAGCATAGCCCAAGAAATATTTTTTAAAAGAGAAGTTCCTAAAAAAATAAATTTTTTTTTTTTTTTTAAAGAGAAGATCCTAGGTCCATGTAGAATTGGGAGGCATTTATAGCAGCACTTCTATCCTCACCCGTGGAAAGCCCCCTGCACCCGTAGCTGGGGTCATGGTGGGCCCTTTGGCTGGTGTGGGCTCACCCCTTCATCTTCCTTTTACTGTTCTCACTTGCTCCAGCCTGTCTGACAGGCATACAACCTCCTTGAGCCCTCAGGAAAGGGACAGATGACACAGCAGTGAGGAGGGAAGGAAGCAAAGATTTCCTTCTTGGCTCTCGAGTTGCTATGATTTACTTTGGAAAACCAAAGACTGATGAACATTTTCGAGAAAGCAGGCTTGCATTTCCAAAACTTTGGAATTCCCTGGGCCTGGGAGATCTCCAGCCTGGCTGCCCAGAGGCCCCAGCGTCAGCTGGGTTGGGTGCGGACACAACAGAAGGCTCTAGAGAGAGGCCAGGGTGGAGTGACCAGAGGAAGGTGGTGACAGGTTTCAACCCCCACTCCCCCATGTTCTCTCTGCTATTCCCAGAACCTCCCAGAGGGCCATGTGGGCCAGAGACAATGGCCAAGTGACCGGAGCAGGTAGAAGGGCCTTTGCATCCAGGCAACAGACGAAGGACCAAGAAGCATCAGAACAGGGACCATCCTGAGTCACTGACTGGGCTAGGATCTGCTCATAGCCCCATGTGCCCAGCTGGCCCCGTTCTCAGCCACCACAGTTCAGTTTAGTCACTCAGTCGTGTCCGACTCTTTGCAACTCCATGAATCGCAGCACACCAGGCCTCCCTGTCCATCACCAACTCCCGAAGTTTACTCAAACTCATGCCCATCGAGTCGGTGATGCCATCCAGCTATTTCATCCTCTGTCGTCCCCTTCTCCTCCTGCCCCCAATCTCTCCAAGCATCAGGGTCTTTTCCAATGAGTCAACTCTTCGCATGAGGTGGCCAAAGTATTGGAGTTTCAGCTTCAGCATCAGTCCTTCCAATAAACACCCAGGACTGATCTTCTTTAGGATGGACTGGTTGGATCTCCTTGCAGTCCAAGGGACTCTCAAGAGTCTTCTCCAACACCATAGTTCAAAAGCATCAATTTTTCGGTGCTCAGCTTTCTTCACAGTCCAACTCTCACATCCATACATGACCACTGGAAAAACCATAGCCTTGACTAGATGGACCTTTGTTGGCAAAGTAATGTCTCTGCTTTTTAATATGCTATCTAGGTTGGTCATAACTTTCCTTCCAAGGAGTAAGCGTCTTTTAATTTCATGGCTGCAGTCACCATCTGCACTGATTTAGGAGCCCAAAAAAATAAAGTCTGACACTGTTCACAAGAATCCCCTTAATCTTAGCCTGGCCCCAGGAAAAGTGAATTGATCAAATTACTAAGAATTGACTGAGGTTTGGTTTGTGCCACCTGGTGGAAGGAGGTTTGTATTTGTTTCCTGGCGCTGCTGTCACCAATAACCACAAACCGGGTGGCTTAAAACAACAGAAATGTATTCTCTTGCATTCTCGAGGCCGGAAGTCCAAAATCAAGGCTTTGGCAGCCTGGGGCCCTGCTCCTTTTGCAGGCAGCAGGGGGGGTCCTTCCTGCCTCCTTCAGGCTCTGGCTTTACTGGCCTCCTGAGCGTCCTTGGTTTGTAGAAGCATCACCCCTAGAGCTCTGCCTCTGTCTTCACACAGATCTGTGTGCAAATTTCACTCTTCTTCTTTTTAGGTGGTTATTTATTTATTTCATTGCATCGGATCTTAGTTGCATCACATAGGATCTTCAATCTTAATTGTAGCATGTGGGATCTAGTTCCCTAAGCAGGGATAGAACCTGGACCCCCTGCACTGGGAATCTTAGCCACCAGACCACCAAGGAAGTCCCCAAATTTCCCTCTTTTCATAAGGACACCAGTCACTGGATTTAGGGGCCCCCTCTAGTAGGACCTCATTTTAACTAACTACATCTGCTAAGATGCTATTTTCAAACACAGTCCCATTCCCAGCTATGTGTGTGTGTGTGTGCGAGGGGGGCAGGTTAGGACTAATATCTATCTTTGTGCTTGTATGCTCAGTCGCTCAGTTGTGTCCAACTCTTTGCTACCCCATGAACTGTAGCCCACCAGACTCCTCTGTCCATGGGATTCTCCAGGCAAGAATACTGGAGTGGGTTGCCATTTCTTCCTTCAGAGGATCTTCCCCACCCAGTGATCAAACCAGCATCTCCTGCATGGGCAGGCAGGTTTTTTTTTTTTAACCATTGAACCACCAGGGAAGCCCATCAGGGAGTGTCAGTTCATCCCAATTCATATTTTGTCCTGTAAGGACCCTAACTCTGGGACTTAGTGAAGGGGTGTGATCCATGGGATGTCTCAACGTCACCTCCTTCCCCCATCACGTGCTTAAGAGACTTAGGGATCCTGCCACCTGGTGTACATTTAGGGCTCATCCGGATCAAGGCTGGTAGACTGCAGAGGGCTTCCTGGCAACCTCCCAGATGGCTAGTTGTTCATTGCCATGGCGTCATCTAAAGGCAGGTGATGACTTTATTCCAGCAAGACCCCAACCGCGTGGAGAGGCTGCAGAACACCTCCTTGCGAGTCTGGCTCACTCGCTCTATGAGGTGTAAAAGAAGAAGGCAGTCGGTAAAGGAGACCCCCCCCTCCCCAGGCGGGTTCTGAGTTGAATTTGTGGTCTCTGATACCCTCTGCTGGCAAAACTTTTTATCACAACTTCATTGAAGTGTGATTTATAAAACGTGCGTTCACCAGTTTTTCAGCATAGGGTTCCGTGATGGTTTTTAGTAAATTTGTTCGATTGGACAACAATCACCACGATCCAATTTCAGCTAATTTACCTCTTGTCCTCTTTTTTTAATTAAAAAAAATTTTTTGGGGGGCTGCACCATACAGCAAAGTGGGGGTCTGTCTGAGTCTCCTGACCAGGAATTGAAACCTAGCCCCTTGCATTGGAAGTGCAGTGTCTTAACCACTGCACCACCAGAGAAGTCCTCCCTCTTGAATTGCTCTCTCCTTTGCTCCCATCCATAGGTTTCTGTCCCTGTAGTTATCTCCTTTTCTGGAAAGATCATCTAAATGTAGTCATAAGGTTGTAATCTTTTGTGTCTGGCTTCTTTCACTGAGCATATTTTTTTAAGGTTCATCTATGTTTTTGTGTGTCCATACTTGATTCCTCTTTATGGCCTAGTGCTATTTATTCTACTGCATGAATGGACTGCTTTGTTTATCCAATCACCTGCAAATGGACATTGTTTCCAGTTTAGGGTGATCATGAGTAAAGCTGTTCTGAGCATCTGTGTGCAGGTATGTGTGTTAGAATTTGCTTTCATTTCTCTCCGGGGGATGCCTATGAGCTAGGAATGGTAGGATCAGGTGTCTACTTAACTTTTTCAGAAGCTGCCAGGCTCTTTCCAAGGTGGGTGCCCCATCTTCTTTCCCCACCAGCAGTGCCTGAAGGCCCAGTTGCTCCACATTCTCCCAGTGGGAAAAACTCTTACATTAGGGGATTCCTGGTGGTAGGAATTTTGTCCTTCTCAGAAAAGTCTCCTGGTGGCCAGATGCCAGCTTGTCCTCATCAGCCTCCAGTCTGTCCAGCTCCAGCCTTGATGTTGAAGCTCATTTCTGCCCATCTTCTGACGCTGGACACCAGAATCACAGAGTCAAATGGGTCTGGGTCCTTGTGGTGGGTGGACTCCTGACCCTTCAGTTCATCTGTTTATCCATCTTTCTATTATTTAGCATTTGGACACTTAAAAAAAAAGTTCCACAAAGAAGTACTATGATGCATTGCTTCTAAACATGAAATAAACCCATTCTTGTGTGAGTGAGTGAGTGAAGTTGCTCAGTCGTGTCCGACTATTTGTGACCCCATGGACTGTAGCCTACCACGCTCCTCCATCCATGGGATTTTTCAGGCAAGAATACTGGAGTGGGTTTCTATTTCCTTCTCCAGAGGATCTTCCCAACCCAGGGATCGAACCCAGGTCTCCCACATTGTAGGCAGACGCTTTACCATCTGAGCCACCAGGGAAGTCTATAACTTTTAATGGAGAGTTGTCTGCAATAACACTCAATCATGCATGATGCTGTAACCTGACATTGATATAATATTGTAAACCAACCAGATTTCAATTAAATATACACACAAATTAAAATGAAACAAAGAGAACCCAAAGATCTCAAATGACAAATGAACATCTTCTACTGGGTCCTCGGTGGGGTTCCTTGGAATCTGCTGTGTTATTTTTATTTTCTTAGAGTATTTACCTCCATGTCTTTGAGTCCATGTTTCTCGCTCTCTCTCTTTTTTAATATACTTTTATTTATTTTTGGCTGTGCTGGGTCTTCGTTGCTGACAGCAGGCTTTTCTCTAATTGTGAAGAGGAGGGGCTCCTCTACAGCTGTGGTGCATGGGCTTCTCATTGCCATAGCTTCTCCTGTTGCAGGACTCTACAGAGTGCTGGGCTTCAGTAGTTGTGGTTCCCTGGCTCTAGGGCACAGTATCCGTAGTTGTGGCTCATGGGCTTTGTTGCTCCTTGGCATGTGGGATCTTCCCAGATCAGGGACGGAACCTGTGTCTCCTTCATTGGCAGGCAGATTCTTTACCACTGAGGCACCAGGGAAACCCTAGTCAATAGTTCTTAAACTTGCGTGTGAGTCAGAATCACTGGTAGGGACCAGTTGTTAAAACACAGATGGCTAGCCTCTAGCATTGAAGTTTCTGGTGTAGGGCTGGAGAATCTGCACTTCTAGCCAGACCAGGGGTGGGGGTGGGGCTGATGCAGCTGGTCTGGTCATCCCATTGCAAGAATCTGTGTTCTCCATGGATTCACAGTGAGGGACATGACAATTCCACATGATGATGGAGAATGTTCCCTGTCACTGACCCAATCTGTGTGTCAATTTATCCTTTATGGAAATAAATGTGAGAAGAAAATTTGGGATGAAAAAAACAAAAAGCTTTCATGTGACTTGGGGTAGCAGCTTCATTTGGGACCCACTGTTTTCAGCACAAGTAAGCTATTATAAAATTCCTTAAAGGGGGCTTCCCTGGTGGTCCTGTGGTTAAGAATCCGTCTTGTAATGCAGGAACAGAGGTTCGACCCCTAGTCCAAGAGGATCCCGCATGTTACAGAGCCACTAAGCCTGTGTACCACAAGTAAGAGCAACTAAGTCTGCACTCTACAACCCCCCAACCACAACAACTGAGCCCATGGGCTGCAACTACTGAAACCTGAACCTCTAGAGCCCGTGCTTCGCAGGAGACACCACTGCAATGAGAAGCCTATGCACCACAACCAGAGAGTAGCCCCTGCCCCCTGCAACTATAGTAAGCCCTCATGCAGCAACGAAGACCCAGCACAGCCAAAAATAAAATAAATAAATCTTTAAAAAATAAAATTCCTTAAAGAGATTATATCACCAGTTATATTCTTGGAAAACACAGCAGTCAAACCAGAGATACAGGAAAATGAATGAAAGTTAATGATCTCAGGCAATTAAAATCATCACTCATGTTCTTTGATCACTGATTGGCTATGTTTCTAGTATGAACTAGGGCATAACTTCGTAATTTTTATTTTGATATAATTTCAAGCTTATGAAAAAGTTACAGGATCAGATGAAGAACTCTGAATATTCCCTTCACCCATTTTCCCCAATATTAATAGCTTGTCCCTTTTGCTTTATAATTTTCTCTGTGTATATATGTGTGTGTGTATGAGTGTATGTGTGTGTCAGTCGCTCAGTCGTGTCTGTCTCTTGGGACCCCACGGACTGTTGCCCACTAGGCTCCTCTGTCCATGGGATTCTCCAGGCACAAATACTGGAATGGGTTGCCATTCTCTTCTCCAGGTGATCTTCCCAACCCAAGAATTGAACCCAGATCTCTTGTATTGCAGGCAGGTTCTTTACCTCTAGCGCCACCTCAGAAGCCTATGCATATATACATACATATATAAAAATTATGCATATTTCCCCCCCTAACTCAGGAGGTACATTCTGTGCTCCTGGAACAGAGCAGAACCCGAGGGGACCCTTCCAGGACAACTGCACCCCAACAAAACAAAAAACATTTAACCTCCTAGGGTCTCCTTGAATTCCAATAATAAATTCAATCAGAGAAGAGAGAAAATGCAGAAAGAAAGGAAAACAGTCAAGCAAGACAAAATAATAACGATTTAGTCATTAAACAAAGTCAAGGACTTAAAAAAAAAGTCAAGTTCCTCAAAGGCTATAGTTAATATTCTAAGCCAGGTCCTTATAGTTGTTTTGCTCAGACTGAAACCCCCACCAGGTGGAAGAAGTTAACTGCTTGCTACTAACAAGCTGGTAGACCCCAGACTGGCTGGAATCAGAAGGCTGATGATATTGACTCCTGATTACCTCATCACCAGCCAATCAGAAGAGTGTCCACCAGTTGATTGCACATCCCCACAAATCCCCTCTCACCCTGTCTCCGAAAATCTTTCCCTGAAAATCATTGGGGAGTGAGTTCAGGTCTTTACAGCACTAGTTGCCTGGACACCTTGCTTGGTGCCTGCAATAAACGATGCCCTTTCTTTCATTATAACCTGGGTCAGTAAATTGGCTTTACTGCCAGCAGCTGAGCGGACCCAATTTGGCTGGGTAAAAGGCTTTCATCCTAAAGTACTTCGGCGTCTGTTCCCAAACATACAACTAGAAGGTTTGGCTAGTGAAAGGGCGCCCTCTTGTGGTCACAGTTTTTCTCCATTGAAAATATTCTCCGTATACCGTGAAGTTGGTCAGTCTGTTTGACTCTGCGACCCCTGGACTGTAGCCTGCCAGGCTCCTCCATCCACGGGATTCTCCAGGCAAGAATACTGGAGCGGGTTGCCATTCCCTTTTCCAGGGGATCTTCCCGACCCAGGGATCGAACCCAGGTCTCCCGTTCTGCAGGTAGACTCTCCCGTCTGAGCCACCAGGGAATCCTGTACTCTTTGTATATTGTGGACAGAAACTGTTTCATGAAAGCGCCGTGCTGTAGCTTGCCTGCTTGCTTTTTTCACAGTGGTTTTCAAAGAGCAAATCTTTAAAATTTTAATGACCAACTCGATCTTTGTGTATATTTGCCACATTTTGTATCCTACCTAAGAAATATTTGCCTAACCCAAGGTCATAAAGATGTCTCCTATATTTCTAGTTGTTTCAGTGTTTTATCTATCACATTCAGGTCCATGATTCACTCTGAACTGACACATATATGCTATATTATGATGAAGTTTTTGCTTCTGAATAGACTGACATGCTCTTAAAAGGAAGACCTGTAAGAATTTCCAATGCTTCCAAAATTGAGCTTGTTAATTTACTTTTTTTGTGTGGTGGGAGGGAGACTTGGGGGCCTGTTAATTTAATGCAAATGATCACTCACCTAGAGCCAGACATCCTGGAGTGTGAAGTCAAGTAGGCCTTAGGAAGTATCACTACAAACAAAGCTAGTGGAGGTGATGGAATTCCAGTTGAGCTATTTCAAATCCTGAAAGATGATGCTGTGAAAGTGCTGCACTCAATATGCCAGAAAATTTGGAAAACTCAGCAGTGGCCACAGGACTGGAAAAGGTCAGTTTTCATTCCAATCACAAAGAAAGGCAATGCCAAAGACTGCTCAAACTACCGCACAATTGCACTCATCTCACATGCTAGTAAAGTAATGCTCAAAATTCTCCAAGCCAAGCTTCAGCAATACGTGAACCATGAACTTCCAGATGTTCAAGCTGGTTTTTAAAAAGGCAGGGGAACCAGAGGTCAAATTACCAACATCCATTGGATCATTGAAAAATCAAGAGAGTTCCAGAAAAACATCTATTTCTGCTTTATTGACTATGCCAAAGCCTTTGACTGTGTGGATCACAATAAACTGTGGAAAATTCTGAAAGAGATGGGAATACCAGACCACCTGACCTGCCTCTTGAAAATCCTGTATGCAGGTCAGGAAGCAACAGTTAGAACTGGACATGGAACAACAGACTGGTTCCAAATAGGAAAAGGAGTACATGTCAAGGCTGTATATTGTCACCCTGCTTATTTAACTTATATGCAGAGTACATCATGAGAAACGCTGGGCTGGAGGAAGCACAAGCTGGAATCAAGATTGCCGGGAGAAATATCAATAACCTCAGATATGCAGATGACACCACCCTTATGGCAGAAAGTGAAGAAGTAAAGAGCCTCTTGATGAAAGTGAAAGAGGAGAGTGAAAAAGTTGGCTTAAAGCTCAACATTCAGAAAATTTTTTTAAAAATTTAAAAAAAGAAAGAAAATTAAGATAATGGCATCCGGTCCCATCACTTCATGGTAAATAGACAGGGAAACAGTGGAAACAATGGCTGACTATTTTTCTGGGCTCCAAAATCACTGCAGATGGTGATTGCAGCCATGAAATTAAAAGATGCTTTACTCCTTGGAAGGAAAGTTATGACCAACCCAGACAGCTTATTTAAAAGCGGAGACATTACTTTGCCAACAAAGGTCCATCTAGTCAAGGCTATGGTTTTTCCAGTGGTCATGTATGGATGTGAGAGTCGGACTATAAAAAAAGCTGAGCGCTGAAGAATTGATACTTTTGAACTGTGGTGTTGGAGAAGACTCTTGAGAGTCCCTTGGACTGCAAGGAGATCCAACCAGTCCAGCCTACAGGAGATCAGTCCTGGGTGTTCATTGGAAGGACTGATACTGAAGCGGAAACTCCAATACTTTGGCCACCTGATGCAAAAAGCTGACTCATATGAAAAGATCCTGATGCTGGGAAAGATTGAAGGCAGGAGAAGGGGATGACAGAAGATGAGATGGTTGGATGGCATCACTGACTCGATGGACATGGGTTTGGGTGGACTTTGGGAGTTGGTGATGGACAGGGAGGCCTGGTGTGCTGCGGTTCATGGGGTCGTGAAGAGTCGGACACAGCTGAGCAACTGAACTGAACCAACTGCAGCACATACTGGCTACCACTCACCACACATCTGAGGTTCTCTAAATGCCTGAGATGACAGACTTACAGCTAGGAACTACCCATAGATTCCCCAGGCCTGTCCTAGGCTCACCTGTCATTCTGGCAGCCCTCCAGTACCAGAAGCATTCTGCCTAGAACCTGGATCAAGGCTAGGGTTGGGTCCTCAGAAGGGGTGGTTAGGGCAGAGTAGAGACTTCTTTGTATGTGATGAGAATCAAAGATCTGTGCAGGGTCTGGGGAGGCAGAAGAGACAGGTGCTCACTGCCACTCTCCTGTTGACACTGAGATATATTATATCTATTATATATATGCTCTTTATCAATATGGTTAAATTTTTTGCCCCTCCCCACTGGAATCTAAGAAGGATAAGGGCAAGAATTTTTTTCTTTGTTTACTCTTCTTCCCCTATGCAGAGAACAGAGATTGGAATACAGAAATGCTTAATGAGCAATTTAAAAAAATTTTTTTAGTTCTACCACTTTATTGCTACCAGCCCATCTCCCTCCACCCTCATGCCCGCGTGCTCAGTCATATAACCCCATGGACTGCAGCCCTCCAGGCTCCTCTGTCCATGGACTTTTCCAGGCAAGAATACTAGAGTGGGTTGCCATTTCCTTCTCCAAGCACTTTTTTTTTTTTTGAGGAATCCACATGCTTATTTTTTTCCGGCGTACACCCAGTGCAAAAAAAAGAATAGTCACAAATGTGAAAACACGAGCTAGGTCGCCATCCAGTGACCACGATGGGCTATCACCAACGTAGTTGATATTAACAAAGGTAAAACGTAGAGAAACGAATAAAATATGACCCCATGTCTGGAAGAAATAGATTTTCGGGGAAGAAACATTCCAACAACGGGAATGTTTTCTATAGGCGTGTGTTCGCATGAAGAAAGTGTTCGGAGAATTACACATTTATTGCTTTTGTTAGTGGCCGTTCCTTATCAGAATAACCTGTGCGCTCAGGGATAAAGCGGGATGCCCGGCACTAGCCGGGTAATAACCACGCCCACAGAGGCGGAGAGGGGCGGGGCCAGGCACTGGGCCCTATCGCGTCTCAGTGAGCTGTGATTTGAGATGACAGCTCACAGTCATGAACTGCCCAGAAGTCAAGTTTCTGTGCTCGGCGATTGGAGGACGCGGTTGGCCAGCCCATCCTTGAGACTCCACCAATCCCAAGCCCTGGGCCTGCCTTTTTTTCCGCTACCGGCAGCCCCGGAGCCGGAAGCAGGAGCGGTGTTCCGGGATCTCGCGGCGACGGCGGTAGCTACTGCTGTTAATTTCACCGGCCAGGCTGCTTCCTCTGAGGGAGCATTTTCCTGTCACCACCTCAAGGCCTGGCCCTGTGTCTGCTCCGGCCGAGTCTGGAGGAACGGCAGGCGGTGCCGGGAATGCGTCAAAGGGCGGGGCACAGTTCAAAGGGCAGAACTGTTGTTGAAGTTCGAATTGCCGAGTCCTGGTCGGTTGGAGGCCGGTAGCACGGGAATCAACCCCCGTGGTTTTGGTTGGGGGCGCGAGACTTTCTGACCCACTTTAGGATTTCGGGGGTGTGCATGTAGATGAGATGTAAATGCAGCGTAGTTTCAATTGGCTCAGAGCAAAGCAAGTCACATGCAAATGTAACGTCGGCTCTGGAGGGCGGCATCGTGGACTCAGGTCCTGTTTCCTTGGGAACCACAAAGATGCCTGTAGTTTGTATATCGAGCGTACATAACAGTACCAGCATTTAGGAAGTACTGAGTGTGATGTAAAGTGTTATTTAGTGTCAGTTCGTCATCGTGGTGGTCATCCTCATATTAAAGCCTTAGACCCCCGTAAGTGCAGGCAGCAGGACAGCAGTTTTGACCATGGATTTTGGAGAAAAGACTAGTATCAAATGAATGGTCTAAAGCAGTGACTTCTCATCCCTGGGGCAATTTTATCCCATCCCACCCACAGGCTTGACACTACCTGGAGACATTTTCTCTCAGGTGACAGGTGAAGGTGGGATGTTACTGGCATCTAGTGGAAGCCAGGGGTGCTTCTCAACACCCTATACTGAATGGGGCTGCACTTACCACTCAGAATTATCTCTAGTGCTTAATACAGCAGATACCAAGAAACCCTGTTTAAGTAATGCACGATGTGGAGCAGACATTCATTGTTTAGTCACTAAGTCGTGTCCCTCTCCTTTGAGACCCCTTGGACTGTAGCCCGCCAGACTCCTCTGTCCATGGGATTCTCCAGGCAAGACTACTGGAGTGGGTTGCCATTTCTTCCAGGGCATCTACCCAACCCAGGGATCGAATCCAGGTCTCCTGTGTTGGCAGTTGGATTCTTTACCCGCCAGAAAAACCCCTGATATTCATTAGGTATATTATTTTTTCCTGTGGTCACACCAGGCAGCACGTGGGATCTTATTTTCCATAGCACTGAACTTGTGCCACCTGCAGTGGAAGTGCAGAGTTGAACCGCCAGGAGAGTCCCCTTATTATTGTGAATTTTCAGAGAGAAATGATTTTCTTTCAGATCCAAAGTAATACTTTAATCTCAATGAAACACTATTTACATATTTGCTTTTTAGTGAAATAACTCAAAGTGTAGAGAAGTATTACACATTTTATCTTTCAGCCATATTTGTCACACACATTTGTAAACCAGTAAATTCCTCCTCCTCTCTCCATAGAGGTGGCCATTTCTAATTTGACATGTTGTCTTGTAGTCGTGTGTGTACATAAGATTTCTTTTTAAATGTGTTCAAAAACTGCTGTTAACAATCATATTGTGCATAGTCACCTCCAGCTTTTTTCCCCCTCTTCCTGCAATGTTTTTTTAATTCTTTTGCAACATGGGGCATGTGGGATCTCGGCTCTGGGACCAGGTATCAAACCCATGCCCCTGCCCTGGAAGTGCTGTAAGTGGGGAATCTTAACCATTGGAATGCCAAGGAGGTATTTGCAATATTATTTTACAGATTCAGTTTTTATACACCGGGGTTTCTCAGATTCAACATTTGGTACCAGATGGCTTTTTGGTGGGAGTGTCCTGTGCACTGTAGGGTGTGGAGCAGCAATCCCAGCCCCTAGGCACGTTCCAGTAGCAGCCCCTCCCCAGTCAAGTCATGATGTTCAAAATTGTCTCTAGACACTACCAAAGTCTCCCCTACCCCCCAGGGGCAGAATTACTCCTGGTGGAGAACCAGTTTATACATGAAGATGTAATTAGTTGCTGACATCTGCTTTGTATGTGCCATATTTAGCCATTTTCTTTCTGACCGTATTTTATTCAATTTTCTTAATGTTTTTATTTTTGTTACTGATTCAGGTCCTTGGACTCTTCAACAGAAGTTGCTAAGAGGCCAGATGAGGAATTCAGGCAAGGGACTGAATTACTGGGACTCCAGCTGCAGAAGGAGGGAGTGAAAACAAGTAACAGGTGCCCTCACTGGATCCTGGAGGGGTGGTGGGCTGGTCCCTTAAAAGGGGTCAGGGTGGGGGCAGGTCCATGAGTTCAGCCCTGAGTGGCTTAGTGGGTCCCACCCCCTGGGGGTGTGGGTAGGGATCATGCATAGGACCTTGCTTTTGACCCCAATACCTTGTAAGTGGCAGCTGGGTTTTTGTTCATTTTGTATCTTGTTCTTGGTAATTTGCCCCAACTGCTCATGTGTGCAGTTATTTTTAGTTTCCCCTGTAGTTTCTCTGTATCCTGTTGTTCCAGGGAGATGTATGTTAGGGTGAAAACACTGCAGCAAAGGGGCCCAGGTCCAAACCCGTCTCAATCTATAATTGGGAATAAATTCCCTTTCTCTTTTGTTTCAAATTGAGACATGGCTAAAACTAGTGAGTCAGTTTCTCAGCAGCATACACGTGAAGAAAACATCTGACAACAGAAAATAGCAGAGTTCATATAAAAATGTAAAGCTATTAAACATAGTAGGTTTATCATTTAGAGCAGCCATCTATAAGAGAAAATGTTCACAGGGGCCAAATATATGCAAAAGTGCTTATCTCAATTATGGAAGTATTCAAAACAACAAATGCAGCATCATTACAGCCTCTCAACAATGCAACCAAAGGAAGAGGTTTCCCACATTTGTGGCTGCCATATTACATCTGCCATGGTGGAAGAAGGAAACATCCCCTATTAGAGGAATAAGATGCTTCCCACAGAAATCATGTAATTAGAATCCTTGGACATGAAGAGGGCCACATAATACGAGAAAATTACCGAGGGATCTTCTGAAGCCTGAAGTGGCCTGATGGACCCCAAAGAGCCACAGGAACATGCAGGGAACTGTATGATCCTGAAAACCAAAGAGGACCCATGATGAGGGGCCTTATCCACACTGCTGAGCAGAGTCCACACTGCTGCCCAGCAGGTAAGCTACATCAAACATGTGTCTGACTGGGGCTGTTCCACACAGGCAGAGCCAGAAGTGAGAAAGCAGTGCTGGAGCTCAGGCCACCAGGCTGCCCTGCAGCTCTGTCTCCTGATGGTACAGAAGAGCTGAGAATCATGGCTTCCTCACTCCAGCTCCAGACTTCATGCATCTTCCTCTTCTCAAGAACTTTAACTCATAATCACTAACAGAAGGACTCTGGATATAGTTTCCTACCTTACCCAAGATGACAACACAGTTCAGTAGAATCATCTAGACAGCAGCTTTCATCTCCATGCCAACAAGGCATTCTTCTTAACTCAAGTGTTTTGTGTCCAATTTCTAACAGGTCAAGGACAATGAGCAGAGACCAAATTACAAACATTACCAGGCAAGACAGAGGTCTTTCAACACCTTCCACAATTACTGACCACCTGACCTGCCTCTTGAGAAACCTATATGCAGGTCAGGAAGCAACAGTTAGAATTGGACATGGAACAACAGATTGGTTCCAAACAGGAAAAGGAGTATGTCAAGGCTGTATATTGTCACCCTGCTTGTTTAACTTATATGCAGAATACATTATGAGAGACGCTGGGCTGGAAGAAGCACAAGCTGGAATCAAGATTGCTGGAAGAAATATCAATAACCTCAGATATATAGATGACACCACCCTTATGGCTGAAAGCAAGGAAGAAATAAAGAACCTTCTGATGAAAGTGAAGGAGAGTGAAAAAGTTGGCTTAAAGCTCAACATTCAGAAAACTAAGATCATGGCATCTGGTCCCATCACTTCATGGCAAATAGATGGGGAAACAGTGTCAGACTTTATTTTTTTGGGCTCCAAAATCATTGCAGATGGTGATTGCAGCCATGAAATTAAAAGACGCTTACTTTTTGGAAGGAAAGTTATGACCAACCTAGACAGCATATTAAAAAGCAGAGACATTACTCTGCCAACAAAGGTCCGTCTAGTCAAGGCTATGGTTTTTCCAGCGGTCATGTATGGATGTGAGAGTTGGACTGTGAAGAAAGCTGAGCACCGAAAAATTGATGCTTTTGAACCGTGGTGTTGGAGAAGACTCTTGAGAGTCCCTTGGACTGCAAGGAGATCCAACCAGTCCATTCTAAAGGAGATCAGTCCTGGGTGTTCATTGGAAGGACTGATGCTGAAGCTGAAACTCCAATACTTTGGCCACCTCATGTGAAGAGCTGACTCACTGGAAAAGACCCTGATACTGGGAGGGATTGGGGGCAGGAGGTGAAGGGGATGACAGAGGCTGGATCCATCCATGCCAGCATCACTGACTCGATGGACATGAGTTTGAGTAAACTCCAGGAGTTGGTGATGGACAGGGAGGCCTGGCATGCTGCGATTCATGGGCTCTCAAAGAGTCAGACATGACTGAGTGACTGAACTGAACTGTGAGTAACACAGATATAGTATCCACTAGCAAAAAAGAAATATAGACAATATATACCTTTCAGTATAAAAACTCCAGAGGACGGTAAATGCTGAGTCAAGAAATTCCAGTATATATAACTGGATGAGAAAATACTTTTCAACAATATTATGATCATATTATGATCACATACTGTGAACATTTAGCAAAATAAAGATAAAAAATATTTTCATCTAAACTGATACCACATAGAAAAAAACACAAATCAGGAAAAAAAAAAAAAGACTTTCACTCTGGGTTCAAAAGACATTGTAATGACATTGAGACATGTAGTATATAACTGTGTATTTAATGTCCAGGGTCACAACACACAAGTAGTAAAGATGACGGGAACATAGAGGGATGGTTATTATCTTAAGTGGTTCAGATCAGCAACACAAACTAGAAATTAATACACTGGGATCCCTATTAAAGATGAGGCATTTATAAGGAAAAACTATATTTATTTCCATTAAAAAAATTCATCCTACCCTGAGTTTTCAAGTACAAAATAAATGAAGTGCTGAAGGCTTTCCCTGCATTCTTTCCATTCATGTTTCTCCCCCTTGACTGCTTCATTTATAAGCTTTTAAGGGAGAAGGCTTTCCCACCAGTCTTCATATTCAGAATTTTTCTCCAGTGTGCGTCTTCATGTGTCTCTGCAGGGATATGAGACACCTGTAGGCTTTTTCACACTGCTGACATTCGTACGGTTTCTCTTCACTGTGAGTTATCATGTGTCCTTGCAAAGATCTTGGATACCTGAAGGCTTTCCCACACTGCTGGCACTGATAAGGCTTCTCTTCACTGTGTGTTTTCATGTGTTCTCGAAGGGATGAAGAAGTGATGAATGCTTTTCTGCATTCTGTACACTCATAGGGCTTTACTCCACTGTGTGTTTTCACATGTTTTCTGAAGTACTTAGGACAACTGTAGGATTTCCCACAATCATTACACACATAAGGCTTCTCTCCTGTGTGTATCCTCACATGTCCTTGCAGGGATTTGAGATAGGGGAAAGCTTTGCCACACTGCTTACATTCATAGGGCTTTTCTCCACTGTGTGTTCGCATGTGTTCCCGAAGGTAAGTGCACCAGCTGAAAGCCTTGCCACACTGCTTACACTCATAGGGCTTCTCTCCAGTGTGCATTCGCACATGTTCTCGGAAGTGTGAGATGCCAGTAAAAGCTTTCCCGCATTCTTTGCATTTGTAGGGTTTCTCTCCAGTGTGAGTTCTCACGTGCCGTTTAAGTTGGCAGTAATAACTGAAAGATTTCCCACACACGTCACACACATAGATTTTCTGGCCATATTGACCTCTCTTGTGTCCCTGAAAAGTGAGAGCTTCACCAGATTTTTTACAGTCTAAGGATTGTTTACTACTGTGACTCTTCATGCATCTCTTAGATGCTCTCCCAGCATCTTGACATTTACCACGTTTTTCTATAAAGTCTGTTTCCCCAGCAGGGCTGAGGCACAAAACACAGCTGCAGGTTTGTCCACATTCCTCACATGTATAAGGTTTTTGTCCAGTGTGAGACTTTTGCTGATTCTTCTTCAAGGAATGATCCCTGAAGGCTTTTCCACATGTAATGCATTGATGAGGCTGAATTTTAATCTGATACCTCTCATGCACAGTAAGATCTATAATCCTGTTTGGAGTTTTTAGAGATTGATGATCTTCTTTACCTTCACAGAGACTTTCCACCAAATGATTTCTGGTCAAAACAGGAAGTGAATTATTAGGGATTAATGATTTGTTTATGGTTATTCATGATTATTTTGACTATATATTTGTGATTTTCAATGAATGGGCATGTTTTCAGCACTCTGTGATGTGACAAAGTGCAACAAAGGTTAATGCTCTGGCTGAGGGCTCAAAGAGCCATAACTTTCAGTGTTTTTTACATGAGGTTTTCTAATCATTGTTTCCTACTGAATTAAGTTTCTGATGCTCAGTATCTATAGCACATTTATAAAAGTATTGTTTTGTAAAAATTCTGAGTACACAATTGTTTATTAGCTAACTTTACAATTGTTTAGCTGCTTCCCTGGTAGCTCAGAGGTTAAAGCATCTGCCTGCAATGCAGGAGACCTGGGTTCGATCCCTGGGTCGGGAAGATCCCCTGGCGAAGAAAATGGCAACCCACTCTTCTTTTTTTTCACTCCAGTATTCTTGCCTGGAGAATCCCATGGACTGAGGAGCCTGGTGGGCTACAGTCCATGGGGTCGCAAAGAGTCGGACACAACTGAGCAACTTCACACCTTTCTTTACCATCACATGAGTCTAACACTCTGCTGAGATCCCTCGTCCCCCTTCTCCCTGTGGGAGTGCCACTCACCTCACACATCTCTCCTCAGTTAGATGCCGATCTCGCAGGTTATGAAATGCCCAGTTTTCTCCCAAAACAGACCTAGAGTCATTTCTTGTGAATCTTACAACTTCCCGTTCAATGCACAGTCCAGTCTCCAAAATATCCCACTGAGGACTTGACATATTGACCTTAACTTGCGGGCAAGAACCTGCAATGATTGGAAGCATAATTAAATCATTGGGAAAGAAATGGTGGGGGAAAGGAAAGAGAGACCATAGCTAGATTTGTCTCCATAGACTCATTCAAAAATGTAAAATAATTTTATAAAGGAAGGAAGGAGATGTGTGATATTGTGATCTATCAGACACACACACACACACACACATTTGGTCACTGAGATGACCAACATGTACTTCTCAAATAAACTGGGTCCTTATCCACTGTTTCCTGCTGAGGGATCCCAAAACCCTTGAAATTTCCTGAGCAATAAAAGCAACAATATGTGGTCTCTTGTGCTCAATTCCAGAAAATGCTTCAGGATCAGAAAGATTTAATAGGTTTCCTATGATTCATAACAAGCCTTTTCCATCCCAATTGAGTTTATATTAGTGAAAGAAACTGTTGCAAAGATCCTGAGTGTTGGGACTAATCGCCAATAAAGACAACCACTTGATTATAAAGGGTTGAAACTTTCAGTCCCACCCATATCCCCCAGCACCCCCAAACCTCTGGGGGTGGGGGAGCAGCTAGAGATCAAATCAACTGGCAATGGCCGGTGACTTCATCAACCATGCCTATGTAATGAAGGCATGAAAAAAAGGTTTGGAGAGCTTCTGCGTTGGTGAACACATAGAGATGTGGTGAAACTGGCACCTGGAGAAGCACGGAAACTCCTTTTCAAATCTAGATGCATTTCTTACATCTAGCTGTTCCTGAATTATATCCTTTAATAATGAACCTGTGATCTAGTAAGAAGCATGTTTCTCTGAGTTCTGTGAGCTATATTAATGTATTAACCCAAGGAGAGAGTGATGGCCATCATAGGGAAAATGAGTCAAAATGGCAATCTGTTCACTAATAAGTATCTCACAGAAGCAAAGTAAAAAGGAACTGGGCAAAATGCACTTTCCCGAATGATCCCTTTGTCAGAGAAACTCCAAAAAGACTTCAAGTGGACAAGAATGGATGAAAACTCCAAGAGGGAAGCCAAGTTAATGACACCTATCACCTTCTCAGAGACCTGAGCTGTGCTCCTAACACATACGTCCAAATATCCCTCCCTGACCCAGAACCTGGTCCTCCCGAGCAGGTGTGCTCCCGGGTGATCGCAGGTACAGAGGCCCTGGGTGAAGTCCATGGACCCAGCTGCCCCTGGGAGGTGGGAGAGAGTGCGGCTGCCAAAATGCTCCTAGAGAATGCTCCTCCTGGGGAGGGTGGAGGACAGGTTAAGTTTAGGTTTTAACTGCAGCAAGATCATCTCAATGTGTACTGATCACAGGATAACTTTCACAGGGTGAAAACCATTATGCTTCTCTCACTGCCCCAAGGTGACACTGGAGACCATGCTCACAGTTTTGAAATTAGGGAGCCTCAGGATTCTGATCAAGAGTAATAAAAATCAATTCAGTACAGTCACACTGTTGGGAAAGCTATCTACTCTAGGTAGGTTCTAAATAGGTGGGGACCATATCTTTTTCAAAATATTCCCATCCTCATCACTCATAAGAAAGGACATTGTAAGTAACTGTTCGCTAAAGACAGTGCAGGGAGGAAGCCGTCCTCACCCACAGTGGCCAGGTTCCTGCAGGTCTCCAGCATCACGTCTCTGTAGAGCTTTCTCTGAGCAGGGTCCAACAGTTCCCACTCCTCCAGGGTGAAGTTCACAGCCACGTCTTCAAAGACCACTGAGTCCTGAAACAGCCACATGTTCTGTGTCAGCGAGGCTCCTCCTTCACCCCCGAGTGTGGGAGGATTGGGGAGGCCGACAGGTGGGAACTGGACTCAGTTCCTAGGATTCCTGAGCTTATACTCTTGCAGGAAGTGATCACATGCCAGCAAATCTAATGCAGGTTTCTCAGTGATGGTGAGTGCTGGACAATGAAACTGTGTAACAGCAATAACTGATAAACACACATAATGAAAAGGAACTGTTTTTAATGAAATAGAGATCATGAGGCTGGAGAAATACTGAAAATGAAATAATTTATTCAGATGACTTGGAAATGGATATGTGGCCTACCTGTAAGTTACTTCCTTGATTCTCCAAGAATGGGAGCATACATAGTGTCAGGAGGTTGTGGACACAGATTTCCCAGGACCACTGCATCTGAACAACTTTCACTTTGACTGAAACAGCATGTAAAAGCCTGGTCTGGTCCCCTCATATCTGACAGAAACACAGAGACTTCTGCAGGATGAAGTGGACACCAAGGGCACAGGTCAGGGTCCCGGGCCTGGGACACCTGTAGAGTTAACGTGGGGTTAAGAGGAGGCCAGGCTCCTGAGGGACTGGTTGAGCCAGCAGGGTCTCTCGGATAAATAACCAAGTGCCCGGAGTACAAGGAAGAGCTGCAGAAGATCTGATGGCAACAGAGTCGAAGGTAACTTGAACACAGAGAAAAATTGTCTTTAGGACAATATAGGCTGACACTACACCCCTGAAATACAAAGCAAATGATTATTTTTATAAATTAGAATTTTAATCAAAGATATATTCTGGAAATCTAGATGATAAAATTCCTACTATATCAGCTACAAAGACAAGGCTACCTAACCTTGGGCTGCAACTGGGGCTTGCTAATCAAACTCCTGAAAATGTGGAATATTAGGGAGTTTGTTACCAGTCCTGGGGTTAAGACTCAGCGCTTTCACTGCCTGGTTGCTCAGTTGGCTCTCTAGTCAGGAAACAAGATACCGCAAGCTGTGCGGTGTGGCCAAAGGGGGAAAAAAAAATGGGACATTAGTCATCAAGGAGATGCACATGAAAACCACACATACTTCTTCATACCCACTAGAAGAGCTCTAAGACAGACAAGCAAGTGTTGGAGAGGATGTGAGGAACCTGGAACCCTCAACCACCACTGGAGAGAAGGTAGAATAGTGAAGCCACTTTGGAAAACACTCCAGAAACTCCTGAAGGTTATTAACACAGCACCATATAACAGCAATTCCACTCTAGCTATCTATCTACCCAAGAGAGGTGAAAGTAAAACACCAACACAAAAATGAATACACACAAACATTCACAGCCGCATGAGCTGTGACAGCCAAAACATGGGAACAACTGGGAAGGCCATGAAGTGACTTGGATAAACAAATTCAGTCTAATCTCACAATGGAATATTACTGGCAATAAGAGGAAGGAAGTACTGATCCATAGCAAAAAAAAAAATCAATGAACTTTAAAAACATTATCAGAACCCACAAATGCCCACTGGCAGTATCATAACATTGCAGACTGGAAACTCACAAAAACAAATCTCAGTGTATTTTGATCAAGCAAAACAAGCAGATGAAATGTAAATGTTTAAACAGATCTTTTAAAAATATAATCAACTTTTAAAAGCTGAGAGGGTGGGGAGCAGGGACATGCTGGCATGTGTCTGCAGGAGTACAAACCTTGGAACCTAGACGGTTGGGTGTGAATCTGAAAGAACCTGTGAGTGGCAGCAAGGTCCATGTAGCTGTGTGTTGTATGGATGTGTGAGTCCGGGGGTGAGCAAGTGCCTGTATGCATGTGACTGAGAACGTCAGCGTCTGAGAACATCTGTGGCAGTATTGTGGGCCACTGGGCATGTTTGCGTAGGCACCAGGTGGCACACACTGGTTGCAGGGTTCACTTGTTCGCTCAGTTCTTATGTGCGTGCATCCGTGCTCAGTGGTGTTTGACTCTTTACAACTCATGGACTGTAGCCCGCCAGACTGCCCTGCCCATGGAATTCTCCAGGCAAGAATACTGGAGTGGGTTGCCATTCCCTTCTCCAAGGAATCTTCCTGACCCAGGAATCAAACCCAATTCTGCTGCATTGCAAACAGATTCTTTACCACCTGAGCCACCAGGTTCTTACCTACTGATCACTTAAGCATATAGCACATATAGCAGTGGACAAGGCAGGTCAAGCACCCTGCCTTTCTGGAGCTTGCCTTCCGGCAGGGAGACAAACCATAAACAACACTATAAACGTTATCTGGCTATGCTGGGTAAGTGGGATGGAAAAGGAGAGCAGGGTGAGAGGCAGGGAGCTGGGGGCAGGGTGGAGGTTAAGAAGCGCATTGGTATGTGTGTCCAAGTGTTCACCTGAGAGTGGTGTCTGAGTGTGTGTATGTCCCGCGAGCAGAAGGCCGCCATCTGGCCCTCAGCCCGTGTCCCCCCCCCCCCCCACATCCATGTGCCCTACTTGGCTCCTCCATCTCAGGCAGCCCTCCCCTCTGCCTCATGAGCTCCCCAAACGAGTGAGAGTCCCAGCATGAGCCATCCAGCCCATTCTCTCAATGCCACCCAGCCCAGACGCCCTTGCCTTCCCCACATCTCTGTCTCACTTGGCCCCTTCCTTAACCCACCCAGCACCGCATCAGGGCTACCACTGGTAGTGTAATGGGTGGAAGGTTAGAGACTGTCAAAATGACACTGGGATAATAACCTAAAACAACAGGGCTAGACTCATGCCACAGGAAAAAAATTTTTTTAAAATTAAAAGTAAAAACTGTTACTAGTTTTCTTTCTCAATTATGTCTATAAAAATATTTTAGTGGATAAATTACAAAACATTTAATGACAGTAGAAAGAAAGAAATGGAGAGATGAGCCATATCCACAGAAAAGACCATGATGTCACCTTCTCCCATTTAAGAATTTTATGAAAGTACCATTCTAGTGCACAGCAAGGTTTCTTTTAGGGTTGGTTTGTTCCGCTTTGTTTGACTTAAAAACCACTTCTAAAAACTGAAATAAAAGACGAATTTCTAAAAACAACCAAAAAAATAAACAACCAAGATTTTCTTGTGGTGGTGAGAGGGTAACAGGCAGGAAGGCCAGGGGTCTCCAAAAGGAAAAAAGAAGCTGCAGGTGCCAGACATTTTTATCTCTCTTAAGCAGCAGGAAGAAACAAACCAGTGATATGTCTTTCCTTCTCTATACAAATTTAAAAGAGGTTTCTCTTAAAGTCCTGTGTTGCCATGACACCTGGTCTCACCTGAAGCTAACTACTCTCAAACTTTGAGTTGACCAATACGTTTCTTTTTCGTATGGAAATGTTGTCTTAAGCTATGTTAATGAACCCCAGACTCTATCTTCAAGTTGGTTCCGCCAAATGGCCTAATTTACTTACTCAGGTATTGTTCCCCTAATCTATGTAAATGAAATTATTTGTTGGTATTCTGCCCTTCTACAAGATTCAAGTCAATCGTTTTATGGCCAGAGATGAATTATCTGGTGTCATTCTAAATTTTATGACATCCTTTTCATTAACAGACTGTGAGTGACTATATAACAGACAGCTAAAGACTAAGAGGGGGGTACTCTTTTGCCCCCTTCTGATGCCTATGTCAGAAGCTTTCTCTATCTCCTTTATACTCTAATAAAACTTTATTACACAAAAGCTCTGAGCGATCCAGCCTTGTCTCTGGCCCCGGATTGAATTCGTCTCCTCCGGAGGCCAAGAATCCCGCGTCTAATCGTTCAGCAACAACCTTTCAGTGGGATGTTTCCTAATGCACATTGAAATGTTTTAAACTACAGTGATTATGACAGGATGGTGTTAACAGAGGGATGCATAGATACACCTATGGAAAAAAATCACAATGCACAAAAACAGGCCCAGCTGGATCTACACCAGGGCACGTGCTGCTGGGAGGGGGCTACTGACACATGGGGCAGCAGCACTGGCTATTTCCAGGGAAGTAAGAAATCTTTTCTCTTGTAACTACATGTACAATAACCAATTCACTGTGGACTTAACTGTGAAAGAAGAAAGTAGGACACTCTATGAGACACTAGAGGGAAACACATTTATGACTTGAGTGTAGGATAAGTTTTCTTATATATGGAAAAAAGTAAGCTACAAAGGAAGAGATGGATAAATTCCATCCAAGTCTATTAAAGTTAAGAATTACCCAGCATTGGGGTGGGGGTGGGAGGGAGGTTCAAGAGGGAGAGGATATATGTAAATTTATGGCTGATCCACTTTCTTGTAAGGCAGAAAGCAACACAACATTGTAAAGCAATTATTCTCCAATTAACAATGAATTTTAAAAAGTAAAGAATCGAGAGAAATGATAACTCACAATCTGGGAGAACATATTGGCCATACCTAGAGATGAAAATAGATGAATGTCCACAGCATGTAAATAAAACATAAGAAATCAGTAGACATACAAATGAGTTCAAGGTGAGGAAACTATTTCACAGAAGATGAATTACCCATTGAAAGAAATTCTCACCACCAATGGTTATCAGTAAAAACCAATTTACAATCACAAGCAGACGCCATTTCACACAAAATGGACACGAAAGATAAACAAAATTAAGTTGGATTGTCCAAGTGCTAGAAATGGCATAGAATCAACACTCAACTCCAGTCACCCCTCTACACCTCCTAGTATTTCTAACTTATCCATAATCTACAATCACACAATTATTCCCCCTAGATATAAAATATTTATACCCTGCACTTAAAGAGTTTGGAGACCAAAAGAAGAATAACAGCACTGCTGACAAATCAAAAATAAATGTGAGAGACTTCCCTGGTGGTGTAGTGGCTAAGACTCCATGCTCCCAATGCAGGGGACCTGGGTTCAATCCCTGGCAAGGGAACTAGGTCCCACGTACTGCAACTAGGAGTTCACATGGTGCAACTGAAGACCCCATGTGCTGCCAAATAAACTTTTTTTAAAATGTGAGACAACCCAAGCCCCACAAGCACTGGATGGAGGAGTTAACTGGGGGAGCCATTCCTCTGACTTGAGCACGTTTGAAACAGACGGACTGAGAACCACAGAGAAGTCTTCTGTGTGCCACTACTGGTGTGGAACTGGTCACCTTCACTTACTACAAATGCAGCAGAGGCAAAACCAAATAAAACACTGCTGGTGATGAGGGACACCTGCAAAGCGGCCAAGAATAAAAAAAGATCAGGACAATTGTCTTTCAGGGGGCTGATTGCTGGGAGGTGCTATCAACCAACCAATGAATAAAAACCTAAACCTCAAAGACAACCAACAGACACCAACACCAAAATCACACAGGGAATTATCTGGCAAGGATTTTAAAGCTATAGAAAATACTTCAATGAGTAATTACAAACACACCTGAAACAAATAAAAAATTGAAAATTTCAGCAAAGAAATAAAAGCTACAGAAGAACCAAATGGAAAGTTTAGAGCTGAAATACAGTAACTGACAATTGCACTCATCTCACACACTAGTAAAGTAATGCTCCAAATTCTCCAAGCCAGGCTTCAACAGTATGTGAACTGTGAACTTCCAGATGTTCAAGTTGGATTTAGAAAAGGCAGAGGAACCAGAGATCAAATTCAAACATCCGCTGAATCATTGAAAAAGCAAGAGAGTTCCAGAAAAACATCTATTTCTGCTTTATTGACTATGCCAAAGCCTTTGACTGTGTGGATCACAATAAACTGTGGAAAATTCTGAAAGAGATGGGAATACCAGACCACCTGACCTGCCTCTTGAAAAACCTGTATGCAGGTCAGGAAGCAACAGTTAGAACTGGACATGGAACAGACTGGTTCCAAATAGGAAAAGGAGTACATGTCAAGGCTGTATATTGTCACTCTGCTTATTTAACTTATATGCAGAGTACATCATGAGAAACGCTGGGCTGGAGGAAGCACAAGTGGAATCAAGATTGCTGGGAGAAATATCAATAACCTCAGATATGCAGATGACACCACCTTTATGGCAGAAAGTGAAGAAGAAGTAAAGAGCCTCTTGATGAAAGTGAAAGAGAAGAGTGAAAAAGTTGGCTTAAAGCTCAACATTCAGAAAATTTAAAAAAAAAGAAAAATTAAGATAATGGCATCTGGTCCCATCACTTCATGGTAAATAAACAGGGAAACAGTGGAAACGACGGCTTACTTTATTTTTCTGGGCTCCAAAATCACTGCAGATGGTGATTGCAGCCATGAAATTAAAAGATGCTTTACTCCTTGGAAGGAAAGTTATGACCAACCCAGACAGCATATTAAAAAGCAGAGACATTACTTTGCCAACAAAGGTCCATCTAGTCAAGGCTATGGTTTTTCCAGCGGTCATGTATGGATGTGAGAGTTGGACTATAAAGAAAGCTGAGTGCCAAAGAATTGATACTTTTGAACTGTGGTGTTGGAGAAGACTCTTGAGAGTCCCTTGGACTGCAAGGAGATCCAACCAGTCTATTCTAAAGGAGATCAGTCCTGGGTGTTCATTGGAAGGACTGATACTGAAGCGGAAACTCCAATACTTTGGCCACCTGATGTGAAGAGCTGACTCATTTGAAAAGACCCTGATGCTGGGAAAGATTGAGGGCAGGAGGAGAAGGGGACAACAGAGGATGAGATGGTTGGATGGCATCACAGACTCAATGGACATGGGTTTGGGTGGACTTTGGGAGTTGGTGATGGACAGGGAGGCCTGGCATGCTACAGTTCATGGGGTTGCAAAGAGTCAGACACAACTGAGTGACTGAACTGAACTGAACTGAAGTGAACTAAAAAACTGGATGGTTTAAAATACAGCATGAATATGACAGAGAAAAGAATCAATCAACTTGATGGTAGGACATCAGAATTTAACCAATCTGATTTAAGGGATTAAATTTGATAGACTGCCTAAAGAACTATGGGTAACACTGTACAGGAGGCAGTGATCAAAACCATCCCCAAGAAAAAGAAAGGCAAAGAGGCAGCATGGTTGTCTTAGGAGGCCTTACAAATAGCTGAGAAAAGAGAAGCAAAAGGCAATGAAGAAAAGAAAAGATAGACCCATCTGAATGCAGAGTACCAAGAATAGCAAGGAGAAAATCTTCCTAAGTGAACAATGCAAAGAAACAGAGGAAAACAACAGAATGGGAAAGACTAGAGATCTCTTCAAGAAAATTAGAGATACCAAAGAACATTTCATGCAAAGATGGGCACCATTAAGGACAGAAACAGTATAGACTTAACAGAAGCAGAAGATATTCAGAAGAGGAGCCAAGAATACACAGAAGAACTATACAACAAAGATCTTAATGACCTGGATAATCACGATGGTGTGATCACTCACCTAGAGCCAGACATCCTGGAATGTGAAGTCAAGTGGGCCTTAGGAAGCAACACTACAAACAAAGCTAGTGGAGGTGATGGAATTCCAGCTGAGCTATTTCAAATCCTAAAAGATGATGCTGTTAAAGTGCTGAACTCAACATGCCAGCAAATTCGGAAAACTCAACAGGAGCCACAGGACTGGAGAAGGTCAGTTTTCATTCTAATCCCAAAGAAGGGCAATGCCAAAGAATGGTCAAACTACTGCACAGTTGTACTCATTTCACAAGCAAATGTGAGCAAGCTCATGCTCAAAATCCTTTAAGCTAGGCTGGCTTCAACAGTATGTGAACCAAGAACCTCCAGATATACAAGCTGGATTTAGAAAAGGCAGAGGAACCAGAGATCAAATTGCCAATATCCATTGGATCATAGAAAAAGCAAGAGAGTTCCCAAAACACATCTTTTTCCGTTTCACTGACTACATCAAAGCCTTTGACTGTGTGGATCACAACAAATTGTGAAAAATTCTTAAAGAGATGGGAATACCAGACTATCCTACCTGCCTCCTGAGAAACCTGTATGCAGGTCAAGAAGCAACAGAACCAGACATGGAACAACAGACTAAATTGGGAAAGGAGTACATCAAAAGCAGTATATTGTCACCCTTTTATTTAACTGACATACAGAGTACATCACACTAAGTCCCGGGCTGCATGAAGCACAAGCTGGAATCAAGACTGTCAGGAGAAATATCAATAACTTTAGATATGCAGATGACACCACCCTTATGGCAGGAAGTGAAGAGAAACTAAAAAGCCTCTTGATGAAGATGAAAGAGGAAAGTGAAAAGGATGACTTAAAACTTAACATTCAAAAAACTAAGATCATGGCATCTGGCCCCATCACTTCATGGCAAATAGACAGGAAAACAATGGAAACCGTGACAGACTTTCTTTTCTTGGGCTCCAAAATCACTACAGAGGGTGACTGCCACCATGAAATTAAAAGACTCTTGCTCCTTGGAAGAAAAGCTATAACAAACCTATACAGTGTGCTAAAAAGCAGAGATATTACTTTGCCAACAAAAGTCCTTCTAGTAAAAGCTATGGTTTTCCCAGTAGTCATGTACAGATGTGAATTGGACCATAAAGAAGGCTGAGCGCCAAAGAACAGATGCTTTCAAACTGTGGTGTTGGAGAAGGCTTTTGAGAGTCCCCTTGGGCTGCAAGGAGATGAAACCAGTCAGTCCTAAAGGAAATCAACTCTGAATATCCATTGGAAGGACTGATGCTAAAGCTGAAGCTCCAATACTTTGGCCACCTGATGCAAAGAGCTGACTCATTGGAAAAGACCTTGATGCTCGGAAAGATTGAAGGCAGGAGGAGAAGGGGACAACAGAGGATGAGATGGTTGGATGGCATCACCTACTCAATGGGCATGAGTTTGAGCAAACTCCAGGAGATGATGAAGGACAGGGAACCCTGGCATGCTGCTGTCTATGGGGCGACTCAACAACAAAAACAATCTGAACAACGGAGAGAAAATAGACAAAAAAAAAAATGACAAGTGTCTTAGAGACCGGTGGGACAAACACAAAACATTAGTATCACTGGAGTCCCAGAAAGAAAGGAAAAGAGGATACAATAGGAAATTAACAATAGATTTAAAGGACTTCCCTGTTGGCCCAGAGGTTAAGAATCCACTTGCCAATGAAGGGGACATGGGTTTGATCCCTAGTCTGGGAAGATCCCACAAGCCGAGGGGCAACTACACCTGTGAGCCACAACTGAGCCTGCACTCTAGAGCCTGGGAACCACAAGAGAAGCCTCTGCTCACTGCAACTAGAGAAAGCGCAAACACAGCAATGAAGACCCAGCACAGCTCCAAAATAAGTAAATAATTCTTTTAAAAACTGTACACACACATAAGCAAGTATATCTGAAAAAACAAAATCCTACACTTTCACGTAATGGAAGAAAAATATCTTACACACTTGTACACTGAGTGACAGGGCAGAAGACTCTCATCGAGTAAACAAAAGGGAAGAGCAGCCAAGTATGAGCCGCTCAGATCAGCAGCCTGCTGCCCATGCTGCACAGGAGACCCCAAGTCAGAAGGTCAAAGCTGTGTGAATTGGGGGCCAAGGGGTGCCCCCAGGGCAGGGGGAGTGGCTGAGCTTCCCGTGGTGGTTAAAAAAAAAGGCCCCTCCTCTGAGCTTCAATTTTCACCAGGAGGAAACGCTCAAGTTCATCCACACTCTCAGCAGCAGTTGAACCCAAGGAGACTTCACCATGTCCAACCGTCACACTCACTCAGGGCGCACACCTCACAATCCACCAACTCCCAGGACTGGTCCTCCCTGGATAAGGCCCAAAGCAAAGGTCAGGAAACAGCCAGCCTTAGGGGACACATCACCCCTAGCACTTCTGCAGGTAGATCCCCTCCCCCACCCTCCTGCTCCTTCTGTGGTGATTCTATGGTCTGAGGCCACCCATGTGGCGAAGGGCACCAGCAAGACCCCAGGGCACCTTCCTTCCCCTCCTTCCCAGGCTCAGCTTGTCCCTAACCCAGGGGATGCACCAGCTTTGGGTCATTTACAGCAGACATGATGCCCCATCTCTGTGTGTGAATGAGGATCTGCAAAATTGCTGCTTCCGCCTGTGTTCCTGGATAACACACGGGAGGGAAATTTTAGGGCAGGTTTCTGGTTAGAGAAACTGGTTACTGCTCATTCCTTTGAGAAGACAGGCATCAGTTCACTAACTCCTCGTAACAACAAGCTGTGACTCATCTAAAAAGAAGTGAGCAAGTCTCCATAGCACAGGTCACTGTTCCCAGAATTTCTATGTCTGCTGACTGACTAATAACAGGAAGTGGACCAGCACCAGACACTCTTCATGGAAGAGTTGCTAAGATTCCTAAGAATCTTCTTCATTCACATCTCCACCCACTTCACAAGAAGGGGTGGGAATGCCTGCATTTCCAGCATTCTAATGGAGGACAGAACATTCCCTTCTCCCCAGAGGCATCTCTGGTTAGGGCCCAAAGACCCGGGAGAACCTGAGCCTTCAGGAAACAGCAGACCTGAGACGTCACCACCCTCACTGAGGAGAAGCCAGGCAAGAATTCAGTATTCAGTAAAATTCAGTATTTTACACCTGCTGAAACCTGAAGCTGGAGGAAGGGAAGTTATTCGTGCAGAGCTGGACCAGAGGAGGCTGCTCCCCCATGTCAGGGGACAACGCTGAGCCCTCTGTGAGCTCTGTGCTCCTGAGAACACATAAGGAAGGTGAAAGGACTCCCCACACTTCAGTGTTCTGGAAAATGGGAAGCTGCAAGAAACTGCCCCACTTGATTCAGAAAGACTCACATGGAGATCCTTTGTTTATTCAGGGCAAGGCCAGATACTGCCCCCCAACCCCAAAGCCCCATTTCCGTCTCACTGTGATTAGGGGACCTGCTTGCCCCAATGACCACGCAGAACAAGTGCTTGTTGGCCAAACTTTGGTTCAGCCCCTCGACTTCCCCCTGAACTTTGGCCTACTTCACCCCAGCGGGCACACAGATCCCTAACAACAGGCTGGCCTCAGGGATCTACCGTCCAAGCACCACACCTGGCCCTTCCTGGTTCTGGTCACTCCTCTCTGTAAAAGGAAAATTCTCCTTGCACAGCTCTTGAGACACTTGAAGACCTTAGGGTCACATGTCCTCCCTCCTGCAGGGCCTCCTGTGTCTGGTGGAACAGACCCTTCTCCCTCTGGAATATCTCATTTGAATAAAGGTTTCTTGTTAGAAGGTTTGGGTTGTTTCAATGCCACAGTCTTGACCCAAGTGTTCTCAATGGCCTATGTGAAAATTAAGAAAGTGAAAACTACCTAAAAAGAATCAAGGGTGGAGCCAGAAGGGAGAGCCTCACCCAGTACCACTTGACATCAATTAGAGGAAAAAATGTGGACTGTGGACCCCAAGAGAAAAATGGAAAACAAGAAAGAATCATCAATTACAGCACCCAACAGAAAAACATGTACATACACTGCATCTTCTCAAGAAACTGGCTATTCCAGCAACTAGCCAATGAGAAAAATTGAATTTTCCATTTTCTCCATGGATTTTATTATACCAATACAACCCCTCTCAATTCCCTCCTTTTCCCCCAATACATAAGTTTGTTGGACTTGCTTATAGCTTTTGCTATACCTCGTCTGTCCCTAATTGCAATTTTTTGTTGTTCCCCAATAAATCCATTTTTCCTAGTAACTGTTATTTTTAAGATCAATATCCATTTTTTTACCCAAACTTTACTCCATCCTTCTCTTCCCAAATGCCCCTGACTCTGGGTCACTACCCTCTACAACTCCCGAACTGAGGTTCACTGAGCGGCAGATCAAGTTCCCCCTTGACCCGGGCCGAGGATGCCCTGACCACAGGATCTCTGATTCTGTCAATGAGCCTTCCTCACACAGAAAAGTACTTTTCCGTGTGGCTGGCGACGCTGGCACATCCCTGAGACCCGAGCCTCGGCGCTCTGGCAACAGCGTTTGCAATAGAGTCTCTCTGACCAACTGTGGACTTGACTTCATCTGTCAGGTCCTGGGAAGGACCCCAGAACCCGACCACCCGCTCCGGACGTTGCCTCGTCCTCAGTCAGACATCCAACAGGCCAAGGACCCGGTTGGAACACGAGACCCCATATCGCTGTCGGGACCCGGGAGCCCCGCGAGCACCGGACAGGAGGCCGGCACGCGAAACGAAGTGGACGGTGGAGACTACAGTCCAGCCGGGGGCGGGGAGTCCCGTCCGGCCAGTTCAAACCAGCCCCAGCCAGTCTCAGCGCCAGCCCCATACACTCACCATTTCAGTCCCTCCCCCCGCATTCAGGTGGCTGTCTCCGTGGCCTTGCAGCCCAATGGCTCAGACAGGTCAGAGCGACAGCAAGGACACCAAGTGTCCGGCGAGGTAGGTGCGATGGGACGCCCTGGCAGCAGAGAGCGACGTCACCACGTCAGCGAACGTGCCCACCCTCGTCCCTGATTGGATGTGCCTCTGGGAACACCCCCTTCCGGGCCTTGATTGACAACAAGTGAAGGACTAGATTGTGAGGGACAGGCCGGCTAGAGGCCACGTGGCCAAGCAGGGCGGAAGTACTGGTAGTCGGCTTCAGCCCTTTACTGCCTGGCTTATGTTCCGGGACACTTGGCAGCGCCGGTGAACTCCAAGCCGAATCTACCCTTGGCCAGACGGACACAGCATCACTTCACAGGTTGCATTCCCCTTTTCCTGAACATAAAAGTGCCACTCAGTTCCTTTCAGTGCTCCCTGTGTCAGGGCTACCCCCAAAGTCCGGGAGCCAGGAAAAGACGAGACGGGTATGAAAGGAAAAATAAAATGGAGTCAGTATTACCAAGGGAGCGCAATAAACTGGAGCCAGGAGGCCCCTGAAGAACTGGGGTTTATGCAGTAATCAGCCCAGATGGAATCTGAACTTTTCACTACTTGCTGCCTTAATGCAGGCCTCCAGAACATTTGCCCAGTGGTTCAGAAAGTCAAGATACTTAAACGGACCCTTCCCTTAAATAATGCATGACAGCCTGTCTCTCAAGGATAAATATTTGGTTCCCTGTGTCAGTGTCTACCATAATTCATTCCAGGCAACTTTAACAGCCCTGTGGCTTTTCCTTTAATAAGCCTGATACTCTTTCTCCTCCCTACAACACTCTTTCAGTTTTACACTGTTGATGAAAAATTAACATTGAATCGAATAGAGAAGATAAGAGAATTTTATTTAAGCCAACCTGAGGATTATAACTCAGCAGATAGTTTCTTATAAAACTTTGAGGACAGTTCCACTTACTAGAAGTCTAAGGCAGTCATATAAAATTTTTTTTTATTTTTCGGTCGCTCTCTGCTGCTTGTGGGATCTTAGGTTCCCCAAATTAGGGATGAACCTGAGTGCCCTGCATTAAAAGGTGGATTATTAACCACTGGACTTCCAGGGAAGTCCTAAGTCATATACATTTCTGAGACAAAGGAACATACATCAAAACGATGCAATGACATTTCTCATAAAGTTCACCAAAAATACAGTCTAAATCTGCAGATCAGCATGACCCCTGACAGGATTAGGAAAGGAGTATTATCTTGGAGTTATACTGCTGGTGGGAGAAGAAGGAATACTTTAAAATCTTTCTCGTGGAGCAGACACTCCTCCCCCTTTGAGAAGGTCTGCTGGTTAATGAAGCCACACAAATCAACATTAGGAAGAGCCCAATATGCTTACATTTTCTTGTCATGCCTCAAAAACATAAATAGTATTCCATCAAATCAAATCCATGTCCCCCTGAATTGCAATTCTTAAGACCCCAAATAAAACTCTTTTCTTTGCAGACTCAGTACTGATTGCTGTTCTACACAGACAGGAGGGCATTGGGACCTCCTGAGGCAGAAATCAGCTTGTGGGGTAAGTCACTGTGGATCAGTTCCCAGAGTACAAGATACTCTGTGGTGCTCCCTGCAGGGATGCAGAGGCCAGCCCCACTTTGACATTTTACCTTTGACACCAGGAGGTCCGTGGTCCCACACATTTGGGCTTGACCAAGTTCTCTTGTGTCCCATTTCTAACCCCACATTGGGACAGTCCTCCCCACAGGTTCCTGAACGTTGGGTCGCCCCCATGTCTGAGCAACACTGAGGTTCAGAACAAGCCCCTGGTCAGCTTCTTCAGAGAACAGCAACCTATCAGAGAACAGGAGCCCTATCCAGTCCAACCATGTGGGAAAACATTCTCCAGATGTCTTTGCAAAACCATGAGAAAAAAATAACAGGAAACAGCAACAAATAATAACCAGAGTACATGGGCTGATTGGCTGGGGTCAGAGTGACCTGCTTGAGCAGATGGAGAGAGAGGAGTGCGGACTTAGCAATGCCCCGTCAGCGCAAGTCAGAAAGCTGCTTGCACACGCACTGGTTGTTTCTCTGATGTTCCTGCGGGGAGATCTTTGCTCCCAGCCATATGGTGCCCTTTGTACAGAAAATAACATAGAAGTTCAAAAGAAAAACATAAACTGGGGACGTGACCGGGAACATGGGAAACTTATATTATCTTAAAAAACAGATGCTTTCTGCATACCAAGAAGCTCAATATAAGTGATGCGGCATTGAATGTCGGGGCTCTTGATCCTCGAGGTCTTGAGTTCCCCGGTCCCATCTTTCTTTCTATTCTGTGTTTTCTTATGCCCTGTTGGCACCCGTCTCTCTGTGTTGCTGAGCTGGACTCAGCACAGCCACGCTGGTCTCGGAATCCGTGCGCCTCACTCGCCCAGCTTCCCTCCTGGTCCCCCTCCTCTCATTGAAGACGAAAGCCCTCTGCGGTGTGGTTGGCGCGTCTGCCCTATCGCAACAGCGTTTCTTTATCATACAGTCTCCTGTACTAGTCCGGACTTGACTTTATCTGTGAGGTTCAGGGAGGATTCCCCGCCCCACCACCCCCCACCCCGCCCTTTGAGCCTAACGGCCCGTTGGGAGCCGTCCTGTCCTCCCTCCGACGCCCACGGGACCACAGGCTGTGTCCGGACGCCCTGGACTCCGCGCAATAACAGGACAAAGCGCTATGTCCCCCCACCCCACGGTCGAGATGGGGAACTCTGGTCGGGACCCCGGTATAAAACGCCGGGTCCCCGCCCCCCCTCCCCCCCCCGAGGAGGGAACTGGGTCGGGACCCAGAATAGGACATAGGGTCCCTTCCTCGCGGGACCCCGGGAGAGGACGCTGGGTCTCCACCCCGCAACCGAGGGAGAACTTGTGTCGGAACAGGACGTCAGGACCCCACCTTGAAGCCGAGAGGGAGACTAGGGTCGGGACCCTGGGACAGGACTCTGGGTCCCCACCCTGCGGTCGAGGAGGGAACTCGGGCTGGAACCCCGTGGGTGGGAGAGACCCCGGTCAGCCGTCATTTTCGGAAAGTTCCGGTCCGTGCAAACCGGAACTTTTCTCTCTTAGGGCCCTGAGCCATGCACTCACCATCTTCTCCTCGTTCCGGGTTCTCCAAAGCGTGCCCTGCGACCTCGGTTAGTGAGAGCGACTGGGACAGGACACCAGATAACGCCGGGACTCGTTCACACCAGTGTTGCGGAGGCTGAGAGAAACTTCCCGGGGCTGGAAGCTCACCCGTCGCGTGGCCTGATTGGACGGCTTTCCAGGGCCCGCGCTCTGATTGGACATTAATTCTCCCCCGCCCCTGCCTTGATGGACAGTTCTCCTGGTCCCATCCTATCCTGATTCTGGTTGTCTGGACTCCGCCCAGCCACTGCTAATTGGACTGTTCAACCAGACCCCGCCCCTGCCCCGAGTGACAGGCCACGGAGACACGCTTGGCTGAGCTGCCCACCTGGGACTTGGGCTGCGCGCACAGCCAGTTCCGGGGGCGGCGGACCCCATGGTGTCCGCTCCGCGGTTCCCCTGTGTCCTTCTCCTGCACCCGGAAGTCCAGACTCAGTTTCCCTGCAGATTGCTCCGTTCACGGAATGTGGACGAGAAAATACGGGTCATAGCGCTTTGCTGATGGAAATAAAATTAAGCAAATAAACACTTTTATTTAAGCCAAACTGAAGACCACAGCCCTTAAGACAGCTTCTCGGATAACTCAGAGGAACTGCTCAGGAGAAGCACGGTTTTTAGCACAGTTTCCTCTCTTGTCAGAACATAGTACATCAAACAAGTCAGGGCAACATTCTTCCAAGATTTAAAAAAGCAAACAGTCTTATATGGAAGGAGAACCAGCATTGATGCCCCAGGAAGGGAGGCAGCTAATCTTCATTAAAAAAAAAAAAAAAAAATGTATTGTTGTATTTTTATTTTTGTGCCAGGGCTTCCTTGGAGTTTGCAGATTTTCTCTAGTTGCTGCAAGTGGAGTCTACTCTCGAGTTGCAGTTCGAGGGCTTCTCATTGTAGTGGCATCTCTTGCTTAGCGTGGACTCTCGGGCACTCCAGCTTATTAGTTGTGGCCCCTGGGCTTAGTTGCCCCTGGGCATGTGGGATCTTCCCAGACAGGGGATTGAACCTGTGTCCTCTGCATTACAAGGCAGATTCTTAACCACTGGACCACCAGGGAAGCCCCTAATCTTTATTTTTAAAACACATTTTACTTTTGGTCAGTGGGTGCTTTAATAATTTAAAGCTGATGGACAATGCATGTTCAATAGGCCACAAACATTGTTTTAACAAAAAATTCGACTTAAATCAGTCTTCCCTGGTGGCTCAGATGGTAAAGAATCCACCTGCAATGCTGGAGATCAGAGTTCGATCCCTGGATTGGGAAGATCCCTGCAGAAGGGAAAGGCTACACAATCCAGAATTCCAGAGACAGAAGCCTGGTGGACTATAGTCCCGGGGTCACAGGGAGTTGGACATGACTGAGCCATTAACACTTTCACTTTTGACTTGAATCAGGTATGCATCAGAATGACTTCCCCAGACCTCAATAGATGAATATCTGTTTCATCAATTTGGCGACCTTCAGTGTCAGGACACGGTGTGGACTAAGGTCACCATTGCTGAGTCCAGCTCAGCAACATAGAGCGAGAGATGGGTGCCGGCAGGGCATAAGAAAACACAGACAAAAAAAAAAAACAAAACACCACAGACAGAATAGAAAGATGGGACCAGGGAACTCAAGGATCAAGAGCCCCGACATTCAATGCCGCAGCACTTATATCGAGCCTCTTGGTATGCAGAAAGCATCTGTTTTTTAAGATAACATAAGTTTCCCATGTTCCTGGTCACGTCCCCAGTTTATGTTTTTCTTTTGAACTTGTTATTTTCTGTACAAAGGGCACCATATGGCTGGGACCAAAGATTTCCGCAGGAACATCAGAGAAACAACCAGTGCGTGTGCAAGCAGCTTTCTGACTTGCGCTGACGGGGCATTGCTAAGTCCGCACTCCTCTCTCTCCATCTGCTCAAGCAGGTCACTCTGACTCCAGCCAATCAGCCCATATACTCTGGTTATTTTTTGTTGCTGTTTCCTGTTATTTTTTCTCATGGTTTTTGCAAAGACATCTGGAGAATGTTTTCCCACATTTCCCCCTTTTTGTTTTTGTAACAGTAGGTAGGCTGACTGGGCCACTTCTTTCTTCATTAATTTTCTGAGGACTTTTCTTGTGCATCTGAAGACTAAACACAAGATTATTAAAAAACAACAAAAAGATACAAGCCTATAAGCAGCCTACAAGCCTGCCATCTATGCCTTTTACCCAGTCCAAAGGATTCAGTGCTTTTAGTCCATCAGCTATACCTTGTAAGGTTTTGGTATGGGGTAACAGCTTAAAGATGCATGTTGCATGCCAATAATTTTGGCTTGTATGTCCAGTGTAAGGTTATCAACTTTGTGTCACTGAGATATCACAAGCCTCAGGTATGTGTGTTATACTGCAGGGAAATTCATATCATACCAGCTTTTAGTCAGTCTGTGAATTTTGAAATGTGAACAGCTGCACTTCCTTTTTAAAATTGTATAGCAATGGATGTACAGCTATGCCATGTACAAAAAGCCACTGACTTTCGCTCTTAAGAGGCTAACCATTACAGAATTTGAATTGTATACTCATTTAAAAACAAATGATAAGACCAGTATAGCCTTGGTAACCCCACCTTCTGGTCACCACTAGAATACATTCTGTCTGGGAATTCCCTGGTAGTACAATGATTAGGGGACTTCCCAGGTGGCATTAGTGGTAAAGAACCCACCTGCCAATGCAGGAGACATGAGAGATGAAGGTTTGATCCCTGGCAACCCACTCCAGTATTCCTGCATGGAGAATCCCATGGTCAGAGCAACTTGGTGGGCTACAGTCCATTGGGTTGCAAAGAATCAGACTTGACTGAGTGAATATCACTTTCACATGGAGAAAAGTAAATTCAAGTTCTTTTCCCACTTTTTTTTTTTTAAAAACTGAATCATTGGCATTTTGTTATACAAAGTTGTTTCAGGTATTCTGGATAATAAAACCTTGTCACATATCCGATTCAAAAACGGGTTCTCTCATTCTGTAGGGTGTCTTTTCACTCTTAATAGTGTCCTTTAATGCACAAAACATTTTAATTTCCATGGAGTCCAATTGATCTATTTTGTCTTGTGTTGCTAGTGCCTTCAGAGCCAGGCATCAGGACATGACATGCCTGCCTACACACAGTGCTCTCTTCTTGCCCCTGCTGTTCTTGCACCCATCCCACTCTCCTCTAGAAACACTGGCATCTCCCTGTCCCTCAAGTACCCAAGGCCCACTCCTGCCTTAGGAGCTGCATTAGTCTGCTTGGGCCGCCCAAAAAAGCACTGGAGACAGCGGGGCTGAAATCAACAATAATTTATTTTCTCACAGTTTGGGAGGCTGGACCTAACCGATGAAGTTGTTAGCAGAGCTGGATCTTCTGGAGGCTCTGAGGAGGAACCTGTTCCAGGCATGTCTCCAGATTTCTGGAGACTGCCGACAATCCTTTGCATGCCTTGTCTTGTACAGAGATCACACCAGGGACGTCCCTGGTGGTGCAGTGGAAAAGAATCCGCCTGCCAATGCAGGGGACACGGGTTCGATCCTTGTCTGGGAAGATCCCACATGACTCAGAGTAACTAAGTCAGAGCACCACAGCTACTGAGCCCATGCTCTAGAGCCTGAGAGCTGTAACTACTGAGCCCATGTGCTGCAACTACTGAGGCCCATGTACCTAGAGCCTGTGGTCCTAAAGCCTGTTCTCCGAACAGCAGAAGCCACTGCAATGAGAAGCCCAAGCACCACAATGAAGAGCAGACCCAGCTCACCTCAACTAGAGAAAGCCTGTTGAAAAAGCAACAAAGATCCAGTGCTGCCAAAAATAAAATAAATAAATAAAAGGAAGATCGCATCAACCTCTGCTCTGATTTTACACAGCTAAGCTATGTCTGTCTCCTGGGCAGGTGTCTGTGTCCCAATACACATCATTGGATTACGACCTACTCCAATCCATTATGGCCACACCCTGATTACATCTGCACATTCCTTATTTCCAAATCAGGTTTGAGAAAAGGAGTATTTCCTACCATATCAGTAAACAAGGATGTCAGTCGTCAGTGATTGCAGTCCTCCAGTGACAGCCACTGAACCTGAAGGAAATCAGGAAGAAGAATATCTGCCATCTATCAGCCATCAGACTGCATCCACTCCCCACAGTGAGCCCTGAAGAACTCAGGATGTGAAAACACAGGATACTGGCCCCAGGTAGCTGAGATGCATATCAAAGGAGTGATTTCAGTGAGCCCAGGCTTTTGCTTCTCGTACACAGAAAAGTGCTTAATTTCTTAACTTGGGATATTTTATTTTCTTCAATTAACAGTCAGTTTTTGATGTTCTGCCTACCTGCCCTTTGTTGCAACACTTCTATATAACCTGGCTCCTCCTCCCACCTCTTTGGAGCAGTTCTCTCAGGTTTACTTGAGATGCTGCCTCCAGGGTTTAAGTCCCTAAAATTCCCTCTGGATAAACAAAACTCTCAACTTTTAGGTTGTGAATATCTTTTAAATCCACAGGTTGTATAAGAGATTCCAGGTAGACATGAAATTGGTGGTGATGAGGCAGGAGGGAGGGAGGAGATATTACTGAATTCAGTATATATGCATACATGCATGGGTTAATAGTCAGCCACTGTTGCTCTGGCTAAGCCATGAGAAAATCACTGTGGGAAAAGAATAAAAGCAAGATATAACAATTAAGTATAATCCAAACAAAAGTACATCGGGTTGATTAGTTGGGGTCATCATGCCCTGCTAAGCAAAGGGAAAAAAGTGTGGACCTTGGAATGCTGGGTCAGCGCAAGTTCAGAATGCTGCTTGTGCACATACCAAGATGTTTTTCCAGAGCATATGCGGGTCTATGACCTCCAGCTGGGTGATACCCCTTGTACAAAAAAATAACAGAGGTAGGTCAAAGTAATCAATAAAATGGGAGATGTGACCGGGGACACAAGAGGCTGATTTTATTATAGCACAACAGATATTTCCTGCTTGCCAAAACACTAAATAAAAGGGATGTGGCTCTGAGGAACAAGGTTCTTGATCCTAGAGGTCTTGAGTCCCCCACTCCCATCTTTGAAACTTTAATTCTGTCTCTAGTTTCTTTTTTCCAAACTGTGTCGGCCACTTTTGATCCTTACCTGCTGTGCTGGCCACAGTACATACATGTCCTTGTATATAGTTTAATAATCTATTTAGGTATCAACTGCCAGTGTTAGCTGAAATAGTTTACTCTTCTGTTATAATATTCACTGGAGAGACTGAATGAATGAATTAAATCTTCTCCATATCCCTCTCACCCCCTCATGAGTGCATGCTGAGTTGCTTAGTCATGTCCAACTCTGTGACCCCACAGACTGTAGCCCACCAGGTTTCTCTGTCCATGGGATTCTCCAGGCAAGAATACTGGAGTGGGTTGCCATTTCCTTCTCCAGGGGATCTTCCTGACTCAGGGATTGAACTCTGCATTGCAGGCAGATTCTTTACTGTCTGAGCCCCCAGGGAAGCCCTCTCACCCATCACTGTGCTACATTTCTTGGTATGATTGTGAAAGGTCAATGAAGCCAAAAGGTAGATATGTTTGTGCTGGATTGTTTTTTTCATTGTGCGTATGACTGGGAGGTATATTTCCTAGAATCCCCATCTCTATGATTCCAGGCTAGAATTCACCAACAGCCTAACTTGTATGATGTTTGGAAGGTACTAGTGAGTGAAGAAACCAATTACTCTCAGGATCTGGAGCCACCATACACAGACGGGCCAGTGCAGAGGGGCTTGTTGGGCAACCAGTGAGGAGCTTGTGATCACCAGGCAGGTCAATCAAGCAAGTCCTCAAACCAAACACCCACTTTTTCTCTTCCATTTTCTAAGGGTCCTGACTCCAATTAAGCCTTTATTTCTAAGTCCACAATCATAATCTGGTGCTAGATATTTACTGTCCCTCCTACGCCATGCATTCTAGGCTCAAACGAACAATTATGCCCCTGACGAATACAGATGTTTGCCCACGGGTCCTTATATGCTCTGCTCCCCTGTGGCTCAAGTGAGATAGCTGCCTTGGTGCTCCCCAAGTGACACCCCTGTCTTGTTGCACAGTGATTATGTCACTAGGCCCTGAATACAGTTAAGCTTTTCTTGGGCCTTCCTGGATCCCCTTCTTGTGGCCACACATGGCCAGCCCCTAAAGGCACACAAGACAGATACAGATTCACGGCCTCCAAACAAGCAGGTACAGATTCACAGCCTCCAAATAAGCATTCAGTAGGTACCCCTCTAACACTTTAAATCAGATTATTAAAAAAAAAATTATTTATTTGGCTGTGCCAGGTCTTAGTTCAGCACACAGGATATTTAATTGTGACATGTGGGATCTTGTTTCCTGACTAGGGATCGAACCCAGGCCCCCTGCATTGGGAGCTCAGAATCTCAGCCACTGGCCCACCAGAGAAGTTCCTGAACTTGATTTTTCAATGCACATTGTTTTAAATCATCCTGGGTGATCACATATAAAGCAACGGGAAATCACATATAAAAATGGACTAATTAAACATACTGGGCTAATCATTTACAGAGCAGACCCCTGTAAAAGAAAACGCCACAAACTGCTATATATATTCACAGGAGCTTATCTCAGTCTTGGAAGTATTGAGGAACAAGAAATGCAGGGTCATTACAGCCTCTTATAACGCAACTAGGGGAGCAGGTTTCCTGCATCTGTGGCTGCAATATTACATCTGCCATGGTGGAAGAAGGAAACATCCCCTATTAGAGGAACAAGATGTTTCCCACAAAAATCATGTAATTAGAATCCTTGGAAGTGAAGAGGATCACAGGATATGAGAAAATCACTGAGGGATCTTCTGAAGCCTGAAGAAGTGGCCTGATGGACCCCCAAAAGCCACAGGAACATGCAGGGAAATGTGTGAACCTGAAAACCAAAGAGGACCCATGATGAGCAGCCTTGTCTACATTGCTGAGCAGAGTCCACGCTGCTGCCCAGCAGGAACTAACATCAAACATGTGTCTGACCGGGGCTGTTCCACACAGGCAGAGCCAGAAGTGAGAAAGCAGTGTTGAAGCTCAGGCCACCAGGCTGCCCTGCAGCTCTGTCTCCTGATGGTACAGAAGAGCTGAGAATCATGGCTTCCTCACTTCAGCTCCAGACTTCATGCATCTTCCTCTTCTCAAGAACTTTAACTCAGAATCACTAACAGAAGGACTCTGGATATACAGTTTCCCACCTTACCCAAGATGACAACACAGTTCAGTAGAATCATCAGCTTTCATCTCCATGCCAACAAGTCATTCTTCTTAACTCAGTGTTTTGTGTCCAATTTCTAACCGAGGTCAAGGACAATGAAGAGGCCATATTACAAACATTCCCAGGCAAGGCAGAAGGCCTTTCAAGACCTTCCACAATTACTGATTACTGTGAAGAACACAGATATGGTATCCATTGTCTACAAAGAAACATAGAAGACACAACTTTCAGTATAAAGGCTCTACGGGAGGGTAAATACTGAGTCAGAAAATTCTTGTATGACTAACAATGGACCAGGAAATACTTTTCAACAATACAGACCTCATATCATGACTGCATACTGGGAATATAAAACAAAGAAAGAATCAAAAACTTTTCACCTAAACATACCAAGTTGCACACATGCATACACACAAAATGAAAATTGAAAACCACTTACACCCCGGGTTCAAAAGACTTTGTAGGGACTTCCCTGGTGGTCCAATGGTTAAGGGTCCTCCTTCCAGTGCAGGGGACATGGGTTCATTTCCTGGTCCTGGGAGATCCCACATGCCTTGGGGCAACTTAGCCTGTGCATCACAACTACTGAGCCCATGCTCTGCAACAAGAGAGTGCCCCCACTCGCCACAACCAGAGAAATCCCTCTCACAGCAATGAAGACCCAACACAGTCAAAAATAAATGAATAAATAATTTTTAAAAAGACATTGTAACAGGAATTTTCTGGCGGTCCAATGGTTAGGACTCTGCACTTTCACTGCAGAAGCACAGATATCATGCTTGGTTAGAAAACTAAGATTCCCCCAAGCCAAGAGACATAGTCCTCCCACCCAAAACACATTGTAATAGAAATGAGATAAACTTTATATGACTGCATGATGATGTAAAATCAAAGGTAACAAAATATAACTAGTACGGATGAAGGCGACAGAGAGATATTTACCTTAAGTGTTCAGATTAGCAACGTGAACTAGAAATGAATACCCTGGGATCCCTATTGAGGATGAGGCACTTAGGAAGGGAAAACCATATTTATATCCATTAAGAGATTTCTGTCACGCCCTGAGTTTTTGTGTATGAAACAAGTGAAGAGCTGAAGGTTTTCCCACAGTGTCCCATTCACAAGGTTCTGCTTCAGGGCACTGCTCACATTCCAAGTCTGAAGTGAAAATGAAGTCTCTCCCAGAGGCCTGGTGTTCAGTGTTGTTCCCCGGTGTGTGTCCTCATGTGTCCTCGAAGGTTTGTGGGGGACCAAAAAGCTTTCCCACACTGCTGACATGCGTAGGGCCTCTCCTCATTGTGCATTCGCACATGCTTCCTTAAGGAGGAGGGCTAATGGAAAGCTTTCTGGCACTGCATGCATGTGTAGGCTCTCTCCCTGCTATGTGTCCTCAGGTGTCCACGAAGGGAGGCTTGACGCATGAAGGCTTTTCCTTAGAGTGGACATCCAAAGGGCTTCTCCCCCGTGTGTGTTCTCTCATGTTCCCGGAGGGACATGGAGCAGCTGTAGGCTTTGCTCCACTGTGCATCCTCATGTGCTTTTTATATCTCTGATGCTTGAAGGCTTTCCCGCAGTGCTGGCATTCACAGGGCTTCTCCTGACTGTGTGTTCCTGCATGTTCCCTGAGGGATAAGGAGGAGCTATAGGCTTTGCCACATTCTGTGCATTCATAGGGTTTCATGCCGCTGTGTGTTTTCATGTGTCTTCTGAAGTATTTGGGACAACTGAAGGATTTCCCACATTTCTTACACACATAAGGTTTGTCAGTGGTGTGTATCATCATATGTCCAACCAGGGATGAGGAATATTGGAGGGCTTGCTCACAATCCTCACACTCACAGTGTTTTTCTCCAGTGTGAGTTCTCAAGTGCCGTGCAAGGTACGGATGATAGGTAAAGGATTTCCCGCAGACTTTACACATGTGAGTTTTCTGTCCAGGCTGACCTCTCTCATGTCCCTTAAAGGATGAGGAAAAAGCGAGAGCGTTTCCAGATTTCTTACAATCTGAAGACCATCTACTACCATGACTCTTCACGCATCTCTTACATGTTCTCCCAGCATCCTGACATTTATTAGGTTCCTCTACAATGTCTGTTCCCCTAGGAGGGCTTAGGCATGAGACACAGCTGCAGGCTTCCCCACATTCCTCACATGGATAATGTCTGTATCCAGGGAGAGATCTCTGCTGATTTTGGAAAGAACAACCCCTGTAGGCTTTTCCACACTTAGTGCATTTACAGGGTTGAATTCCAGGCCAATATCCTTTATGCACAGTAAAATCTGTAATTTGGTTCAGGGCTTCCAGACAGTGATGACCTTCATTATCTATGAAAAGCTTTTCCACCAAATGATTTCTGTTCAAAATGGGAAACACAGTATTAGAGATGAATGATTATAAGTGATTTCTTCACTAATGATTTATTGATGATTGCTCATTATTATTTTGACTACATATTTGCCATTTTCAATGAATGAGCATATTTTTTATACTCTCTGCATTGTGACAAAGTGCAACAAGTTTAATGCTCTGGCTGAGGGCTAAAACAGAGTCAACATTTTCTGTGTTTCTTAAATACAGGGTATCTTGGCCATCATTTTGTTTCCAACCTCATTATGATTTAGATACTCAACATCAAATTTAGGAAAGTATTTTCTTTTGAAATTTTTCTAAGTACAAATTTGGTTAGCTAGGTTTACACCTTTCCTTTAGTTTCAAGTGAGTCTCACAGGCTGCAGGTATCCCCCAGCCACCATGGCAGTGCCACTCACCTCCAATCCCTTTCTAGGGTCTGGTGACCTCCGATGTCAAGAAACATCCAGTTTTCCCCAAAAACAGACCAGAAATCATTTCTTGTGATTCTTAGTTTTTTCTCTTCACTGCACAGTTCATTCTTCAAAATATCACACTGAGTACTCGATCTAGTTTTAACTTGAAGGCAAGAACCTGTAACAATTGGTAGTGTAACTAAATTCTCAGGAAAGAAACAGTGGGATGAAGGAAAGAAAAGAAACCATATGTAGATTACTTTCCATATACAGATTCAAAAATGTAAACAAATTTTATAAGGGAAAATAGACATGGGGACAAAGAAGACCTTGACTATTTGGAATTTTGGCCATCACAGGAAAAATGAGTCAAAGTGGCAGCTTTGTTCACTCAGATATTTCAAAAAGAATGGAGACTGATATCTGATCAATATTATCAAAGAAGGAAAGTAGGAAGAAATGGGGCAAAACGCACTTTCCCAAATCCTCCCTTTGTACAGAGAGGTACAAAAAGACTTCTTGAGTGGGCAAGGATGGATGAAAACTCCAAGAGGGAAGCCAGGTTAATTATACCCATCACCTTCTCAGAGACCTAGTCATGTTCCTAATGGGTATGTCCAAACATCGCTGCCTTATCCAGAACCTGCTCCTCCCAAGAGGTGAGCTCCCTGGTGATTTCAGGTACAGAGGTCCTGGGCGAGGCCTGTGTCCACAGACCCAGCAGCCCTTGGGATGTTGGATAGTGTGTGGCTGCCATCCTGCTAGTGGAGAAAGTTCCTCATGGGGAGGGTGGAGAACAGCAAGCTGTCCATGAGATGGGCTGATTCTACAGTCCTCATGTCACTGACAATGGGTCAGTGTGGGTTTAACTGCAGCAAGATCAACGTGTCAAATGTGTATTGACAAGTGTAACTTTAACAGGGTGAAACCATTATGCTTCTCTCACTGTCCAAATTAGGGAACCTTGAGATTCTGCTCAAGAGTGACAAAAAGTCAATCAATGCATGAAACTATTTTCATGGAAAGGCAAAACCTGATTACAGGTAGGTTCTATAATGACAGGGGCCATGTCTGTCTTTTTTCCAACATATTTCCATCCCTGTCCCTCGTAAGAAACGACATTGTAAGAAATAACTGTTCCCTAAAGACTTAGTGCGGGGAGGAAGCTGTCTTCACCCACAGAGGCCAGGTTCCTGCATGTCTCCAGCATCACATCTCTGTAGAGTTTCCTCTGACCAGGGTCAAGCATGGCCCACTCCTCCAGGGTGAAGTTCACAGCCACATCTTCAAAGACCACTGAGTCCTGAAAGAGTCATATATTCTGGGTCAGTGAGGCTCCCCTTTCACCCTTGAGTGTGGGAGGATGGGGAGGCCAACAGGTGGGAACTGGATTCAATTTCTAGGACTCCTGAACTCACACTCTTGTGGGAAATGACCACACACCAGCAAATCCAATGCAGGTTCCTCAGTGATGCAAAGTGCTGGACACTGAAGCAAAATGTGACAGCAACAGTAGACATGGACTAATGCAGACAGGACTAAAAAGAACTGTTCTTACTGAGATAATAGATTCTGAGGCATGGTAAAGACTGATAAATGAAACCATCATTCAGATAACATGGAAATGGACATTGGCTTGGTCGAAAGTTATCAGTCTTGTCACCTTCAAGAACTGGAATCAGAACATCAGTGCTTCTGGATCTGAATAACCATGAACCTAAAGGCAACAGCAAGAAGCAGTCTGGTCTGGACCCCTCATATACGACAGAGGCAGAGACACAACCCCTCCTGTGATGAGGTGGACACTGAGGGTATACAGGCCATCCAGGATGCAGGGCTCAGCACATCTGTTGGGTAAGAAAGACTCTAAGAGGGAGAATGAAGAACCTAATTATTGTATTTAGAGAAATATGGGATTACTCTACATTGATATAAAAAGATAACAAGTAAAAAACTAAAAACTAGAGTTTTTTTAAGCAAAAAAAATATGGGTTCAAGATGTGAAGAAAAAAGAAATCCCAAACATCAGCTACAAAGAAGGCAAAGTTACTTCAACTAGGGTTGCAACTGAGTTTGCTAATCACATACTTGATGAGAGCACTATATCAGAAATGTATGTGAAAAATTCGCATAACAACAATCCTGGAGAAGGAAATGGCAACCTACTCCGGTATTCTTGCCTGGGAAATCCCATGGACAGAGGAGCCTGATGGACGATACAGTCCATGGGGTTGCAAGAGTCAGACATGACTTAGTGACTAAACAACATGACAACAATAAAAAATAAAAGACAAATAAGACAACTCAATAATGGGGCAATAAATGTGAGTAGAGAATTCTCCAAAGATATACAAATGGCCAATAACCACATGAAAAGATGTTAAACACCAATAGTATTAATAATTGGGAATCCGTATACAAAATTGAATAGTGGGGAGACACTTTCCAACCCTTTCTAGGAGGCTAGCATTATGCTGATACCAAAACCAGAAAAAGACATTACACATAAAGAAAGCTACAGAGCAGTATCCCATATAAACACAAACAAAAAAAAATCCTCAACAAAATGTCAGCAATCCAAATCCAAAGAGATATAAAGAGGATTCAATACCATGACCAAGTGGGATTTATTTCAGGAATAAAAAGTTTGGTTCAAAGAAACAAAGTTACTGCTGCTGCTGCTGCGTTGCTACAGTCCTGTCCGACTCTGTGCGACCCCATAGATGGCAGCCCACCAGGCTCCCCCCGTCCCTGGAATTCTCCAGGCAAGAACACTGGAGTGGGTTGCCATTTCCTTCTCCAATGCATGAAAGTGAAAAGTGAAAGTGAAGTTGCTCCATCTTGTCTGACTCTTAGCAACCCCATGGACTGTAGTCTACCAGACTCTTCCATCCAATAAGGTATCATATACCTTATTAATAAAGAACAAAAACTACACGATCACCCCAGTAGACTCAGAAAAGGTATCTGTGAAAACATATCAATTTTGGGACTTTCCTGGTGGCTCAGGAGCAAAGAATCTGCATGTCAATGCTGGGGACACGGGTTCAATCCCTGGTCCATGAAGATCCCACATGCTGTGAAGCAACTAAGCCCATGGGTAACTACTGAGCCAGCACTCTGGAGCCCACGAGCTGTAGCTACTGGAGGTCGAGTGCCTAAAGCCTGTGCTTCACAACAAGAAAAGCTACTGCAATATGAAGCCTGGGCAATGAAGAGCAGCCTCTGCTCGCTGCGACTAGAAAAAGCCCAAGAGCAGCCACGAAGATCCGGCACAACCAAAGGGAAAAAAAAAAGACTGCTTTGCCAATGCAGGGGGCATGGGTTTGATCCACAGTTGGGGAACTAAGATCCCACATGCCGTGTGGATAGGCAAAAAAAAGATTAAAAAAAAAAAAAAGAAAAGGACTCAGAAAGGGCTTCTCAAGTGGCTCAGTGGTAAACAATCCACCTGCCAATGCAGGAGACATTAGTTTGATCCCGTGGAGCAAATAAGCCCATGCACCACAACAAGAGAAGCCACCACAATGATAAGCCCACACACAACTAGAGAGTAGCCCCAGCTGGCCACAACTAGAGAAAAGTCCCAGCAGCAGTGAAGACCCAACACAATCAAAAATAAATAAATAAAATTTTTGGAAAAAAAAATGCAAAATATCTCATCGTAATGCTTTTTAAGAAAGGGAAGAAAAACAACCCCATATCATCTTTTCTTGATAAAAATACTCAGCAAACTAGAAACAGAGTGAATGAAATGCTAAAGGGCATCCAGGAGATGCTGATACCTAACATTTCAACAGACACTCTTCCAAAGAAGAAATAGAAATGATCAATAAGCTCATGAAAAGGAAAACATGAAAAGGACCGGTGCCCTTACCCCAGCCCCTGACCACTGCCCGGGTCACCCGGTCCTCCCCGGGATCCCCAAGGGGCGCATTCACAGGCCGAGACTTCCACTCAAGAGGGGACGGGAAGGGACAGGACAACGGGGTCGAGGGGGAGACTTGGGTCGCTATCTAGAGGAGCGGGCGCCGGAGACCCGGGCCTGCCTCAGCTCCCAACGGGTCCTAATTAACCCCAGCCGGTCTCCGGCTCCGGTCAGAGAACTCACCATATCTGCCAGTTCCTGGATCTCCAGAGCCTCCTTCCCGGAGCCCGCGAGGCCACGGAAACAGGACACCTGGGGCCGCACACCTCATGCCTGCTGGAGAGCCCAGGTCTGAAGCGAGAGACGCCTGAGCGGGGGAAGGGTGGCCGCCGCCGGTCCTGACTGGACGGAGTTCCGGGCCTCCGCCCTCTAATTGGACGGTGTCCCACGCACTCCTCCCCCAGATGCTTCTTGTGTACGTAATACCCGCCCCCGCAGCCCTTGATTGAATGGTTCTCCGGGAAGTGGCGATCTTATTGGATGGTACTCCTGACACTCACCCCAGGACTCCGAAAGGATAAGCTCAGGCAAGATTCCGGGCCCTGATTGGACAGTTGTTCAGACCTCTGTTACCCTGACACCTCCCCTGCAGTTCTGGTTATTCTCCTGGGTTCGCCCCCGCCTCCCTTGACTGGACAGTGTTACTGTCCTTCCAGGCTTCAGTGTTTAGTCTGAACCTTCGTCAAGTGCTTATGCCGGGCGGAAGTGCGGTTTTCAGCTTCAGCCCATCCCTGCCCGGGCTCCTTCTAGATACCTGGACTCGCTAGCCCGGGACGTGGGTTCCTAGCAGAACTTGTTCCCGGGCAGGTGGACCTGGATTGAGAAGTCCTGACTTACTTGCCTCGCAGAGAGACCCCTGTCCAGGGTCGGGACTGGATGAGATGGGACAGGAGAGCCTGGTGACCTCAGGGGCCAATGGTCCGGGGGTGAAGTCATTGTGGGTCTGTGCCATTTCTTTAAGAACAAAGACATTCACGTCCTTATATAAGCCAGGATCCCACTGTGTTTGACGTGTGGCCTCTGGCACCAGGAGGCCCCGCTCTCCTGACCCGGCTCCCAATATGGGCTTGACCAAGTTCTTTCGAGTCCTATTTCATAGCCCACGGTATCAGGCTCTCTCCCCACAGGGAATGGGAACGCTGGATCGCAGCCCCTCACCCCCCCACCCCCGTCTGAGCAACAGTGAGGTTCTGAAAAAGCCCTGGGTCAGCTTTTCTAGACAAGGTACCCAGGAGGCCCCCGTCCAGTCCTAGTGGTCTCAGAATCCGCATAGCCCCTCACTAGCCCAACTTTCATCCTGCTGCCCCGCTTCACACAGATGGGAAAAGCCCTTTGCTCTGTGGTTGGAGACGCTGGCCCCTCTCAGGCCCGAGCCTCGGTCCTCTGGCAGCCCTCTGTGAATAAGATTCCTCTTTAGTAAGTCTATATAGATTTTTTAAAAAATCAGATATAGTTGTTTTTATAAGACAATTTCATTTTAAAAAATTCTTTATTTTTGGCTGTGTTGGGTCTTCCTTGCTGCGGCAGGCTTTTCTCCAGTTGCAGTGCAGTGGCTTCTCATTGCAGTGGCTTCACTTGCTGCTTCAGCACAGGCTCAGTAATTGTTGCACATGGGCTTAGCTGCTCCCTGGCACGTGGGATCTTCCCAGACCAGGGATCAAACATGTGTCTCCTGCGTTGGCAGGTAGATTCTTAACCACTGAGCCAGCAGGGAAGCCCTAGATACATTTCTTAAATGATGACTCCTGCAGCTTCTGGAGGGCCTGGTTTCAGGGCCATGTGGCCTGGGGATGTGACCCCAGTGGATACCAACCTGGGTTGCTATGCATCAGATTTTTGTGGTTCTATGACACAGCCATAGAGGCTGAGCCACTTGCAGAATCTGAAGACAAGGGTGGGCATAGTAGCATGACTTTCAAATACCTTTTGGGTCGGGGTGGTGTAGGGGCACCATGTGGCATGAAGGATCTTAGTTCCCCAAGCAGGAATGAACCTGTGCCCCTGCAGTGGAAGCACAGAGTCTTAATCACTGCACTGTCAGGCAAGTTCACAAATAGAATTAAATCATATGACCTGATTTGGGTGTATGTAGTTGATAGGGTATCAGGTTATTTGCCAATCAAAATACCTGGGGTTGAATTGGAACTTCAGCACTAGCCTATAAGGACTTTAGCCAATAATAATGTATCAATAATAATATAAACCAGGTCCTACTATAGCACAGGGAACTATATTCAATGACTGTGATAAACCATAATGGAAAAGAAAATGAAAAGAATACACACACACATACACATATATATAAATGAATCACTGTTATATAGAGGAAGTTAACACATTGTATAAATCAACTATAAGTTTTTAAAAAGCACCTTAAAAGGATTGTGATATTTCAAACTCCCCCTTCATAGCTTTTATAATAACCAAACTGAAAGAAAAGTTTAGTTAAAAAAAAAAAGTCCTTGTATCCCCCAGAACTTGAGAGCAGCAATAATTTCTGAAATTCTTCCATAAGTGAGTGTTGCCTCAGGCTTACTATCTTAAGGAACAGTTCTAGAAGCAGCTCTTTGACCTTTTCCCAACAATATGCCTCAAAATGTAAGTCAGGAAACCAAAATGATTATTTTAGTGGTAAGTAAATGTATCTATAGATTCTCTGGTGGCTCAGTGGTAAAGAATCCACCTGCCAATGCAGGAGACATAGGTTCCATGCCTGGGTCAAGAAGATCCCCTGGAGAAGGAAATGGCAACCTAGTCCAGTATTCTTGCCTGGAGAATCCCACGGACAGAGAAGTCTGGTGGGCTACAGTCCATGGGGTCACAAAAAAGTCAGACATAACTGAGCAACTAAACAACAACAACAAACTGCAAAATCTTAGTAATGGCTTCACTTCTGCCTTCTGTTTCTCACATCAATAGGCTTCTAGTATATTTGGACACAGAATCATAAAGGGAAGGGATCTAGGGAACTGTAGTTCCTAACACTACTCATGCTGATGTAACACAATCCAGAACTCGATATCTCATGGTGACATCATAAGTGTCTCTTAAATAAAAAACCTAGTTTTAATTCACAATCACAAGCAAAGACAGAGCAAAGCATAAAAGTTGAAAGTAACAATTCACATGAGACTACACACTTTGAAGAACTCTGCATAATTACAAATTTCTACCATTTTTAAGAAAAATGAAATAAGGCTCCACTGGCCTAAATAAATAAAGGCTGTCTCAATACCATGGTGGAAAACATGTAATAGTTGATTATCCAGTATCTGCCACGCTAAGCCAGTAGGAAAATTTCAACAAATACCACAAGGTCATTTTTCCAATGACCCTTGAAAGGACAATTTAAACAACTAAGATATTAAAGTATATATTTAACTGCCTGGCTAGCTCAGTCAGTACAGCATCAGGCTTTTAACCCAGGGTCATGGGTTTGAGCCCCACATTGGGTAGTTGCTCTAAACTATATATTTAATATAGTGTATATATTAAAAATACACTGCACATCACCCATGAGTCCAACTGGAAAGATAAATGTTTTATTTCCTGAAACATTAAAAAAAAAAAAACCCACTACCTACAAAATTTATGTACTATAGTTAAGAGAGTACTTTAACAGTTAATTTTTATCAAAAAGAACTAGAAACACACTCCATATGGATCCACTTCCATGACGAGGGACTCATAAAGGCAATACCGGATTTTCAACTTTTATAAGATTTCTCTCCTCGTGTGAATTTTCTGAAGCACTGTGCATGAATTCATTTGCAGGATGATTTTCTCCATTACACATGTAGTATTTCTCCACAGTATGTATCCTCACATGTCTTCTTAAGGATGAGGAACAACTGAAGGCCTTCCCACATTGCTTACATTCGTACGGTTTCTCTCCAGTGTGCATTCTCATATGTATTGGTAGGGATGAGGGCCACTTGAAGACTTTACCACATTCCTTGCATTCGTACGGTTTCTCTGCAGTATGCGTTCTCACATGCTGTTGCAAAAGTTCAGGCCAACTGAAAGCTTTCTGGCATTGCTCGCATTCATAAAGCTTCTCGGCGGTGTGCCTTCTCATATGTTTCTGTAAGGAGAGGTGACAGTAGAAGGCTTTCCCACATAGCTTGCATTCATAAGACTTGTCTCCAGGATGCATTCTCACATGCTCTCGAAAGCAAGCAGACAAATTGAAGGCTCTTCCACACTGTTTACATTCATAGGGTTTCTCCTTAGTGTGAGTTCGCAAGTGTTTTCGTAAGGATATGGGCCAGTTGAAAGTTTTCCCACACTGACTGCACTTGTAAGGTTTCTCTCCAGTGTGCACCCTCATGTGTCCTCGAAAGGAGGATGGGTGGCTGAATGCTTTTCCACACTGGTCACATTCATAGGGTTTTTCTCCACCGTGCGTCCTTTCATGTCTTCGAAATGACTGGGGATAGATGAAGGTTTTTCCACATTGCTTACATTCATAGGGCTTCTCTCCAGTGTGAATCCTTTCATGCCTTCGAAAGGACTGAAGATAAATGAAGGTTTTCCCACACTGTTTACATTCATAGGGCTTCTCTCCCGTGTGTGTTATCATGTGCCTTCGAAAAGCTGAGGAATAACTGAAGGCTTCCCCACATTCCTTACATTTATGTGGTGTCTCCCCGGTATGTGATATCATGTGTCTTCGAAAAGTTGAGGAGTAGCTGAAGGCTTCCCCACATTCCATACACTTATAGGGCTTCTCTCCAGTGTGTGTTATCATGTGTCTTCGAAAAGTTGAGGAGTAGCTGAAAGCTTTCCCACATGCCTTACATTGATATGGTTTCTCTCCAGTGTGAGTTCTCACGTGACTAGTAAGACTTGAAAAATCAATGAAGGCTTTCCCACATTGCTGACATTCGTAGGTTTTCTCAGCCGTATGAATCCTGATATGCCGGTTGAGGGAAGAAGTACGGGGAAAGGTTTTTCCACATAATTTACACACAAAGGGCCTTTCTCCATTATGGATTCTCACATGTGTCCTTAGGTGTGAATGACAACTGTAGGCCTGCCCACAGTCCTGACACTGATACGGCTTATGTCCAGTGCGAGCAGTGCTGTGATTCTTGAGTGAACAATGCATGAAGGCTTTTTTGTATGCACTGTATTCATACTGTTTTACTCCAGTGAGAGTTTTCTGGTACAGGTTAAGATTTGGAATCTGACTGAAGCCTTCCCCACAATGATCATTACTTTCATGGAGTCTTTCCACCACATGATTTCTGTTAAACATGAGAAGCATGTTATAAATGGTTTCACTTTATTAGTAAGTACAAGGATTACAGGGCTTCCCAGGTGGTGCAGTGATAAAGAATTTACCTGCCAATGCAGGACACACAAGAGACATGGGTTCAATCCCTGAGTCGGAAAGACCCTCTAGAGGAGGAAATGGCTACCCACTTCAGTATTCTTTCCTGGAGAATTTCATGGACAGAGAAGCCTGATGGGCTACAGTCCATGGGGTTGCAAAGAGTCAGACATGACTGAGCACACACACACACATACACACAGGATTACACTATCATGGATTTCACTGAATGGGTAAATTTTCTCACTGATTTGACTTCTTTTAAAGTGGAATGAACTCAATGCCACGAAAGGGGGCTCAACTGCAACCATTACAAAAACAAGTGTTTCTTAAACATGATCTCTCCTGCTGATTGTTTTCAACTGTTTCTAGCACAACATGAATGTCAAATTTAAAAAAATCTTCGTGAAACTCTCTATGAATAAACAAATCTGACCTAGGCTTACGTGTGCTTTGTTTGCTTTTTAAACTTCGTGACATGCTAAGATTCCCTCCTGAAATACTGCTTTCTCTGAGTGCAACTCACCTCGGGTGTCTACTCTGGTATGTGTACTGATCTTCAATGCTGAGTTCTTCCCAAATTTTTCCTAAGACAAAGGGCCAGGAATCATTTCCAGTGAACTTTGATATTTTATGTTCTTTGGATATTTTATTCCCATAAATATCCCGCTGAGAAACTGACCCATTGGCCTTACATTGAGTCTCATCATCTGAAAGCAAAAAGGGAACAAATCTTACAAGAAAGAAGCTACCTGTTAGTCAAGAAACAAACTGAGGCATTTATCTGTGTCAAGACTTCATCAAAAACAGTACAAGGGGTCAAAATGGTGAGCACTTTAATAAACACAGTAAACTTCTCTCAAGGTTCTAAAATAGAATTTACTGGCTCCAAGGCCCCTTGAAACCTGTATCTACTAGTGATATTAAGGGAGCTTTCTTTACAGAAAAGAAAAACTCAGTTTAATACACAGAATCACATTTTTTGTGGGTAGATTCAATGGTAGTTGTGACCACTTCTGTCTTATTAGTTAACATATTTCCTTTCTACATTCTACTTCTCAGAACAGTGATGTGCCAGATATGCTTGTCTCTAAATAACTAAGTGAAAGAATGACATCATTCTTACCCACTGAGGCTAGGTTTCTGAAGGTCTCCAGCATCACGTCTCTGTAGAGCTCCTTCTGAGCAGAATTCAGCAAAGCCCACTCCTCCAGGGTGAAGTTCACAGCCACATCCTCGAAGACCACCGAGTCCTGAAACAACCAAAATATGTACAGGAGCTTGGATGTGATTCATGACACTGAGCAACTGGGCTCAAGTCACAGGAAGCTCAAACAAGATTTTGTGGTCACCAAACATTCACCCTGTGACTCAGTCGTCACACCTCCTAACTTTATGTCCACACTCCTGCCCTCATAGATTAGTGATTCAGTTGGTAAAGAATCCGCCTGCAAAGCAGGAGACTGCCTGCAATGCAGGAAACCTGGGTTTGATCCCTGGATCAGTAAGATCCCCTGGAGAAAGAAATGGCAACCCACTCAGGTGCTCCTGCCTGGGGAATTTCATGGATAGAGGCGCCTGGCAGGCTACAGTCCATGGGATTGCAAGAGTCAGACATGACTAGCAACTAAACCACTACCACTAACACACTCAACTTACCTCTACATTTCTACTGTGACCACTTCAAGTCTCACTCTTCTCTAACCAAAGGATTCAAATCATGTTGGAGAAATGAAAGTACTATACAAACAAAACAATATTTCCATTTTTTGAAACTTTTATTTATTTTCTTAACACCAAAAACATATTATATTGCAGTACAGCCAATTAAGGGCTTCCCAGGTGCTTTGAATGGTAAAGAACCCACCTATTAATGCAGGAGACATAAGAGACATGGGTTCAGTCCCTGAGTCAGGAAGATCCCCTGGAGGAGGGCATGGCAACCCACTCCAGTATTCTTGCCTACAGAATCTCCTGGACAGAGGAGCCTGGCAGGCTACAGTCTGTAGGATCTCAAAGAGTCAGACATGATTGAAGCAATTTAGCATGCACGCACAGCCAGTTAACAATGCTGTGATTGTTTCAGGTAAACAGTGAAGGGACCCATCCATACATATACATGTGTCCATTACAATATTTGCATTTTAAGAACTGTCAACCCCCTTGCGACACAAGAGACTTTATAGCTTCTTCCTACAGCACACCATTCATAAACACATGAAGCTCAAGGTCAGCCTGAATGAGGTTCAAAGGAATAAAAGCACAATGAAGGTGGGACTTCCCTAGTCCAGTGGTTAGGACTCTGCACTTGCAAATCACAGAGCACAGGTTCAATTTTTAGTCAGGGAACTAAGATCCTGCACTGCCACATGGCGCGGGCAAAAATAAATAAATGATTTTTAAGAACGTACAATGAAGGACTGGACATATTTCCTTCTTTTCCCCCAACCAAATATGACAGGCCAATGGGCCTGTGGGAACCCAGTGTGCTGCAAGGGCCAACTAGCCATATTGTCTTAAAGAACTCCAGGTCATAAGGACAGTCCAACTGGCTGAATAAAGTATTTCTTTTGAATATGCATTAATTTTAACTTTTCTGTGTAATAGTTATCACCAGCCCAGTTTCTACTCTTTTTCTCTATTTTCATGATAATAGGAAGTAAAAATTCCATACATTCTCTACATTCCTGAGCCAGTGCTGCTGCTCAGCAGTTCTGAGCTCACACACACACACGTTCCATGATGCTCTTCTACAGGAGGCATAAAAGAGTACCCTTATGATCTTGAGGCAAAGGTTAAGAGTCCTACTTTGCAAAGGCCTTTAACATCAGTAACATTTGACAGCAAATTTACCCTTGACTATAAAATACATAAAGGATTCCAGTGCCTTCCTACAAAGGAAACACTGCCTTGCCTCAAGTTCCAGGAGACAGTGATTCCACACAAAACAACCTAGAGGCTGCACTCTCAGTTTCTCTTATGTCCACGTCCCTCCCCTGGTGGGCACATGAGCAAGTCAGGCCAAGTCCTAAGCACAAGAGCGACTGAGCTGCATGCCTCCCTTAAGCCATGTTTCCTTTTTTTTTTTTTTCTTTTGCTTTTAAAGTTCATCAACCCAGAGACATTCCATGAGCAGAGGAAAGAAAACACTTTTCTGCAACAATTCTGATGCCATAATTTAGTACCTATTCAACAGAGCATAACAGGAACATCCCTATTGTACAGGAGCTTCTTGAGTCAGGTGAGTTACTCATGATACAGTTGCCTGTAGTGTTTCCTCTATTGAACGTGCAGGAAAAGAGTGGACACTGCAAACCTTAACTTGATCCCTGGCAATGATTGCTGGTGAGGAGGCAACACTGGCCTTGGCTGGCATCTGGGAACTTAAATTTTTGAAGGTTTCACACTGCCATAATTATTACTCCCTATCTCTAAACTGATAGTTAATACTGAGCACCTGCTTTTTGTTTGGGTATCTGGGCTTTGGGTCCATGCTGGGCACAGAATGCTTACAAAATCAGCTGTCAATAAAAACCCCAGGGCACTGAGTCCCTAATGAGCCTCCAGGAAATAGTATTTCACGTGCTGTCACAACCTGGGCTGTGAGGTGTGTTCTGTGTGACTCCACTGGGAAAGGTCTCTTAAAAGCCTGCACGTGGTTTTCTTCAGATTTCTCCTCATGGCCATTTTCCCTTTGCTGAGTCTGCTTTGTCCTTTTGTTGTGATAAATTCTAATCATGAGTACAACTCTGTGCTGAGTCACGTGAGTCTTACCTGCAGAACCACAGGTGGTCCTGTGGTCACCAGACACATCAGAAGTGGGATTTGCTGAAACAATCCAGACTCACTAAAATATGGGAAAAGCACTGTCTGGGAAGTGGAGGAAGAAGGAAGAGGGGATGATGATTGGGTCATCTGGGGTATGAAAGGCGACTGAACTGCCTGCTGTGAGGTTAAAAGTTGATCATGGTGAAAATGAGCGATCCAACTCCAGGAGGGCCAGCTCACTGAATATACCAGCTGCCAGTGGCCATGCTGGCCAAGTGAGAGGACAATCAAAGTCCAGCCCAGGTGACACCTCCGATTTTTGCTCTCTTCTGGGCAGGAGGTGAAACGCCCCTCAAGTTCCCAAAAGTGAGCTTTGGGTGAGGGAAAAAAGTTAGAAGACTGTACTGCATTAGGAGGAAGAAGAAAAACGTTCCTAGAGCTGAAGCAAAAGTTTAGACAAAACGAAGGGCAAGGGGCTGTCCAGTCTTTCTTCAGTCTGGCATGCAGGGCTGGCCTTCTGCTGGCATGTGGGAACTTGGGTCTGGGCAGCATTCTCACCGCCCTGACAGCAGTGGCTCCTCTGCCCTTTTATGCTAATAATATGGTTTATGCTGAAGACCAGCTTTCCTTCTGGGAGTATGCAATCTCAGTTCAGACTAATCACAGGTTGTCTACATGACCACCCCAACACAACCCTGGTAACTGAGCCTCTCATTAGTGTCCCGGGTGGATGGCACGTCAACCATGTTGTCACCACAGGCTGGGGGTGGGTGGGGGGGGGGAAGGAAGCCTGCTCTGTGTGATTCTGTTGGGGGGAGTGGGGACCCCTTAGGATCCTGCACTCAGTCTCCTCAGGAACTGGCCTGGGCACCTTTCTCCTGCTGACTCTGCTTTATTCCTGTGGTCAGAAATCAGAGCCGTGAGCACGGCTACACATTGAAGCCAGGGAGCCACCAAGTAAATCTGTGAAGCCAGGGTGGTCTTGGGAACTACCATGGGCTGAGGGTCTGTGCCCTCCGCCACCAAATTCAGGTTGAAACCTAATCCCCAAGGTGATGGTGTTCAGAGGTGGAGCCCTATGGAGTTGACCAGGGATGGGATTAGTGCCCTTATAAAAAGAACCCTAGAGAGCCTGCAATAAAGGAGACATAGGAGACTTGGGTTCCCCCCCTCCGGGTCTGGAAGATTCCCTGGAGAAGGAAATGGCAACCCACTTCAGTTTTCTTGCCTAGAAATGGACAGAGGAGCCTGGTGGGCTGTAGACCATGGGGTCGCAAAGAGCTGGACATGACTGAGTACACAAGCACACACACATATATATATCTTGATATAATTCAACATATTCAACATATTGGTTGAATTTGGAGAGTGAGGGGCCTGTCATTTGGGTTCATTTCCAGTTTGGTAGGAAAGCTGGTTCTACATTGAGGGCTGAGTTTCATTTCACAGAGGATTTTTTTTTTCTTCAATATTTCTGTCAACTATATATGTCATATGCATTTTCCTGCACTGATGTCATCTTATACAACAGAAAACGCTATAATCAACTCATAGGAATTATCTCTAATCATCTCAGTGTTGCTGAAAGCCATTTTATAATATTCAACAATCATACATTTAAAAACACTCTTACCAGTGGGAAACAGATGATAGTATGCATGATTAGATAAAGGAAAACAGATGAGAAGAAAAATTAAAAAAAAAAAAAAAACAAAAGAACATATAAATTCTATGAAGTTAACTGTTTTTTCCAAGACAATTAGATACAAATGAAGTATGGCCAGCTAACCTCTTAGTCAACATTATACTAGTGATCCAGTCCAGAAAATGCACAAACATGCAACACTAGAAACCAGGTTGTCTCAATGCCTAACTCAAACAACTGTACATCTATGACACCAACAGAACAAAATGATAATCATAGAATTATAAGAACAAGATCTCAGGATAAAAACTCAATATAAATTTCATTACCTTTCTAATTAAAAGCAACAGCAAATTGGAAAGGTCACTTTATTTTTTGACCATACCATGCAGCATGTGGGATCTTATTTCCCTGATGAGGAATCAAACCCAATCCCCTGCATTGGAAGCACAGAATCTTAACCAATGGACCATCAGGGAAGATCCTGGAAAGGTCACTTTGAAAAGATAACATACACCATGGTAAAAGCCAAATTGAAGTAGTACAAAATAAGTTTAATGACGGCTATAAAAAGAACCTAATAATTAGACTACCCTGGTGGTCCAGTGGATAAGACTTTGAGCTCCCAATGCAGGGAGTCCAGGTTCAATTCCTGGTCAGGGAACCAGATCCCGCATGCCACAACTAAGATATCCCAAAATCTGCAACTGAGACGCAGTGGAACCAAATAAATAAATAATGCATTAAAAAAAAGAAAAAGAAAAATTTAAAAACACTAAGGATAGTAACAAAGAAAAATGAAATAAATGACAAGACGGCACACATTGTTAAAAAGAAATCAGTTACCAAAATATTGATCCTCCCAAGACAGATCTAGGATCGTTATAAAATCCCATTAAATCCCCAAAACAGATTTTTTTTTTTTAGGATTTAACAAATACTAACTTTCCAACCTAATGAAAACAAATGGCCCTAAACAGTCAAAATATTCTGAAGAGCCAGGAGAGAACCTGCCTGGCACACTGCAAGGATTTTAAAGCAGCAGCACTCCTGAGAAGATGAATTGGCAGAGGAATGGGCCATTTGATCTACCTTGAGGAACAAAGTCCAAAGCAGACCTGTGTCTAAAAGGAGACCTGATTCACTACAGAGCAGCCACTGAGAGCCAAGCAGAGCCAAGCAGAAATGACAGACACTTCAGCACAAAGGACAGGACAAACTGGTGTCTAAGTAAGATCTGTGTATACCCACAGGTTTCAAGGATAATAAACAATTTATTGCAGATTTAAGCAAAGTGTATTGCAGGTAATGAACAACAATAGCATCTACTGTCAGAAATTAAATAACTGATATTTTTGGGTGAATCTTCACCATCTTTACCTATCATGCTATGAGGTATTTCCTTCACTTCTCTGCAGCTGACAGGAAGGGAAATCTCTATTTCTCTGACATGCTTTCCCCTGGAACTTTGGAGGCTATACCCCAGAATTCCATTTGTTAACTCAAAAGGACAGACCTCAGAAACTTACCACAGACAGGTGATTTTAAAAGAATGTTTAACGAACGGAATGGAAGATATTTCCTTTTTTTTCTTTCTTCTGAAACTCACCCCTTTGAAAATATTTTATTTTGTTTCCCGCTGTATTAATTAGATTTATTTTACATTTGCTGAAAATCTGAGGTTCCAGTAAGCGAACACATCTTTTCAAGGCAACAAACCCAAGGAGCGGCAGGGTCCCCAGACAAAGATAACCAAAGGGTCAAGTGCAGCCACGCCACCACGTGGGGCACCCCTCCCCAATCGCTCACTGAAGTGCTCTCTGAACAAAGGACACCAGCAGTGTCCCCGCTGTGTCGCCTGTGCATTTTGCTTGGGCGGGGGTGGCGGTTTGAGGGGTGCTACCCCACCTGATAGTGCGTTTTCCTTGACCTTGGCGTTAGTTTTTCTCACTTACCTTGTGAGAATCCACGGATCAGGAATTATTTGCCTTTTACCCTCAGGCGTCCGGTCAGCTGACAACTAGTGTCCCTCCAAGAAATGAGGGCTGGAGTTGGGGTCACTCAGGACCGAGGACCTACCAGGTGACCCCTCCCAGTCCAAGGTCCCCAAGCAGGTCTCCCCAAGCTCCCCGCCCGCCCCTGCAGACTGTCCGCTGGGAGGAACCGACCAGGGGCTGGTGTTCTCAGGGCCCTGTGCGGAAGGCAGCTGTGAGCATCTGGGTCACCCGGGTAGCTCTGAGACCGCTGACACACATGCGGGGACCGGACAGGACGCCAGGACCCCAGCCCGGGACCGCTTCCAGCCGGTTCAAATCAGCCCTTCCCGATGTTGGGCCCGGTCCCGCCCACTCACCATCTCTTCCCGGCTCCGGGCTCTCCCGGGAGTCCTCCCAGCGGCCCGGGCAGGTGAGAGACACAGAGACCTGACACCTGGGCCGGCGGGGAAGGCGCGCAGCAGCGCCAAGGCCCCCAGAGAACTACCCTCACTCGGGCAGGAAGCGTGCCCGCCCCCGACCCCGATTGGACGGTATTCCTGACACTCTTTTCGTCCGGGATTATGATTGGGAAATTCTTCACACTTCGCCGGTCTGATTGGGCAATCTTCGAACATTTTTACTGTCGGGGCTCCTGACTGGAAGGTTTCCCGAGACCCGCCTCCTTGTGCCCCTGATTGGACAATTTTCCGGCCCGCCCGAGCGCCTCTGATTTTTCCCGCCCTCTGACTGATTGAGTGGCTAGGCTTCGGGATACTATCTACTTGCCCCGGGCTCTGAGCAGAACTTGCTTCTGTGCCGGCGGGCCCTCCCAAGTCCTCCTCCTGGACTCGAAGTCCTGACTCAGTTTTCACAAGGAGCGTCCCTGTCCGGAACCGGGACTAGAGAGGACTGGACAGGGTGGGTGAGGAGGGGGTCTGGTGACCTCCGGGGCCGGGAAAAAGTCGGGCAGGGATCAAGGTCACCGTGGAAACATGACTTTTACTTAGGAACAAAGACGCTCATCATACTCTGCAAGTGGGGGTCTTGCTTGATTTTGACCTGTGACTTTTGACACGCGGAGGCCCCGCCCTTCGTCCCCGTCCTCACTACTGGGCCTTGAGGTCAGCAACCCAGGCAGAGTCCCCCGTGGGAGGTCAGACTTCCAGGGCCCATCTCCGTGCAGGACTGATCTCAGCATATCCACAGGTGTGAGACATCACAGTCCTCAGCTGTGCATTTTGCACTGCAGGGAAATTTATGTCTGATGGTGTTTTTAGAGTATCCCCAGAGAATACCCAGGGTCTGGTATTGTATAATACCAGATTTAATTATAATATAATACCAGATTAAGTACATTCACCAGTGTGAATGTACTTAATACCACTTTTTTTTTTTTTTAATCATTAGAAACACTTTTCATTCCTAGCCACTTGGCGACCCTTAAGTATCTGCGCTATCGAAAAAGCACATTGGGCTTTGAATCTTCTCAGGAAGAGTGGATGATCACACAATTCATAAGGTAAATCACAATTAAATGAAGATTATTTATTGGTGGGATTTTACTGTCATCCGCTTCCTTTATACAACAGTCGTGTAAATAGCATCAAACAGAAAGAAAAGTTTGTTAAATGCAGCCATAAATAATTATAATAAATATCCATCAAGTAACTTTACAATGCGTGTGTTTAAAAGCGAAGGGTTGGCTCTGTTTGGACCTCAATGTGCTATCTGTGAGACACAATTCTGTTAGCAGCTGACATTTAAAAGTGGTTAAGATGGTAAATTTCATGTTATGTGTATTTTGCCTCCTGCGTGCTCAGTTGCTCAGTCCTGTTAAACTCTTTGTGACCTTATAGACTATAGCCCACCAGGCTCCTCTATCCATGGGATTTTCCCTGAAAGAACAGTGAAGTGTGTTGTCATTTCCTCCTCAAGGGGCTCTTCCTGACCCAGGGATCAAACCCTTGTCTCCTGCATTGCAGGCTGATTCTTTATTTCTGAGCCACCAGGGAAGCCCATGTGTTTTTTGCCACAATATTTTTTTAAAAGGTTTTTAAAGGCTATGATATCCCTGAGGCAATTGAATTCCTACCTTAACTGATATAAAACAACAACCAAAAGTGCTTATATAAATTTGTGATGGACCTGAAAACTCTTAATACACTTACTAGATGGGTGCTAAACATCTAATGCATTTAATATGCCTGCTTCTTTCAGAAAACATTCTCTGATTTGATGTTAAATGTATGTCCAAACTCTGATATTGCTTGTCATTTAATTTACAGACAGAATTTTTAAAATTCCTTTTGTAGGGAATTCCCTGGTGGCCCAGTGGTTAGGACTGCACTCTTACTGTCACCGGCTCATATTCATTCCCTAGTTGAGGAACTAAAAACCCTGTAAGTCTCACAGCGTGGCCAAAAAATAAATACAGTTAAAATTCCTTTTTATAGGGTTTTCAAAAAGGTTTTAGATGCTTTCATAAAAATGAGTGTTAAGAAAATTAACATATAAAAAAGCTTCAAGGCAAAAATACTGAATTTATAAACTATTACAAATATATACTTTTAAAAATATAGATTAATGATGCATGCCTAGTTTCAGTAAATAGGCATGAATTTAATAACCTACCTCCCAATGGGCTCAAGTGGTAATGAATCCTGCCAATGCAAGAGACACAGCTTCTATCCCTGGGTCAGGAAGATCACCTGGAGAAGGGAATGGCTACCCACTCCAGTATTCTTACCTAGAGAATCCCATGGGCAAAGGGGTCTGGTGGGCTACAGTCCACGGGTCACAAAGAGTCAGACATGACTGAGCACGCACACACTTAAGATTGGGTGATGGCATGACCCTCCTCAAGCACTCCTGTTAGTTTGCCATAACATATTCAGAGATGTATTCTGTGAGCATCACACATAAAGAATATGTCATTTCATGTTAAGGTAAAAAATGAGGCTGTCTTCTGAATGCTTCACAAAATACCCATTGTCACAAGAGAGAAGAGTAACAGGTATGGTCGTCTGAGGAAAAAGAGGGGTGATGCAAGCTATATTCAGGCCACATTGAGATATTATTCCTCAAACACCCAAGAAGTGAAAGGGGCAGTGCAGACAAATCCCTCTCCCCTCTCCAGCCTTCCACCCTCCCTCCAGTTGGCAGAAGCTGCTAGCAAAGCAGAACCAACTTGGCAGCGTTTCTACCCACATCACAAAGCTAAGAATTGGAGGGCTCTTGGTGTTCAGCTAAATTGTGTCTGACTCTGCGACCCCATGCACTGCAGCATGCCAGGCTTCCCTGTCCTTCACTATCTCACAGAGTTTGCTCAAACTCATATCCATTGAGTCGGTGATGCCATCCAACCATCTCATCCTCTGTCTTCCCTTTCTCCTCTTGCCCTCAATCTTTCCTAGCATCAGGGTCTTTTCCAATGAGTCAGCTCTTCTCATCAGGTGGCCAAAGTATTGGAGCTTCAGCTTCAGCATCTGTCCTTCCAATGAATATTCAAGCTTGATTTCCTTTAGGATAGACTGATTTGATCTTCTTGCAGCCCAAGGAACTCTCAAGGGCCTTCTTCAGCACCACAATTCAAAAGCATCAGTTCTTTGGCACTCAGCCTTCTTTATGGTCCAACTCCCACATCTGTACATGACTACTGGAAAAACCATAACTTCGACTATAAGGATCTTGGTCTGCAAAGTGATGTCTCTGCTTTTTTATATACTGTCTAGGTTTATCATAGGTTTCCTTCCAAGGAGCAAGTGTCTTAATTTTGTGGCTGTGGTCACCATCTGCACTGATTTTGGAGCCCAAGCAAATAAAATCTGTCACTGTTTTCATTGTTTCCCCATTTAATGCCATGAAATGATAGGACCGGATGCTATGATCTTACTTTTTGAATGTTGAGTTTTGAATCAGCTTTTTTCACTCTCCTCTTTCATCGAAGGGTAGGTGCAACCAGAAGAATAAAGGTCCCCAAAGATGTCCACATCTTAACCACCAGGACTTGTGAATGTCACCTTAGGTTGTAAATTTGCAGGTAAGATTACGTTAAGGCCCCTGAGACGGGCATGACCCTGCATTCCCCAGGGGGCACCAGTGTCATCACAGGGTCTTTATAAGAGGGAAGGGGAGGGTCAGAGGCAGAGAAAGACAGGAGATGCTGCGCTGCTGGCTGTGAGGATGAAGGGAAGGGCCGGCTGTGAGCCAGGGATGCGGTGCCTCTAGAAGCTGGAAAATGCAGGAGCCAATGCTCCCCTGGAGCCTCCGGAGGGACCAGCCCTGCCGGCGCTTTGAATTTGGACTTCTGACCTCCAGAACAATGATAAGAATAAACTGTCTGTTTTAAGTCACTAACTATGTGGTAATTTGTCACAGCAGCAACAGGTAACTTATAGCATGGGTCCGAAGGAGAGACAATAGCTTAGAAAGTGGCACAAATAACTCCTCTTCTAAGTTTATCTTTCCTGAGGTAGTTTTGAACCTTCCATGTGCTCCTTCAACGTGGCTCTGCTAACGTTACAGTACCTCTCACAGTCATGGGATGAGTGTGCAGAGAACATCTCTGCATATTTGTTTTTGAAAATGTAGCATTTTTTGCAGAGATGATGTTCTAACTAGAATTTTTATCCCAAACCATAAGTATCCATAGTTGATTTCTGCATTCCTCATGGCGGCACATATTAATAATAACCACAACATAGGGGGAAGGGGGAGCATTTAAAAGCTATTATGGAACATTTCAGTAATACAGTGGAGAAGAAAGTGGCAACCCACTCCAGTATTCTTGCCTGGAGAATCCCATGGATAGAGGAGCCTGGTGGGCTATAGTCCATGGGGTCGCAAAGAGTCAGACACGATTGAGCACAGCAGCATAGGCAGGGAATAAGGTTTTGAATACTTATGTATCTCCTGCTAAGCTCTATTAAATCCTACACACTTACCACATATTCTGTTAGATTTTTGGGGTTTTTTTTTTTTTTGCCACACCATGTAACTTGCATGATCTTAGTTCCCTGACCAGGAACTGAATCCCAGCCCTTGGCAGTGAAAGCACAGAGTCCTAACCACTGGACCACCAGGGAACTGCCTCTATCAGCTTTCTTGAAAGAAAGAAAACATTGCAGATAGAGTTCAGATGCCCTGTGTATTACCTCCCAGACCCAATTACCCTCCGTTTCTTCCCAGGAAAAATCATCATCACAAATTTGGTGTTTATTATTGCCATGCCATACACATAGATCCATTCATTACATATAACATTTTCAAATTTCATTAAAATATCATTATACTGAACTTCCCTGGTGGCCCAGTGGCTAAGACTCTGCACTCCCAATGCAGGAGGCCTGGGTTCGATTCCTGGTTGGGGAACTAAGATCCCACAGGCTGCAAATAAGAGTTCACATGCCGCAACTAAAGAGCCTGTATGCCACAACAAAGATTGGAGATCCCTCATGCTACAATTAAAACCCAATGCAGGTTTGAAGGAATGAAGCAGGGCAGAGGCTAATAGAGTTTTGCCAAGAGAATGCACTGGTCATAGTAAACACCCTCTTCCAACAACACAAGAGAAGACTCTATACATGGACATCACCAGATGACCAACACTGAAATCAGATTGATTATATTCCTTGCAGCCAAAGATGGAGAAGCTCTTGCCAGTCAGCAAAAACAAGACTGGAGCTGACTGTGACTCAGAGCATTCCTTATTGCCAAATTCAGACTTAAATTGAAGAAAGTAGGGAACACCACTACACAATTCAAGTATGACCTAAATCAAATCCCTTATGGTTATACAGTGGAAGACAAATGGACAAATAGATGTAAGGGACTAGATCTGATAGAGTGCCTGATGAGCTATGGACGGAGGTTCGTGACACTGTACAGGAGACACCGATCAAGACCATCGCCAAGAAAAAGAAATGCAAAAAAGCAAAATGGCTGAGGAGGCCTTACAAATAGCTGTGAAAAGAAGAGAAGGGAAAAGCAAAGGAGAAAGGGAAAGATATATCCATTTGAATGCAGAGTTCCAAATAGCAAGGAGAGATAGAAAGCCTTCCTCAGTGATCAGTGCAAAGAAGTAAAGGAAAACAATAGAATAGGAAAGACTATAGATCTCTTCAAGAAAATTAGAGATACCAAGGGAGCATTTCATGCAAAGATGAGCATAATAAAGGACAGAAATGGTATGGACCTAACAGAAGCAGAAGATACTAAGAAGAGGTGGCAACAAAGAAGAACTGTACAAACAAACAAAAAAAAAAATAGATCTTCAAGACCCAGATAATCATGACGGTATGATCACCCACCTAGAGCCAGACATCCTGGAATGTGAAGTCAAGTGGGCCTTAGGAAGCATTACTACGAACAAAGCTAGTGGAGGTGATGGAATTCCAGTTGAGCTATTTCAAATCCTAAAAGATGATGCTGTGAAAGTGCTACACTCAATATGCCAGCAAATTTGGAAAACTCAGCAGTGGCCACAGGACTGGAAAAGGTCAGTTTTCGTTCCGATCCCAAAGAAAGACAATGCCAAAAATGCTCAAACTACCGCACAATTGCACTCATCTCACTCGCTAGTAAAGTAATGCTCAAAATTCTCCAAGTCAGGCTTCAGCAATACATGAACCATGAACTTCCAGAAGATGTTCAAGTTGGATTTAGAAAAGGCAGAGGAACCAGAGATCAAATTTCCAACATCTGCTGGATTATTGTAAAAGCAAGAGAGTTCCATAAAAACATCTATTTGTGGTTTATTGACTATGCCAAAGCCTTTGACTGTGTGGGTCACAATAAACTGTGGAAAATTCTGAAAGAGATGGTAATACCAGACCACCTGACCTGCCTCCTGAGAAATCTGTATGCAGGTCAAGAAGCAACAGTTAGAACTGGACATGGATCAACAGATTGGTTCCAAATAGGAAAAGGAGTACATAAAGGTTGTATATTGTCACCCTGATTATTTAACTTATATGCAGAGTACATCATGAGGAATCCTGGGCTGGATGAAGCACAAGCTGGAGTCAAGATTGCTGGGAGAAATATCAATAACCTCAGATATGCAGATGACACCACCCTTATGGCAGAAAGTGAAGAAGTAAAGAGCCTCTTGATGAAAGTGAAAGAGGAGAGTGAAAAAGTTGGCTTTCAACATTCAGAAAACTAAGATCATGGCATCTGGTCCCATCACTTCATGGCAAATAGATGGGGAAACAGTGGCCGACTTTATTTTGGGGGGCTCCAAAAATCACTGCAATGGTGACTACAGCCATGAAATTAAAAGACACTTACTGCTTGGAAGGAAAGTTATGACCAACCTAGACAGCATATTAAAAAGCAAAGACATTACTTTGCCAACAAACGTGCGTCTGGTTAAGGCTATTGTTTTTCTGGTAGTCACATATGGACGTGAGTTGGACTATAAAGTTGAGTGCCAAAGAATTGATGTTTTTGAACTGTGGTGTTGGAGAAGACTCTTGAGAGTCCCTTGGACTGCAAGGAGATCCAACCAGTCCATCCTAAAGGAGATCAGTCCTGAGTGTTCATTGGAAGGACTGATGTTGAAGCTGAAACTCCAATACTTTGGCCACCTGATGCAAAGAGCTGACTCATTTGAAAAGACCCTGATGCTGGGAAAGATAGAGGGCAGGAAGGGAAGGGGACGACAGAGAATAAGATGGTTGGATGGCATCACCAACTCAATGGACATGCGTTTGGGAGTTTACCAACTCCAGGAGTTGGTAATGGACTGGGATGCCTGGCGTGCTGCGGTCCATGGGGTTGCAAAGGGTCAGACACGACTGAGTGACCAAACTGAACTGAACAGCTAGTTCACTTCATTGTACAGCAGAAACTAACACAACATTGTAAGGCAATTATACTCTAATAAAAAGGAGAAGACACATTCTCAGAGGACAGCATAATAAATAGCTCAAGGTTGCTCACAGGGGCTTCCCTGATGGCTCAGCTGGTAAAGAATCCACCTGCAATGCAGGAAACCTGGGTTCGATCTCTGGGCTGGGAAGATCCCCCAGAGAAGGAAATAGGTACCCATTCCTGGATTTTGGCCAGGAGAATTCCATGGGCTGTATAGCTCATGGGGTTGCAAAGAGTCAGACACAACTGAGCGACTTGTACTTTCACTTTTGTTCACAGAGCCCTTAAACGTATCCATCAGCCAAGTCGGGTTTGCAGATACCTCAGTTAGGGTATCTTTACTTAGGGACAGGCAATAATATTCACTTGATGAGGTCCAACTTAGGTGGGAGAAGAGCTGACTGGAGATCTCCCTCATAGCCTCCCTGGCTAGTTCCAGGGAAAGGGGAAGAGTCACATGACATTTCAGTGATTTTTTTTTTTTTTTAAGGGACAATTTGAGAAAAGACAGCTCCCTTGCATCCCTCCTTTCAAATATGACACTGGCCTGGTATAGCCAGCTCAAGTTTAAATCCAGATCCCACTACTTGCTAGGTGGGTGAGTTTGGGTAGGGTACCTTATTTCTGTTTCTCCTTTTGTAATAAGGGGATATGAAAAGTTACTATCTCATGCTGTTTTTGAGAAGATAAAATGAGAGAACACATACAGGAGTTCAAGTGGTGCTGGGAGTATAGTATATAAAGTAATATAATGTTAATGATGAGGGTGATGCATATCCACACTCTGCAGTCAAATGCTCTACCACTGAGCTATACCCCCTATATCCACACTCTGGCAAGTAGATCTCACAGTTGGAACTTTCCCCCCAGGCCAGCAAAGGTCACTTCACCTCCATGTCCCAAGACCTACTTCATTGTATCCTTGACATCTTGGTGTCCATAGTCCACCTCCAACTGATTGCTGAAACTCAATAACCCTTGGAGTCGTTTGTTTTTTTTTTTCTTGTCAAAATGATTCTAGCAATACAAAATGAAATGGCAAAGGCAGGAAATCACACATAATCAGATGACCCTAACAAATAAAACTCAATTCATTTCTCCACATAACTCTCTGGCCTTTTCCCATGTATGTATACATTTTGACTGGATAGAATTACACATACTACTTTGCATTCTTTCCTTTCACCTTGCATCCAAAGTGTTTTTTTTTTAACTTGAATATTTATTTTTATTTAAATTTATTTTTAATTGGAGGATAATTGCTTTACATTATTGTGTTGGCTTCTGCCTCATATCAACATGTATCAGCCATAGGTGTACATATGTCCCCTCCCTCTTGAACCTTCTTCCCACCCCCCACCCCATACCACCCTTCTAGGTTATCATAGAGCACTGGATTTGAGCTCGCTACATCATATAGTAAATTCCCCCTGGCTATCTAATTTTACATATGGTAATGTATATGTTTTAATGCTACTCTCTCAATTCATCCCACCCTCTCCTTCCATTCATATGTCCAAAGTCTGTTTTCTATGTCTGTGTCTCTACTGTTGTCCTGCAGATAAGTTCATCAGTACCATTCTTCTAGATTGTATATATATGTATTAATATATGATATTTCTTTTTATGACTTACTTCACTCTGTATAATAGGCTCTAGGTTGATCAACCTTATTAGAACTGAGTCAAATGTGTTCCTTTTCATGGCTGAGTAATATTCCATTGTGTATATGTAGCACGACTTCTTTATCCATTCATTTATCACTGGACATCTAGGTCAGTTCCATGTCTTAGTTATTGTAAATATTGCTGCAATGAACATTGAGGTACATGTGTCCTTTTCAATTATGGTAGCATTTTTTATTTTAGCATACCCTCTGCATTGCTAGAGTAGTGTGTGAGACAAGTCAGGACCTAGCTAAGTGACCAAGAAAGGCAAAATGATTAAGCAAAATTTTAAAACAGATTACTGAAACAAAAAGTTGAAACAGAATATCCTTTGTTTGAACAACTAAATTAATATGGTAATTCTCAGCAAATTCCCAATCCATTTACTGATCTTTTCCAAGAGGGTGGCACTTGTTGGGCATAGTTCAATGGCAATTGCTCCCTCTTTTAAGGTCCCTTCTCAGATCTAGACTTCAGTGCTTTCCTTCAAGAATGAAGACTAAGCGTACATCTTCACAAACAGTACATCAGAGCGGCAAAGTCTGAACACACCTACAGGGTAGAGTGCTAAACAGTACATCACAAGGCAGCAAGCAAGCTCTAAAATCCAACAAGGTGGCTGCTCTGGTAGAAAGCTTTCCCACAATCAATTATTTTATAGGTTTTCTGACTATTGTGAGTTTTCTGGTGTGTGATAAGGGAGGAGCTCTGGCTGAAGGCTTTCCCACATTCATTACAGAGATATGGCTTCTCTCCAGTGTGGATTCTCTCATGCCGAACAAGGGAAGACCTCTGGCTAAAGGCCCTTCCACACTGATTACACACATAGGGGTTCTTGCCAGTGTGAGTCCGTTCATGTTGGTTGAGAGATGAACGGTCACTGAAGGCTTTTCCACATTTATTACACTCATAGGGCTTCTCACCTGTGTGTGTTCTCTTGTGCAAGATCAGGTAAGAACTCTGGCAGAAGGATTTCCCACAGTCTTCACATTGATAGGGCTTTTCCCCTGTGTGGATCCTCTGATGCTGGGTAAGAGATGAAATCCTGTTGAAGGCTTTCCCACATTCATGGCATGCATAAGGCTTCTCTCCAGTATGAGTTCTCAAATGCCGAGTGAGGGTTGAGCTGTGTGTAAAGGCTCTCCCACATTCCTGACACTCAAATGGTCTCTCTCCTGTGTGGATTCTCTGATGCTCACTCAGGGAATGCCTCCGGTTAAATACTTTCCCACACTGGTGACATACATAGGGTTTCTCCACTATATTGATTCTGTTTTGTATGGTAATTGCCATACCATGATTAAATAATGATTTCCCACTTTCTGCATATGCAGAAATTCTCTCCTCCATTTGAGTTCTTTCATGTGGAATAAGGTGAATATTTTGGCTGAGATCTTTTCCACATTTAATACTTTCACAAGGTCTCTTGTCTGGATATCCCATCTGATGATGGTTTAAGAATGGATCAGATACCAAACTCGCAATAGCTAAGTCATAGTCATAAAAATGTCTTCCTATAGAATCTCGTGATAAAACAAGGTCTGAATTCAAGTTATAGTTTTCCCCAAATTCATACCAGTCAATAGCCTTCTCTTGAGAAAATGCTTCTCTCCAGGGGTACCCCATTTCCCTCAAAAGCCTCTGGGAGTCTTCACAGTTCCCCTCAGATTCAGCATAACCCCAGTCCTCTCTGGGGATCTTTATAATATTCATACCCCCAAGTGGTTCTTCCTCCAAAACCACCTTCTTGTAAACTGACTGTTGGCTTCTCAGTTTTGTCTCCCAATCTGAAATAAATGGAAGGTTGGGTGGGGGCGGGGGGGGGGGGAGTTCTAACTTAAGAATAGTAGGACAAAATTATTTTCAACAACAACAAAAAAAGCATTTCCAACATATACAAAGGACCTGTGGATTCATGTTCAAACATCAGCTTTTAACATGGAGGAAGGCAAGGTGAAGGAAAGATGGATCAGTATGCTGGTAGAGCAAAAAGTAAATGTGGAAAGAAAGGGGACTAAGACTGCAGAGGGAATAAGACAGACATATGGCAAAAAGCACAGGAAAAGATGCTCAACATTGTGAATTCTCTGGCAATTCAATGGTTGGGACTTAATGCTGTCACTGCCAAAGGCCTGGATACAGTCTCTGGTCAGGGAACTAAGATCTTGCAAGTTGTGCAGCACGCACCTCCCCCCCAAAAAAATTATGCTCAACATCACTAATTATTAGAGAAATGCAAATCAAAACTATAATGAGGTACCAGCTCACATCAGTCAGAATGGCCATCATCAAAAAATCTGCAGATAATATATGCTGGAAAGGGTGTGAAGAAACGGGAACCCTCCTACACTATTGGTAGGAATGTAAATTGGTGCATCTACTATGGAGAACAGGGCTTCCCTGGTGGCTCAGACGGTAAAGTGTCTGCCTTCAATGTGGGAGACCCGGGTTCGATCCCTGGCTCGGGAAGATCCCCTGGAGAAGGAAATAGCAACCCACTCCAGTACTCTTGCCTGGAAAATTCCATGGACAAAGGAGCCTTGTAAGCTACAGCCCATGGGGTCACAAAGAGTCGGACATGACCGAGTCACTTCACTTCACTTCACTTCACTATGGAGAACAGTAAGGAGGTTCCTTAAACAACTGAAAATAGAGCTACCATAAGACCCAGCAATCCCACTCCTGGGCATATACCTGGAGAAAACCATAGTTTGAAAAGATACATGCACCCCAATGTTCATAACAGCACTATTCACAATAGCCAAGACATACAAAAAACCTAAATTGTTCATTGAAAGATGAATAGATAAAGATGTTGTATATAAATAAACTGGAATATCACTCAGCCATAAAAAAGGATGAAATAATGCCATTTGTAGCCATGTGGATGAACCTGAAGATTGTCATACTGAGTGAAGTAAGTCGGAGAAGGACAGATATATGATATCGCTCTTATGTGCAATCTAAAAAAATGGTAGAGGTGAAATTATTTACAAAACAGAAATAGAGTCACAGATTTAAAAAACAAACTTATGGTTATGGGGGAAAAGGGGTGGAGGAGGGATAAATTGGGAGATTGGAATTGACATATATACAATACTATATATAAAATAGATAACTAACAAAGACCTATTGTATAGCACAGGGAATGCTACTCAATATTCTGTAATAACCTATATGGGAAACGAATCTGAAAAAGAATAGATACATGTATATGTATAACTGAAACACTTTGCTGTACACCTGAAGCTAACACAAAACGTTACACATAAACTAGACTCCAATAAAATTTAAAAAAAAATCAGAGTGAGGAGAAAAAGAATGGCAGAGGGAAAGAATTATCAAGAAAGCAGAGAGGGAAGAGATGAAACAGGAAACACAGGTAGAATGGCTTCCAGAAGGAAAAGGGATGTTTTCCTCTGCACCTAAAGAGGGTTAGTGGAAGCTGGTTCATAGCAGAAGGTTGCTGGGGGATAAACTAAAGGCATGTGGGAAGGAACAGCCAAGGACCTCAGCCTTCTCCTTAGACAATTAGGGCCTCTGTGGAGGGACCTCTGACCAGGATTCCCCAGACGCTGTCCCTATCCCAGTGGCCCATATCTGCCTGCTTCTCACCTGAACATGAAGCTCGCAGAGTTCCTTTCCCTGCCATCCACATGGCTTCTCCTTGCTCCAGGTAGAAAGATACCACTGGTTGAAAGAGTGAATATGCAGTCCACAGAGAAAGAGTGGTGACTTGAGAGGCTGATGCTAGGCATATGGTGCCATCCTCAAAGCCTGAATTGGGTCTCTGGTTCCTCAAGGCTTCTAAAAGAGACACAGGAGAGGTAACACAGAGACCAAGCTAAAGATTTTATTTTCCTAATTTAAAAAATGATCATACACTTCCTCAGAGATACAAATGGCCCAGTAAACACATGAAGAGATACTCAATATCACTAGTCATTAGGAAAACACAAATCAAAACCACAATAGATACCACTTTATACCTATTAAAATGTCCATAGGTTTTTTAAGGGCTTTCCAGGTGGCACTAGTGGAACAAGAGACATTATTGACACCTCAGCTAAGATGCATTTCTACAGTGGCGCAGGCTGCCATATATTGAAGGAATCAGACCATTTGCTGTACAGGAGACACCACAAGGGCAGGAACCATGCATGTCTCATTTGCCAGTAAATCTACTTCCTAACATAGTTCTTGATGTGCAGTAGATGCTGAACAAACATGACTTGACGGACACAGAAGGACCAGCTGGTCTTACCTACAGAGGCCAGGTTCCCACAGGTCTCTAGCATCACATCTCTGTAGAGCTTCCTCTGACCAGGGTCCAGCAGCTCCCACTCCTCCATGGAGAAGTCCACAGCCACATCCTTGAAGGTCACCACCTCCTAAAATATCATGATGGGTCAGCTCAAAAATGGCACCCCCCTAACCAATGTCCAGAGAAAGTTAAGTGAAGGTGTTAGTTGCTCAGTCATGTCCAACTCTTTGCCACTCCATGGACTGCAGCATGCCAGGCTTCCCTGCCCTATTTCACCACAATTTAAAAAAATACATATGTGTGCATTTTAAAGAGGACGGCGCCTTGGGGCACCCCTCCCTGCTCTATGGGAGAAACCTTGGGGTCTTCAGAGATGCTCAGAGCCCAGGAAGGAGGCCCAGTCCTCCTGAAGGGATAAGGGACCTCCTCCTTATATGTAAGAGCCACCTGAATGCCTACACCCATACACTCATGACAAATTCTCCTCCTTTCCCACAAGGCAAGGGCGCTTGATGTCTGACAGGTGTGTTCCCTCTGGACACACTGAGTGCCTTTTGGGGGAGAGGAAGTCCCACTCACCTGGGGCCAGGGGAGCAGGTACTCAGCAGCCATCCTGTCCTATCTCCTGGGCAAAAGCAGGTTCCTGGGCAGGTAGGGCTGGAAGAGGAAAAATGCAGAGTGAAGACTGGATCTGGCCTGTCCTGGACCCCAGAGTCCCCTCCACCACTTGAGGTCACACATACACACAGAGGAGAGTCATGGAAGCCAGAGATGTGGACAGAATGAAGGGACAAAGGAGGTGATCAAATATTAATCCCACTAGGGGACTGGAAATACAAAAACATGGGAGACCCCTGTGCGTTAATGATTACTCAATAAAGCAGGTTTGCTTAGCTACAAAACCAAGTAGGCCTTCTTAACAACAAAACCATGTAACCAGAAGCACAAGACATGCCCCCAAACAATAAAAAAATGGTGGCATGAGCCCCACATTCTGCCCAGTGAGTTCAGTAAGTTAATGATCCCTACGACATGCTCTTTGCACACTTGAAAAACAATCATTTGTGGACCTAGCTTGACCACACAGGGACAAGAAAATTCCCTTGCTCAACCTGGAGGAGGAGATGCTGATGATGGAAGCATGATATCTACTCAAGAAAGACAAAGAAAGTCTTCTTCTCCTCCCCATTTTAAAACTGTAGCCAAGTTCTCATAGCATTTCTCATGTGCCTGCTTGTAAGCCTCACAAGCAACCTATTCTAATAAATCATTTATCTATCACTTTGCTCTTGCTGAATTCTTCTCTGCACTGAAACATTATCTTTCAGTGGTACTGGAGTTCTTCACAGCCCCCGTGAAATGACACCAATCGGTTTCACCAGGACAAGCCAGGGGTCTTAACGGCTCCATTTTCTGTGGGTTTTATTTGTTTTCTTGGCTGTGCTGTGTGGCATGCAGCATGTGGGATCCTAGTTCCCTGACCAGGGATCAAAACCCTGCCCCCTGCAGTGGAAACGGAGAATCCTAACCACTGGACCACCAGGGAAGTCCCAGTGATCCATTTTCTGGATGAAGTTACCAGAAGATACCAAGTCTTGGAAGCACACAAGTTCTATTGTGAAACACTCTGTACTAGTGTCCCAGGGTGCTGTGACAAATGACTACACAATTGGGAGGCTTAAAACATCACAAATTTATTTTCTTCCAGGGAGGTGAGAAGTCCAAGATTCAGGTGTGGCAGGACCCATCCCCTCCGAAGGCTCTGGGTGAGGGTCCTTCCTTCCTGCAAGAGATATAAGAGACATGGGTTTGATACCTGGGTCGGGAAAATCCCCTGGAGGAGGGCATGGTAACCCATTTCAGTATTCTTGCCTGGAAAATCCCATGGGCAGAGGAGTCTGGTGAGTTATGATCCATAGGGTTGCAAAAAAGTCGGACAGGACTGAAGTGACTTAGCATGCATACACATACTTCAATTAAAAAATGAATTAAAAAAGACAATAATGAGTGTTGCCAAGGATGGGAGACTCTCACGCATTGCTAGTGGGAATGGAAAATGGTGTAGTCATTGTGAAAAACAACTACCACAACTGCTGAGGCCCAGGCTCTACAGCCTGGGCACCACAACAAGAGAAGCCACTGCAATGGTAAGCCTGGGCACCACAACTAGACAGCCCACATATAGCAATGCAGACTCACCACAGCCAAAAATAAGTGAGTAAATAAACACAAGTTTTAAAAATAGAAAAGTTTAAAAATCTAAAAATGGTGGCAGCTTTCACAAGATCCATGAGGGACCCGAGGGGATGTGATGCAAATTCTTTTCCTGAGAGCTGGCTCTGACCCCCTCCATGTGGGGGGTGGGAGCTATGGGTGCAGGATACCATGCTGAGCCATGGCTAATGGTTGCATCAGATGATGGAACACATGATACTTTACCCTGGGGAAACATCTGCTGATGGGTGCCTCTCAGGGACACACAATACTTAACCTGGGGAAACACCCGCTGATGATAAGACTGGCGTGGGCTGAATCGTCCTCTAAGTCTTGACCCTGAGTAGCTGTGAATGAGACCTTATTTATAGATAGGATCTTTGCAGAGGTTATTAGTTAAGATGAAGTCATATACCAAAATCAGATTGATTATATTCTTTGCAGCCAAAGATGGAAAAGCTCTATACAGTCATCAAAAACAAGACCGGGGGCTGACTGTGGCTCTGATCATGAACTCCTTATTGCCAAATTCAGACTTAAATTGAAGAAAGTAGGGAAAACCACTAGACCATTCAGGTATTACCAAAATCAAATCCCTTACAGTTATACGGTGGAAGTGACAAACAGATTTAAGGGGTTAGATCTGATAGATAAGAGTGCTTGAAGAACTATGGGTGGAGGTTCGTGACATGTACAGGAGGCAAGGATCAAGACCATCCCCAAGAAAAAGAAATGCAAAAAGGCGAAACCGTTGTCTGAGGAGGCCTTACAAGTAGCTGTGCAAAGAAGGAAAGCAAAAGGCAAAGGAGAAAAGGAAAGATATACCCATTTGAATGCAGAGTTCCAAAGAATAGCAAGGAGAGATAAGAAAGCCTTCCTCAGTGATCAATGCAAAGAAATAGAAGAAAACAATAGAATAGGGAAGACTATAGATCTCTTCAAGGAAATTAGAGATACCAAGGGAACATTTCATGCAAAGATGGGCACAATAAAGGACAGACATGGTATGGACCTAACAGAAGCAGAAGATATTAAGAAGAGGTGGCAACAACACACAGAAAAACTATATAAAAAAAGATCTTCATGACCCAGATAACCATGATGGTGTGATCACCCACCTAGAGCCAGACATCCTGGAATGCAAAGTCAAGTGGGCCTTAGGAAGCATCACTATGAACAAAGCTAGTGGAGGTGATGGAATTCCAGTTGAGCTATTTCAAATCCTAAAAGATGATGCTGTGAAAGTGCTGCACTCAATATGCCAGCAAATTTGGAAAACTCAGCAGTGGCCACAGGACTGGAAAAGGTCAGTTTTCATTCCGATCCCAAAGAATGCTCAAACTACCACACAATTGCACTCATCTCACTCGCTAGCAAAGTAATGCTCAAAATTCTCCAAGTCAGGCTTCAGCAATACATGAACCGTGAACTTCCAGATGTTCAAGTTGGATTTAGAAAAGGCAGAGGAACCAGATATCAAATTGCCAACATCCGTTGGATCATCGAAAAAGCAAGAGAGTTCCAGAAAAACATCTACTTCTGCTTTATTAACTATGCCAAAGCCTTTGACTGTGTGGATCACAATAAACTGTGGAAAATTCTGAAAGAGATGGGAATACCAGACCACCTGACCTGCCTCCTGAGAAATTTGTATGCAGGTCAAGGAGCAACAGTTAGAACTGGACATAAACCAACAGACTGGTTCCAAATCGGGAAAGGAGTACATCAAGGTTGTATATTGTCACCCTACGTATTTAACTTATATGCAGAGTACATCAGGAGAAATGCTGGGCTGGATGAAGCACAAGCTGGAATCAAGATTGCTGGGAGAAATATCAATAACTTCAGATATGCAGATGACACCACCCTTATGGCTGAAAGCAAAGAAGAAATAAAGAACCTTTTGATGAAAGTGAAACAGGAGAGTGAAAAAGCTGGCTTAAAGCTCAACATTCAGAAAACTAAGATCATGGCATTGGGTCCCATCACTTCATGGCAAATAGATGGTGAAACAATGGAAACAGTGACAGACTTCATTTTTGGGGGCTCCAAAATCACTGCAAATGGTGACTACAGCCATGAAATTAAAAGATGCTTGCTCCTTGAAGAAAAGTTATGATCAATCTAGACAGCATATTAAAAAACAGACATTACTTTGCCAACAAGGTCCATCTAGTCAAAGCTTTGGTTTTTCCAATAGTCATGTATGGATGTGAGACTTGGACTATAAAGAAAGCTGAGCGCTGAAGAATTGATGCTTTTGAACTGTGGTGCTGGAGAAGACTCTTGAGAATCCCTTGGACAAGAAGGAGATCCAATCAGTCCATCCTAAAAGAAATCAGTCCTAAATATTCATTGGAAGGACTGATGCTGAAGCTGAAACTCCAATCCTTTGGCCACCTGATGCAAAGAACTGACTCATTTGAAAAGACCCTGATGCTGGGAATGATTGAAGGCGAAAGAAGAATGGGACAACAGAGGGTGAGATGGTTGGATGGAATCACTGACTCAATGAGTTTGAGTAAGCTCTGGGAGCTGGTGGTGGACTGGGAGGCCTGGCATGCTGCAGCCCATGGGGTCACAAAGAGTTGGACTGAGGGACTGAACTGAACTGAACTGAGGTCATATTGTGATAGAGAGGGTCCTAATACAATATGACTGGTGTCTTTAAAAAAAGACACACAGACTTCCCTAGTGGTTCAGTGATTAAGACTCTGTGCTCCCAATGCAGGTTCGATCCCTGATCAGGGAACTAGATCCCACATGCCACAACTGAGAGTTTAAATGCTGAAACTTCCTGGTGGTCCAGTGGTTGGAAGTCTGCCTGCCAATGCAAGGAACATAGGTTCCATCCCTGGTCCAGGAGGATCCCACATGCCTCAGAGCAACTGAGCCTGTGTGCCACAACTGCTGAAGCCCGCTCACCCTAGAGCCCATGCTTCACAACAAGAGAAGCCACCACAATGAGAATCCTGCATACCACAACGAAGAGTAGCCACCACTCAGCACAACTAGAGAAAGCCCATGCATAGCAACGAAGACCCAGTGCAGACAAAAATAAATAAATAAAAATTTTAATGGGGAAAAAAATAGACATGTGGACTTCCCTGGTGACCCAGTGTCTAAGACTCCACACTTCCAATGCAGGGGGCCTGGGTTTGATCCCAGGTCAGGGAACTTGATCCCACATGTGAAATTAAAGATCTTGCATGCTTCAATTAAGACCTAGTGTAGCCAGAAAAATAAAAATATTTTTAAAAAAGAGACACAGGGAGAAGGCCATGGGACAAAAGAGGCAGAGACTGGAGTGATGTGGCCACAGCCAAGAGACACCAAGGACTGACGGCCACCACAGGAGGCTGGAAGAGGCAGGAAGGACCCTCCCCTGGAGGCTTCAGGGGGACCAGAGCCTTATGACATCTTGATCTATCTGCTCTCAGGACTTTAAATTGCATCTGATGGTAATGAGTTCAGGACCCCCTATCCCTTTTTGAGCTCTTTCAATCAATCTGCTCCCACCCTCGGGAGGTTCAAGGGATTTCCCCCTCCCTTGTGGTTGATGTCCGTGACCACATTTGGCCCTCATTCACCTAGGCCTCTGGCACCTGCCTCAGGGTCTTCCCTTTCAGGGTTCAAATCACTGAAACTTTGTCCTTTCTCCCTAAGAAAGCACTGATGAGGGCTTCCTGGCAGGGAAAAATGGCAATCCACCCCAGGAAACAGGAGGCATTGGAAGAAAGCTCGGCTGTGACCTCATTCCTGAGCAGGGGTGTCTGGGTATCAGTGGAGTAGACCCTTGATAGCTTCTCATTGGAATCACAATGTTAAGGCTAAGCCAGGGTCTCTCCTCCTTGACACCTACACTGGGGCTGGATTGTTCTCTGAGGGGTGTCCTGGGCGTTGTGGGGTGTGGAGCAGCATCCCTGGTTCCATTCCCTCCATGCCAGAAGCCCCCAGGTCCTGACAACCACAGATGGCCTCAGACACTGCCCAGTATCACCCCTCCAAGGGGTCAGAACCATCCAAGGTGAGACCTCCCCGCTGGGTTTGCCCAAGCGCCCAATGAGTCTACACGCAGGAGTCTGGGCATTCAGTTTACTCCATATCCCTGTAACATTAGGCCTTTGAGAGCTCCATTTACCTCACAGCCGAGTTTGTCCCACAGATCTGTCGTGCAGGGGTATTTTCACAGGGCAGGTGCTGGACTGTTTCACAAGGTAGGTTCAAGCTGCCCGACTTCTCTAACTCTCCTTCGCGCCTGCAGTGTGACAGGTGGAGGAAACCCAAGGGTAACAGTCCAGGCCACCCCTCCCACTCGGGACCCCTCCCCAGACCCCATCCCGACCCCAGATAGCCTAACTACCCGCACAGGCGCGGAAGCCAGGCTCCGGGGCCGCATCCTGTTTGCGCGGCCCGGATGAAAGATGCCCGGGTGCTGCGGCCCCAGTTGTGGGCGCAGGTAACCCACAGCACAAGCCTAGTCTACCTGAGTCCCGCCGCGGAAGAGGAGCTCAGTGCTCCGTGACCCGTGGACCCGTCAGCACCCGGCCTACCCGCGCCCCCCATCGGCGGCCCCAGTTAACTCACACCGCCGTTGTCTCCCGGGGACGCGCGCCCACAACGGACTCAGCAGCGCGCTTGCGTACCACGAGGCCAAGAACTACAAGTCCCAGAAGGCTCCGGGCGCGATTCTGCGTCTCTGTCCCCTGGAGGCGGCTGAGTTGAGTCATAGCGCCCTCTCTGGGCGGGCGGTGTCTCCGCAGGATTGAGATACCTCCTACCTCAGAGGACGTCCTCATATCCCAGTCGCACACGCGCGCTCCTGGAGCACGCGCGAATTTCTTCATTAAGGGAGAAAATCGAGTGGCGGTCTAGAGGGCTCCCCGCTGCCACTGCAGGGGGCACAGTGTCGATTCCTGATCGGGGGACTGGAGCCCATATGCCGCGTGGCACGGCCTAAAAAAAAAATAAGGGTGAAAATTCAGTATATTCAGCACTATGCCTGAGACATAGATTTGCCAATAAAACAATAATAACTTATTACTAGATATTATCATTAACACATTAGTAAATGTATAGGACATTATATAGTAAAATTATTGTTTTAATGATAGTTTATTAGTAATATTAATATATTGATTTATGTTGTGGTGGTGGTGATTTAGTCACTAAGTTTTGTCTGACTCTTGTGACCCCATGAACTGTAGCCTGCCAGGCTCTTTCATCCATGGAGTTTTCCAGGCAAGAATGCTGGAGTTGCCATTTCCTTCTCCAGGGGATCTTCCTGACCCGAGGATCAAACCCAGGTTTCCTGCACTGCTGACAGATTTTTTACCGACTGTGCTACCAGGGAATTCCCTAGATTTATGTCACTAGTATTCTATTAAATAATAAAACTACCACGGTTAATATAAGTTGGTAATATATTCTTAAAACAAAACTTGCAACCTCCAGAATGGTGAAAAGCACATTGTTAGTGAAACCACCAAGTCCATGGTCATTTGTTATAGCATCCTGAATGATCTCAATGTGCTGGATGATTTTTCAGCCCATCTTTTTCAGACTGACTTTTCCAGGCTTAGCCTATGACATGGAAGGTGTGCTGCCTGGATTCCCCCTTCAGGACTGAAGGTCCTATTCTTCCTGCAGCTGGAATGCTACTGACCAATGTGAAGTGAAAGTTGCTCAGTCGTGTCTGACTCTTTGTGACCCCATGGACTGTATAGGGTCACTGTATAGGGCCTGAATTCTCCAGGCCACAACACTGGAGTGAGTAGCCTTTCCCTTCTCCAGGGAATCTTCCCAACCCAGGGATCGAACCCAGGACTCCTACATTGCAGGCAGATTCTTTGCCAGGCAGATGCTTCCCCACAGGGAAGCCTTGCTTAATTCAAAATAATAGGGACTTCCTTGGTATGCCAGTGGGTGAGAGTTCGTCTTCCAACGCAGGGAATGAAGGTTCAATTCCTGGTTGGAGAACTAAAAGCTCACATGCCACGGGGCAACTAAGCCCGTATGCTGCAACAAAAGACCCTGCATGCTGCAGTAAGACCCCATGCAGCCAAATTTTTTTTTTCAAATAAATATTTTAAAATATGTATCATTCTAGATACAAAGATTAAGAACAACTATCATTATCCCTGTGATCCATAGATACTTCATCTGCTGCTAATAAAGCATGTTTATTGACAACACTTTTTCTGATTACCCACTCTGTGTGCAGCTAGAGCTGAGGTTCTGGGTTCATGAAGACCCGTTAGGGAAACTCATCTGCTGTTTCAACTACGTCAATTGTTCACGTAGGAATATTTCCAATCAAACAGATAGGCACCTGCATAGACATTGTCTCCAACCACCCCAAACCTTCCCCAACAATCCAATAAAAAGTCTTGGGCTTGCAGTGTCATATTTTAATCTTATACTGATTGTTCTTGTATTCTCTCAGTAAAAACACTTCCTGCCAACCCATCATTATAATTATTAGGGTCTCCTTTTTGTTTGGAATGTTCTCACCACTGCCTAGGTAATCCTACCTAATCCCTAATCAGGAATTCCCTATTTCTGAAATGTCATGGAACATGAATGCAATCAGTTTGACTTAAGAAGCCAAAACTCTAATCAGGAACAGGCCACAGGAAGTGCGGCAATGAACTGGGAGCTGTCCAAGTGCTGAAACATGATACAGAATGAGACAGGGTGCCAATTAAAAACTTTTGTGGGCACTTGTTCTAAATCGCTTGTCGTGTCCAACTCTTTGTGACCCCATGGACTGTAGCCCACAGGCTCCTCTGTCCAAGGGATTCACCAGGCAAGAATGCTGGAATAGGTTGCCATTCCCTCCTTCAGAGGATCTTCCCGACTCAGGGATTGAACTCATCTTTTATCTCTCTCCTGCATAGGCAGGTGGGTTCTTTACCACTAGTGCCACCAGGGAAGCCCAAGAATTATTCTACCCTGTAGTAAAATACATCTGGGCTTTCCTGGTGGCTCAGTGGTAAAGAATCTGCCTGCCAAGCAGAAGACTTGAGTTTGACCCCTGGGTTGGGAAGATCCCCTGGAGGAGGAAATGGCAACCCACTCCAGTATTCTTACCTGGGAAATCCAATGGACAGAGGACCCTGGTGGGCTACAGTTTGTGGGTTCACCAAAGAGTTAGACATGACTTACGGACTAAATAACAACAACAAAATTTATCTATGTTCTAAATGGATATTGAGTCCATCAGAAAACTGTTAGGGAGGACTTCCCTGGTGGTTCAGTGGTTAAGACTCTGCTTCCAATGCAGGGTGCACAGGTTGATCCCTGGCCAGGGAACTGAGATCCCGCATGCCACATGGTCCGGCCAAAAAGAATTATACAATTATATATAATCAAATACATTGAATTTCTAAATCAAAGTTATGTGCAGAGATTCACTGAAGGAGATCCAATGCCCTCTGCCTAAGAAATATATTGTTTTGATAATGACCATGTCAATTGTCTTCTCATTCTTTACCTTACACTCAGCAGGTATACAGGGTTGGGAGCAGTTTTTATCAAACCTGACTTCTGAATCCTCTTTGGATGCATCACCCTGGGTCAATTCCTTTAGGTGATCAATAAAATATTCAAAAGTGCTTGGTTGTACTTTCCAGCTATGAATAACAGAATAACCAACTCAAACTACCCTTTTAAGAAGGAAATTCTTCATCTCCCTTAACAGAACATGGAGAGACACTGGAGTAGGGGCATGAAGGGAGGGAGGGAGGGAGGGGGCGTGGAGACAGGTGCAAAGGGAAGCAGGTGGAACGGCCCTGGGGTATCTCCAAACCCTTCCCTCTTCACTTTCCTGCTGGGGCCAGACAGCCCCTGCAGCCACAACTGACGGCTGAGGAGCCTGGAGGAAGGCATGGCAACCCACTCCAGTATTCTTGCCTGGAGAATTTCCACAGATAGAGGAGCCTGGTGGGCTACAATCCATGGGGTCACAAAGAGTCACATGTGACTGAGTGTCTGAGCACACTCAAACTTGAATCCCAGGAAGGTGGCAGCCAAGGATACTCATTCCCTTACCCCCTGCCCGTCCCCAGCCTTGAGCTAACCCTGTTTCCTGCTACCATTATACTGAATTAGCAGACATGTGATATACTTTTAACATACACACCCTTCCAAACATGGTGTTTGTTCTGAGACTCAACAGAGGCCAGGAGCCCGGGTAGTCTTGGGCAGGTCCTGCCCTGCGTCCCCCTCGACCAGAACCACCTCTTCTCCCCATATCTCTGCCATAGCCCTAAGTCGGGCAGGCAGGCACCTAGGTAGGTCCCTGGAGGCTCCAAGGTGGGGCATTCTGCCAAGCCCAGCCTCGGCTGTGCCACATCTCAGGTGGGGTCTCTGAGATGTGGTCAAGGACGCACTCTGGCTTGCAGGTGACAGGAGAGGTGATCCAGTGGCTCAAAGTGCCCAGTGTGGGGTGGCAATGGGGTCTTGGGGAGGCCCGCCCTCACGGCATGGGCTCCTTTGTGCCGAGTGGCCTCTGTCTAAGGACAGCTCTGCCAGACCGCTCATACTCTCCAAGTTCCAAGTCTGGGGGGAAAACAGAATTTCTTTCCCCAAACCGCTTCAACAAAAATCATGGGCCTGACAGCACCAGCCTCAACTGGACTACCTCTCGATGTCTGGGCTGAACCCTGTGGCTGGCGAGATGACCCACAAGGCCTGCTTTAACCTGGGACCCCTGACTCCCTCTGGCATGGAGGGGTCCCCAACAGTGGGGACACCCACGGGCAGTTCAGCATGTGTGGATGAGACCGGTGCACTGGCCAGTGGCCACCTGTGCTCAGCCCGGCTGAGGTGGGTCTCCCAGGAGGCCCCACTCACCCAACAGCCTAACCCTGAGGCTTGAACCCAGAGCCCCCCTGCCCAGCCCAGGCCAGACCCACTCCCTGTGTTGCTTGTCTATACTGGATCGGGGATTTCCCTGGCAGTTCAGAGGTTAATATTCTGTGCTTCAAACACAGGGGGCATGTGTTTGATCCTCAGTTGAGCAACTAGGATCCCGCATGACATAAGGCGAGGCCAAAAAACTCCAAACAAATGAAAAACAACCAGTTGGCCACAGCACTGTTCCTGCAGTGGAAGGGAGGCAGGCAGAGATCAGGACTGAATCTTTTTTTTTTTTAATGGCTGCTTTTCAAAGAACTATTTTTTAACTAGGGAAAACTCCCAGGAAAGGGCTGCATTAGTGCAACAAAGAGGCGTCTTGACCAGACAGGAGACTTTCCAGACACCTCCAGATGGAGACCTTTCAGCCCATGTGGGCCGATGGGGACACAGGGACTGGGCAGGGGGGAGGGGGATGGACACGCAGCCCCTCCCCTGCCCGGTCCCTGGGCTGGAGCCCCCCACCTGCCCCGTCTGGGCACTAAGGCACCTGGACAGGTAGCATGTGGCCGGGCCCGCCAGGGTGGGGGGCCAGAGCCCTATGCCATCAGCAGGCTGGCGGCTCACAGCCCTCCACCTGCAGCCCTTTGCTCAGGAGGAAGGCGTCCTGCTTGGGGTCACGACCCAGGAAGAGCTTCAACATGACACTGGCGTCCTCGGAGCCGCCCGGCCTCAGGATGCAGCTTCTGTAGTCCATGCCGACCTGCCAAGAGGGCGCGGGGCTGGAGGAGGGTTGCGCACCCCTCCCTGGCTCCAAGGGGCCCTCGGCATCACCAGGGAGGAAGGATACCCAGCATCTGGGGGTGTAGGGGGCAGGAGCCCTCAGGGCAATGGGGCCCAGGCCGGTCTCTCACCTTGCCACTCAGGACGCCCTCCTGCTTGAAGCGCGTGTGGAACATGTCAGCAGAGTACACCTCACTCCATAGGTAGCCATAGTACTGGGCGTCATAGCCACCCGCCAGGTGGCCGAAGGTCGCAGGCATGTTGGTCCCTAGGATGGACAAGGAGAGCTCTGGTCATGGCCCCTGGGCCCCCTCAGGATTTTTCCAGAGAGAAGGGCCTCGAAGCAGCCCCGTCTGAGGCCCATGCCACAGGAGGGGAACTGGTCTAACACTTCTAGAAAATGGGGGTCTCGTGGGCAACTGACAGAGGAAAGTAAGTCTTTGCCCACTTTCTGCTCAAGCTCACAAGGGCTCAGCCGGAGCACCGTACGAGGTCAGCTGCTCAGACTCTGACGAGTCGGGGTTCGCTGTGGACAGTGGGCAACGCGCTGGTTACCGCACTCCCTGAAGGGCGTCTCAGAGGCCCGTGGGGGGGGGTGAACGGCGTGTGCACACGCACCAACACACGCATGTTCAAACCTCCACTACTCACACATCCGGGTACAAACCCTCTCCTGACCCCCTGGGCTTCTCACAAAGCATGTGCAGAGCCGCCAGCCTACTGTGGCCCCCACGCGCCACAGCTGGAGGGACAGGCCCAAGGACTGTGGTAGATGAGCCCAGAGGTCAGTGGCTCCTCCTGGGCCTTGGCTGAAGCCTGTCAAACAGTCCCCACGTCATACGTCACTAGATGACTTTCACCACCTGGGCAGTGGCCACCACCCCGACCCCTAAGGCACCCAGCTGGAGCACGGCTACCTGGCGTGGCGGGGACCCCGAGGATCTCCTGGCACAGGCGGGCGTACTCCTTGGCCGGGTCTGCGGCTGTCTGCGTGTGCAAGGCCTGGTCCACCTTGGCCAGGACGATCTGGCGCAGGTTGAAGAGACCTGGGGAGAGGTGGGGGTGGGGAGATGGGGCTGGGTGTGTGTCCGGGCCACTTCCCCCGGGGGGAGGGGAGGAAGGAGGTGGGGCGCTGGGTGTTTGGCGTCTGGGCAGCTCCTTCCTTCCCAAGTCGCACCTGTATTGGCCTGGCGGGACTTGATGAGCTTGTCCAGCAGCTCCTGGGGGATGGAGCTGCCCGTGCGGTAGTGCTGGGACATCCGGAGCAGCGGCTCCGCCTCCCACACCCAATTCTCCAGCATCTGCGACGGGGCCTCCACAAAGTCCCGCTCCACATGCGTCCCGCTGAACATGGCAAACTCGGCCTGTGGGGGCGGGGGAGGGGGGAACTGTAGGAGGCCCCAGACCCTGACCAACCCGGGACACAGGGAGGCAGAGAGCCTGCCGTCCAGCAGGTCACAGCACCCCTCCCCACCCACAGAGTCCTAGATGCAGTGGATCTAGGTGGCCAGCAACGGCAGGGGCTCCTTTCTCCTCTTTCCTGCATCTTGATGTTCTTCCTGAAGACACAGTACCTGATGGCAGTGTGGCTGGAACCCAGGCCTGGCAGAGACAGGGCCAGGTGGGCTGAGTGACCTGGCATGTTCTTCCTGGGACCCAGGGAGGCAATCAGATGTCACTGGCAACTGGACCCTTGCCTTTGGGTTCCAATACCAACTGCAAACAAGCGTCCTTCTCACAGTCTATTGACTGCCCATGTGTGCATTCTCATGTTTTTGGGGGTGATTTCTCTGTTCTAGATGGACTCCCCAGTGTAGGGCTGAAGTGCTATCCACTGACTGGGGTGCAAGAAGGCAGTGAGGTGCTCACGGAGATAGTGCATGTGTCAGATGAGCTCTGCCCAGGTGAGGGTCACAGCCTTGCCAGCCAGGGGCTCAGCATGACTGAACCAACAGCTGGTATCAGACCAGGTGTCGATAAATAGAAACACAGAGCACATGAAGCCGAGTGAGGATCAGTCCTGAAAACCGGGTGACAAAGACTCACGGGAGCCTGGCTCTGCACTGTCTGCAGGGGCGGTGGCTCAGTAACCGCGCCCTCCACATTCACAGTGACTTTATAGCACAGAACTGCCTTGAACACTGAGAATCAGCTATACTGAGAAAGACACAGTGGCTGCGAGGGAGCCATGAGGGTCACCGGCAGAGGAGCGGTCCAGGGACAGCAAGTCATCCCTGAGTGGATCGAGAGGAAGCTGCCCAGGGGAGGGGCGTGGAGGGGGCTAAAGGTGGTGGGGGCGAGGGCTCACACCATAGACAGTAGCACCAAAATGAAGAGCTCAACTACCAAACTTACAGGAAAAAAAATTCAGAAGAAACTCTTTATGCCTTGAGTTAGAGAAGAATTTGCAAAATGTGTGAGGAAACATTTAACAACTTCAAAGTCAAAACATTCTGCTCAGAAATACAGAAGAAGAGGTCCCTCCACAAACGGAAGCATCCCTCAGCCATGAAAAGGAGAGAAGCCCTGACACTCACCACCACGTGGACGAGAACACGACACTCAGTGGGAGGAGCAGACACAGAAGGACACACAGGGTGTGATTCCGCTGATGGGAAACGTCCAGAACAGGCCAAACCACAGACACAGACAGTGGGTTCTTGGCTGTTAGGGGCTGGGGGGTAGGGGTTGGGAGTAATGATGGCTAAGGTGCGTGAGGGACATTTTTGGGGTGATGGAAAATTTACAGAACACGGCACCGGGATGGCCACACAGCTTGGTGAGCTGTTCTGAACTGTCCCCTCACACTCCGGGGCAGCTTGTGTGAGCATGGCTCTCAGGCTGAGGGCTGACCGCAAGAGGGCCAAGCACAAGCACATGTGCAACCAGGTCCCGGGGATGGATGCTCATCCGGGGGGGCCCGATGAGGAAAAGTCCCTGGGACTTAACACATAGGGAACCGGCCCTGCTTATGCCTTTACCCGGGGCTCCCAGCTTCCGGAGCCGCAAGGACATCCCTTGCTGCTGTTCACATATCCAGGGCGTGGGGTTCAGGGACGGAAGCTGGTACCAACCTGCCTGTAGACCACCACGCCCCACCCTCCTCTGCCCCACACCCACCTGGGAGCAGAGCTGGTGCATCACGTGGCCGAACTCATGGAAGTAGGTCTCCACCTCGTCGTGCTGCAGCAGGGAGGGCGCATCGGGTGTGGGCTTGGTGAAGTTGGCCACCATGGCAGCGATGGCGATCTGGCGGCTCCCATCCTTCCGCAGGCAGCCTGGCTGCAGGCCAAAGCAGGCCGCATGCCCATACTTGCCTTCCCTGGGTGGGGACGGGGGACGTGGGGTCAGTCTTGGCTGCTGGGGGTGGGCGGAATGAGTGCCCAACCCAGCCCAGCCTGGCTGATGGGTCCCCTGTGCACACACCGGGGATAGAGGTCCAGGTAGAACTTGCCGATGAGCTTGCCAGAGGCCGCATCCCGCACGGCATACAGTGCCACATCCTCGTGCCACACGGCGGCCCCCTCCTCCAGCTGGAAGCTGAGGCCCAGGAGCTCCTGGTAGATGCCCAGCAGCCCTCGAGTCACCACCTGCATGGGGAAGTACTCCTTGAGTAGATTCTGGTCCACACTGTAGCGTGTCTCCTCCACCTGGTTCATGTAGTAGCGCATGTCCCAGGCGTTGATGCACCCGTCGAAGGCCAGGCCTCGCTGCTCACACTCCACCCTCTTCAGCTCCAGGATCACCGCCCGCTCCTGCTCCCCGAGTGGCTTCAGCTTCTGCGCCAGCTCATCTGTGGGAGATGGGAGGTGTGTGGGGCTCAGCTACCTCCCTCGGCCGCCTCCAGCCCCCACCACTCACCCCACATGACCCCCGAGGGTGGACAGAGCAGGGTTCGCAGGCAGCACCTTGTCCAGTTGAGGTGGCCCCTAGCCCTCACACCTCCCCCCAGGCACCTGGGGCAAGGGGGTGGGGTTACCTAGGAAAGTGGCCACCACCTGGCTGGTCTTGGCCATGTTCATCTCTAGCACGTAGTCGGCATGTGTGCTGAACCCCAGCAGACGTGACTTCTGAGCCCGCAGCCTCACCAGTTCCCTGAGAATGGCACAGTTCTCCTAGAGCCCACAGACGGAAAGATAGACGGTAGCACTGGAGCCATAGGCCAGGTGTCCACGGGAGGGCTCTCAGGTTCCTGGCAGCCATGGCCCCCACGACCCCCTCAACCCCCAGTGCCCGGATTTCTCTGCACTTGGTCCTGTCATAACACATGGTCTTTATAATCCATGGGGCCTCCCTGGGCTCAGGGCTCTGCCGGCACCTGAGGGCTTCACTCAGCCTCCCCAGCTAGTGGGACAGACACAGAGTGACATCGACCAGGTTCATTTACGAGGAGAAATACGCCTGTTCACAACAGGAACCCTAACTACACCCGGAAGCTGACAGAGAACGTCCAGAAGGATAAGGGGCCAGGAGCTGGTGGCCAGCAGTGCTGTCTCCACAGCACCAAGGCCCTAACCCAGGACTCTGCCCCAGTCAAGTCCATGGCCAGGAGAGGGAAGTGCCAACCCCTCCCATCCAGACCAGCCCTGGGATTGGCAAGCTCAGCAGCCCTTGGGGGCTGAGCCAGACCCGGGGACGCTGAGAGGGCAGACCGAGATCGGGCCCTGCTGGGCACTGAGCAGTGGAGGTGCTTCCTTACCTCCTTGCACCGGCAGTTGAAGGCCTCCTCCACTTTCCTCCGGGTCTCGGGCACATGGCATTTCTTCAGGAGGGGAAAGTAGTGTGGGTACTTGAGCGTGACCTTCAGTTTCTCATCCTCGGTCTTCTCCAGTGAATTTATAAAGTCTTCAGGGAGCCCTCCTGTTGGGGCCAAATTGGGGGCTCTGAAGGGACTGGCAAGCCACCCAGCTGAGGTGGGAGGGGTGGAAGCCCCCGCTGCATGGGAGGTGAGGAATGAGATGGCAGGCTGGGCTTCCCCATGCCCTTTGCAGGCATCTGCACTCAGGGAGCTCTGCTCCCTCAGGATGCCCTCAGGGAGGGGGAGGTGGAGCTTGTCCGGTCATCCCAGGTCGGCCTGCACCCCGGAACAGGCGCCACCCTGGGACAGTGTGGACTGCCGCCTCCTCCCATGTCCTTCCTGGGTGAGAGGCCGCAGGAGGAGGTGGAACCTGCTAGGTGGGCTTCCCAGCTCCGGGCGACTGAGGGACCCAGGAGCAATAGCTCCCTGGGAGCCAGACCTCAGTTCCAACCACCCTGCTGGAGCCAGGCCAGGGAGAGGACACAGCGAGCCCAGCTCAGTCCATGTCCAACAGGAGGTGCTTCAAGAACTACGGGGACGCGTCCATTTGAAGGGGCCAAACTGGGACAATGAGCATCTAAGAAAGTGAGGACAGCAAGGACACCCCCAGTGGACAGACCAGGGCCTAGAAGCCCGTGGATGCAAGGACATGGCTAGGGCTGTGGGGGGCTAGTTCTGACACACGGGAGGACACCCACTAAGACAGGGCCAGGACACGAGCTGGTGACAGTGGGAGGAGCTGCAGCCTTCAGGATTCCTGGGAGAAATGACTGATCATGAGGGGCAAACAGCCGACACTACAGAGGCGATGCCGGGTGGAAGTCAGTTTAGCCTAGGGATGAGGACTTAGTAAAAGAAGACAGGGTTTTATACATGTATACACAACTCTCTCTAGAGGCTGGGGTGGGGGAGAAAACAGAGACACAACACACTACCTACGTTCCTGTAAAATAACACCCCAGAGCCTTTCGCAACCCAGAGAAATGACCCGGCATGGCTCCTGCTCAGCTGGGACTGAAACCCTGTCAGGCGGCCACACATGTCCAGCTGCCATCCCAGCCCCGTGAGACAGGTCACCGGGGCTGTGAGTGGCTGTTCCATGTGCTGGGGGTTCACATTCCTGCCCAGGAGGCCAGGCTGAACTAGCTGGGCCCTGGGCTGGACAGTGGGCAGAAAAGCAGCCAGCCCCACAGGACGGTGGATTCCAGAGGCCCGGGATGGCCCTTTGGCCTGAAAACCTTAGGAGTCACATGGGCCTTGCTGCCAGGGACAGAGCAGTGGGGACAAAAAGTCAGAGTGGCAGAGGTCAGCGTGATGGACCTGAAGCTCCTGCTCAGGACAGAGCACATCCATGTCCCCGAGTCTCTGCTGGCCAGAGGCCCAAGCAGTATCACAGCATATGGGACAGCACTGTTGGACCCCCGGGCAGGGCTCACAGGCCACTACCCATCTGCCTGGATTCTGCATAATTGTCAGTATGGGTAAAAAGGAAGCAAGTCTGTCAACAGGGAAGGCATCTGGAGAGATCAGAAAGGAACGTGAGGCTTAACTTGAGCTGATCGGGGCCAGAAATGTAAAGATAGTCATCAGGATGGGTGGGGACCCCATCCCAACGGCCTGTACCTGGGGGCGCAGGAGGCACGGTCCCTGGTGACAGGTCTGGAGGCCCCAGTGCAGGAGCTGCACATACACAAGGAGGCCAGGTCCGGGGTGTGCATGGGGTCTCCCTGGTACTATTCTCGCCACTTTCCCACAGGCACCAAATTTTCAAAATAAGGCATTTGGGGAAGAAGGTAGAAGCTGAGAAAGCCTCCCAGGCCCCAGGCCTTCAAGCCCCCATGCAGAGCCAGACTGGGAGGACACCATGAGTTAAAGGATCACACCTCATAGAGCAGGGCCGGGCAGAACCTCAGCAGACAGACCCCAGCACTGCCCAAGGAAGGATCCAGGACCTTGGGCTCCAAACTCCTGGAGCGCCCCTGGGGGAGGAGGCCCTCCCAGGGAATACTCCCCTCCCCTGCCCGTTACCCTGTGCACCCGCGCACCCAGCTCCTCGCGTGTGAACGGCAGGAAGGTCGTATCCTCGTTGAGGTTCTTGTTGAAGTCGATGCACAGGAGACTCAGCTTCTTCTTGATGCTCTTGATTTTCTGATGGATAAAGACTGTTGTGAGAGTCCAGGGGAATGGAAAGAGTGGGGGGTTCTAGATTCGGGGCTCCCCAGGAGTTGTGCTGAGCTCAGATATCTGAAGCCTAGACCCCAGGCCCCTGTTCGTGCTTCCCAGTGATCAGTGAAGGGCCTGGAAGTAGGGGTGCCCCATAGAGACCACCACTCTCAGAGCCCTGGGGAATCTAAGCTTTGGCCATCTTAAGGGATCTAAACTGTTCATTCAGAGTCCATCTGGTTTTCAAAAACAGAAACTGACCAGCCTGGGTTCAGGAACAAGGAGGAGGGGTGCTGAGGAAAGAGCTGGCTCCCCTGGGCCCTGGGCCAGGGTGGGGGCTGGGCCTGGGCCTCGGGCATGGGGGTGAGGGTCATCACAGGCTAGGCTCTCACTTCCTGTGTCTCCTCTGGCAGGTGCAGCCCGTTCCTCCGGCCCAGTTTGATTAGTCGCTCCAGGTACCTTGATGCCTCTGGTCTCAGCGAGTCCTTCTGGACCTTCTCCTGGAACAAGAAAACCATAGAGATGGTGCCAAATGCTTGCGAGGCTGTGGGGAAGCAGGATGTCATCATTGAAAGGAATGTAGAATGGTGCAGTCACGCTGGAAGGGAGTTTGCAGGTTCCCTGAAAAGCGAAACTTCCTAACAAAGCAGCTATCGCAGGACTCAGCACTGCAGGCCCGAGCACTGACCCAGGGAACCAGATTCAAGTCCACATAGGACCTTGCGTGACTGAGGACAGTCCCAAACCAAAGCTGCCAGGGGCCTCCCCAGGGCAATGGATGGAGCAGCTCTGTCAATGTCAGGACCCTGCTGTGACACTGACCTGTCACAAGACGTGACTTCGGGGACAACCGGACAAAGCTCAACTGGGACCTCTCTGAATCGTTTCTAACAACAAGATGTGAGCCTATAATGGTCTCAATAAACACTTCAGTTAAACACTGCCTGTGCTTTCTGAGGCCCCAGTCCCTGAGTCTGCACAAAGTACCCCAGGGTCTTCCTGGTTCTGACGCGGACATGTCTGGCAGGTTCTAAGAACCACCCACCAGCCATGCGAGGAGCATATGCAGTCCCTTGACGGTGGCAGCAGTGCTCAGCGGGCACCACCAGGGAGGCAGGAAATGCACACCCCTGTCACTGGTCCCTTTACCGCACGAGGGAGATGGGATGTCCCCTTGAGGTGACCCCAGCAAGGTCAGGGATGTGAGATGACATGTGCACATGGGAAGGCACTGCACACCTTTCCTCCCTCCTGTCTCTAACACTGTCTGTTGTGGAAAAACGGTCCCACTGCCCCCTGCAGGGCTCTGTCCACCTCATGAAGCCTGGGAGCGGGACCTCTCCATCTGGGAGGTCCACACTCTGGCCCGGCCCTCACTCACCTGCAGCCAGACGATCCTCTGGTACACATCCTGCCTCATGCTCATTTCCACATCGAACTCCGACAGCTTCTTGTCCGCCTCCGTGCTGGCTGTGCGGATGTCCTTGGAGGGAGAGACGTGCTGGGGGAAGTCAAGGATGTTCCTCTGAACTGAAATGGGGAGACAGTACAGGTGAGAGAATGGCCCCGCAGAGAAACAGGCAGGTGCAGCCCTGGGTGAGAGACGAGCATGGTTAACCCTGTCCTCAGGGACTCGTGGTCCAGATGGGACGGGACTCAGCTCTGGACACCTCAAGCCGAGAAGGACGGAAACAGGGAGCAGGATGAGACCAGGAGAGGCTGAAGGGACTCAGCGCCAGAAAGGCGCCTTGGCGGCCCATGGCCATGCTGCAGGGTGCCAACAATTTTATACTTCATGGCGCACCATGTGCATGAGATAGTGGGCATGTGGCGACTGTGAGAACATACACTTCTGCTGTGTCACCATGTGACCCACAGCCCCACTCTCAGGTGGACACCCGAGAGGAGCAGAACACTGTCCGCCCAAAAAACGGTCACACATCATCAGAGCAGTGTGATCTGCAGTGACCAACAGTGGACACAACCCAGATATCTGTCAGCAGACGACTGGACACACATGTGCCTCTGCACACGGGAGCATCACTCAGCCAAGAAAGAAGAGAAGCCCTGACACTCGCTACCACATGAACAGACCCTGAGAACAATATGCTCAGTAAGAGAGGCAGACACGGAAGGACACACACGGTGTGATTCCACTGATGGGAAACGTGCAGAACAGGCAGGTCCACAGACACAGAGAGTGGGTTCACACTGTCAGGAAGTGACTGCTAATGGAGATGGGGGACCTCTTTGGGGTAATGGAAGGTTCTAGAATTTAGATACTGGTGATGGCTGTATATGCTAAATACACTAAAAACCAATGAAATCTAGGATTAATGTGGGCAGATTACATGGTATATGAAATGTATCTCAGCAGTTCTTTTATACCACTGTGTGGTATACAGGAACTCAGTTGCCCAACTAGGGATTGAACCTGCACCCCCAGCAGTGGAAGCGTGGAGTCCTAATCATCAGACCATCAGGGAAGCCCCCTTCAACAGAGCAGTTTTTTCAAAAGTGTGTACTTTGAGGGGGGGGTGGGGGGGAGGGCGAGGGGCTTGAAGGACCATCATGGTTTGGTGGCTTCCATGGCCCCAGGCCACTGAGAACGTCCCAGGGCTGGTGGGTCAGCTGCACAGTGGACCCTCCAGAGGCGGTGACCTGCTTAGCTGACTGGACCAAACACGGCAGGGTCTGAGGGGGCCCTGACACCAGCTGCCCGATAGTGAGCCATGAAAAGGACAGAGGCGGCCTCTGTGCATGTGACGGCTCTGAGCATGACAACAGAACAGCAGAGTGTGGGATTAGTTTAGGCGGCGGGTTGGGCCGAGGGGGCACGGGAAGGGGCACCAGGCTGGGCTCAGCCTGCACTCAGACAGCCCAACACCCAGCAAGGCAGGGTAAGGGGCTTCCCAGATGGTCCAGTGGCTAAGACTCCAAACTCCCAGTGCAGGGGGCACAGGTTCAATCCCTGGTCTGGGAACTAGATCCCACATCCCACATGGCATACCCAAAAAAACAAAAAAAAAGTAAAAAAATAATATAATTTGGTCTACTGAGGGGAAATGGAAAGGCCACAGGAGTGGGGGTGGAGAGACTAGATCTTGTCTGGCAGGGTCATGCCCCAGGTGGGAATTTGCACCAACCAGCCTCCAGAACCTCCTGCCGGAGATGAGAGGGGAGACTGAGGTCTGTCCCACCCCAGCAGGTGACTGGGGGGCAAAACTGGCCTATGGGCTCTTGATCCACTGCCTGCACCATGGCCCCCACCTCTGAGCCCATGGCACCCTGGCCCCCATGGAGTGGCCCCTCTGAAGTCTGAGCAGGCAGCCGGGCCCAGCACACCCAGCACCATGCAGCATCAGGGACACGTGAGGATCCTGCAGCCGGAGTTCAGGGATTCTAGATGGTTCTCAGAGAAACAGCTTTCCCAGAGATGCCGAGACAGGGGTTTCCCTGGCTCAGCGTTCTCCGCCTCGTCAGCCTCTGCAGACGGGGCTTGGGAGGCGGACTGAGGACCTGTCTGACCGCACAAAGCTGTAGGACAGACCCCATGGATGACAGAAGGGGAGAAACTCCAGAGTGACGAGAAGGGCGCCCCAGGGCATCAGGTTACCCAGAGGACAAGGAGGTAGCAGGGAGCAGAAAACCAAAGGGGACCAAGTTCAGCCACTCAGAGGAAACAAACAACCCCTGGGGCTCCAGTTTCAAGGCTGGCAGGTAAGCTGGTCTGATGACACCCATTCTGGGCCCTCAGATGATGCAGCCCCGGGGGATAGTGCAAGCCAGCCAGGCCTGGCTGCCTCCCGCTGACCAGGGCCCACCAGGGGTCCTTCCCAGCCAGCACCTCTCTCCACTGCATCCCTGGGAAGGAGGTGGCGTTGCCAGGTCTGGGCATGGCTCACCTGTGTAGGACACCTCCACGTCAGCCAGCGCCTTGAGCGTGTTCTCATAGGACACATCCTGGGGCTCCTGGGCGCCCACGCGGTCATACACACGCTTGGTCTGCTCGATGAGTTCGGTGGTGAGCTCGGCGATCTGCTGGGCACTCAGGTCCCACCGGAGGTGGTTCACAGCAGAGCACGGTGCCGCCACATCCAGGGCATCCCCTGTGCAGGCTGGACCCAGGAAACAGACCCCATACCCGGCAGGTCTGTGTCAAGCCCGCAATCGGGGTCAGAGTAACAGGGTGGGGGGAGACCCTAGGGCTGTGTGTGGATGCGTGGCATGATCTGTCCTCAAGCATAAGGGGATCCTGCCCCCCAGGGAACACTGTGGTTGTCACAATCAGAGAGTGATACCACTGCATCACTGGGGTCAGGCATGCTGCTCAACATCCCAAAGTGCCCAGACAGTCCCCGCAGGACCCCCAAAGTCATCAGTGCTGAGCATATACCTGCATTTCACTGAAAGAACACCGGCCTGCAGGGTGAACCCCGAGTTCCCTGAATGTGACACATGACGTGTATACTGTGTTACTTTTCTAAAAGAGGGGGAAGCCCTGACAATTAAGACTTCCCCAGCCCCCAGCCCTCCCCCTCCACCAAGAGTTTTCTGGATGACAGTCTGGTCTCTACCGACAGCTGTCAGTTAAAAAATCTTTGGGCGGTGTTCTGTGGTGTACTTGCCCTCACTGGGTTCCAAGATAGTTCTGTCCTCTGCACCCTAGGTTGCCCATGTCACAGATGGGAACCCTTTGATCACCTGATTCCATAGCCAGCAAGCAATACGGATGGTTCAAAGTCGAACAGCCAACATCTGCTCCCATGCCGTGAACTAGCAGATGGCGCTCACCCCATCTTTGGAAATCTGCACACCCTGTGGTTGGGTCCTGTCCCCTTTTCAGGGCTCCACTCAGGACTAAAGTTCAAACCCTTTATCAGAGTCTACACCTGCGGTTGCCAAACACTGTCCCAACTGTTTCTGTCTAGCCCCTGAGCTAAAGGTGATTTTGCTGTGACCAAGAAGTTGTGTGGCCTGCCTGCCAAGTCTAAAACACTTGGCCCTACACAGACAGGTTCACTGACCCCTGCTCTACTTGGTCCAGACTCTACTGGGTCCAGCACAGCAGGTCTGACCAGCTAGTTTGGTCAATTTCTCTGTTCCCGGCCACACAGGCTTTCTTCGAGGTTTCCTGAGCCTTCCTACAGTTGTCCCCTCTGCCCAGAGCCCTACCATATCAGTGTTCCTTTTCACATCCCTTTTTCAGAGAGGCCCATGATGGCGTTCCTATAGTATCTGTAGGTTGGCCTATACCTGTCTCAAGTTACTTGAGTTAATGAATAAAGCCTGTGCTTTCCCTCCAGCTGGGTGAAGGGCACCTAACAAGCAAGCAGAAGGGGCTGCTCTAGGAAACGTCTACCAGTGCTTCATTCCCTACTTCTGGCAGGCAGGAGTGGTGCAAGGCCACATGGTCCTGAACGCCCTGATTTTCAAAACATTAGGGTGGGGGTGTCTTTGCAGGAAGCTGCTGGCTCAGGCCTGTGTTTGGTGTCTCTGGGTAGCATTTTTTTTTTTTTTTTTTTTAACAGTATTATCAACACTTGTGGCTGGATCATTCTCTGTGTGGGGCCATCCTGGGCACTGTGGAATGCTGAGCAGCACCCCTGGTCCCCATCCACTCAATGCCAGGAGTACCCCCAGTCATGATGACCATAGATATCCCCAGACATGACCCCCACAGGAAGACATAATCACCCCAGCTGAGAAAAGAAAAAGTCCCTTAAATCAATAGAGGTTAGATTTTTCCAGCCAAATGGCTGCTTCAAACTTAGGGAAAATCTTTGCAGGATAATTTGGATTTCAAGAACTGCAGAAGAGGGACTGTGAGTCTGCATTTGAGTTGGCAGTAAAGGAGGGCTCCAGGAGCTCAGGAAAGGTGGGAGACCTGAGTGAACTGCAATTGTCAAGAAAATCTTTTGGTGGAGCTAGGGTTTGAAAACTTTGAGCAGGCATGTTTGTAAACATTCACTGTCACCTATGTGCCAGGTCTCTGATCTAACAATCCTGAACCAAAGAAAGCCTGAATAAACATAATTATGATTATCATCATTAATACAATTATCATCATCATTGTAATAGGCTGCAGAGAGAACTGGAGGAGGATAGGTTGGGCAAGACAAAATTTGAGGAGGCCCTACTCAACATCCTGGGCGACTTCCTAAAACACGGTTGGTATGCAGGTGACTGCTGCTAAGTCACTTCAGTCGTGTTCGACTGTGTGTGACCCCATAGACGTCAGCCCACCAGGCTCCCCCGTCTCTGGGATTCTCCAGGCAAGAACACTGGAGTGGGTTGCCATTTCCTTCTCCAATGAGTAAAAGTGAAAGTGAGGTCGCTTAGTCGTGTCCGACTCTTAGTGACCCCATGGATTGCAGCCTACCAGGCTCCTCCATCCATGGGATTTTCCAGGCAAGAGTACTGGAGTGGGGTGCCATTGCCTTCTCCGATGCAGGTGACATTGCTCCCCTAAAGGAAAACCCTTCTGTGGTGCCCCATTGCGCTTCACATAAAAGGGACCTGCAGCTGTGCCCTAGCCAAAATGACTTGTTGCTCCCCAAACGTCTCAATGGTGTGCTTGCCTCCCTCGCGGTTCCCACCACCTGGGACAGCTGCTTCTCCCCGCCAAGTCCAGGCTGAATGAAATGCCACCTCCTCCGAGAAGCCCTCCAGGACCGCCCTCCCTAAAGAAGCACCACCAGCCCTGGCACCGATCACTGTCTAAAGCCCCCGCTTGCTTTTTGCCTGTCGAACGTCCGGCTGTGGAACTAAGTCTAGAACTCCATTGGAGTCCACCTCAGGGCAGACCAATCCTCAGAAGTAATGGACTTTGCCGAATGAGTGAAGCGCTGAAAAACCTGGATCATTCATTCGGCAACCGAGGGGGCGGGGTTCCAGACTCGCCGACCCCCATCCCCAGCCTGGGCCCAGGTCACTCGAGGGTCACTGGCTCCGTTCTAAGGCCCCAGGGGCGACCCCGGGGAAGAGGCACGGGGCTCCCGGGTCCGACAAGAAGAGCCACGCCAAGAGACGGCCTGTACCTGCAGGAGGCTTCATAGCTGGCGGGTGTGCACCGGCGGCCCCTGCCTCCACCTGGTCCGTGTAGGCGCAGCGGCCGGCAGACTCCGTCCACTCAGAGATCGCAAATCTCCAGACCGAGGCGCCCGCCGCCCGCGCGCTCACAGAATGCTGGGAGACGCGTGCGCTGGAGGGCAGGGCGCTTGCGCACCCTAGCTCCGCCCAAAACCCTTGGCGGTGCGCCAGACGACTGACTCACTCTGCGCCTGCGCCGGAGCCACCCCCGTTCGTCATTTGCTCTCGGTGGTGAGAGGGTGGAGCTTTAGCGGAGGCGAGGGAGAGGCGTTTCCGTGGATACCCGCACAGCTGGCGCCTCCTAGCTTTTTCGCTGGGCTCTTTCAGGCAGTAGTTGGCTTGGGCTTCCAGCGCCTGTATTAATTTATATTAGCCTCTTTTCTACATTTGTTGTGTATTTGTCTGGCTTTACAACCTTTCTCCCTTAAGTAAGGTCATCCGTGATCGCTTACCATGTCTCAGGCGCTTATCCCATTCCCGGTATCCTGCCCAGTTTCAAGTATCTAATGAATAAAGAAGGTGCGCCACATACATTAGCTGAAACCAGTTGGTCAATAAAATTAAACACACATTTACTTAAAAAACAAAACTGTCTGTAAGCAAGTAAGTGTTGTTGAGAAAGCTTCAGAAAACGGATCCAGGACTTTAAACAACAGGTGTTTTGAAACAGCGCAGTTGCCTGACCTAGGGGTCATTGGTTAAAACAGAATCTTGAGGCGGTCCAGAGGTTAGGACTCTACTCGTTCACGTTGGCGATGGACAGGGAGGCCTAGCGTGCTGCGGTTCATGGGGTTGCAAAGAGTCGGAAACGACCGAGCGACTGAACTGAACTGAACTGAACTTTCACTGAAAGGGACACAGGCTTGATTCCTTCTCGGTAGGGCCCCAAAGAGTCGGACACGACTGAGCATGCACGTATGCATAGGAAACGAAGCGCAGTGCGCACCCCGCGCCCCCCCCCCCCCCGCCCAATATCAACCTTGAACCACCTGAGTCACCCAGAAAGAAACGAGAATTAAATATGCCCCCGAACCCACCTCCTTTATTTATCGTTCATTTCTGCAAAAGAAATGAAAATACCCTGAGGTGTTAAGTGCATGAGTTTTAAGTATGATAAAAAATGAATTGGGATAAGATTTCTAGCAAATTTAACCCTAATAACGGTCATTTAGTAGGGAATTTCCCATTACCCACCCTCGATTTTTTTCCTCTCTTGAGAACGTCAAGTTTAATTCTACGTTAGTCTTCATTTTCGCTGTTTCCTATAGCTGGAGTGCTTTTCTCCTGTTCTTCAAATTTACCTGTGGAAGAGACACCCCCCTTAACCATCCCAGCCAATTTACCCCCCAATCACAACACACCGCGTTTTCTTCATAGTGCTTGCCATTCAGTAAAATCTGTTCATTTATATACTAGTTTACTAGTTTATAGTGTACCGCAATACAAGGTAATGAAAGCAAATATTTCCCTTTATAGTTGGCATGCATATTCGTTCACTACTAGGCACCTGCTATGAACAAAAATCTGTGAATTATTATATTTTACTCTGATGGACTGAATGAGTAAAATAATGCACTTGTAGGAGGATGGATGGGTGAAAAAATAAATAACAGTTTCTCGCACTCAAAAGAGCGCCTGTGATGCTCCGGGCGCCAGATACCTAAACGCAGCTGCACCACGTGGCCGACTCGACACCACGTGACGACTCTGCCAACCCACAAAAGTCCTCCACCGTTCCATGATGCACCACTCCATTCCGGTTGTAGAGGACAAGTCAGTTCTGATTTCCGGCTTCCATTCGCTCGCAGTGGTTAGTTGCCCTAACGACCAGCTTGTCCCAGCCTCTAAAGTGCGTCACTTCCCCCTACGCCAGCCTCTATAATTGGTGCGCCTGCGCAGAAGGAGCCAGCGCCTTCAGGCTTTCATTCTGCGCAGGCGTCGCAGTTGGGGGGCGGGCCCGGGCAGCGCCGTGGTGCGCAGGCGCGGCCGTCCGTGGGTCCCGGGTTCGGCTGCCTGAGAGGTGAGTCGCGGGGGTCTCGGCGCTGGTCCGAATGGGCCTGAGGTCCGCAGTTCGGGGCATCTGAGGCTTCTGGGGCTCCTGTGCCCGTAGGAAGACGTTGGTCCGAGGCCGGGGTCGCCATGATTTGCGGAGTGCTGTGAGTGGGCGGCGCGGAGGGGAAACTGAGGCCAGACCGCGTCGGGCAAGCCCTCGGCTGCCCAGGTTTCCTTCCCCCGGACTCCAGGCCTATGAAATGCGGATTAGGAGGCCCGGGAGTGGATAGCGGGAGGCATAGCGCCCCGCACGCAGTGAGCACTCGCTGGGTGTCCACTGTGTCCCGGAAACACGGTCTTTTTGAATCGGGGCCCCGGTCCTTGGGGTTCAAGTCGGGGCTCCCTGTCCCGGAGTCTCCACTGTCCATCTGGGTGACCTTGACCAGCCTCTTGGCTTCTCGGAGCCTGTTTCCCCCTCCGTATAACGGGCGTCGTCACAGTCCCTGCATGGAGTAGGAGGACTTCCCGAGAAGACTAAAGCCGCAGGGCCCCCAGCGCAAAGTGACAGCTCCAAAGGATCAGCAGCGGTTAGTCCGATTTCACGAGGACGACCTCTGCCTGTTGTGCCGGAGACGGGGGTCGAAATCTGGCGCTGAGGACCGGCTCGTCCACCTCTGCTGGCTGTGGGAGCTTGGGCAAGTTGCTTGCCCCTTCCACGACCCTTTCCTGCCACGAATAGGGGCTATAGAAGTATATGTCTCTTACTGTCATTGTGAGGTTAAGTACACGTGGAACCCTCTTTCATTAGGTTCTTGTTACTTGTCTAGAGCTTCCTAGAGGACAGCTGGTTTTATTATCAGATGCCAGGAAATGCGGTGAGCACTCTGCATCTCCACCCAGCAACGTTTCCCTTTTTTTTTTTGTTTGTTTCTCTCTCTGGTTATTTGTTTCGTCTGCTTTTTCTCTCTCTAGGCCAGGCATTCTGTCCTCTCAGGGAACACGGGTCCATGTCTGGGGACATCTAAGACTGTCACAACCAGGGGCGCTCCTGGTATCAAGGGGGTGGTGACCAGGGATGCTGCTGCACATCCGACAGTGCCCAGGATGGCCCTCAATGTCCATAGTGCTAAAGTATGTCCTACGTCAGACTAGTGGTTCTTCACCCGTGGTCTCCAGAGGAGGTGAAGGGTGTGAACCCCCAAGAAATCACTTGCAAGATTTGGTGTGGGTGTCCACTTTTGTGGGGTGAGGAAAGGGTATTTTGGAATTTGGAGCTCTAGGAATCAGGTTCCAGGTTCAAAACCACTGATGTGCATCTTCCCTGGATGACCTTGGAGGTTGCTCCCATCCCTCTGGGCCTCAGTTTTTCATGCTGTACAGTGGGAGTTCGATTAAACAAATGGTGACCAGGGGTCCAAGTGCCACTGCAGCCTCTTTTTGGGGGGGAGGGGGAGGGATCTAGTTCCCTGACCAGGGATTGAACCAGGACCCCCTGCATTGGGAACATGAAGGCTTAGCCGCTGGACCACAGGGAAGTCCCTGCAGCCTGTTTTTGTGAATGAGGTTTTGTGGGATAGAGCCCACTGGATCACACACATGTTACCTGGGGCCTGGGAAGCTGAACGTCCTCACCCTGGCCCTTCTTTTCAGAAGATGTTTCCTGACCCCTGAAATAAGCCAGTATGGCTACAGCATACAGCTCAGGCCTGTAAGTGCTGGGCACTCCAAGGATTTTCATTCAGGGCTTTATAATTAAGTCTTCCTGGAAGGGTGAGTGGCCCTAAATTGGGTTAAATGCTGCCCTGTATTGAGAGCTATAGTCTTTTTTATAAATTTTTATTATTGTTGTTTATTTACTTTTGGTGGCAGTGAGTCTTTGTTACTATGCATGGGCTTTCTCTAGTTGTAGATAGCGAGGGTTCTCTCTAGTTGTGTTGTGTGGGCTTCTCATTGCGGTGGCTTCCCTTGTTGCAGAGCAAGGGCTCTAGGGCACCTGGGCTTCAGTAGTTGGAGTTCAAGGGCGCCGTTGTTATGGTGCTTGGGCTTAGCTGCCCAGCCACATGTGGGAATCTTCCCGGACCAGGGATTGAACCCATGTTCCCTGCATTGGCGGGTAGATTCTTAACTGCTGGACACCCAGGGAATACCTGAGGCTGCGGTGTTTTTAGTGAGAGAATGGAAAGGTGAATGGGGAGCCAGCAGGGCTTCTGAAGGCACTGGGAGGCTGGCGCTGGGTCCCTGGCCTCAGCCATACCCCAGGGCCATTGTCCATTCCTGGACAGTCTCCTGCCTGCACCCCATGCCTGCAGCCAGTGCCCCTGGAGCCTTCTGGGCTCACAAAGCCCTTGCTGTTCTTGTGAGAGAGAATGGTCCTGCTGAGGATTCTGTTCCCCAGCCAAAGCCTGACAAGTCGGGATTGTTCCCGAGTCCCTGATGCCCAGTAGCAGCTGAGGAAGAGCATGTGCCAGCGTTTCTGGACTCATTTTGCTGGGAGCAGGAAGGTGATGCGGGCCACCCAGAGGGAGGAGAATGGCCACTTGCATGGACCGCCTGTGTCCAGCCGGTGCCAGTCCCACTGCAGACTCGCAGTCTCTTGTCTGCAGTCCTGAAGCCCAGCGTGCATGCGTGCTGAGTTGCTTCAGTCATGTCTGATTCTCTGCAACCCTGCGGACTGTAGCCCTCTAGGCTTCTCTGTCCATGGGATTCTCCAGGCAAGAATACCGGCATGGGTTGCTGTGCCCTCCTCCAGGGGATCTTCCTGACCCAGGGATCAAACCTGCATCTCTTCACACATTGGCAGGTGTGTTCTTTACCATTTGAGCCACCTGGGAAACCCTGTGTAACCCAGAATACTCGGCGAATGCAGGATTTACTGAAAGTTCTCAGCTGAGTCATTTGGCCAGAAAATCTGCCCTTTATTTTTCCCACTTGGTGTGTATCAGTGACTTTCAGCTGGGGGTATGGTGACGTCTAGAGACTTTCGTGATTGGCAACAACCTGGGCAGGGTGGGGGGATTTTCCCGGGATCAAGGGTGTGAGGGAGAGGGGTGCTGCCCCTTCCCTCACAGCTCCCAGGACGCCCCCTGCACAGTGACCTGACCCCTTGTCAGCTATGCCGAGGGGGAGGGCCCCTGCATTCACATTTGAGAAAAATATTTAGTCTGATTCCTGTTAACACTGGACACCAGGATAAATTCCCGATGGTTCAGACAGTGTGAACAGGAGGGCCCCAGTGTCACCTCCGCACAGTGGGTCACCTCCCCACCCTTCCACTCAGGTGTGTATTTAAATATGATCAGCATCCCAGGACCTCAGAGGTCACATGCTGATGGAACCCAGTCTTGTCCCACCCCACCCCAACCCCTCTCCCAGAAGATGGATGCTGAGGGTACTGATGAACACCCTTCAGTGCACATTCTCCCCAGCCCCCTGTGTCGATAAAGCCTGGGGGAGACACCTGCATGAGGTGCTGGAATCTCCCAGCAGCCTCCATTACCCTGTTTTATAGGAGAGAGTGAGGACACTCACTGGGCCCGCTTCAGACGGGACGCGGAGCATCCCAGCTCTGGCGCAGGGGAGACTGGCCTCAGACGTGGAGCTGGCCTCAGATGGAGACTGCTGGGCCTGAGGCATTAAGACTGTAGGGCCTCGCATCATCCCTGGGTGGGCTCCAGGGCCCTGGTCTTCGCGCTCAGCGTGTCAGACTGGGGACCAAACCTTATGAGGACATCCTGTCATAGACCAGAAGCAGCCCTGGAAGCGGTAAACCAGGCAGCAGTGGCCTCAGGAGAGGCCTTTCTTGGGTGAGAGGGTTGCTAGCAGCACATGCGAAGGTCCTGGGGTAAGGCGGGGGGTGGGGCTGGAAGAACTGAGAGTGTGCAGGGAACACATGTGACTTTGTCTCTCAATTCCCTGGACCCCCAGCAACCCCTCAGAGCCACTCCCTCCATCCTTAAAGCTTGGTCACATAGACGTCACGTTGCCTCTTTATTTTCTTAAGTGCCTGTTGTCACAGAGGCCACATTTATTCCCTGGGAGGGAAAGCAGGACCCTGCCCCCCGTACCCTCCCAGCCCAGCATGAATCTCAGTGACCTAGTGCTGCCTCCCATGGGTCTGACGGGCGGCCATGCCCCAGAGTGCTACCTGGAACACACTGGGGAGCCCCAGCTACCCAGTCCTGTGACCTTGCCATGTCACCTATTGACATGTGACCCCCCTCTGGGAGACCCTGACACCCTTCCATCCAGTTCATTGAGAAGTCAGCAGGGGGGTGGAGGTTGAGCTGGTAACCATGAAGGCCAGGTGGTAAATTCTCTGGGGTTTGGGGACAGTGAGGAAAACCAAGCATGTTACGGAGGCACTTCTATAGTGTATGAATGCAAAAGACATTTTCAGCTAAATGGGTGGCTGCCAGGTGTGGCCCTTGACCCTTGATTTAGAGCAGAATATACGAAAGGACTAGGGTCCTTGGGTCTCAGAGGTCTGCATCCTAAAAGGACCACTTTGAACTTTGAAAACAAGTTTTTTCTAATTACAGTAGAATACACATAATGTAAAATTCACCATCCTAACTATTTCAAAGTGCACAGCTCAGTGGCATTAAGCACATTCACATTGTCATGCAAACATCCCCACCCTTATCTCTAGAACTTTCTCATCTTCCTGAACTGAACCTCCAACCTCATTAAACACTGACTCCACTCCCCTAGCCCCTGGCCCCACCATCTACTTCCTGTCTCTATGGATCTGACTCCTCCAGAAACCTATGAGTAGAGCAAAACAGTATTTGTTCTTCTGCGTCTGCTTCTCTCACTGAGCATCATGTCTTTAAGGTCTGTCCAGGTCGTAGCAGGTGTCAGAACCTCCTTTCTTTTTAAGGCTGAGTAATATTCCACTATGTGGATGGACCACATTTATTGATCCATCATCCATCCACTGACATTGGGTTGTGTCCGCCTTTTGGCTGTGGTGAATGAAGCTGCTGTTTGCAAAACAAATACCTGTAAAAACCAGGTGGTGAAGATGATGAAGACAGGGAAGCCTGGTGTGCTGCAGTCCATGGAGTTGCAAAGAGTAGGACATGACTGAGCAACTGAACTGAAAAACCAGAACATAGTTGACATTTTGGGTGGCAGCTTGCTGGTTAGCCGGGGAATGTGACTCAGCACTGGAGGCTTCCCTGTCCTCTGAGCAAGTGAGTTGTGTGGGTTGGTCTCCATGGCCCCTCTGTGTTGTTCCGAAGATCCTGTGGCTGCAGTGCTGGCTCTCTGCCCTCTGTGCCCTGGCCCGTCTTGACCTTAGACCTCCCAGTTCCAGGGATACGCTTGAGCCAAAGGCACTTGCTTGGTAAAGGCTCATTGTGCCCAGAAATGGGGGAGGAGAGTCATTCCACTTTCCCCATCCCGAAGATCTTTGGGGAGTGGGACAGTGGCCAAGATGCCTTGTCCAGCTACATAAAACACTGCTTTTTCAAGTTCAGTTTTTAGAAATTGAGATATTCACATCTTATAAAATTGAGTAGACGTCAGTACATTCACAGTGCTGTACAACTGTCACTTCTACTCCCAGAACATTCCGAAAGAAGCCCCAGTCTGTGACAACCAGGGACCCACTCTCTGTGTCTGCGGGTTTGCCTGTTCTGGACATTTCCCATCAGTGGAATCGCACATCGTGTGGCCTTTTGTGTCTGGCTTCTCTCCTTTCTTTAAGCTGTCAATGATGTAGTTTTCTGCAAACTGGAAACAGAGGCCTAAGTGCCTCCAAGGTCACATGTCTTGAACCTGAGGGCCGAGGGTGGACAGCACCTGCCTGCTCTCAGCCAGCGTGCAAAGCCTGAGGCTTAGGACTTGCTCTAGTTTGATTTACCTGCTGCTGGCCAGGGATAGGTTAGTGATAAGTCGGCCAGGAGGCCGCCCCTCAATTTCCAGGCCACACAGGCTATTCACCCCATGGGAGCATGTTAGGGGAACCAAGATACTTTACACTGCACATCCCAGCTACCAGGTCAGCCCTGCGCAGCCCTGGCAAGCATGGGCTGCCCTCTCTGAGCCTGTGTATTCTGTGACTGGGAGGTGATCCCCTGCTAGGGGCGAAGCTGCAGGGATGTGAAGTACCTGGCACATCATGGCACTGTGGGGCCTGCCTCCCCAGCCATGAAAACCATAGGTGTCACCAGGGTGCCCTGGGAAGGGTCACACAAGGCCTGGGAATACAGCAGGGTGTGGTGGAACCCAGAGGAGGCCCTCGGCCGGCCTGGAGGGGAGGGAGTCAGTGCGCTCTGGGCCTTTGGTCTGCTCAGGCCCACCCGCTGGTCCTGTCTGACCCTCATGGACAGTGCTTGTCCCCCAGTGTTTGGGACTCGGAAACTGTCAGAGTGTCTTCTTGTCCTGAGCGTAGAGAAGCACCAGGTGGGGCTGTGGCCCGCCCTCTGTGTCCTTGGGGAGCCCTGTGTACCCCATCCAGCCTGTGAGGAGTGACTACCACTGGGCCCAGGGCCATGTTACCCTGCAGGAATCAGCGGGACTACAAGGGGCTCTGGGTGGCCTCAGTGTCCCCTATGTGAAATGGGGAGAATTAACCTTCCTGCCTCTCTCTTTGAGCAGATACAACTAGCCAGTGAGTTAAAGTGGCTCCTGCAGGGTGGGGTATGTGTGGGGCGGGCCTGGATGGTCTGGAGCAGGAGGTGCATGATGGTAGATGGGGCAGGCAGAGGAGGAAAGGCCTGGCTGTCCCTGCCACCCTGTCCTCGTGCCCTGGACCGTGTCTGCAGATCCTGAAGCCCCCAGGCCTGTCTCCTTCTATGTCTGCAGGTCCTGAAGCTCCCAGGCGTGTGTTCTCCCACCTAACAATGGACAACAAGAAGCGTCTGGCCTACGCCATCATCCGCTTCCTGCATGACCAGCTCCGGCATGGGGAGCTCTCATCTGACGCCCAGGAAAGCCTGGAAGGTATGTGGGGAGTCGCTGCTCTCCGTCCCTCCTTGGAGCTTGGGTCCTCTGCCCCCTGCTGCCAGGTACTTTCCCCCATCCTCCTCCTCCCTTCCCCCATCAGTGCCCAGGAGCTTTATGGGGAGAGTATGATGGGCTGGTCCCTGTCCTCTTTCACAGGGAGGGATGCTGGGCCTCGTACTGGTTTTCTGTCGCTTTCTCTTACAGTGAGATACAGCCCCCTAGAGTTCTGAATCCCCCAATTGAATGTGTGTCCTTACCCACCAAAGATGGAAATGAGGCTGGGGAACCCAGGCCAGGCCCAACAGTCAGACCACCCGGGCAGCCCCAGCATTGTGACCCCACAGAGAGCCCTCAGGTCACCATCTGTTCCCTGCTAGGCAGGGATAGCACCGTCCCCTCTCCTCCCGGCCTCAGGGCTCAAGGGGTAGGTCTGTCCTCCACTTCCCGAGGAGTCAGAACCACAACCGATGCATTCCGAGGCCTTGGCGAGCTGGCCCGTGAAGGGAAGCTCGAATCCTGCCTGCCAGGATCGCATGCTCGGGGCTGGGGTCAGCAGAGCACATCTCCGTTCCCCTGGCAGTTGCCATCCAGTGCCTGGAGACCGCTTTTGGGGTGACGGTGGAGGACAGCGACCTCGCACTCCCCCAGACTCTTCCGGAAATATTTGAAGCAGCTACCACAGGCAAGGTGAGCCTTCAGGTCCCACGGGGCCATGGGTTGGTCACAGAACAAGGGCCTGAGTCACCCCCAGAGGCATGAAGGGTGCTGAGCTGGGTGGGGCAGGGGGACGGTGGTTTCCTACTGCCTCTCCAGCAACTCAATTTCACTTTTGGGATAGGAGCTGCCACCAGATCTGAGGAGCCCCCAGGAAACCCCGCCTTCAGAGGAGGACTCGGCTGAGGCAGAACGCCTCAAAACTGAAGGTGAGGAGCGCCCCACAACCTGGCCTCCAGGTGCTGCAGGAAGTAGAAGCCAGCCGGTCCGTCGGAATAGATGGCGAGCTAGCCTTGGAGTCGGGGTCAGGGGCTTCTACATGGATGTGGAGACATAGAGAAGTCAGACCCTCAGTGGGAGGGATGTAAATGGCAAGGCCACTGTGGAGCTTCCCAAGTGGTTAGAGTGAGTGACCGTATGACCCAGTGGGTCCACCCAGGGGTGTGCCTGGAAGGTGTGCAAACACATTCACAGAGGTGCTCGTGCACTTGTGCTCATAGTGGAAACCAGCCAGTTGCCCATCAACTGATGAGTGGATACACACATGTGGTCTCTCCACACTCGGGAATGTCACTTAGTCCCAGAACGTGAAGCACTGACACTTGCTCCCATGTGGACGGACCCTGAAAACACGATGCTCAGTGAGAGAGGCAGACACGGAAGGACACACAGGGGTGTGATTCCACTGACGGGAAACGTCCAGAACAGGCCAGTCCACCGACATAGAGAGAGGGTTCCTGGTTGTCAGGGACTGGGGAGTGGTGACAGCTATTGGTGCTTATTTTAGCTGATGGAATATTCTGGAGTTAGTGGTGATGGTTGGGCCACTCTGCACATACTAAAAACTGCTGAATTATATACTTTTAAAGGATAAGAGTCATGGTATGTGAATTCCATCTCATTAAAACTGGGCTGTTTCTGAAGGAATGAACAAGAGTGATGGCATCTGAGGCTTAGCTTCCCGAATGGCACAGCCAGGGCCACGACAGTTGCCACCACCCTGCCTGTGTCTGAGTATCATGTCCTAGGCCCTAAAACCCCATCCCCTCACAGGGAAGCCAGGAGAGCCAAGAATACCGCCTCCGACCCCAGAATGTATGTTTTCTTTTGTTTTTCTTCAGGAAATGAGCAGATGAAAGTAGAGAACTTCGAGGCCGCTGTGCACTTCTACGGGAAAGCCATCGAGCTGAACCCTGCCAATGCTGTCTACTTCTGTAACAGGTGCAACCTGGAGCATGGGGAGGAGAGAGTTGCTGGCAGGGGCCTGGGCGGGCTGTGGGAGAGAATGGGAAGAGTGGTTGCACCCAAGGATGGGGTGGTGATGGCTCCGCCGCTATCCTAAATGACACACCTGGCCGAGTGGGTAGCCAGGCGTGAGTGAGCATGAGCAGTTACCAAGCATGGGCACTCAGCTTGCCTGGGCCTTCGACTGGGCGAGGGGCTGCGAGTAGGAGCTGCCTCCCCGACATTTCTGCTTGTCTTCCCCCAGAGCCGCAGCCTACAGCAAACTGGGGAACTACGCAGGGGCAGTGCAGGACTGCGAGCGGGCCATCTGCATAGACCCGTCCTACAGCAAGGCCTATGGCAGGATGGGGTGAGTGTGCCTGCCCATCCACCCCACGGACACCGTCTGCCGGGGGCGCTTGTGTTAGGGACGAAGCCCCACACCATCCCAAATCCAGGCTGACACCTGAGCTTCTGACCCCCTGACTGTAAGTCACAGTTCTCATGACCCCTCCCTGGGCTCAGTGATTCCCCGGGAGGCTCACAGAAGTCAGGAGAACATGTCATTTAGGTGATTTTTCTTTTTTTAATATCTCTTTGGCTGTAACGGGTCTTAGTTGTGGTACATGGGATCTTTTAGTTGTGAATTCTAAGTTGGGGCATGTGAGATCTAGTTCCTAAACGAGGGATCAAACCCAGTGCCTTGCATTGAGAACTCAGCATCTCAGCCACTGGACTTTCAGGGGATTCCTGTGTCATTTAGTTTAATCAGCTTTTTGTGAAGAACACAGATGGACAACAGATGGCAGAGACATGGAGGGCGAGGCTGGGAAGGGTCCCAGGCAGAGCATCTCTCCCCATGGGGTTCGGGGTGCAGCCCACCTGACACTCGGGGGATCATCAGTGGAGGTGGGTTTTGTAACTGTCTCTAGCACTTCTCTCTGTGGATGTTGGGGGTGGCTGTCTGGTGTCCTGGCCTGCAGCCCATCCTGAGGCTCCTCCTTGGCATGAACTCCTGGGTGGTCCAGGGATACACCTGAGACCAGTTCTGCCAAGCAGGGAGGTAGCGTTCTGATACCCTCCACCACGAGAACTGGGGCTGCCTTCCGGGCCCTCCCCCATGCCCTCTGTCCCTCCATCTGCAGCCTGGCGCTATCTAGCCTGAACAAGCACACGGAGGCCGTGGCCTACTACAGAAAGGCCCTGGAGCTGGATCCTGACAATGAGACCTACAAGTCCAACCTCAAGGTGGCTGAGTTGCGGCTGAGAGAGGCACCCAGTCCCGTGAGTCCCCTGGGACAGCGGTTGGGGGCGGGGCAGCTGGGGTGGAGGGCGAGGTCTGACCCGGGTGTGGAGACGCTCTGGTGCTGGGTGCTGGTCCTCTGTTCATCTGGGTCTTGTCCTGAGAGAAGAGGCTGATCCCAGAAACAGAAGGGGGCGTGTCACCCAGGGAAGCCACCCCTCGGGGTGGGGACCAAAGCCTGTCGGTGGTTCCCTGGGGAGGTGTCCGCCCTCAGGGCCAGCAGGCTCAGGGTAGCTAGTGTGAATGATCTGAGGTGACCAGGGTGGGGACCGTGGCTCCCCCTGTGGGGGCCCCGTGAAGGAGGGGTCATGTAGGCCTGTGCTGGGAGGTGTGCAAGTGAAAGGTGCAGTCATGGATGAGTTGGTTACTGTCTCTAAGGACTTGCTACCCTCGGGAGGCACTGTCCCTTCTCAGTCAGCATCACAAAGTAAAAGCTGAGGTTAACATGCTGAGCTCCTCCAGGGTGACCCACACATGGTGTTTCCTTCTACAAAGCTCCCTCTGGCTGCAGGCCTGGACCGCCTGAGCTGCAGGGATGCCCAGGATTCCAGCAGGCCCCCCGTGGAAACCTTACCCCTCACTTCCTGGGGACTAGCCGTCGAGGTCCTGTGTCCCGGCACCACTGACCAGGGCTTTTCTTATCCACAGACGGGAGGTGTTGGCAGCTTTGACATCGCAGGCCTGCTGAACAACCCGAGCTTCATGAGCATGGTAACGGCCTCACCTGCCCCCGCTGCCCCTGCCTACGGTCAGAACAGCCACAGACGTCCCAGGGTGGGGGGTACCTGCAGCACCCCCTGTGAGACTTCTCAGTGTCAAGCACAGGGGGCAGACCGAGCCCACCTCTTCCAGCCCTGCACCCCCTGCTGAACCCTTTCTCGGTGTGGACACGGTGACTGCAGAGTGGCTACACCTGCTCCCTGAGGTGCCGATGAGACTTGGCAGGGCGTGGGGCCCCCAGAGAAAGGCCACCTTCTGTGCAGAGGTGCATGTTCCGCACAGGGCGTCCCCCGGGAGCAGGCACCTGGCATGTCCACACGCCTGTGCAGTTCCAGGTGGTCTTGCTGGTCCTCAGGGCTCACTGCTGGCTCCAGGGGCCCCAGGGTCTCAGACCATCAGGAAGAGGAGCTCTAGCTGCCAGAGAAATGTCTCTGGCCTGGTGAGAAGTGTCTGGCCTCCCATGTTGTAGCTGGGCCTCTGCTCTCATCCAGGGACAGGTGGCCACAAGGCAAGAGGACACCCAGCCAGGGAAGGCAGCTGGCAGTGGCCACTCCTTTGGCCTCGCCCATTGGGGTCAATGATCATAGCCCCCCGAGGCTTTGTGCAGTGCTGTTAGTACCCAGCCATCCCTGGTGCTCGCAGGGATGTGACCTGAGACAGCCACAAAGGGTGGTGCACAGGCCATGGCCAGGTGGTAGCGCTGTCTTGCCCTTTTTGGAAAGAGCCACAACCTGGAAGTCACCCCCCTGACCTCTGTTCATGTTTGTCTTAAAATTGGCCCAGAGAAGATAGTCTCAACTTGGTGGGGGAGGGGATCAGTGCAGGGGAGATTCCCAGGTGTCATCGTTTATCCACAGAGGATAACTGGGACCAACTCTTCTGGGGCTTCCCCCATTCCGGGTGGTGACGAGGTACCTGGAATCTCCTAGGATGAGAGTCCAGACAGGATGAAAGTAGGGAAGCAGGGGAGGGTTGCAGCACATTAGGGGTGGTAAGGCCTGGGGAAGAGGCAGGTGGGCGCCCTGGGTGCTAGACTGGGGGCCCATGGTGCTCACAGGTAACCTTGTCAGTGGCAGGATGCGTTGGGGAGCCTGCCCCATCTGACAGGTCTGTTCTCTTCTTCAGGCATCAAACCTGATGAACAATCCCCAGGTTCAGCAGCTGTAAGTGAACACTGTTCTGCTTTGGGTCTTTTTGAAATATTCTTTGGCTATGGTCTTAGTCGCGGCGCTCAGGATCTTCATCAGTGTGTGGACTCTTAGTTGTTACATGTGAGCTAAGTAGTTGCAGTGTGTGAGCTTAGTTGCCCCATGGCATGTGGGATCTTAGTTCCCCAGCAGGGATTGAACTTGCATCTCCTGGATTGCAAGGCAGATTCTTAACTACTGGACCACTAGGGAAGTCCTCTCTTCTTGGGACCTTGTGGTCAAAAATTATTGTGGTAAAAGATGCATACAGTTTTCTGTTTTAGCCATTTTAAGGTCTGTAGTTCCATGGCATTAAGTACACTTACAACGTCCCGTAGCTGGTCACTACAATCTAATTCCAGAACGTCCGTCACCCCAAAGTGAAGCCCCACCCCCATGAGCATTGTCTCACAGCTCCTGACTACCAGTCACCCGTCTGTGGATGGCCCTGACAGTGTTTCACATCAGTGGACTCAGACATTCTGTGGACTTTTGTGTCACTGGCATGGCCCGGTGTCCCTGGGAGGCAGCACCACCCCACTGAGAATCACTGTTTTTAAGTAAAAAATAGATGTTCCTGGGAAGGTTGGTGAAATTGACAGGTTACAGTCAGAAGGGTGGGCCAGGGGGAGTTGGGTCCCGGGGGACGTCTCTTGCCGGCAGAGGGGAAGGGTCGAGCAGGGCCGCAGGAGGAAAAGGGGGCTGAGCTGTCTTCAAGTCCAGGACTCTCTTTGCAGCATGTCCGGCATGATTTCGGGTGGCCACAACCCCCTGGGGACTCCCGGCACCAGCCCCTCGCAGAATGACCTGGCCAGTCTCATCCAGGCGTGAGTGGACCTGCCAGGCGGGGCTTCTGGGTGGGGCAGGGTCCAGGGTCCCTGGGTGCTCTGTGGGGCCTTGTCCTCCGGGGAGTGGTCCCCCTTCCCTCTAGGGGCATGTCAGGTGGGGAGAGGCGGCCGGGTGGGTGCCTTGGACCTAGCTGAGCCCAGGCACGCCTCCCCTGCCCCGACCTGCAGGGGCCAGCAGTTCGCTCAGCAGATGCAGCAACAGAACCCAGAGTTGATAGAGCAGCTCCGCAGTCAGATCAGGAGTCGGACTCCCAGTGCCAGCAACGACGACCAGCAGGAGTGACCGCCCTGTGAGTCCCCGGGGCTGGGGGGCACCTTGGGCCCTCAGGTCTCTTGCCGGGTGGGCCCACTCAGGTGTTTCTCCCTCCAGCCTGCCCAGCGCCATCGGGTCCTTCCCAGCCGACAGGAAGCCTTCTTGACCTTTTCCGTCTCCTCCCATTGGATCGCCCACGAGAGAAAAAGAACTTGGACCTGCATGTTAAGCCGGATTTTTATGATGTTTACTTTTACCTCCTCCCTTCCTTCCCTTTTTGTACTCTCTCACGGCCCCCAGATCCTTCTTGAAACAGAGCCAGCAAGCTGTGAGTGCAGACCAGCACCCGTCTCCCTCCTGGCCCCCTGCCCTGAAGACCTGGTCACTAAAGTATTTTCTAGAACATTCTGAGGTGGGGGTGGTCTTCTCACCGCTCTCCGAGAAGTGGCCGGTGGGGTGCCATGGCCCTGAAGCCCCTTCTTCAGCCCCCGCCTGCCCCCCCAGTCTGTCTGCAGGGCCTCCCAGCCCCCGAGAAGCCGCTTTCTGAGTTGACCTTGGCCTCCCTGGCCACCCCTGCTCGAACGAGCTCACTGCCAGCCAGCCCGGCCCAGCAGACCCGGGTTCTCACACGAGGAACTCCAGTTGCAAGTGCCCCGGAGGCAGTTTCTGTGCCCAGCAGGGGCCGAAGCAGACGTCTTGGGTGCACATGACCCATTTCTGGGACTTGAATTCCAGTCCAGTGCTCGGACGGACTTGGGTCTAATCGCCATGCTTTTCCCAGTACTTAAAACCGACAGACTGCGAGGGGCCCTCTCATGACCTTTGAGCTGGCACCTGAGCCTGCCCCAGCTTGGCTGTGTATCCCAGCCACTGCCCTCTGTTCACAGGTGGTCCTGCTGGCCTGGCTTCCCTGCATCCTCAGCGGGCTTTCCTCCCGCTTGGGGGTCGGGGCTACGGGGGTCCCTGATGGCCACCTACCTGGGCCTGAGATCGCCAGGCAGCCACTGTGGATGTCCCTGCAACCCAGGGCAGGGTGGAGAGGGTCCCTGGCACCGCTGCTCGGGCTGCAGTGTTGGCGATGGGATCGCTGGAGGCTCCTTGGTGGTGTTGGGTCATGTGGGAGGTGACCGCATACCAGTACCGTGTGTGTAGGTAACTCGTAGAGAGACAGCCCCACACACATCCCACGAGGCGTTCTAACTCATACGAGTGCTACCATGGTGACGAGATAACGTGTGGGGAATAAATAGACATCGTGACCTCTGCCGGCCTCTGTGTGGACCTCTCGGTGCCGCTCTGCCTTCACCTCCTCACGTCCCAGAGCTTCCAGGAACCCCCATCGTGGACCCTGCATGGGTCACCCTGAACCATTGACCAAGGTTGTACACACAACCTTCCCTGTCACCATGGAGACAGTCTCACAAATTCAGTGGCCTTTAACCACACACTCTCCATCCTGGAGGCCGGAAGTCAGACTGGGGATCCCCTTGGGCTAAATCCAGGTGTGGATGGGTCTGGCTCACTCCCTGTTCAGAGGCTGACGTGTGGTGTAGGTGCAGAGGGTGTCAGGCCTGCACTCGACTCGACTCCCCTGGGTTGCTGGGCTGTGGAAATTCTTTTGGGCCATACCACTTTCTTTGGCTGTGACCTCTATGGCTTCGGTTGGGCGTACTCATAGCCTCTGGTGACCTTGAGGTGCTTTGTCCTGCTGAGGTGACCTCCTCCTGTTCCTTGCCACTTGGATGGTGGCCAGTAGGTCACAAAGTAAGTTCAGAGGGGAGGAGGAGTCTGTCCCCCATGCTACTGTGGGTATGAGAGGTCTTATTAGAGCAAAGGGAAGGCAGGTCCTGGCTAAGTCCCACAGAAGGGTGGGCTGGCATTTACGTTGCTCCAGCTACCTGCCTGAGGAAGTGGTCCCTCTTTTAACAACTGAGACAATAGACTTCCCCAGCGGTCCAGTGCTTAAGACTGCACACTCACACTGCCGAGGGCCTGGGTTCAATCCCTGCTCTGGGAACTAATATCCAGCAAGCCATGGGGTGCCGCCAAAAGCAATAAGTTGCCACAAACTGAGTGGTTCAGAGCTGGTTCCTGCCCAGTGTCTGTGGGTCAGAAACCAGTGAGGCTCAGCTGGGGCCTCATTCTCACCTGCCCACAGATGATCTGCAGAGTTTCATCTACAGTGTGGTAAGTCAAGGCCTAACGTCCTTTAGCTCTGTGCCCTCAGGGTTTCCTGTGTTCATTTCCTGGGGCTGCCATAATACTACAGACTCAGGGGTTTAAACCACCACACATTGACCCCCTTAGTTCTAGAAGCAGGAGCATGGAATCAGTTGGTCCAGTCCAAAAGCAAGGTGTCTGCCAGGGCCCTGCCAATTCCAGGGACTCCAGGGGAGGGTTCTTCCTGCCTCTTCCAGCTTCCAAGCCTCGGTGTCCTTGGCTTGTGGCCACATTACCGCAGCCTCTGCCTCTCTTCACACAGAAGCCTCTCCCTTGCTGTCTGTGTCAAAACTCTCTCTGCCTTTTCATGATGATACAGGACATCCCCTCCTTGGGTGATCCAGGATCATCTCTGTCTCAAGGTCCTTCATAATCCCACCTGCGAAGTCCCTTTTGCTATGTAAGGAACTGTACTCACGGGTCCTGGGGATTCAGACGTGGACACCTCTGGGGGTCAATAGGTAGCGTTCCACAACTCCCCAGGTATTGCTGTCAACACTTGCTTCACCCTAGCAGCAGGAGAGAGGGAGCCTGGCTGGCTTCAGCTCCCAGGTTGGAAACGGATAACAGGGCTCAGTCTCGGGAACGATGGTCATCCATCTATTCTGTTGGTCTAAGCCACACACCGACAGGAGGGGATTATGCAGGGCATGACCTCTAGGATGTGGGATTTTGGGGTGCCTTCGGATCTGTCTACCGCAGGCTTGAGTTCAGTCAAGTCTCCCAGCCAATCAGAGGGGTCTGATTGCGCAGCCTCTGTGAAGTGCATGCATGTTTGAAAGTGAATCATCAGATTCCAGGTCTGGCAGGAGTCTTGGCATTTCAGGTCTTTACCTCTGCCACCTTCACTTCTCCGCCAGCTCACCTCTGTGTTGGTCTCAGTTTATGCCAATCCATTTGAGCAAGAATTCTTCAGAGAGACAAATCTGAGACTTTATCAACCTTCTGGAATGTGCTTTTGGCAAAATTATTTTTTTGGCTGCATAGCATACAGGATCTTAGTCCCCTAACCAGGGACGGAACCCGAGCCCCCTGCCGTGAAAGCACAGAGTGTTAACCACTGGACCACCAGGGAAGTCCCTCAGAAAGTCTTAATGCTCCACTGTGCCAGTTAAACCTGTTCCCTCCTCGTCTGCAATGAGCAAGGATGGGCTGGTGGCCCCCAGCTCAGCGAGGAGGATGAAGTCCGCATCTGGGCTGCTGTTGAAATCATCTGAGGGTCTTTATCCCTGATACCTTTCTCCCACCCACCATAAACTCTGAAAATTCACCTAGGTTGATAGTTGTCAACAGAGGAAATCTTGCTCCTATCAGGAGACGCTAGGTGATATCTGGAGATATTTTTGGATGTTGAGACTGAAGGATGCTCCTGGCATCAAGTGGGTAGGGACCAGGGTTGCTGCTCCATACCCCAAAGGGTTTGAGAAATATTGGTCAAGTCCAGGCATTCTCCTGAATTTATTTAGTGAGCCCCCTACTGGTCCTGCGGGCTTCTCAGGTGGCTCAGTTAAGAACCCACCTGCCAATGCAAGAGACACAACAGATGTGGGTTTGATCCCTGGGTTGGGGAGATCTTCTGGAGCAGGAAAGGGTAACCCACTCCAGTATTCTTGCCTGGAGAATCCCATGGACAAAGGAGTCTGGTGGGCTACAGTATGTGGGGTCCCAAAGGGTAGGACACGTGAGCATGCACGTGCTACTAGTTCTGCATTTTTTTTTTAAACTTATTTATTTGGCTGTGCTGGGTCTCAGCTGTGGCAAATGCAGTCTTTTTTGTTCTTGTTATTGTTGTGGCATAGAGACTCTAAGTTTCAGTATGCAGAATCTAGTTCCCTGCCCAGGGATTGAACCCAGGCCGCCTGCCTTAGAAGCACAGTCTTAGCTATGGGGCCACCAGGAAAGTCCACCAGGTTCTGTGTATGAAGCAAGCATCTCAGGGGATTGGGACAGACCTGTTTGGAGAAGCCCATACTGAGCATCACTGTTGGCACAGGAATAGGAGTCATGTTTTCCAGGAGCATCTAACATGTCCCGCAGGTCTTCTTAGATGGTCTGGGTTCCTTCCTTCCCATCCCGTGTGCCCATCTCAGGGAGGCCCTGAACAGCCTCTTCCAAACTGACCCCACACCCAGTCGAAGTGTACAGGAAAGATCCAGAAACATTCTGTTTTGGAAGCACTAGAAGTGTGGAGAAGAGGGAAATGAAGGATTAAAAAAAAAAAAAAAAGGAGTCACTGTCAGTATCTCATCCCGTCTGATGAGATGTGTGTCCTGCAGAATCACTGCTTGATCCAACACGAGTGCTGTTTTTGTTCAGTCCCTAAGTTGTGTGCAACTCTCTGTGACTCCATGGACTGCAGCACACCAGACTTCCTTGTCCTTCACTATCTCCCAGAGTTTGCTCACACTCATGTCCATTGAGTCAGTGATGCCAACCAACCATCGCATCCTCTGTCGCCCATAGGATATTTCTGAGTATTACTGTCAGAAGTGCATTGGGTAAAGGGGAAAAAAAAGCAATTAAACATAGATTTAGCATAAGTTGCACCTTGGAGAAAGCTTCCAGGAGTGCGTTGAGCCTTGAGATTTAAGGCAGCTGCTGCTACAGTCCACAGGGTCAGGAAGACTGTTCTCTGCATCCCCACACCCTTGGTGCATAAATCCTAGGAGCTAGATGGCAAATCCCACCCAGATTAAGTCCAGTGGAGCAATGAGGTGGAAACAAGGTGTGTCTCTCTTTAGCAGAAAGGGGACTCACCTGGGAGCAGTTCTGGCCCCTAGAGACACCAGGTGATGTCTGGGAGACAGACATCTGTGCTTATCACCTTGGGGACCAGGGATGCTGCTCCACACCCCACAGTGCTCAGGACGACCCAAATCTGAGAATGATCCTGCCTTGAATATCAGCAGGGCCAAGGCTGAGAAGTCCTGCCCTACAGCACACAGTAGACCCTTGATAAACGTGTCAAAGAAACAAATATACCAAACCATTTTGCCAGCAGCAAAACATAATTTGTTCAGAATTCCCTGGCAATCCAGTGGTTGAGACTCCATGCTTTCACTGCCAAGGGCCCAGGTTCAGTCCCTGGTGGGGGAATCCAAGATCCCTCAAGCAGCTTAGCAGGACCAGAAGATTTTTTTTTTTTTTTTCAATTAACTTGTTCACTGACACTAGGATGTCCCTGTTATCTTTGCAGCAAAGATTTCATCCCAACCTAGGTACCTTGAAAACCCCAAACTGAGTTGGCTTCCACACCCGATCTGACCCCTCCCCAAAATCGACCCCAGCCTTTCAAAATGAATTATTTGAATCAATGATCAGAACACACACTGAACCTTCCGGACTCGGCCCCCATATGTTAGAAGCTGAGGCCACCAGAGGGCGCGCAGGCGCCGCCTGCATCCGTGAGCATCAGGACCACAAAGAACAGCGTCGCGTCCGACCTTGAAACCATCCGGACTTGAGCCTAGAAACGGCCCGCGTCCTAGAAACTGGGTTGCACGTTTAGAGCCAACTCTCGTTTCAGAATTTTAAGTCATCCTCAACAGGGACGTTCTGTGAGGCTCTGTGCTGTGGTGGGATCACCACTCTGGTTGCCTGATGTGATACTCGGTCACAGAATGTGGGTACCTTCCGCGGTGAGATTGGAGGGTGCCGACCACGAATTCATCTCAGGTCAGGGCTGTTCCTACGGTCTTCTTAAGCTCTCGCGGAATTGGGGAGGAGATCGGAAATCTTTCTCCCTCTCATCACTGTGCTTCTTAAACTTTTTATCTGCGTGTAGCATACGTACCCAAAAGTGCACACATTGTAAGCAAACAGTTCAATGAATTTTTTTAATTTATTTATTATTTCTTGACTGCTCCAGGTCTTATTTGTTGCATGCAGTATCTTTCAGCTGCACCATTCTAACTCTTAGTTGCTGCATGTGGAATCTAGTTCCTTAACCAGGGGTTGAACCCACATCGTCCACTGCATTGGAAGGTGGAGTCTTAGCCACTAGACCACCAGGGAAGTCGCGACATGAAATTCTAGAGCTGAGCTTCTGGATACCCTAAAACCTCTGGATATTCAATTTCACCCAAGCCCCGTCCGCCCACCCGCCCTCACCAACGCCCCCCCCCCCCCCACCGCCCTGGGAATGTATGCCCAACAGCAAGCTTCATGAATGGCCACCCAGTGGCACGCAGAGGAATGATGGGAGCAGTGCCCTTAGCAAAGCCAACACTGGAAACTACCCAGTTGAACAACCATGACAGAATTGCAGCTGTTTGGGGACCGGTGGTGGGAGGGGCAGGAGGTCATTTTTTTCAGTGGGTGCAGTTTATGTTCACTACCTTGACTGTGAGGATGGTTTCTCAGGTGTGTACATATGTCAACACTTCTCGAACTGTATACTTAGAATATGTGTAATTTATTGTACATCGTTTACACCTCAATAAAGCTTTTCAGATGGGTCTTTCTGATGGATATTTTCTGGAGGGGCCATGCCACATAACATGTGGGATCTTAGTTCCCCAACCAGGGGGACTGCCCCCTACAGTGGAAACAAGGAGCCCTAACCTCTGGACCTCCAGAGAATTCCCTGTTCAGATGGTTTTATTTCCTATTTCCATGATTATCTGCACAGTTTGAGTATCTTTTCCTGTACTTATTCACTCCTTGTGTTTGTTCTCCTAAGAATTGTCTGTTCATCTCCCTTCCCGTTTTATTTTAGGATGTTTGCTTGCTATCAAGAGCTCAATTTCATCTATTTTCAACATTTCCTCCTGGCCTGTCACTTATCTTTCAAGCTCATTCAGAATCTTTCACGATGGGAGATTTTTCAAGTACTCAATGCAGTCAAATTTGCCAATATTTTTTTTCTATTGTACTCTGAAGATACCTGCTCTTGTATAGGTCCTAGAGTCTAGGAAGCTTTCAAAAATATGTCTGGAACTAATAAAAGCTTGAAGCTATGCATTTCCTTCTCTGAGCAGCCTCCTCCTCTAAAGATTTATGAATAAATATTTCACATTATTGGAGGAGGAAATGGCAACCCACTCCAGTATTCTTGCCTGGAGAATCCCACGGAGGAGACTGGCAGGCTACAGTCCATGGGGTCGCAAAGAGCCAGACACAACTGGGTGAATAACACACACATTGCACTTTATCAGTTCTCCTATAGGAGGGGATCCTGTGGGCAGTTACCTGGTGTGCTGCTATTATGAATGATCTTTTTTGTTGTTGTTGTGAATTATGGAAAACAGAAAAAGAGTCAAGTCACTGTGTGTCCAATAGTGAAAATAGCTGCCACACATATATGGACATCCTAGGAGGAACAGTGGTAAGAATCCTCCTGCCAATGCAGGAGATGCAAGAGACTCAGGTTTGATCCCTGGGTGGGAAAGATCCCCAAGAGTAGGAAATGACAACCCACCATGGACAGAAGAGCCTGCTGGGCTACAGTCCATAGGGTCACAAAGACTCAGACACAACTGAGCGACTGAGCACGCACACACACCCCGCATATATACAATGAATACTATTCAGCCATTAAAAAAATAATAATGCCATTTGCAGCAACTTGGATGGAGATCAACATACTAAGTAAGTCAGAAAGAGAAAGACAAATACTGTGTAATATCATTTAGACCTAGAATCTAAACTATGACAGAAATGAACTTACCTATAGAACAAAAACAGACTCACAGACATAGAGAACAGACTTGTGGTTGCCATGGGGGAGGGTGGCAAGGAGAGGCTGACTGGGAGCTGGGGATTAGCAGATGCAAACTATTACACACAGAATGGATAAACAGCAAGGTCCTATTGTATAGCACAGGGAACTATATTCAATATCATGTGATAAGCCATAATGGAAAAGAATATGAAGAAGAATGTATATATATATATATATATAGAGAGAGAGAATATATATATCTGAGTCATTTGCTGTATAGCAAAAATTGACAGAACACTGTAAATAAACTATGCTTCATTAAAAAAAAATAGCTACCATATATTGCATGCTTGTCATGAAGCAAGTTCCATACAGGCAGAAAGTGGCATTAAACGTTAAGAACTTATAGACTTGTCATACTTAACCTCTGCAAAGCCAAACTTAGTCTTCTGACACCTTCAATGTCTGTGCCTCCTCCAGTCTTTCCTATTTTAGTGAACACCACTGGGATCTATCTAACTGTTCAAACTAGAAAACTACAAGTCATCCTCAACACCTCCCACTCCTACAACCCACAGACAAACCAGCACCAATGCCAAGTCCTGTCAGTTCACTCTCCAAGATGGTTTTCAGATTCATCCACTTCCCTGCATCTCCCTTGTCAATGCCCTTGTGTAAACTAGCATCAGTTCTTGGGACTTCCCTGATGGTCCTGTGGTTAAGACTCCAAGCTTCCACTGAAGGAGGCACGGGCTTGATCCCTGGTCAGGGGACTAAGATTCCACATGCCACACAGTGCAGCCAAAAATAAAGAAATGAAAATAAACCAGCATCAGTTCTTCCTCAAATTACTCCACTGGTCTCCCTGCCTTCACTTGTTCCCTTTACAATTCTTTCTGTGGATCAGGAATCCAGGTTCACTTAGCTGAGTCCTCAAAGTTCAGGATCTCTCAAAGGCTTCAACCAAAGTGTGGACTTAGGTCTCAGAATCACTATAAAGCTTCAGTTGAATCACCAGTTTCTCCTGCTTGTGCTTACTTGCTCAGTTGTGTCCAACTCTTTGCGGCCCCATGGGCTGTAGACCACGAGGCTCCTGTACCCATGGGATTTTCCAGGCAAGAATACTGGAATGGGGTGCCATTTCCTCTGCCAGGTGATCTTTCCCACCCAGGGGTAAAACCGTGGCTCTTGTGTCCCCTGCATCCTTTATCACTAGTGTCACCTGGGAAGCCCTCACCAGCTTAGAACTCAAAGAGTCTTCATCAGTGAATCACAGTGCATTGATGGGGAAATCCAAATGCCTTAACATGGCTTCTGGGGCTGACCTTCAGCTCTCCTCATCACTCACCAGCATCCAGCCAGCCTGGCTTTTCAGTTCCCCCAATGTGACCAGCTATTTTTTTTTTTTTTTTTTTTTTTTTTTGCCGTGTGGCATGTGGTGTCTTAGTTCCCCAACCAAGGATCAAACCCATGCCTCCTGATGGAGTCTTAGCCACTGGGCTGCCACAGAAGTCCTCTCTTTTTAACTTTCACATCAAACATTCTGTCTCCTCCCCTACTCCTCACTACTCTTTATTTGGTTAATGCAGAACTCTTTTTTTTTTTCTGAATAATTCTTAGTACAATCTACAGTGTTCCCTTTATATATGTATTGTTATCTTTTGCTGTATAAAAAATTACCCCAAAACTTAGTGGCTTACCACAACAATGTTTATTAGCTCAAGTTTCTGTGGGTGAGGAGTCCAGATTCACCTAGCTGAGCCCTCAGTTCAGGATCTCTCAAAGGTTGTAACCGAAGAGTCCACTGGGCCTGAGTCGTCTGAATGCCCAACAGGAGCAGGACCCTGCTCCAAGATCACACGTGGCTGTTGGCAGCATTCTGGTCCCTGAAGGCTCTGGTGCTGAAGATCTCAGCTGTTGGGCTAGAGGTCGCCCTCATTTTCTTGCAGCGTGGGCCTCTTCAGCATCTCAACTTGCTTTACCAAAACATACAAGCTGAAGGAGTTTCCTGGTGGTCCCATGATTAGAACTCCATGTTCTCACTGCTGAAGGCCAGGGTTCAATCCCTGGTGGAGGGACTAAGTTTCTACAACTGCATGGCGCAGCACTCCTCCCTCAAAAAAAAACAAAAACAAAAACAAAAAACAGGCTGAAGATGCAATAGAGAGAGTTGTGCTAGGAAGACAGAAGTCAGTCTTCTGAAACCTAATCATGAAAATGACATCCCATCACTTGACAATATTCTTTTCATTGGAATCAAGTCACTGGGTGAACCCTAAGCTGGAGAAGGGGAGAAGGATGTGACTCCTAGGATATAGGAGTCATTTGGAATCATCTTAGAGGTCTGCCTATTAAATCTGCCTCTGTGCTCACTCACTCAATTGCGTCCGACTCTGCGATCCTAAGGACTGTAGCCCGCCAGGTTCTTCTGTCCATGGAACTTCCTAGGCAAGAATACTGGAGTGGGTTGCCATTTCCTCCTCCAGGGGATCTTCCTGACATAGGGATGGAACCAGCATTTCCTGTGTCTCCTACACTGGTAGGCAGATTCTTTACCACTGAGCCACCTGGGAAGCCCCTGTGGTGAGATATGCATAACATTAAATTGACCATTTTCACCATTTTTAAATACACAGCCCAGTGGCATTAAGCACATTCACATTGTTGTATAGCCACCATCATCTCAAGGACTTTCTCATTTTCCCAAACTGAAACTCTGTCTCCATGAAACACTGACTCCCCAACTTCCCCCGGCCTCTGGTCCCACCATCTACTTCCTGTCTCTATGGATTTAACTCCTCTAGGACCTCCTGTGAGTGGGATTATACAGTATTTATCCTTTTGTGACTGTCTTATTTCAATTAGCCTAATGCATCAAGATTCATCTTTATTGTAGCATTCTCCATTTTTTTCTTGGTAACTCTCCCGTGCCTGGCTCATGGTAGGCTGACAACAAGATTTTAGTTAACAATGAATACAGTCTCTTCTTTCTTAAGTCTGGTTGCTTTTGGGGGGCTAATATCAAGCTATTTTTTAAAAAGTCTCCTTCTCCCTGTCTAAAAAACATCCATTTGTCCCAACAAATTTAGTCTTGGGTATATATCCTAAAACAATCAAACAAAGAAAAGAGCCTCAAAATAGCAATTCACCACGCAGCACTCTATTTTTAAATATATTTTAATTTTATTGGAGTAAAGTTGATTTACAATGTTGTGCTGGTTTCAGGTCTACAGAAAAATGCCTCAGTTATACATGTATATATACTCATTCTTTTAAAAAATGTTTGTTTATTTTTGATTGATGATAAGTTTACAATATCAGTTTTTCTGTCATACATCTACATGAATTAACCACAGGTGTACATAAGATAGTCATTCTTTTTTTAGATTCCTTTATCATATAGGTTATCACAATGTTGAGTAGAGTTCCCTGTGCTATACAGTAGGTGCTGTTGGTTATCTATCATATATAGCAGTGTGTGTGTGTATCCCAAACCACCTCCCAACACTCTTGATAACCCTCGCTGGGCTCTATTACTCCAGAGTACTTGTCACCTTCTGATATAATTTTATTACTTATTATGTTTATTGATTATTTTCTGTCTCTTAGAACGTAAGCTCCAAAGGGGGAGAGAGCTTTGCTTTGTTGATAGAAGTTCTCCAAGAAAATATCCTGGCACATAGGGAGCAGAGATGTTGAAGGGATAAATCTGCTTATTAAGCCGACAGGAAGGGCATCAGCAGCCAGGACGCCCCGAGAGGGACAGTCACTCGTAGTAAATCCTTTCCTGACAACGGCCAAGCCTCGATCCGAACGGGATTCAGCACCAGGAGCCCCTGGACAGCTCTGGAAGCCAAATACTTCCGGAACCCTTCCTCTAAGGTCTTAGTTTCCCGCCGGAGCCGTCCTGTGGCCGTACCCGCCGCTCTTTGGGAGGAAACTACTTTCCCTTGCCGGTAGGAGAGGTGGAGTCGCAGTTTGAGTGGCAACTGTAACAGCCAATGCCGTGGAGAACGTGGCCCGCGGCGCTTGGGGCGGCCAGTGGTCAGAGGCGTGGGCGGGGCGTGGGCAGCGGCTCGCCGAGCTAGGGCTCGGCCGGGATCCCAGCAGAAGGGTCGACACCGCCCGGCAGTTGAGCGGCAGACGGCTCTGGCGGGCTAGCGAGGACCCGGCGGAGGTACGTGCGGGCCGGGCCTGGGCGGCTCGGGACCAGGCGGGCTCTGTTGCCCATTAGCCGAGGCCCCGCCTTTGATTTGCGTCGGGTTCCCCCAGCGCAGCGTGACTTGTCCCCTGTCGAGTGGGGCGCCGGGTACAGCGCTGGGTACACAGAAGGTGCTCAATAAATGCTGAGTGAAAGGATGAATGAATGAGACCGTCCCCTCTGCCTAGCCCTATTAGCCCCCGGTTTGAGGGCGTCCAGGCCACCCTCACCTCTACGCTACAGCCTGGGGCATCCTGATCCTTGGCAGGTGTTTATTGGGCGCTTACTGTGTACCTGACTCCGGACTGGGGAAGACAGACTCCTTGATCCTGTGGAAGTCGCAGCCCAAGGCAAGTAAGGACATTCGGGGATTTTGTGTAGTTTCCGTAGCACCAGTGATGCGTAGGGCCGGGGTGTGAGACATCTCCCCCCTGGTGGGATCTGAACTGACTCGGGGACGAGGGCAGTGAGAACTGAGAGGTTGGGGAGCAGCCGCAGTCTGTTGTATTAATGGTGACATTTTCGGTCTGTCTAGGGCGAGATCGACTTCAATTTGGCTCATCGTGTCCCATAAAGAGGTCCACATGCTTCAGCTCATCTGTTTGTTCAGCCAACTGTTACTGAAACATCGGTTCTGCTCTGGGCCTTGAGGTGGGTACAGGCGGTACCATTTAGGGCAGGGGGAGGCCCCCTCAAGGGGTCCTGGAGGCAGCGATCTGAAAGGCAAGCATCACTGGAAGGTTAGGGAAAAGTGGCTTGAGGAAGAGAGCAGGCTTGCCACAGTCAGGGACCACAAAGGCCAGTGAGGGGAGGCAGTGCAGAACCTTTGTTTCAGGGTAAAGCTGTTGGATTTTACATAAGGGCAGGGGGACCTAGAACATTGTGCAATGATGGAAGTGTTCTCTTTGCTGTCCAGTATGGTAGCTGCTAGACTCAGGTGCCTGCTGGACACTTGAAATATGGTTAGCGTGACTGAGGAGCTGAATTCTACTGAATTTTATTTAAATGTTTATTATTTTTTTTGCCTGCACTGGGTCTTAGTTGTGGCATGTGGGATCTAGCTCCCTGACCAGGGATTGAACCCGGGCCCCCTGCACTGGGGAGTCTTAGTCCCTGCAGTGGAGTCTTAGCCACTGGGCCAGCAGGGAAGTCCCTATTTCTGCATTTTATTTAATTAACTTACACAAACACATGTGTCTAGTGACTGCCATACTGAACAGTGCAGCCATGGAGAATTTTCTGCAGGAGACAATGATGCGTGCTAGGTCTGGAGTGGGTAGAAATACTGGGGGTGATGGGCTTGGTTTCTTGAGCTGGTCAGAGGACCAGTCCAACAGCTGACATGGTTGCCCCTGACATTCACAGGGGCTGGACTGAGGCATGAGCCCCCAGCTGTGTGGTTGGACCCCCTAGTGCACTGTGGGACGGGAGTGTGCGCCCACACATGGTTTGGCCAGGCGGCGACCAGAGCAGCTGGGGGACACCACCATGGTGAAGCTGTTGGTGGCCAAAATCCTCTGCATGGTGGGCATGTTCTTCTTCATGCTGCTCGGCTCCCTGCTCCCCGTGAAGATCATCGAGATGGACTTTGAGAAGGCCCACCGCTCGAAAAAGATCCTCTCGCTCTGCAACACCTTTGGCGGTGGGGTCTTTCTGGCGACGTGCTTCAATGCTTTACTGCCGGCTGTGAGGGCAAAGGTAAGGCTCCCTGGGTTGGCAGTAGTGGCCCATGGCACCTTATGGCCAAGCATCTCTGCTGCTTTTATTTTTTCCATTTTTTTTTAAATGAGATATAGTTGATGTACAATATTTTGTCACTTTCAGGTATGCAGCATAGGGATTCACAATTTTATAAAGGTTATACTCCATTTATAGTTATTAAAGGGCTTCCCTGGTAGCTCAGCTGGTAAAGAATCTGCCTACAATGCAGGAGACCCTGGTTCAATTCCTGGGTCAGGAAGATCTGCTGGAGAAAGGATAGGCTACCCACTCCAGTATTCTTGGGCTTCCCTGGTGGCTCAGCTGGTAAATAATCCGCCTGCAATGTGAAAGACCTGGGTTGGATCCCTTGGTTGGGAAGATCCCCTGGAGAAAGGAACAGCTACACATTCCAGTATTCTGGCCTGGGGAGAATTCCATAAACTGTCCATAGGGTCGCAAAGAGTCAGACACAACTAAGTGACTTTCACTTTCACTTTCTTCATAGTTATTAGAAGCTATTGGCTATATTCCCCATGCTGTGTAATACATCCTTGTAGCCTATTTATTTAATCTTTTCAGTCTTTATTTATTTCTTTGGCTGCACCAGGTCTTAGTTATGGTACATGGGATCTTCACTGTTACATGCACAATCTTCTTTGTGGTGTGTGGAATCTTTAGTTGCAAACTTAGTTGTGGCAATTTGGACTCTTGGTTGAGACATGTGGGATCTAGTTCCCTTAAGAGGGATCAAACCCAGGCCGCCTGCATTGGAGCTCAAAGTTTCAACCGTTGGACCATTAGGGAAGTCCCTATTTTATACATAATAATTTATACCTCTTAATCCCCTACCTCTATCTTGCCCCTCCCCCATCTCTGATACTTTTCAACCCTGATACCAAGCTTAGGGACCTTGACACTATAAGAGTGAGGGGAAGTAGAAAATGAACTTGCTATGTGACCATGAGCTGGTAGCTTTTCCTTTCTGGGTCTTACCTGGTAAACAAGGGGTTTGAGCAAGACCTGGGGTTCACAAATGGTATGCTTATCAGTCATTACTTGACCAGACCACTCGCACCAGGCATGTGCTCTTTGTCCTGAAGCTGACGATTGTGGCCTCTCTTCAACTCTTGTATCAGTCAGATGTTTGCTGCATAACAAATTATTACAAACTTAGCATCTTAAAACAGCACATATTTTAAGACCACAGTTTCTGTGGGTTAGGAGTCTGGGTAACACTTGGCTGCTGGCTTTCATGAGGCAGCAGTAGAGGTATCTGCTGGGCTGTGGTCTCATCCCAAGGTTCAGCTGGTGACAGGTTGGCATCTGAGCTCACGTGGTTGTAAGACATAGTTCAGTTCCTTCTTGATTGTCCAACTGGGTCACAGTTTCTCCCGAGCTCTTGGCTGGGAGTCACCCTCAGTCCCTGGCCACATGGGCTTCCTCACTGTGCTGTCTGCTTTATCTACAAGCCCTATCCTGTGCCTGGACTGCTGACATTGAGGGCTGGGCAGTGTTTTACACTTCTAAGCTTGTGTTCCTCCATTACGGATCATGGGAAACTTGTGCTCTTGGCATCGGTGAAGATGAGATCTGAGTCCTCTCTGATGTACTCTGTACCCGCTTCCTGAATTCCGACAGTGTCACCACCGGCCTGGACTACTGTAATGGCCTTGCCCCTCCCTGTTCCCCTTCAGCGCTCAGGGCCCTCTCACAGTCCTCCCAGAACCACTCCTGTGCCACGCCCCTGCCCCAGAACTCCCCAATATCTCAGTGGGCCAGGCCCCTCCTCCTGGCCACCCACCAGCCCCCACTGGAGCTCCTGCTTCATGGTCCAGTGTGGCTGCCACTGACCATTCCAGCTGGTCAGGTTTCAGTGAATTGAAATCGAACACAATTTAACAGGCCAGTCCTCAGCTGCACCAGCCACATTTCAAGTCCTCAAGGGCCACGCGTGGCTGGTGGATTCCATGTCAGACAGCATAGATAGAGAACATTTCCATCATTTGGAAGGTTCTTTTGGATGGTACTGGCTCAAGGAGTCTGGTGAAGACAGCCAGATGTGCTGGTGAGCCTCCTATTGGTTCTCAGCACCTTCACCCAGGAGGGTGGAGAGACAGGGGACCCCAGAAACAGCCTCTGAGTCATGTGGAAGCAAACCAGTGGAGGCTTCAGGGCCAGAAGGCCTGACTGACATCACGATCTGGAGGCCAGAGGTCCAAGACCAAGGGGTCAGTGATCTGGGTCCTTCTGAGGCCATGAGAGTGAATCTATCCTGTGTCCCTCCTGACTTGTGGGGATCGTCTGCAGTCCCTGGTGTCCCTGGCCCTGTATGAGCATCACCCCATCTCTGCCTCCGTCATCACATGGTCTCTCTCTATGTCTCTCTGTCTCTCCTTTTCTCTCTCAGAAGGACACCTGTCATTGGATTCAGGCCCCATCCTTATCCAGGAAGATGTCATCTCAAGATCCTTATCTTATGAATGAGTTTCTTGGGGTGACCATGACAGAAGATCAGAGATGGGGGGCTTGAACAGCAGACACTTACTCTCTCCTTGGGCTGGAGGCCACAAGTCTAAGATCAAGGTGCTGGCAGGGCAGGGCCTCCTGTGGCCTATCTCCCTGCCTTGCAGACAGCCATCTCTTGCTGCCTCTTCACAGGATGGCTCTTCTTCTTCCTGTTAGGGACACCATCTAGTGGCTTAGGGCTGCCCTGACAGCCTTCTTTTAACTGAATCTCCTATTTAAAGACCTTTTCTCCAAATAGGGTTGGTTTTGAGGCACCAGGCTTCCCTGGTGTCTCAGATGGTAAAGAGTTTGCCTGCAATGCGGGAGATCTGAGTTCAGTCCCTGGGTTAGGAAGATCCCCTGGAGAAGAGAATGGCAACCCACTCCAGTATTCTTGCCTGGGAAATCCCATGGACAGAGGAGCCTGGTGGGCTACAGTCCGTGGGATTAGAAAGAGTTAGACACAACTTAGGGCTCACACACACACACTTGAGGCACTAGGGATTGGGAGACTTCCATATAAAAGTTTCTGTTTGTCAGGGACACAGCTCAGCCTGTTGCACCTCAGTTATGTCTGCAAAGACCCTTCTTCCAAATGAGGTCACTTTCTGAAGTTCCTGGTGGACATATCTTTAGCACACTACACTATTTTATTTTTTTAAATATTTGTCTGTTTGCTTGTTTTAGAAGCTACCTATAGATGGCTGGAGGAGTACAGAAAGGAAGGGTATCTTAGAGGGTATCAAATGGTTGCTTTTATTTTTTATTTTTTTGGCCACACCGAGCAGCATGCGGAATCTTAGTTTCTCCAGCAGGAATCGAATTCATGCCCCCTGCTGTGGAAGCATGGATTCTTTTTTTTTTAACCATTATTTATTTATTTACTTATTTTTGGCCGTGCCGGGTCTTCCGGGCTTCTTACTGTGGTGGTTTCTCTTGTTGCAGAGCACAGCTTCAGTAGTTGTGGCCCAGGGGCTTAGTTGCCTCAAGGCATGTGGGATCTTCCTGGACCAGGGATCGAACCTGTGTCCCCCTGCATTGGCAGGCAGATTCTTAACCACCGGGCCATCAGGGAATTCTCTACACCATTTACAAGTTGGTCAACAGAGTGGAAGTGGCGTGAGCTCTATTCCCCTTCTAATAGATTTTTTTTTCAATCCATCGAGAATGAGTCACTGTCCCCTCCCCTTTTTAAAACCTGTATGAACTGGGTATTTCAGTCAATTGAATGGTCATATCTGGTGACCTGTTGTGTGGGCAGTGGGGTTATGGTCTCTGGCCTCTGAACCTCTCCCATCCTTTCCCCCGGCACCCTCCACTCCAGCTCCAGGAGGTCCTGACTCTCGCGCACATCAGCACCGACTACCCACTGGCCGAGACCATCATGCTGTTGGGCTTCTTCATGACTGTCTTCTTGGAACAGCTGGTGCTGACCTTCCGCAAGGAGAGGCCAGCCTTCATCGACCTGGAGACATTCAACGCCAGCTCAGACGCTGGCAGCGACTCGGAATACGAGAGCCCCTTCATGGGTGGCCAGCGGGGCCACACGCTCTACTCAGAGCCACACGGGCACAGCCACGGCCTGAGTATTCAGGAGCTGTCACGCTCCAGCCCACTGCGGCTCCTCAGCCTAGTCTTTGCCTTGTCGGCCCACTCGGTCTTCGAGGGCCTGGCCCTGGGCTTGCAGGAGGAAGGGGAGAAGGTGGTGAGCCTGTTCGTGGGAGTGGCCATCCACGAGACGCTGGTGGCTGTGGCCCTGGGCATCAGCATGGCCAGGAGTGCCATGGCCCTGAGGGATGCAGCCAAGCTGGCTGTCACCGTGAGCGCCATGATCCCACTGGGCATCAGCCTTGGCCTGGGCATTGAGAGCGCCCAGGGTGTGCCCAGCAGCGTGGCCTCTGTGCTGCTACAGGGCCTGGCGGGTGGCACTTTCCTCTTCGTCACCTTCTTCGAGATCCTGGCCAAGGAGCTGGAGGAGAAGAGTGACCGGCTGCTCAAGGTCCTCTTCCTGGTGCTGGGCTACACTGTCCTGGCTGGCATGGTCTTCATCAAGTGGTGACAGCTCTGCCCCCACCCAGCTGGAGCCCCACAAGATGCACAGGGCCCCGCCCTGCCTCCCCTGAGGGTCAGAGCTCATCCCCCAGGCCGTGCCTGCACATAGAGGGGCCACCTGGGACCACACTACACCCCACATCCTGCACCCCGAGCCTTGGGGCCCCATTCCTTTTACAAATTCTTCTCTTAAAAGTATTTCCCAAAGCCGTGTGGCCATGTCATCCTCAGGCGTGGGAATCTGATGACTCATAGGGGAGGCGGGGCGGGACCCAGACCCTCCTCCCCAAACACCCCAGCTTGGACGATATGGAAGTGGCCAGCCTCTGTCCTCCTTGCCGGTGGTGGCTCAACTGGTAGAGAATCCACCTGCAATACAGGAGACTCTGGTTTGATTCCTGGATTGGGAAGATTCCCTCTCCGGAGAAGGAATAGACTACCCACTCCAGTATTCTTGGGCTTCTCTAGTGGCTCAGATGTTAAAGAATTTGCCCACAATTTGAGGGACTGGGTTCGATCCCTGGGTCTGGAAGATCCCCTGCAGGAGGGTATGGCTTACCCATTCCAGTATTCTTGCCTGGAGAATCCCCATGGACAGGGGTGCCTGGCAGGCTACAGTTGACAGGGTCGCAAAGAGTCAGACAGGACTGAGCAACTTAGCACTTGTGGCCACCCTCAGCCTCTCCTGGAGCCCTGCAGCACACAGCTGGCGGAGTGTCCCCAGTGTTAGCAGAGTGGCCAGGTGCTGTCATGTGACACCCTGAGTGGTTTCCATTAGGAGGGCCCTGCAGAGAGCCTCTGTTCAGGGTTAGTTGGAGGCCCTGTTCAGGGTTAGTGGTTCCTGCTGCCTGAGGCTCTGCTTGGTGGGCAGACGTATGGTTTCAGGAACCCAGGAGACACCCTGTTCCCTGTTTTCGGTGCGGCCTGCCTACATGGGGAGGTTGCCACCCAGGACCCGGAGCTGAGCTCTTTTGTTCTGGCCCAGAGACACATATGGGGAGGTTCCAGGTGCCCAGGAACTCCTGGCAGGCCAGGGTCAGGGACCACGTGACTCAACTCCCCCCACCAGACACAAATGAAGCTCAGGTTCAGTAGTGCAGGGGACTAACAGCCCTGTGGGGCTGACGTACACCCTTCCCTCCATAGGAATGAGCTGTGTTAGTGTTGTCGGGGCAACCAGCAGACGCCCCCAGGGATGAGCCAGGGCTGAGGGCCCTTTCTGGGGACTTCGCTGTGTTTCTCTGGCACAGCCTTGGCTCCTCTAGGCCTGACCCCATTATGCATACCCTTCCTGCCACCTCCTTCTTCCATTCAGCTGGGTGCCCAGGCCCCTTCCTAGAATTTCTAGTCTACTCCTGTCTCAGTCAGGGTCACTGCCCAGACCCACACCAGCAAGACCTGCTGTGGCAATGGGGTTGTTTGAGCTCCCTGATGAGGACAGGCCCCAGTGCCCTCTGGGCCTGGTCTCAGCAGGTACTCTGGCCCCAGAGTGTACCTGGAGCATCTAATTGCTGTTAAGCGGTCACCCCAGGTCCTGGCCTGCTGCTGCCAGCCAGGCTCCAGAAGCATGAGAATGCACAAGCTCCGTCATTTTCCCTGCCAGTCTCAGGGAACAGGGGTGTATGTCCAAGCACCCCCACCAGTGCTGATGGAAGTACTGGGCCTGTTTCTAGGAACACCTATCTGCCTTTTACCAGCACCCACATCTGAAGCTCACCTGGCCTGATGCTGTCCCCATGCCAGACAAGTGATCCCCGCGGGGGAAGGAGCATCACCTGCACCTTGTCCTAAACCCAGCGTTGCTGGTGACTGCCTGCCCCCGCTTCACTCTGCCCTCAGTGGGCAGCATCCAGTGATCTGCTAGATTCCAGGGCCTGTCTTCAGATGGAGGGATGCGACCCATGCAGTGGGGTAGGGTCCCTCAGGGGCTCCTCTCCCCAAATCCAGTAGGAACTTCCCATGGGGTCTGCTCCAGGGGTCCCCACTCCATACGCCCTGTCACCTAAAGCACACACACAGCAGGGTCCCTGCCCTTCTGCCTGCCAACAGCTTCCTGGGATGTCCTGGGGATACCGCAGGCCTGTCCACCCCTCAATCCCCACATTTCCCCTTCCACCCGCCCCACTGGAGCCCTCAAGGCCCTGCCATTTCCACTCACTCTGAGCCAGCTTTTGGACCAGGAAGGGCACTGCAACACCAGCAAAGAGGGGGAACTCCAGTGGACCCCACTCATGTCTTGGACACTGCCACCCCGGTCCCTGGCATCCTTGGATCTCCAGCCTGCCCAGCCTCTGTCTGTCCAGCTCTGGCCTCCTTCCAGGGTCCTACCAGCCCCAGGAGAACTGCTTCCAGGCCCCTGGGGATGCTGGAACCCCCCAAATTGGGGGGAGTGCTGTGTGGTGTAGGAGAGGACACAAGCTGTCTCATCCACCAGCCTCCCCCAAGGCTACCCCTCCTGTCTGCTGTCGGAGGAGCCAGGGTCAGCCCCAGGGTCTGCTTCTCACTGAGATGATGGTGTCAGTCAGTTGTGGTCAGCTCTCCCCACTTGGGGTGAGGGTCGAAGCTGAAAGTTGAGGTGAGAAGAGAAGTGGTCATCTCATCCAAGAGGGGCCGACCTCACTCCTGAGGGCCCCTGGCCCAAGGTGGTCGTGTCCTGTCTAGACCAGGGTCTTCTGAGGACAGCTCAGTGGCTCCACCTTCCCATGGACTCTGACATGAGAGTGCCAGTGGTGACGATAGCTTTGGCTGAAGAAGCCTGTGGGTTGGAAACCCACCTCCTGGGACCCCGGACCAGCCCTGACACAGAACTGCACATTGGCCACAAAAGCCTTCATCCATCTCTATTTAAGTTTGCACCTTCGAGGAAGTGTCACTCTGAGCTCTCTGTGTCTCATGGAGGAGAAGGGGGTGGACTCCTGCTGATGATCTGTTTAACATGTTGCACAGCGACCAGGCACAATCACCTTCGCTTGGATGCGAGCAATCCCAGACAGCACAAATGCCTTTCTGTTTGAAAAATAAAACACAAAGCTTTCAGCACAAAATACCAGGTGCCACCTTTATCTGGATGTGCCCAGCTGGGTCAAGGCTACCCCAGCCACTTGGCCCCGACCAGGCAGGCTCCTGGTGGTACGATTATGGAGACACTAGGGCAAGGGCAGAGGCACTGCTTGGAGCTCTGCAGACAGTAGAGTTGACCCAGAACCTGGCTTCGGTCCTCGGTGGAGCATCACCCTCCCTTGGCCCCACTGCTCTCCACAGTCTGCCGGGAGAGGAGGGGAGTTGGGACTTCCAGTGCAGGCGGTAGCTGGATGGAGTCAATTGGGTTCCCCTTCCTGATCCTGAGACAAAAGAGGAGAAAATTAGGAGGCGGCACCCAGGCTTTGCAGATTGAATCAACCATAATAACAGCGTGTCTCAGCCTCTGTTGTCTGCTGTTTACATTTCTGGTGGGGAATTCATTAGCATGGGGCTGGGAGAAGGAGCCTGGTTCCCAGCCCTTCTGTGTCTTTTGGGCCTGAAAAGCAGGCATCAGATGGTTGGTATGTCCCTGCACGCTGTGTCTCCAGGCCTGCCCCGACCACCAGCCCTGGACCCTCAGCCCTGCTGGGAGGAGAGGACTGTTGTAGCCCTCCTGTCCTTGCCCCTGTTCACTATGAGCAGCTGTCCGTCAGCTTTGTGACAGAGTCAGTGACCTACCCACCTGACCTTCCAAGAGCCTCCTGCAGGCCAGGAAGAGGCTAAGGAGGACTGCTGCAGGGCGTGGGGGTGGTTCTGAGAAGGCCCTAGAACTCTGTCACATTGCTGAGGCCAGATTGGGCTACTTCTGCAGACCCTCCCCCCAGCCGCTCCTGTCACCCCCGAGACCTCTACAGCTCCCAGGGCAGAAACAGCTGACTGGCCAGACAGCAGTGTTCTGGCCAAAGACCCAAGTGCTTGCTGTGTGCCCTGCCTGGCTGGAGAGAACAGGGTGGGCAGTTGGGCCTTTCAGAGCCCCCGACCCAGTGCCTACAGGCACAGCTGAAGTGCTGTGTTTAATGCAAAGGAAATGGCCATGATGATTCAGACACTCTCTCCCTCAAGGGACCAGCTGGGCCTCCCTCTGAGCTAGTTCTGGTCCTGCCACTCGGGTGGACAAACTGCCCCTAGAAAATGATCCCTACACACACACACACACACACACACACACACACACACACACACACACACACACACACACACACACACACACACACACACACACACACACACACACACAGTTCCAACCCCCGACTCCTGCCAACCTCCTGCTCGGCACTGGGGACATTCACCCGTCCTGAGCCTTATAGGATGTGAGCAGCAGTCCTGGCTGGGGGTGGGGTTGGAGATTTTGCATTTCCTCCAAGCTCCCAGGTGATGCTGGTTGGGGGACATGTTTGAGATCCATTTTGACCTACCCCAGGATTCCCTCAGAACTTCTGACCTGGGGCCAGTTCATCCCCCGGGGAGGTCATTGTGGGTGCTGTGAGGTATGGAGCAGACTCCCTGCCCCCATCCACTTGACACCAGGAGCTCCCCCTGGTCAAGACAACCACAAATGTCCCAAGATATCTCTCAGTGTCCCCTGGGGGCTGGATCATCCACAGGTGAGACCCACATTCATAGAGCCTAAGCAGCTCACTTTCCAGCAAGTGAGACTCATGATATATGGACACGAAATGCATTAAGTGCCTTGAAGATAAAAAAAAAAAAAAAAAAAAGCAGGGCTTCCCTGGTGGCCCAGTAGTTAAGACTGTGCTCCCAATGCAAGGGGACACGTCAGGGAACCAGATCCCACAGGCTGCAATTAAAGATCCTGTGTGCCATAACTATGACCTGGCACAGCCTAAATAAATAAATAAATATTAAAAAAAAAAAAAAAGATGGAGAGCCAGGAAGGGAGGCAGAGGCTATTTTATTTATTTTAAAAATTTATTTATTGATTTTAATTGGATGATAATTTTAATATTGTGATGGTTCAGAGACTATTTTAACATCGTGGTTGGGGGTAATCTTTGAAGGTCTCACTTGAGTCAGAAGATGGAGGGGGGAGCATTTCTGGTGGAGGGAGTGGCCTGCAAAGGCCCTGAGGTCTCCTGCACACCATGGTCCTTTCCTCTGACTGATCAAAGCTTCCCTGTCTTATCTTTCGGTTAAAGGGGTTCATCCTGCCAGTGGCAAAGTCTACGGTGATGGAGGCGGTGATAACCATACAGCCCAGGATCTGGAGGAGCCCCTCTGGCCAACTCCAGGGGCCAGGCAGGTGACCTCAGCCAGGGACCAGCCTCTTCCACTGGGGCCTGGGGTCCAGCTTCCACAGGTGCCAGCTGACAGAATTGAGACACCAGCCTGTTCATTCATCAAGGCAACATGTGTTTTGACAAACGATATTCTTATTTTTAAATGTTAACACCAAACTTAAGAAAACCTCTGTGGACCAAACAGCATCGGTGAGAGGCTGCGGCGCCCAACCTCAGCTTCACCCACATAATTGCATTAATCCCAGGAGCACAGAGAGAGCAGGGCGTGAGACCCAGCTGCTTTGCTCCCTGCACAGTGGGCCTGGAGGGTGTCCCTCACCCGGAGCAGCTAGCAGGAGGTCCCTAGGCTGTGAGGCTAGGCAAGGAGCTGGGACCTCCTCCTAGGTGAGGAGATGTCCTGTTGCATATAGGAGGACTTGTGCAGATCAAGGACAGCAAAGGCCAGGTGGGGGTCCCTGGCCCAGGCCCCCAGACAGCCAGGGACAGAGGGAGGCTGGCTCAGAACCCAATGGGCCTCAGCTCTAGCCCCCACCTCGCCTCTTCCCAGCTGGGCTGCCTTGGGAGAGCTGATTCCCTTTGCTGACCTGAAGAAACGCAGCACACTCCTGTGCTGGCTCACGAAGGCCAGGGCTCTCCCGACTGGCTGTGCAGGGGGACTGCTGCCTTGGTTTGGGGTGCTCAGGTGGGGGTTGGGCCCCATGCCCAGGGAGAGCCAAGCAGAGACTCTGGGCCAGTCCTGCCCTGGCTCACGAGGCCGAGAGGCTGGCCTGGGAGCTATAAATAGCAGCCACAGAGTGGAACTGCTCTCGGTGCCCACGCTGCTCCGCATGAGTCAGCCTGCCCCTGCCTGGGCTGGCACCCTGAGCAGCCAGAGGGCTGGCCCAAGGCCCGTAGCCTGGACCAGCACCGTTGGTCACTCAGGAGACAGAGGCAGGCAGGCAGTCAGAAGGGGAGAGAGCTGGGGCTGTCATCTCTGAGCGCGCAGATGTCTAGCAGCCCCACCGAGGTGGACATCAGGCCCAATCGCTCCCAGCAACCCTGACAAGGAACACAATGGTGACGTTCATTCACAGACGGGGAGACTGAGGCTCAGAGGCATGCTGGGCTAGGACACAGAGATCCAGACCAGAGCATAGGATCTGTCTGCACACGGGGCTGTCTCCATCGCTGGCTGAGAGCACTTGGAGATGCCAGCCTGGGACCAGGCCACCCTCTGTGGTACCCCACGGGGCCTAGGACAGGAGGGAGGTGTGCCCAGGGAACAGCTCCAGGCAGCCAGGGTTGGAAGGGGAACCGGAGGGCAGCTTGAGGAGGGCTGAGGGGGGCGGTCCAGGGAGGCCAGGAGGGAGGTGGATGGTCCAGGCGTGAGAGGTCGGGAAATGCAGTGGAGGGGTAGGATCAGGGAGGAGTGGGGCCGTTCACACCCCAAAGCAGGGCAGACCTCAGGGGTCAAGACTCTGGGTGGTCTTGGGGATCGTGCCCACATCTCCAAGGGAGCAGGAAGGGTCTGGCTCAGCTGGAGCCACAGATATGATGGGTCAGAAAGAATCTGGAGCCAGAGGGGCCCTTGGGTTCCAGCTGACCATCTGCTCACACATCTCATGATGGGGCGCTCACCACCTTATGAAGAGCCTCTTTCACCCTGTGACCACTCTGACCCCAGAAGGCACCTCCTTGTGGGACCCTAATGTCAGCCTCCTCATTCAATCTGAGGGTACCTGCCTCTAAGAGGCGTGGACCCTGGGGTGAGCTCAAAGACACCCCTGCCTGTGCCCTAAAGCCTGGCCTGCTCTGAAAGTCCACCCCCAGAGTCCACAGGAGGAAGGGGTGATGGCATCCTGCTAGCTTAAACGTGGACGCATGGACGTCAGACACACAGACGCTTCCCAAAGGCAAACATCTACTCTCAGAGACAGCTCTGCTTTGAGACAGAGAACATTTTCCTACCAGAAAACTGCAAATCCATCCTCCTTGGCTCTCTTTGTTTACCCCTCTACCTTTAGAAGCATCCTCCCACCTCAAAGGCCCAATTGCCATCTCTGCGTCAGTGACCTGCCCTTACGGCCATCAACCCAGACCAAGTCCCACGCCTGCCAGGAAAAAGCCTCCTATGAGGACTAGTCTCCTGAACACCCGCATTGTCCCGAGCCTTCTTAGGCCACCTCTGCCTTCTCACACATCTGTTTATTGATTGATTATTTATTCATTCCATCAATGCACATTCCTTCCCTTGCCCCTGAGCTGGACACCTCCCACCTCCTGGACCAGCCCAAGGGGTTGCCATTCTGTCCCTCAGTACCCTTATCTACAGTTCTGCCAGCGGGCCCCTTCTCTTTGCTCCTGGGTGCCCCTCATTTTGCCCAGCCGCTGGCTGCAGGGTGACCCTGGGGTTCTACAGCTTCATCCCGGAGAAGCCGACCCCACCCCCATTGCGTCCGTGGCAGCACTGTGTGTTTGCCAGGCGGCGATGTAGGGGCGGGGGTCTGAGCGGGGCCCGGAAGGGACTGTGCGCGCGCGACCGGGCGCGGGGCGGCGGTGACCTTGGCCCGGGGCGCGGGTCCCGGGGGAGGGGCGGAGCGCGGCTCCCGGCGGCGGGCGGGGACGGGCGGGGACGGGCGCGGGCGCGGGCGCGGCGGCGGCGAAGGCAGCTCGGGCGGGCGGCGGCAGGCGTGCGGGGGGCGGCGGCGCCCAAGCGGACACGGAGCCGGTCAGCAGCAGCCGCGGCGGCGCTGCAGGGACGAGCGTCCAGGTAGGTGGCCAGGGCGGGGGGCGGGGGGCACCGGGGCCCTCTGCATCACCCCGCGAGGCCCGCAGGTCCTCTCCCCGCGCGCCCCTCCTTTGTCTGAGCCCCACCCTCCGCGGCCGCGGGGCTGGGCCCTCCTCCCCGCCTAGCCCTCCACCGGAACCCCCTCCCCAGTCCGGCCGGGCCCTGGCTGGGCCTCCTTCCGCGCGCCCACCTTGGACAGCTCCCTTTTGGCATCACCCCTCCCCCACGGTACTGACCGGGAGCCCTTCGACCAAGCCAGCCCCTTCAGCTCACCGCAGCCCCTCCTCGGCCCCGCCGTCAGGGCCTCTCCAGGAGGAGTCAGGTGGGCCCCGAGCTGGTCTCTCCCGACCACACACCCATTCAGCCCTTCCGCTCCCTCTTCAAGCCAAGCCCCTCATCCAGGAGCCCCTCCTCCGGTGGAAACCCCCTCCCCCACCACTTAGATCCTCCTTGGGCCAAGGGGAGACCCTGGGCTGACCTCCCCCGACAGGCCCCTCTAGAGCAGGCCCTCTGTCATCAAACCCCTCATTGGTCAGGTAGTCCCTAAGTCAGACCCCCTTGGGGCAGCCAGTCCCTGCCCCCAGGCCCTCCCCTGAGCTGGGCCTGTTTTCTTGCACCTAAGGTCGCTCCAACCTTCCTCGCTGGACTCCAGGGCCCAGGACTAGGCAGATTCGTCTGGCCTGGGAGTCTCAAGGTGGGCTGCCTTGTACAGGGGAAGGACCCTAGGCCTTGCAGCCAACCAGGGCCAGTTTGAACCCTGCTCTGCTCCGCCACTTCTCTGCTGTGACCTTGAGCCTGTGCCACCCCCTCTGGAGCCTCGGTGCCCACGGCCCCCTCCTCCCCCCACCCCAGCCCAGGGGAGGTGATGGTGGGATTCAAATGGCACCCAAGGAGGCTCCTGGCATGGGTTTGGGGGTTATGGAACAGGGTTCCCAGTCAGAGATCCCAGGCCCCCATGGATCCCTCCTGGAGGACACCCCTGTGGACATGCCTGGAAGCCTGCTGGGGGGGTCTGCACTCAGCTCAAGGCAAGGGCTGGGTCGGGTCAGCCTAACCAATGGTTACCAGCCACCCCAGGTCCCTCGGCCAGTCTGGGCAGTGCCTGGCTGCCAAGTGCTGAGCCCACTTCTTGGGGTGCTCACCCAGGAGAGGGCAGTAACTGCAGAGCAGGCTGCCAGCCCCACCAGCCACTGCCCCCCAATGCTATGCATTTCACCAAGATGCCTAACAGTCCCCCACAAGTTAGAGCTGCTAAAGCTCCTACAAGTTTGCCTGGCACGTCATTTGTGAGGTCTATGTCAGCTGTTAGCTTCATTGCTGTCTTTTTCTGACAAACCTGGTACTTTTGATCACTGAGAACGTGCCTTCCCAACCTGCCACCACCCAGGTGCTTTACACCCTGGGTCCTTGAGATGGAGAATCATGTCTGTCCATCTTTACTGAGGGCTCTTGTGTGCCAGGCACCCGGCCAAGGGCTTTCTCCAGCATCTGGCACTCTTTGTCCCAGCACCTTCATGGAATGGGCGCTGCAACTTCTCACATTTCACAGATGGGAACACTGAGGCTCGGGGACGTCAATTTACTTACTGGAGTTTTCATTGCCAGCTCCATGTCACTGGGTCTTGAATACTACCTGCCCCCCCTCCAATACCTGAGGTCAGTAGCATGGCTGGGGGGGCAATCTTGCCATGTCTTCTCTATCTCATTGTAGAAACACCCCTCCATGCTGACAGACCCTCAGAGATGGCTGAGAGGAGGCAGGGAAGGGGTCTCTGCTGTTTCTATAGATAAGGATGCAGATGCTGGAGACAGGATTCCTGCCTTCTCACCCCCAGGCCACAGTTCTTCCCCCACCATCATCATTTTAGGAATTGCTGTGCTGTGTGACCTCCCGAGGTCACTGGACCTCTCTGAGCACAGAGGAGGGGACAGAGGATGAGAGGACTCCCTCGCAGAGAGTTCTGTTCCTACGGACACATCAGACCTGAGTGGCAGGCCAGACTGTAGTCTGGGTTTGGAGTTTAGGAAGTGGGGCTTTCTCTAAGCTAAGTTTAGTTTTCTCATCTACAACCTGGAAAACCAGCTTTATGATTTGCAAATATTTGGACCTCTCGCACCAGGATCACACTTAGGGGATGTGGGAAGGAGAGCAGCTTTAAAATGCAAGTTCCCAGGACTGTGGCCCTGGACCAGAGGATTCACTGCTTCCAAGGCTGAGGCCCTGCCATCTGCATTTTAAAGATACCCCACCATGCAGCTCCCATGGGCTTGAGGGAGAGCAGAGAGCCTGTGATGGTTGGAGACAGGCACCGCTTCACCTGTTTTGCAAAGGAGAAAACAGACTCAGGGTGGCAAAGCAGCTTGCCCCGGTCACAGACCCAGGGAAAAGCCAGTGCCTCCTGGGGGCTGGGGGAGCGCACAGGTGGAGGAAGCCATGGGTGTGCACCCCACGCCAGCATCTCCACGCTCCTTCCAGTCAGGTCTTTCCACACCCTGAAAGAAGCTCAAGCCCCAGATTTCATTGAGGGAAAGCAGACAGTCAGAGGGTGCGGCTCTGAATGGCAAAGTCAACCAGATCAATGGGGAGGCAGGAGAAATGCTGCCTCCTCCGAGAAGCCCACCCTTCCCACTCCCTCCCAACCTGGGTGGGCCTTTTGCATCTGACACTCCTCTCTGTGCAGGGTCGGTCTGGGGTTCTAGCAGCCACAGCTGCGAGCTCTCCCGGCCCCGCCCCCCACCCCCGCGTGGAAGATGCCTGAACAGAGCAACGACTACCGAGTGGTGGTGTTCGGGGCGGGCGGCGTGGGCAAGAGCTCGCTGGTGCTGCGCTTCGTCAAAGGCACATTCCGGGACACCTACATCCCCACCATTGAGGACACCTACCGGCAGGTCATCAGCTGCGACAAGAGTGTGTGCACGCTGCAGATCACTGACACCACAGGCAGTCACCAGTTTCCGGCCATGCAGCGGCTGTCCATCTCCAAGGGCCATGCCTTCATCTTGGTCTTCTCGGTCACCAGCAAGCAGTCGCTGGAGGAGTTGGGCCCCATCTACAAGCTCATCGTGCAGATCAAGGGCAGCGTGGAGGACATCCCCGTCATGCTGGTGGGCAACAAGTGCGACGAGACCCAGCGGGAGGTAGACACCCGCGAGGCCCAGGCTGTGGCCCAGGAGTGGAAGTGCGCCTTCATGGAAACTTCAGCCAAGATGAACTACAACGTCAAGGAGCTCTTCCAGGAGCTACTCACGCTGGAGACGCGCCGGAACATGAGCCTGAACATCGACGGCAAGCGCTCCAGCAAACAGAAGAGGACAGACCGCATCAAGGGCAAATGCGTCCTCATGTGAGCCCAGAGAGCCCGCCACCACCGCTGGCACCCCTTTGTCCCGGGCACGGGCCTCTCCCCAAGTCCTGTGCCCTCTTCCTCCTCCCTTTCTCCTCCTCTCCCGGCCTCCCTCCTATTTCTTCCACTTCTTTCCCTTCATCCACCATCTCCGGCGGGGAAACTGAGGCCTTGCCGAACCTGTGGCAGATCTGGGCTTGTGGCAACCCAGCTCTGTTGCATCACTCTGCGGTTCCCTCCTTCTTTGCCCTGACCCACCATCCTGTCTGTATCCCCAGAAGGCAAGTGCTGGAAGTGACCCCCATGATCTGCACGTGGGAAAACAGGCAGCGGGGGGGGGAAGCTGTTTGTCCCCATCTGGACTGAGGACGCCGGTTTTTTTCCCTATCTCCATGTCTGCCACTTCTGCCCTTCCCCTTGGGTCCCCCCATTAGATCACTGTGACCTTGCTGGGGAGGAGGGAGTTGAAATGCACATGGACCTCAGATTTTGTTTTCTCCTATTTGGTGTTTAATATACACTCCCCTCCCCCTTCCATCCCTCATGACCTCTGACCTGGGCCCCCCAACCCAGGTCCCAGACCACTCCTCTTGCCCCCATCTCCACAGCTTGGTGGGGGGCTTTGTGGGCTGGGTCTCAGGCTGCCAGGCAATAACCAAACAGGGCCCTCAGCAGTGCCCCACCAGCCCGGAATCCCACTCCACACCTGGCCTGGGCCTGGGGTGCAGGCAGAGGAGGCCCAGAACCGGCCAATGGCCACAGCACAACTCCAGGAGACTGTCTGGGATGAATATGGAGGGCCTTCCTGGACACAGCCCATGGACAGAGAGCGACACAGCTTGTCACCACTGAGCCTTGGGCAGGGAGTTGGGGAGGGGGAGCCGGACCCTGTCAGAGGCAGGCATCCGGACTCAGCGCTAGCAGGGTCCGTGGGGCTGGAGACAGAGCTCTGCCCAACCTGTTGCCTCCCACCTGCTAGGCCACGGGGGCTGCCCAGGAAGGCGTGTGTCCCGGAGTCAGGGTGTGCCTGCCACCCTGAGATTATGTTTTTGTAAGTGTCTAGATGACACCACACTCATGGGACCTGGTGAGGCTGTGTCGGCCAGTGTGAAGGTGACCTGTAGGCCTAGAGTGGGGTGGGGGGATCCCATGGGATGATAAACTGGGCACCTCAGTATGCTGAGCGGATGGCTTATGTCTAAGTGTGTATGGGGGGGGCTCCTGTGTGTGTGACAGTATGCAGTGTGACCACAATGTAGGGTGTATGGAGATGTGGGTCATGTGGTTACCAACAGGACTGGACACTTGTGATGGGTGACCTTGGCACCTGCAAGAGTGTGGCTGTACGTGGCTGCATTTTTGGGTGTGGGTGATGTGGTTTATTAATAGCGGAAAGCATTGGTAAACCATTTTGTCCTGACTGAGGAATGCCACACCTGTGTCACTCTGTAGTAAGGTGTCTCTCAGCCTAACATCTGTATCCATCAGGTGTTGCTAGGGAACACATGACCACAAACTCAGCAACTTTCAACAGCATGCATTTGTGGCCTCATCTGAAGGCATGATCAGGGATAGACCCATCCCAGCTCATGTGCTCGTGGCATCATTCAGTTGCCTGTGGTCTTGGGATGGAGGGTTTCAGCTGCCTGCTTCCTGGGCCTCTCCCTGGAGCCATTTAGCAGCACTGGTGTCATGAAGTGTGAAGAAGCTGTGTATGTGTGTGTGTGTGTGTGTGTGCATGCGCACATGTCAAAGAGAGGCCCTGTAGCTGTTGTCATGTGACCACGTGGACTGTATGTGGGTGAGAAGGACTGTTTGTGTCCATCTTGGTAGCAGTGTGTTTTTTGCCCTTGCATCTGTGTGGCTGTTCATTCCACAAATATTTACTGGGTACACTGTGTGTGTGTGTGCATATGCACATGTGTGTCACTGCCCGGCATGTGGACAGGCCCATGGAAGAACAGGTAACATCCTATCTGGGTATAGCTGAGCCCCCCTGGCCTGTGGTGGGTCCAGGGCCCACAGCAACTGGTGTTGACCCCTCCCACTTGAAGGTGCCAGAGAAAGTAGGGCTGGGCGGGGGTCTGCAGCCCTTTCTCAGGGACACACCCTGATAGCACAATCTCCCTGGGGCCCTGCCCGCCTCCAGGCCTCTCCTGCTCCAGGCCCTGCCCTGACCCTGGGGGACAGAGGGGTTCTGGGGACCGTGCCAGGCCATGCTTGCTGTGACCCCGCCCCTGCCCCTTTGCCCCCTCGCATGTGGGTGTCCCCCTGCCCCCCGTTGTGGGGGTCTGTGTAGCATTCACTCTAGAAATAGTCTTCCTGCAATAAAATCGTGGATTCCACATTCCCCACCAGTGTGCCTTCTTTGCGGGTGAGGAAGTCAGCTCGCCACCTGGAAAGGATGAGGGACCGGAAGGATGGGGAGGTGTGGGGCAGAGCTGAGGGAGGGGGCTGTGGGAAGAGCTTGGACTGCTGTGAACAAGGACTCTGGGGCACCGTGGGGACATTTCAGTGCTTCTCCTCTGTGGTCCCCACCAGAGATCTCACAGGCCCTGCTGGACCCAGTACTTACTGCAGTCAGTGGAGGGGCTCTGGCAGGCATGATGATCCCCATATTATGTGGGGGGAAAACCTGCAGGGCCTCAGCTTTCCCATCTGCTAGATGGCTCAGGACAGAATTTGCAAATTTATTTTTTTGAAACTTTATTTATTTGATTACACTGGGTCTTAGTTGCAGCACACGGGATCTTTAGTTGAGGCATGTGGGGTCTAGCTCAAACCCAGGCCCCTGGCACTGGCAGCTCAGAGTCTTAGCCACTGAACTACCAGGCAAGTCCCCAAGTTTGCCAATTGACAAGTGGGGCTGGGACTAGAGGGAAAAGCAATAAGATGTCCCCACAGTGCCCCAGGGTGAGGAGAATGAAGCTCTCTCCACGGGTGAGGGAAAAAAAATACTCAAGTCATCTTGGTATATATTTTAATGCAACACTTAATGCAAAGGAATCCATGATGAGCAAAACATCACTATTTGAAATAAAGGTAGGATCTGACAGGGCTGGGGTAGGGTAGCAAGGGAGCTGGTGTGCACAAACACAGAATCAAATCTTGTCTTTCTTTAAAACTGTAGTTATTTTGTTCACCATGGATTATTTCTGCATCTATTTTTAATTTTTAAAATATGACATTTATGGGGAATTCACTGCCAGTCCAGTGGTTAAGACTCTGAGCTTCCAATGCAAGGGGCACAGGTTTGATCCCTGATAGGGGAACTAAGATCCCACAAGCTGCACACCCTGTGGCCAAAAATTTAAAAAAAGACATTTATATAGTATTTATCTTGATGATGAATGTTTGGGGACACCCCTTTAGGTTCTGGATTTGAGAAAAGTGTCTCACTTCCCTTGCCCCAGTCCTGCCTGAATCTGTCTTTGGGGCCACTGGCAATCAGTCCCTTTACCTGACAGCTGAAGGAACTGCCAGACCTAATTTTTCAAGAGCTCCTGGAAATCTGAATTTCTTTTCATGAAACATCCTAGTTTTTCAATTTTGGCAACAAATTTAGAATTTTTACAGGATTTGGGGGCCACATCTTGCCTCGGGGCCCCCAGTTTGCCACCCTTGTTCAGACAGTAATTCCTCCTGAGGGACGGAGCTGGGGAGGAAGATGCAGTCCCCAGATCTCTGGTTCTGTCTGTGCACTGCAGGGTGTGAGCAGGGAGATTCCTGCGGGGATAACAGCAGCCCTGGGGGGCCCAGCTGGTAGGCCAGCAGTTCAGATCAGAGAGTAACAGTGTTGCACAAAGTTCCTGATGTCCCACAGTACAATGGCTTCATCCTCCTGTATGAGAAACTCTCCTCTCCATGACTGCTGTATACTTTTAGAGACACACCAAATGCTTCCCAACATCACCGGGGGAGCATGTCAACAATGCACACTCTGGGGGTCCAGTTGCCTTCAGGATTCTGGTTCATTCCATCTGGGTGAGGGCTAGTAAATGTAAATCTGCATTTTACAATCAAGACTCAGGATATTATGAAACCCTGGACAGGGTTGGGTGAATGACCTTGAGTTTGACCTCTCTGAGACTCAGTTTCCATCTCTGTAAAACGGGGATAATATCATTTTTCCTCCTAGCCTTATGCAGACCATTCAAGGAGAGGAAGCAGTTATTATCATTGTACAGAGGTCAAGCGACAGATCGGGAGGGGACGTTATTACCCCCAAGTGAGCTAGGATACGGATTTGAACCCTCTATCTTACCCGGGATTTGAACTGGCAAATCGCCTCGCTCTTCCTTTACGTCAGTCACCAAGTCACCTCTGAAATTCAGCTCGACCCTCGCGGAGCGGTCCACCACAACGTACCTATTTGCATATTAGCATAGTCCCGCCCCCCCACGCATTCTTCCCTTGCGGGTGGCCAGCCGAGGTGCCACTCAGCGCTCCGCCTCCTGGCCCCGCCCGTACCCCCACCCCGCCCTCTCTCCCAGGCGCACCCTACCCCGCTGCCTGCTCTGCGCCCCGCCCCCAGCCCTAGCTCTCTTTGCCCGGGCTCTCGATTGGCCGCGTCAGCCTCCAGTGCCCGCCTTCCGCCCGCTGGCCCTGCCTCCACAGAGGGGAGCGAGTGCTCGCCAGCCGGTGGTGGGTTCGGCTGTGCGGCGGGGCTGAGGCGGCCGCGGTGGCCCTAGCGCAGGTAAGGGCGCTTGCCGCCGCTATTCGGGCCTGGGTCTGGCACCCCCGCCTCAAGCCCCTGGGGCAGGGCGCGGCTGGGGCGGAGGGGAGGCCTGGGCGGCTGCGGGTTGGGGAATCCTGGAACGGCTCCGATTTGGCTCGGGACGGAGTTGGGGGTCTGGGTCTGTGAGGAGGCGCCCAGGATTCTGGGCGGGAGCTGAGGGTCGGGGTCTGTGGGGAGACACCGGGAATCCGGGCTGGAGTTGGGGGTCGGGGTCTGTGAGGAAGGACCAGGGATATGGGCTGAAGTTGGGGATCGGGGTCTGTGAGGAGACACCGGGGACCCGGGCTGGAGTTGGCGGTCCGGGTCTGTGAGGAGGCATTGGGGATCCGGGTTAGAGTTGGGGGTCAGGGTCTGTGGGGAGGGTCTGGGAATCCGGGCTGTAGTTGAAAGTCGGGGTCTGTGAGGAGGGTCTAGGAATCCGGGCTGTAGTTGAAAGTCGGGGTCTGTGAGGAGAGTCTGGGAATCCGAGCTGGAGTTGGGGGCCGGGGTTCCTGAAGATGGGCTGGGCCCTGGGTTGGGTTAGAGTTGGGGGTCTGGAGCTGGGGGTTGAAGGTTAGCTGGGGAGGGGGCTGCTGATGGAGTTGAGGGTTGGAGTCCCTTGAGGAAGAAGAGGCTGAGGCTGGGAATTTGGATTGGAGTTGGAGGTCGGGGTCCACTGAAAGGAGGCTGGGGATCTGAGCTGGGCTGGGTGGGGCTCTGTCATTGGAGTTGGGGATTGGGCTAGAGCTGAGGCTCCAGGGTAGCAGGGGAGTGGACTGCGATGGAGTTGGTGATGGTGGAGGAACTTGGGGTCAGGGTGAGCTGGCACAGGGTCAGAGACCAGACTTTGGGGGAACTGAGAGAAGTGGGGGGGAGGGTCAGGCTTCTTTCAGAAGGCATCTGATGGCTGTTGGGAGAAACAGAGTGTCTATGAAGGATGAGAGAGAGAGGAGAGTGGAGAGAGGTGGGCTAGAGGCTGGGAGACCACCCCTCCACCCCCGACCCCGCCAGGTGTTTTGCAAGAGGTTGACTATTCAGGAGGAAATGGAGGGGTCTAGGTTTGAAGTCAGTAATGAGGATAGTAGAAGGAAGTCGCCCCGCACTTTGACTAATCATCTGGTGTAGGCAGAGACCCCTTGGTAACTCACTGAGCTGCAGACAATGGATGCTGGACACACTGTTTGAGGTTTGTTTCTGGCGTGCAGGGCACAGAGGGGAAGTGGAAAGGCTTGTGTTGGTGGCTGAATTTTTCAGGAATTTGGGGAGTCAGAGTCAAGAATCAAAGTAGAAGTTTTGGGAACAATGATATTGAGGGAAGTGGGTGGCACTTGATTTTCCCTGTGAAGCGGGGGTTGCTCAGGGCTGGAATATGGGTGGGAGAAGACAGGTGTGATGAGCAGCAAAGAGCCTTCACATTGCTGGATGTCAGCGAGGCAAATGCCAAGTTCTCAAACTTGCTCAGTTGCAGGCTATGGTCTTGCACAGGTTGAGAGTGGAGTGGGCTCTGATAGGTGGGCCTGCCTTCTCCTGTCCCCTCTGACTGCTTTCTTGGCTGTGTCACCTCTGGGGGTTTAGTTTATTCCTCTGTAAAATGGGAGTAATAAAACTGGAGCAGGTACCTCACAGGATTGCTGCGAGGGTGAAACGAGGAGATGAGTGTACCTCGCACACTCCTGGCACATGGCAAGGATACGTGCATGTTGATAATAATGTTCTAAATTAAGGTTTATTGGGGGGGAGGAAGGTGGGTGGGTAGAATTACTGGGTTGTCAGGGAGGAGAGAGAAGAAATCACTTGGAGCTTGATTTCAGTCCCTCAATCTTGGGGTGCACATAAGAATCCCTTCTGGAGTTTTAAAAAAAGAATCTGCAAAAAAATTTTTTTCTTCACATTATTAAAAATGAGGGGAAAACAACAATGACAAAGGACAAGTCTACCTGGATCTGCCTGGATTCTGAAGCTTTATCAAGGAACAAGCACATCTATTTAAGAGAAAGGTTCTTGGGTCATTCTGATGAAGTGTACCCCACAGGAACCATTAGAATGTGTGCCCCGAAGGGGGCCACTGGACCACAATTATATGCTCTTTAAATACATGAGCTTTACATGGGACTTCCCACTCTGCCTTCCAGTGCAGGGGGCGTGAGTTCAACTCCTGATTGAGGAATTAAGATCCCACATGCTGCACACTGTGGCCAAAAAATAAACTAATAAAAATAAATATACGAGATTTATAAGTTGACTTCCTGTGATGGGCCAAGGTCTTTCCACTTGGCAGTGCTCATAAACAGTGCACTGATGGTCTTAATGTCAGGTCATCCTTTGTGGGGGGCCATCCTGGGCCCTGTGGAGTGAGGAGCAGCATCCTTGGCCCCATCCACTCAATGCTAGGAGCACCTCCCCACCAGTGTGACAATGACAGATATCCCCAGATATTGCCCCCTGTCCCTAGGGGGCAGAATCACCCCTAGTGGAAACCCCCTGTTGGAAACAAAACTAAGTTATTTTCTCCTTTAAATATCTCATCTCGCCTTTCACCCTTGGGAAGTATGGCCATTCAGATTTGGGTTAGTTTTTATGTCATCTTGTGTTCTTTTGAGAGGAGAAAAAAAAAATCACACCACTTTTAGAAAAATTTAGAAATGCTGAATTCTTTCTAGGTGGGTCTTTCATGTGGCTTTTGACACTTCTACTGGTTTTGAGTATGGGATTAACTCAGCTGCCAGCACTGAAAGAAGCCAACATTTGTGATTGTTTTCCTTGGTTGTAACTGAGTACAGGCGTCTTCCTCAGAAGCTTGAGTTCTTCAGATGGTTCTTGGTCTTTTACTGAAAATGATTGTAATCAGTGCCTTTGCTTTCTGCTCCATGTTTCATAAAGGCCAGGGCCCTATAGTTTGAAGGGAAAGACAACTGAATATGAATTACCCTGACACAGTAAGCTTTTTGCTTACTGAATGGAGGCATTTTTTTGGGTACACCCTGTAGTAGTGTAAAAAGCGCCTTCTTCCCTTCAAGGTGTCATTACAAGTTTTCTCATTTGCATTTGGTAATAAATAATTATCTTTAAAATAGTATTTTCTGGGGCATTTGTGTATGTGTTATTTTTTGTGGGGGGGCTGTGCCATGGGTCATGCGGGATCTTAGTTCCCCGACCAAGGGTTGAACCCATAGCCCCTGCTGTGGAAGCTCAGAGTCTTAACCACTGGACCTCCAGGGAAGTCCTGGGCAATTAAATACTTGAGACTCCTTTGTAGTTTCTTACAGAAGCGTGGTTGGGCCTGGCCTCCATGATTTTGGAACTTTCTGGAGCTTTCTAGAGGGGATGGTTCCCAGGACAGTTGTGTGATTGCAGGGTGTGGACACGAACTTCTTCTCTTTCCATTGCTTCCCTACAGGTGGCTGTGTCTTCACAGCCCAAGGATGATCAGCCGAGCTGTGTCTTTGTTCTGGGAAGGTTTGTCTTCTTCAGTCTTCTGTCCTTGACGATGTCAAGGTTCACCATGTTCAATGCTCACTTCAATAGCTCTGGACCTCACTTTTCACCACTTCTCTTATGCTCCCCTTGGGCATGGCCTCTCTTTCTCTCTTCAGGGTCTAGAAGAAAGGTGGGTGACTTGTCCCAGCTGCTCAGTTCCCGCCATCTCCTCTTCCATCCTGTGACGTTGCTTCTTGTCCCGCTAGCTGGCGGGCAAGGGGGCTGGTGGGCCGCTCTGAGACTCTTCTCGGAAAAGTACTAGTTCTCCTGGTGGGTACGGACGTGTCTGACTCTTTGCAACCCCATGGACGGTAGCCCACCAGGTTCCTCTGTCCATGGGATTTTCCAGGCAAGAATACTGGAATGGGAAAAAAAAAAGAATACTGGAATGGGTTGCCACTTCCTTCTCCAGGGGATCTTCTCCAACCCAGGGATCAAATCTGAGTCTCCTGAGTTTCTTGTTTTTCTTTTCTTTTCTCTTCTTCATTTTTGTTTGCATTTCTTGCATTGGCAGGCAGATTCTTTACCACTGTGCCACCTGGGAAGCAAGTTCTCCTAGAGAACCTTGCAAAGGGAAAAAGTCTTACTGCTTATTTCTTAAATGGAGGTACAATTGCCATATCATAAAACTCAGCCACTTTAGCACACACTTCAGTTTTTTTGTAAGTTTATGAGTTTTGCAACTATCTCCATAAACCTGACTTAGAACCTTCCAGTACTCCAGTAAGACCTCCATCCCCTTGAGCAGTCACCCCCAACCCCCTAGCCCCTGACCACGAGGAACCCACTCTCAGTGTCTGTGGATTAGCCTGTTCTGGGCATTTCCCATCAGTGGAATCACACCCTGTGTGTCCTTCTGTGTCTGCTTCTCTCATTGCGTGTCGTGTTCTCAGGGTCTGTCCACGTGATAGTGAGTGTCAGGGCTTCTCCTTTTCATGGCTGAGTGACGTTCCCATGTGAAAGGACACATGTGTTTATCTGTTCACTTGTTGGTGGACACCTGGGCTGCTCCTGCGTTTTGGCGGTGAAGAATCGGTCTGCTGTGTCAATGGCTTTTTTCTTTCCTGAGCATTTGACAGCCCTTCAAACTAAAGCTCCATAGTGGGGGGTCGTTCAGGCATGAGCCCTCGGGTTCTGTTTTTCTTTCTCTTGTCTGCATTTCTTCCCTTCTTGAGTTAAATGCTTCCCTGTTTCTTTCTCGGAACATCCTAGCTGGCAGATAGATCAGCCTCTAGTATCTCCTGCTCTGGTGGGTTGACCCTCACCCCCACCATAACCAGAATCTTCTATCTAAAGCTGAGATTGGTTCATCATTTTCCCTGCCATCTTCATCAACTCATCACCCACTTGACAAAATCAAATTGCTCCCCCTGTGGGGAGTTGGCCCCACCCCACCTTCGGGCTGACCTTCACTTTGACTCCAGGAACAGCCCCTCCTGCTCTGCCCACCCAGCGCATGCCCTCAGCTTTCCTGGATGGTGCAGTTTGCTGTCTCCTTTGTCTGAAACCTTCCTTCCTTCCTTCCTCTCCCCAACAAAGGCTGGTTGTGTGCCTATTTTAAGCTTCAGACTGGGTGCCAGGCGCCGGGAGCACCACGTGAATGAAACGCTTGTGTGTGTGTGGGGGGCGGTGTGGAGACGGGCCCCTGGGGCCATCCTGTCCCTGGCTCGGCTCTCTGAGTCAGGGTCCCTGGAAGGTGGTGGGGCTGGGGGCCCAGGGCTGTGTATTTCATTAGCTTCCCAGGTGTGCAGTGAGAGGAAGCAGTCTTTCAGGGCACCGAGACGTGGGGGTGACACCTGTGCCCAGGACATCAAGGGAAGAGGACAGAGAGAAGGTCTGTGCTGAGAAGTTTGCTAGGAGACAGGTTGGGGGTGAGGGTGCAGTCATCATGGGCAAAATCTCCCTCCTCCCCAGCACTCTGGACAGCAGGCCTGGTCATCCTGTCTGGGGGGGCCCTCCTGGGCACCGTGCCTGTGGAGCAGCCTCCCAGCCCCTGCCCCCTGCATGCCAGATGTAGTGCCAAGGGAGAAAGACTGAATTTGTAGAAATTTCTCCTTTTTTGGAATTTCTGAAAGTTAATTGTTTGGAGATGATAAAATACAAAAAAGTGACCCATCTTTGCTGCATGACAATTAGTTGAGAGTCTGCTTTTCATAACCATGGGTGTGGGTGGGTGTGTACATGTGTTTTCCGCACCTCTGTGCTGACATGAGGAGGTGCCAGGGCGAGGGGCCAGGTGAATCTGGGATGCAAATGAATCTGCAACCTGCCTGGTAGCTTCGTGATGGTGACCACTGGTCACATCTTGTCCTTTGTTGTCAAGGTCATGACCTCGGCCCCTGCCTTCTGAAGAAACCCCTTAATTTAGTGGACTAAAAAGTCAAGAGAAATCAAAGACAGGAGGTGAATCAGGCCAAGTCTATGTAGCTCCCAGGCTGGACAAACAGGTGGTTGCTAGGGGATGGGGCAGGGTGGGGGGAGGTTGAGAAATAAGGCGCCAACCCTACCAACCTTGTCTTTGGGTAATTGTGTGACTTTCTTGGGGCCCCTGTTACAAAGCACCACAGACCACGTGGCCTGAAGCAACAGAAATCTCTCTTTTCCCAGTCCTAGAGGTCAGAAGTCTGCAATCCTTGTGGACAGAGCCATGCTCCCCCTGGGGCCCCCAGAGCAGGGGCTCTCTTGCCTCTTCTGGCTTCTGGAAGGTGGTGTGTGTGTGTACGTGTGTGCTCAGTCCCTCAGTCGTGTCCGACTCTTTGAGACCCTTTGGACTGTAGCCCGCCAGGCTCCTCTGTCCATGGGATTTTCCAGGCAAGGATACTAGAGTGTGTTGCCAGTTCCTTCTACAGGGGATCTTCCCGAGCCAGGGATCAAACCCACATCTCCCTTCGTCTCCTGCATTGCAATCAGAGTCTTTACCACTGAGCCAACTGGTAAAGTCAAATCTCTCTTCCTCTGAGAAGGGAAACCCTTCTGAAAGATGGTGGTTGCCAGCAACCCCTAGTGCCCGGTGGCTCACAGACATATTACTCTGGTCTCTGCCCCTGTTGTCACATGGCCTTCACCCTATATGTCTGTCAGAGAAAACCCAATGCTGGACAGTAGTTACAACAGTAAAAACAAGAGTTTACCCAGAAATGATTGCAATGGGGAAAAGAAAGGTCATTTTAGAACTGGACTCCACTCTGAATACAGTGCAGACCAGTGGCAATGAGTAGCCAAGGAGCAGGTGAAGGTCAGGGGATGGAAGATTGCTAAGAGGAAGCACTGGGGGAATTCTGGATAAGGGATCTCTCAGATTCCGGGTACAGACATTAGCTGGGGGAGGGGCTGAGGAGCCCAGTGAAGTATGGGGGTGATCAGATGTAGAAATTGGGGGGAATTTCAGTCCATCAACTTAGAAGGATTCTTGCTGAAATTGTACATTGTAGAGATGAACATGGGACCCAAACGTCAAGGCCCCATTGAAAAGTTCAAGATAGCCTGAGTAGAACTGGTTAAGGAGAGAATCTGTATTAAGCCTCACGTGTGTCCACATTTCCCTCTTCTGAGAACGCCAGCTGTTGAGTCAGGGCCACCCTACTCCATGTGACCTCTCTTTAGCTCAGTGGCACCCCCAGAGACACTATTTCCAGATCAGGTCCCATTCCCAGCCACCAGGCTTAGGAAGCGTGCTTATCTTTGGTGGAAGGGGTACACAGTGTACCCCATACCCCCTAGAAAGGGGCCACCCTTGCAAGGTGAGAGTCAGCTTTTTGGGGGGCCCTCTGATCCTAGTTGCTAAATGCCCCCCGGCCCTGCCTCACCCCGTTCCCTCTTTCTCAACACCGGAAAAGTCAACATTTGCACCATTGCACAGAAAATGGAGAACTTGGGGCCAACTGGGCCCCTGGGAGGAAGTGGGAGTTTTCAAGCTCACTGGGACAGAGAGGTAGAGGAGGTCACAGGTGACCTTGCAGCCCCAGGGAAGTTCTTGGTTGTTTGTCATCTGCAGGACACCTGTCTTGGCTGTCTTCCTGGTTGAAATGAAAGTATAAGTGTTAGTCACTCAGTCGTGTCCAAAAAGTGTTAGTTGCTCGGTCTTGTCCAACTCTTTGTGACCCCATGGACTATAACCCACCAGGCTCCTCTGTCCATGGAATTCTCAGGCAAGAATACCGGAGTGGGTTGCCATTTCTTCCTCCATGGGATCTTCCTGACCCAAGGATCAAACCTGGGTCTCCTGCATTGCAGGCAGATCCTTTACCATCTGAGCCACCAGGGAAGTCCCCTTCCAGGTTGTGCAGATCCAATGAAGCATCTCCAGAAGGAGGTGGGAGGAGTTCTCTGTAAATATTAGCTGTTGTTGTTATTGACATGGTGGTTTTGATTAAGGCAAGGTCTCTCCTCCTTGGCACTGAGTACTGCGAGACCAAGTCATCTGCTGTGGGGTCGTCCTGGGTGCTGTGGGGGGAGGGGTGGCCTCCCAGGCCTCCACCCATTCAATGACAGGAGCACCTAGTCCTGAGGACCACAGATGCCCCAGTCATGGCCCAGCATCCCCTGGGAGGAGGCAGAATCATCTTCTGATGGAAACCATTGGCTTAACTATTTCTAATAAGATTTTATGATTCTATGATTGCACTAAAGTAAGAAGATATTTTTCCATAAATAACTTTATTTATTTATTTTTGGCTGTACTGGGTCTCCTTGCTGCGAGCAGGCTTTATCTAGTTGCAGCGAGTGGGGACCACTCTCTAGTTGCCATGTGCAGACTTCTCTTTGTGGCGGCTTCTCTTGTTTGCGAAGGCGTGGGGACTTCAGTAGCTGTGGTGCATGGAGTTAGTTGCTCCAAAGTATGTGGGATCTCCCTGGATCAGGGATTGAGCCCATATCCCCTGCATTGGCATGTGAATTCTTATCCATTGTGCTACCAGGGAAGTTCGATTTTTTTTTTTTGATAAACTTTCTTTTTTAGAGCAGTTTTAAGTTCACAGTAAAACTGAGCAGAAGGAACAGATGTTTCCCCATATGCCCCTACCCCCCACCTGTGCACAGCCTCCCCATCATCAAAATTCCCCACCAGTGGGACATTCATTATAATCAATAGACCTGCATGGACCTGTCATTATCACCCAATGTCAGTAGTTGATCAGAGGGTTCATTCTTGGTCTTGTATGTTGTACGCATTGAGACAAATGTACACTGACATGAATCCACCATGAGAGAATAGTTTCACTGCCCTGAAAATCTTCTGTGCTCTGCCAATTCATTGCTCCCTCCCCAGTATTTTGTTTTTATGGGAAAGGAGCTAAGAACAACTTAGTAACTTCGAGTGCCTGTTGGGAAAGGTCTAACTCGATACCGTGTGGAGTTTTACATGAATCATTCCTCTACATTCTCCACTCCCCAAAGCCATGCTGTCCAACAGAAAGAGGGCTGAGCCTCAAATGTCATTTTATTTTTAAAAAGTTTGTTTTGTTGAAGTATAGTTGATTTACAGTGTTGTGTCAATTCCTGCTGTATAGCTAAGTGATGCAGTTATAAATACATATATATATATAATTTTTCATATTCTTTTCCATTATGGTTTACCACAGGATATTAAATAGAGTTCCCTGGTCTGTGCAATAGGACCTTGTTGTTTATCCATCCTGTATATAATAGTTTGCATCTGCTCACCCCAAACTCCCAATCCTTCCTTCCCCCATCCCTCTCCTCCTTGGCAACCACATGTCTGTTCTCTATGTCAGTCATAATTTTATTTTTTAATACTTTTATTGACATCTCATCCTCTATTGCCCGCTTCTCCTCTTGCCTTCAAATCTTTCCCAGCATCAGGGTCTTTTCCAGTGAGTCAACTCTTCACATCAGGTAGCCAAAGCATTAAAGCTTCAGCTTCAGCATTAGTCTTTCCAATGAATATTCAGGGTTGATTTCCTTTAGGGACTGACTGGTTTCCTTTAGGATTGATTTCCTTTAGGATTGATCTTCTTGCTGTCCAAAGGACTCTCAAGAGTCTTTTCTAGCACCATAGTTCAAAAGCATCAATTCTCTGGTGCTCAGCCTTCTTTATGGTTCCATTCTTGCATCTGTACATTGACTACTGGAAAAAACCATAGATTTGATGATGTGACCTTTGTCTCTGCTTTTTAATACACTGTCTAGGTTTGTCATGGCTTTTCTTCCAGGGAGCAAGCAGTGTTGCCTCTGATGCTACTTAGTTAGGAGCTTGGATTCCCATAGCCTTCTGGGTGGGCAGGGGTTAATGATTTGGGAACAAATGTATGGAATGATTATATTTCCCATAGCATCATGCCCTACTGATATGGATCACTGATTTTTAAAAATGTACAAATGTGAAACTTTGTTTATAAATGTCTGTGCTCATAGCTTTTACATTATAAATCCCCCAAAGTATGTAAAGTAAATTAAAACAGATGCAATGAACACATATTCAGTTAAACTCTTATAATGTCAGGTTCTGGGTGTTTTGTAGAATGATGTTCCAGGAGTCACAGTTTGCCAGGCAAAGCGTCCCAGAGCGAGCTTGGAAGAGGCTGGGTTGACATGAAAACTAAAGCTTCCTGCCCTTGGCTGGGCGCCCACAACAGGGTTCCTTGCTCAGCAACTGCTGAACATAGCAACGCCTTTCTCTTTAGGTTGAGAAACTGACAGATTAATTCTTCCAGGCTGACTTTTAAATACTTGAGGCAAGCATGAGAAATGGAATTTTTTTTTCCCCTCAAATTGCTGCTTAATGAAATGCAGAGTTGTTTTTGACTTGAATGATCAATAACAGTGGGGTTGGTGGGGCTTTGTGGATGAGCTGGGCATTTGTTGTTTAAAAAGATAGATTGGCTTCTCTCTATCTCTCTTTGTCTTTGTCTCTCTGTCTCTCTTTTTCTGTCACTTTCTTCCTGTCTCTTTCTGTCTCCCTTTTTCTGTCTCTCACTCTCTCTGTCTGTCTGTGTATTTCTCTCTTTGTCTCTCTGTATCTCTCTGTCTCTCTTTCTCTCTTATCAGACATGTCCAGGAGCCTCTCTGGTATTGTGTGAAGAAAAACTGAAACACATCCAGTGCTGTTCACAAACCTCAGGTGTGTGTTCAGGTTTGGGGTGATGAAAGACAGGGGGCCAGTGTTCTGGAAACTTGGGTTCCAGTCTCGGCTCCATCTCTGATTTCCAAATTGTCAAAGTCCCCCCACTCCTCTGGGCCTCCACTTCCCTCGCTGTGAAATGGGTGCAGGATAAGCTGGTACCCACACCCGCTGCTCTGGTACCACCACTAGCATCCCACATGTCGTCTCTAGGAAAGATAGTGGACTGAGTTTTGAGATCTATCTCTTCTCTTTTTTTTAATTCTATTGAAGGATAGCTAATTTAAGTGTTGCGTCTATCTCTGCTGTACGACAAAGTGACTCAGCCGTAATGTATACATTCTCGCTCACATTCCTTTCCATTATAGTTTATTTCAGGATATTGAATATAGTTCCCTGTGCTCTACAGTAGGACCTTGTTTATTTGTCCTATATATGCTAGTTTGTATCTATCTGCTAATCCCAAACTCCTTGTTTCCTTTTTCTTTAAATTAACTCTTTATCTTGGACTAATTGCAGATGTCCAGAAGGGTCACAGAGGTAGTAGAGACCATCCCGGTTGCCCTCCGCCCAGTTCCTCCCACCCCAGCACCCTTCCTCTCTAGAGCGCCTTGGCCACCCCCAGAGCTCAGTGCGTGTGCATCACCATTGACTCAGGCCCGCACTAAGTTTGGATTTCATTGGCTTCCCCTGATGTCCTTTTCTGCCCCAGCCCCACTCCAGGATCCCACGTGACATTCAGTTGTCACATTTCCTTAGCCGCTCTGAGTGGTGACAGTTCTCTGACTTTCCTTTTCATGCCTGGACAGCCGTGAGGAGGCCGGGTTAGGAGTTTTGCAAGACATCTCTCCGTCTGGGTTTGTGTGATGCTTTTCTCATGATTAGATCAAAGTCATGGGTTTGGGAAAGAACACACCGACCTGAGTGCCTTCTCAACACGTTCCAGTGTCCCTGACACCCACATGGCTTCACCCAGATGTTAACCTTGATTACCTGTCCCCCCCGCCCAGGCTACATAGAGGCCTGGGTTAGTCTCCTCAGACCCCCAGAACACCTCAGTGTGTTCCCAGTCCGATGCCAGATCCTTCACCCTCTGTGCTGAGAACTTTAAAAAAAAAAATTTATTTATTTATTGGGCTGCCTCAGGTCTTAGTTGCCGTATGTGGAATCCTCCATCTTCATTGTAGCAAGCGAGATCTTTAATTGTAGCATGTGAGATCTAGTTCCCTGACCAGGCTGCTTGCATTGGGAGCATAGAGTCTTAGCCACTGGACCACTGGGAAAGTCCTTGCACTGTGAACTTTGCATACAGTCTTTGCAGCATGATGTCAGCTTTCTCTTGGTTCAGTTGTACTCAATGAAGGCTGTGTTCCTGGAGATGAAACTGAGGAGTTGACAGCTCATCATCTTGCATGTGTGGCTGCAGACACTGCAGGATGTTGGGGAGACATGTCTTCATATTACTGTGAGACACATGGGCCCCACACATCCCAAATCCATGCATGTGGGTTGGGGGACTCGGGCTCACTGCTGGTGACTGAAATCTCAGTGGAAGCCTGCCTAAGGGTTCTGGCCCAGTTTTGGGAAGGTACCGTGTTCTGATCAAAGGAGGTGAGTGAAGTCACTCAGTCGTGTCCGACTCTTTGCGACCCCATGGATAGTAGCCTACCAGGCTTCTCCATCCATGGGATTTTCCAGGCAAGAGTACCAGAGTGGGTTGCCATTTCCCTCTCCATCAAAAGAGGGGGAGCTTTGAAACCCCAGGGGAGAGTTTTGGCCCAGGCAGCCCAAGACTTGGAAGCCCCGTGAAGCTGCTGCTGTTCCTACCCTCTTGCCCCGTCTCCCAGAGCCACACCCTGAGTGCTGGTTCACATGTGGGCAGAGTGTCTGGCCAAAGCAGAAGGCTGCTGAAAATCAGGCTGCTTTCTGGGGAGGTGTTTGGCGTGTCCTTTGAAAGTGAAACTGGAGCCCCTGGGAGGTGTCCTGAGAGAAGGCAGGCAGGAGTTGCTCCTGCTCTGGGGTTTGAATGGAGCCCTTTGTTGAGTCAAAGCCTTTTTCTCAGTGGCCTCTTTACTCAGCCCACAGAGGCGGGATGGTGCCAGGGGTGGGGGTAGTGACCATCCGTGCTGCCTGTCTCCTGTCATCCTAAGGGAGGGCTCTGCCGGTCACAGTAGTTTTTGGAAATCAAAAATTAGTTTATCACACTAAACTTTCTCCAGTCCACCTTTCTCCCCCCTCCCCCAACCCCCAGCCATCTCTCTGCTCAGCGCTGCATGAGTTTCCTAACTCACCTCCTTGCATCCACTTCAACCCACTCTGATTTGCTTTGTTTTTTCATTGTGGTGAATTACGTGTCACATTAAATTCACTGCTTTAACTGTTTTTAGGTGCACAGTTCAGTAACATTAAGTACATTCACGCTATTATGCAACCATTCTCCCCCTGTCCTCCATCTACCTGGCACCTCTTCATCTTCTAAATTTGAAACTGTCCCTGTTAAACACTCACCGCACCATCCCCTCCTGAGCCCCTGACAGTCGTGAACCCACTCCCTGTATCTGTGGATCTGCCTGTTCTGGACGTTTCCCATCAGTGGAATCACACCCTGTGTGTCCTTCTGTGTCTACTTCTCTCACTGAGCATCGTGTTCTCAGAGTCTGTCCACTTTCATAGTTTAGAGCAGAATCGTGTTCCATCATATGCGTCTGTTGTGTCTTGATGCCTTCATCTGTCAGTGGGCACTGGGGGTGATTCCACTGTTAGGCTGCCATGACTTGCGCTGCAGTGAACATCCATCTTCAGGTTTTTATGTCGATGGTTGTTTTTAGTTCCCTCGGGTGGGTCCCCAGGAGTGGCATCGTGGGGCCGTCATCTATTTTTAAACCTCTCGATTGTTTGTGCTTCTCTGCCTGGTGGGGCTTTCGTCCATTTGCTGCTTCTCTCTCAGCTCAGCCCTGGGGACTTTGGAAGGACTTGAGTTCTTCTGGCTGATGGCATTCATCCCCCATGCCCATTCTCGTCCCCATCCTTGTTAACTGTGCAGCCAGCCCGCGGCAGCTTTCTCTGTACTGTCCATTTGTCTCCCTCCTGCGTCTGGGGTCACACTCCTGCCTCCCCTGGCCTGGGATGCCTCTGCTCTGACAAACACCACCTGCTTGCTGTTGACCCGCCCACCTCTCCACCGCACCCGGCCTCCACCTGCCCTCCTGCCCAGTGACGCCGCCCCGAACCCACTGGACTCCCGTCGGACTCCCAGCCACCTCTGCTCTGCAGTCGCCAGGGGGCCTCACCCGGCTTTCTTTAACCAGAGCTTCAGGTTTTGGTTGGTTGGTTTTATCTATAAAAGAGGCTCCTCTGTCAAGGGTGGTGGAGCAGACCACACAGAATGTATGTCTAGTAGCCAGCAGGTATGAAATATGTGGAAAAAAATGGATTGAAAAAAAATTCAGACAAAAACATGGAGGAAAAAATCAGAAGCAAGCTGTGATAGAGTGACACCCCCGTCCTGTTTCTTGAACACTGTGGATGCGTCACCTCATGGGACAGAGGGGACTTTGCAGGAGGGATTAACTTAAGTAAGGCCCCTGAGATGGGGATGACCCTGGATTCCCCAGGAGGCCCAGTGTCATCACAGGGTCCTTATAAGAGGGAGGGGGAGGGTCAGAGGCAGAGAGAGACAGGAGATGGCTGCTCTGCTGGCTGTGAGGATGGAGGGAGGGGCCATGAGCCAGAGATGTGGCGCCTCTAGAAGCTGGAAAAGGCAAGAACTTGTACTCCCTGGAGCCTCCGAAAAGACTAGCCCTGCCTATGCTTGAATTTACCCCTGTGAGGCCTGAGCCAGACTCCTGAACCCCAGAACTATGAGAGAATCAATTGGTGTGGTTTTAAGCCCTGAACTGGTGGCAGTTTGTTACAGTAACTGCAGGAAACTGATGTGGTTTAGGGAACTACAGTGCAGATAAAGCTCTGTGTCCTCACAGCTGCTCATCTCGTTTCTGATACGTGATGCGGATCTAGAGCCTCCTGTCATGGGCTGCACTGGTCCCTAAAGGGCGGGTGGAATTCCCCACCACACACTTTCTACCGTGTCTGTGGCTGAGCCCATGATGCAGGATTCTATCCTGGACCCTCTTGGAGATAAACTTTCCATTTTAGTTACATCCCTGCATGTCTTTAGAGGGATTCTTATTCACTGAGCCCAGGTTGAATCCTCCAGAATGCTTTAGAGTTCTGGGGCTAATGTGATGCCCTCCTGTCCCCAGGGCTGCAGCTGCGCCTTTCTCCTCCTCCCCCTCCTCCTGCCCCAGGTCAAGGTTCCGGTGATATGCTGGTCACTGTTGACTTGCATTTAACTTTGTGCATAATGGTTCCCACCCAGGGCTGTATTGGCCCCAAGAGCACCCACCTGGGCTGCCCCTCTGAGGGTCTGTCTTCAGATAAGGAAACTGAGGCTCAGGACTGGGGTAGTGACACCCCAATGTTCATAACAACACTACTTACAATAAATAAGATGTGGAAGCATCCCAAGTGTCCATTGACAGATGAGTGGATAAAGAAGATGTGGTGTATATATACAATGGAATACTACTCAGCCATCAAAAAGAATGCAGTTATGCCATTTGCAGCAACATGAGTGGATTTAGAATGTGTCATACTAAATGAAGTAAGTCAGAGAAAGACAAATACCATATGATATCACTTATATGTGGAATCTAAAAAGTACTACAAATGAAACTTATTTATAAAATAGAAACAACAGACTCACAGACTTAGAAAATAAACCTCTGGTTACCAAAGGGGATGGAGAGGCATAAATTAGGAGCGTGAGATTAACATATACACACTACTGTATATAAAATAGGTAAACAACAAGGACCTACTGTATACCACAGGGAACTAAATTCACCATCAATATTATGATCTTTTAATAAGCTATAATGGAGAAAAATGTTAAAAAGAATCTAGATATATACATATACATGTATAACTGAATTACTTTGCTGTATACCTGAATCTAATGCAGTATTGCAGATCAATTGTATTGTATACTTCAGTTAAAAAGAAAAGAACCAGGGAGCCAAGCCAGGAGGAACCCAGCCCCAGGCCCGCCACTCTGTAGCTCTTCCCTGAGACAAAGCTGATCATGTTGTCTGAATTTTGCACAGGCTTTTTTGCCTCAGTGACGGAACCAGCCATACTTCCTTCTGGCCGTGTAATTGGGTATGTGAGGCTGGCTTTGGTGCACCTGTCTCCTAGGATTAAAAACTGTGGTGTCGGGAATTCCCTGGCGGTCCAGTGAGTACAACTCAGCACTTTCACTGTTGAGGGCCTGGGCTCGATCCCTGGTCAGAGAACTAGGATCCCACAGGCTGCACAGTGTGGCCAAACCCATCCCCCTCAGACTATGGTCTCATGAAAAGATTCTCCACACTATTAGCTTTCAGAGAAATGCAAATCAAAAGCACAGTAGGACGCCCCTTCACAACTATCAGGATGGCTAGAACTGAAAGACAGACAGTGACAAGCTTAGGCCAGGGTGTGGAGGGGAGAAAACCCTGTGCCCTGCTGGCAGGAATGGAAATCAGGCAGCTGATTGGAAAACATGGGCTTTCTATACGACTCAGCAATTCTACTCCTGGGTGTCCCACAAGAGAAATGGGAATGTTCATCCACACAAAACCCTGAACATCAATGTTCACAGCAGCATGATTCACAACAGCCAAAAGGTGGAAACCACCCAAATGTCATCTCATCAACAAACAAGCAGATAAACAAAACTGGGTTCCCGCCACACATGGGAGCATCCTTCAGCCATGGAAAGGAGAAGCCCTGACACTCACTACCACATGGACGGACCCTGAGGACACGATGCTCAGTGAGAGAAGCAGACACAGAGGGACACACACGGTGTGATTCCACTGATGGGAAACGTCCAGAACAGGCAGATCCACAGACACAGAGAGTGGGTTCCTGGTTGTCAGGGGCTGGGCATGACTACTGAATGGAACCGGGCTTCTTTTGAGATGATGGAATGTTCTGGAACTAGTTAGTGGTGATAGTTACACAACTCTGTGACTCTATTAAATGCTATTGAATTGTATACTTCAAAATGATTAAAATTATAAATTTTCTATTATGTTTATTTTACTACAACCTCTCCAACCTGTTGGTCTGAGGGGGGATGCCATTTCATGGAGTGAGCCCGCATGCAGTCCTTGACGGGTCGTGAAGGATGCCCATCTCTGGTTGAGGTCAAGCCGTGATCTGACACTTTCTCCTTCTAAGCCCTGTCCTTCAGAGTCTGGCACAAGGACGTGAACTCTCCTGTGTCCCGGGCTGTCGAGCAGTCATGCCTTGGCCTTAGCTCTTGCCAGCCCTGGGCCCTAACCGGCCATGGGTGGAACTAGGAGGAAAGGGGGAGTGCTCTGGGGTCCCTGGGAGAATGCAGTAAGTGAGGCTTGGCTCGGGGAGTTTTGAGAGTCCTTCCCGTCCTTTGTGGAATGGGGACTCCCGGGGAGGGGTGAGATGTGGAGGAGGTATAAGGTCAAAAATGATGGAAACTTCTGGAACCTTTTGGAACCTGGTGGAATGTAGGGGACCTTGTGGCATAGTGAGACTTTGGGATTGGGATGACTACTTAGACACTTGATGACTTTCTCCCTGGGCAATTTTGGGTAAAACCTCTTTGTTTCTGTTTCCTTGTAGGCAAAATGGAATATAAATCACTGCCCAGGATCCTCCTAAGGGCTGAGATGGTGGCCAAGGCAGTGACCCGAGTCAGGGGTGGACAGGCTATTACTGCCTTTGCTGTAATGTTATTATCACTGTTAATGTTACTATTTTATTATTATTATTAAAAAAATTTTTGGTGACACCACATGGCAAGTGGGATCTTAGTTCCCCTACCAGATATTGCACCCACGCCCCCTGCAGTGGAAACAAGGAGTCTTAACCACTGGACCACCAGGGAAGTCCCTTAATATTATTATTTATGTTACATTAGAGATAATATTCTCCTTACAGTCGGTGTATGTTGTGCTGAGTCTTTGTGGCTGTGGGGGCTTTTCTCTAGCTGCAGTGACTGGGGGCTGCTCGCTTGTTGTGATGCAGGCCTCTGACTGCGATGGTTTCTTCTGTTGAGAAGCATGGACGTGGGCCCAGGGGCCCAGTAGCTGTGGCACATGGGCTCAGTTGCTCCACTGCATATGGGATCTTCCCAGACCAGGGGTCAACCCGTGTCCCCTGCATTGGCAGGCGGAGTCTTAATTCCTGAGCCACCAGGGAAGCCCTGCAGCGTATGTTAATATTAATACTATTGTCTTCCCAACGGCTGCCACAGACCAAAGTGAGGAAGAGACCAGGTCTGTCCCTGCAGAGATGGGATCAGGTGTGGAGGAGACTTAGTTGTGGTGGATGTGACTGGACACTGATGGCCATCCCTCGGCCCAGGATCTGAGGACCAGGGATGAGGCTGAATGGGCTGGAGGTGAGGTTGGGAAGGAGCTGCCCACTGTTCAGGTCCTGCCCTAGGCTGGACTATCCCATCTGTGCTACAGAGGGGGAATCTGAGGCGCCTCCCCAGGTAAGGCCCTGAGTCGGGGCAAAGTGAGGACTTGGTCTCATTTACTGTGGTGCCACCGCCAGGGCAGGTGATTGTCCATGATCGGAGTGAGGCCAAGCAGAGGAGGACCTAGGAAGACAGCCTGCTAGGTGTCACCCTCTGTGGTCACTTGCTATGGTTCCTCCTCCATCCCTTCCTGGGCTCCCCACCCCAGCCTAGCCACAGGAACTGTGTGCCACACATCCACCTCTCCGTGTGTTGCTGGGAGCTGGGGACATCCTGCTGCCCTTCTGCTCAGGGCCACACGCAGGGGATGGGACCCCATCAGCTGTCTCTCATGGGCTGCTGACCCTCTGCTGACCTTGTTCCCAGGCCCTGGTGTTCAGAGGCAGGTGGCTGGAGGATAAGAGTTTTGGACAGGGTGAGAAAGCTTAGGGTGTCACAGGGCTGGACTTGTCCTTCAAGCCCAAGGACCACGTCTGTGGAAGGGTGTCAATGCAGGCCACGCATGGTCACTGCTTGAGTGATGGCCGGTTACCCCGGAGTGGCTGGCGGGCTGGGGAGTATCTGTCCCCTCCTCTGCCCTGCTGACATGGGCCGAGTCACCCTCTGCAGGCCGTCCTGGGTGCTGTGGGGGGTGGAACAGCATCTCTGACCCCACTCCTTTGATGCCGGGATCCTGCCGCCCTGCCCTCGGTCGTGATGACCACAGATGTCCCCCAGAGTCCTAAGCCCTCGGGGGTGGGCATGCAGCCCATTACGTATGTATTGGGCTCAAAGCCAAAGCTAATATGTTTGAATTGTCAGTGGCAGGTGGCGCTACTGGTTAAGAACCCACTTACCAATGCAGGAGACAAAAGAGTCGAGGGTTCGATTCCTGGGTCGGGAAGATCCCCTGGAGAAGGAAGTGGCTACCCACTCCAGTATTCTTGCCGGGGAAATCCCATGGGCAGAGGAGCCTGGTGGGCTACAGTCTGTGGGGTCGCAGAGAGTCAGACACGACTGAAGTGACTTAACACACACTGTGATGCCTGTTGACATCAGCTCCACTCTGACTCAGCATCTCCTGGAACGTTCTGTCTCCAGACGATGTTCCCAAACTGTCTTCCCTAAAAAAGTTCCCAGTAGCACGTATGGAAATGTAATTACGTGACTATTTTTCCTCCGCGGGCATGACACAGATTTGGGTCTGTAATAAAGACGATCGAGTCCCTCTAGCCCTGAGGGCCAGGCCAGGCGGGCGCTCTCAGCCTGGGCCCTGCTGACATCACGGCCGCCAGGAGGCCAGGTTGTCCTCTGTGGGGTGTCCTGAGCGCTGTGGGGGTGGTGCAGCCTCCCTGACCCCACCCCCTCATTCCCAGGAGCACCCCAACCCCAGTCATGATGAAAGCAGACGTCCCCAGACATCACCTAGTGCCCCCCAGGGGCGAAGTTGTTTCTCTTCCTCATTGAAAACTACCATGCAATATATGTGAATGTAAGCTTTTCCTGTGTTTTTCTTGGCATTCTAGAGGAACGGTCCCCAACCTTTTTGGCACCAGGGATGGGTATTGTGGAATGCAGTTTTTCCATGGACTGAGGTGGGAGATGGTTCCGGGATGATTCAAGCACACTACATGTATTGTGCACTTTATTTCTGTTATTATTACATCAACTCCACCTCAGATCATCAGGCAGTAGATCCCAGAGGTTGGGGACCCCTGACCTATAGGACCCTGGAGAAATGTTCCCCAGCACTTCTCTGGGTGGGGGGAGGCGAGGCCCACACATGAACCAGTTTAGGTCATGGCTGTCCTTCATAGTGGTCCTAGAAGAGGGGTCACACAAACTGAGATTTGCAGTCTGTCACTAGTCTGGTTTGGTAAATAGTGTTCCCTGCCTCTTTACCTTCAAGCGACCTCTCTCTCTCCTTGCTGGCCAGCATTTCCCAGTCTTTGCAGTCACGAGTTTTCAACGGATAGCGCTGAACTTGGCCATGACATTCTTCCCTCCAGCATTCCCTGAGCCTGGATGTTTCATAAAAGCCAGGATCCTGTTTCCTGTGATGGTCCAGGGGGTGTAACCAGGCCTGCTCTGTGGTGGAGAGACCCTCTAGTCCCTCCATGCATCTATCTCCAAGAGTGTGATCTGTTTAGATTCACTTGAGAATATGACCAACTGTCAGGGCAGTTGGCACAGTCAGGATATGTTTGAAGAATATAAAACAGTTTGCAACCTCATAGAATGTTCCATGTGTTAAAACATTGCCGGTCCCAAGTGTGTAAAAATCTGGACTTTCATCTATTCTAGTCTCAGCCAGAGAGGGAGGCGTCATAGCAGTTCTGTTTTAAGAAAAGTAGTACGATATATATATATATATATATATATATATATATATATATAACATATAGTGTTGTTTTCTGAATCAGTTTTTCTTTTTGGTGACACACAATAGCACAGCTTTCAAACCCAATAATGCAGAAAAACTGCCTGACGTGGTATATGCAATTGAGTGTGAAAAATCTGGTTATAATTGTCAGCTAAGTAGAATCTGTTTTGTTCGTTACCACAGATTTCACATCTCCATTTTCAAACAATCACCTTGGGAGTCCTTGTCCTTGAAACATTTCTCCAGTGTGATTGCCTTCAAGACCAGGCTGGATTGCTTTTGTATATTTCAAATCTAGAAACTTGTATGTTTCAAATACATTTAAGATTTCTACCTTTAGAGGGTAGGTTTGAATTTGGAAACAGTCTGTATTAGTGTGCTAATGCTGCTGTAACAAATCAGCACAAACTTAGTGACTTGAAACAACGCATGTTTATTGCCTTAGGGTTTCTGTTTCTGTGAGTCAGGAACCCGGTGCAGCTTAGCTGGGGCTTCTGCTCAGGGTCTCTCAGGCTGCAGTCGAATTCTTGGCCTGGGCTGCTGCCTTTAAAAAAAAAAAATTATTTATTTATTTATAGCTGCATTGGCTCTCCATTGTGGCAGGTGGACATCTCTCTAGTTGCGTGCATTTAGTTGCCTCACAGCACGTGGTATCTTAGTTTCCTGACCAGGGCTTGAACCCATGTCCTCTGCATTGGAGGATAGATTCTTAACCACCACCAGGGAAGACCCCCTGGATTTCCATCTTACCTCAGCTGAGAAAGGATCGCTTCCAAGCTCACTCACATGACTGCTGGCTGGAGGCTATTCTCAGTTGTTTGGCTGTGGGCCACTGGGCCTCCCCAGCCTGGAAACTTGCTTCATCACAGCAGCAAAGGAGAGAGTCTGCTGGCAAGGTGGAAGCTGCCTTCTCACATGAGATGGTCATGGAAGTGACATTCCATCTCAGTGCTGTACACTAGTACAAGTCACGTGTCCTGCCCACACTCACTGGGAGGCAGGGATACAGACACAGGGCCCAGGAGTTGGGATCACTGGGGGACTGTCTCAGAGTGCCCTCCACCCAGCCAGAGGTCACTCGGTGCTGAATAAGGTGGATGGCCCAACAGGAACAGGGTTGCTTTTGGTTGAATGTCAGGTGTTATTATTGCTAAGTCGCAGGACAGCATTTCTTCTGAGATTTTTCCTTTGTCTCTGATGGTTTCCAAGGACACATCCCTGAGATGACATATTGTTCAGAAATAGTTTCTCAAGACGGCTGTTTGAAGGGAAGGATGTCTGCTTAGTTCTGTCATGGCAGTTCATCACCCAGCTATTAATACTTGCTGTGGATCACTTCATGTGTTTGTTAATGGAGAGTTGGAGACTAACTTTTGTGTGTTTGAAGGGACTTAAAATGAGATGAAGGGGAGGGAGGCATGCTTGGAGTACTTCTGGATCTAGAGTTCTCTAGGTGTGGGCTGCATCCAGACTCTGCCATTGAGCAGCTCTGTGACGCTGGCAAGTCACTTAACTCTCTGAAGCTCTATCTTCTCATCAACAAAATGGAGGTGTAGGGATGTCTTAAGGATCAGGGATGACACGTTGTTGTTCAGCCCCTAAGTTGTGTCCGACTCTGCAGCCCCATGGTCTGCAGCGCGCCAGGCTTCCCTGTCCTTCACTGTCTGCCAGAGTTTGCTCAAATTCATTCCCATTGTGTCAGTGATGCCATCCAACCATCTCATCCTCTGTCGCCCCCTTCTCCTCCTGCCCTCAATCTTTCCCAGAATTAGGATCTTTTCCAATAAATGCAATGTGGTATCCTAGATGGGATCTGAAACAGAAGAGAACCTTTAGTGGAAAAACTAGTGAAATCTGAATAAATGTGGAGCTTGGTTAATAGTAACGTAGCTACATCGATGTCTTAGTTGTGACAAATGCACCTTACAGAAGAAGCCGGGTGAAGGATAAATAGATTTATGTATTATCTTTGCAAGTAGTCTTCTTCAAATCTAAAATCATTCCAAAGTTAAAAAATTATTTTACAAAACCCCAAGAAGACTCTATTTTTTACCTTTAAACTGGTGAATATTAATAAAAGTAATACCCACGATAATGAGGATATGGATAGCAGGATAATATAAGATGGCATAATATTTCTCAGCCCTAATTTAGTAGTGTGTTTTCAAGAACCTTAAAAATGTGTAATGGTTTCTGATCCCATAGTGCCATCTCTAAAAATATATATTAAGAGATACATCACGGGACCTCCTTGGTGGTGAAGTGGCTAAGACTCCGAGCTTTCAATGCAGGAACCTTTGTCTCCTGCATCTCTTGCATTGGTGGGCAGATTGTTTACACAGAGTCACTTGGGAATTTTTTTGTGTGTGTATACATCCACATGTACAAATATGTCTTTTTAAGAAAAAGATTTTAATTTAGATGGATTGTACTAGCCAATGTACTGGTCTGCAGTTCTTGATGTGGACTTTTTTTTTTTTAAGTCCTTACTGAATTTGTTACAATATTACTTCTGTTTTATGCTTTGTTTTTTGGGGCCCTGAGGCCCCTGGGATCTTAGCTTCCTGACCAGGGCTTGAACCCACACCACCTGCACTGGGAGGCAAATTCCTAACCACTGGACCACCAGGGAAGTCCCTGTCTTGTAGTTCTTGGTAGTCAGAAGTACCAGGGGTGACTTACAGTGTTACTACACGTGGGTCTGGGCATATGACAAGATATTAGTCCCCACCTGTTGAGCAGGGTCTCTCGCTCAGCTCTGTTGACATTTGGGTCTGATCAGGCTCTGTGTGGGGCCATCCTGGGCACCGTGGGGTGTGGAACAGCATTTCTGATCCCCATGCACTTGATCAATGCCTGGAGTGCTCCCCTGCCCTACCTGATGTCTCCAAACAGCACTGAGTGTCGCCAGGTGGGAACTGTTGGGTTTCCCCCTTGATGAGCTTTGGACTTAAACTCAAGTTTAAAGTCTCTCTTTTCCACTTACTGACTTTGGGCAATGTCTTATGTTTTGTATTGTTGTTATTGTTCAGTCACTAAGTCATGTCCGACTCTTTGCGATCCCATGGACTACAGCACGCCAGGCTTCCCTGTCCTCCACTATCTCCTGGAGTTTTCTCAAATTCATGTCCATTGAGTCAGTGATGCCATTCAACTATCTCTTCCTCTGTCGTCCCTTTCTCCTTCTGCCCTCAATCTTTCCCAGCATCAGGGTCTTTCCCAATGAGTCAGTTCTTCATATCAGGTGGCCAAAGTATTGAAGCTTCAGCATTAGTCCTTCCAATGAATGTTTTGTCTAGCTTTTTTTTTTTTAAGCAGCTTTTTTCCTTACCTGAAATAGACAGGAAATAGTTCCTGACCTTGCAGGTGTACTGACCTCAAGGTTCCCCAGGGCGCCAGCTCCGAGATGGGCAGCTGTGGTCACCATTTCTGCTCCAGAGTGGTGTCCACAGACATGGTTTTAAGGCCCTTTTTGACTCGGAGGCTGCTGGGGGCCAGGGACCTCCGTGCCCCTTGGTACCGTGAATGGCTGTACCCCGTGTCTCCTCTCAGGGGCTCCCCACCTCCTAACTTTTTGCACCATCATTTCAAATGCCTGGGAGCTTAACTAACCTAGTTTTTCTTTATTATTATAATTATTAATCATTTGCTGCACCAGGCAGCATGTGGGATGTGCAGAGTCTTAACCACTGGACTGCCAGGGAAGTACTCCCCCAGTGGTTTCCTAATTTCTAAAAAAAAATGGTCATAACTATATACTTACTTTTATATGGTGGTCCCTTTGGAGAACAAGCCCGTCAAGTTTGGAAGACATATTCATAAGGTAGTCCTGAGCGTCCTGCAGTGTCTTATGCTATATACCTTGTTTCTAGTGGTCAAGGTTTTCTTTAAAGTAAACTCCTCTTGAACCCGTCTTGGATTTACAGAAAAGTACAGACAGTGCAGGGAGTTCATTCCCACCTACCCTACACTCAGTTTCCCCTGCTAGTAGCACTTAGGTCCAGGACTGTACATTTGTCACAGTGGTTGAACTGATATTGATAAATTTTATCTTCATAGTCCATACTTTATTTAGATTTCCCTGAAAATGTTAGTTGCTCTGTCGTGTCAGACTCTTTTTGACCCTATGGGCTATAGTCCACCAAGATCCTCTGTCCATGGAATTCTCCAGACACGGATACTGAAGTGGAGTGCCATTTCCTCCTCTAGGGGATCTTCCCGACCCAGGGATTGAACCTGGGTCTCCTGCATTGCACGCAGATTCTTTACCATCTGAGCCTTATTTTTCCCTAGATGTCCCCTTTGCTGCCTCAGGGCACCTTCCAGGACCCAAATGGAGTCATCGTGTCTCCTTAGGCCCCTCCTGGCTGTAACAGCTTTTCCGACTGTCCTTGTCCCTGACTTTCTTGGACTGTTGTGAGGACAGGTCAGAAGTTTGGCAGCACCTCCCCTGACCTGGGCGTGTCTGATGCTTTCTTGTGATCAGACTGGGGTTATGGATGTGGGTGAAGAACCCCAGAGGTGAAGCGGCCCTCTTGTCATACCCCACTGTGGGGCTCCTTATCACTTTTGGCTGCCTGAGGCAGAACCCAGTGTTTTTGTTTAATTAATTTATTTATTTTGGGCTTCCTGGGTAGTGCAGTGGTAACGAATCCACCTGCCAATGCAAGAGACGGTTCAATCCCTGGGTCGGGAAGATCCCCTGGAGGAGGAAATGGCAACCCACTTCAGAATCCTTGCCTGGAAAATTTCACAGACAGAGGGGTCTGGTGCACTACAGTCTTTGTGGTGGCAAAGAGTCAGACATGACTGAGTGTACATGTACACATTTGTTTTTTGGCTGTGCTGAGTCTTGGTTGGTGTGCAAGCTTTTTTCTAGTTGTAGCAAGCAGGGGCTGCTCTCTAGTGACGGTGCCTGGGCTTCTCGTTGCTTTAATTTGTCTTTGCGCAGAGCACAGCTCTGGCTGCACAGGCTCCCGTAGTTGTGGCATGTGATCTCAGTAGTTGTGGTACACAGGCTTGGCTGCTCCTTTGCATGTGGGATCTTCCTGGACCAGGGATCAAACCCATGTCCCCTGCACCGGCAGGTGGATTCCTATCCACTGTGCCACAGGGGAAGTACCCCAGTGGTTTTAGACATTGAATTATTATTGTTGTTGTTCACTCACCCAGTCATGTCTGACTTTTGAGACCCTATGGACTGCAGCATGCCAGGCTTCCTGGTCCCTCACCCAGAGTTTGCCCAAGTTCACCTTCATTGCTTTGGTGATGCCATCCAGCCATCTCATCCTCTGATGCCCTCTTCTCCTTCTGCCCTCAATCTTTTCCAGCATCAGGGACTTTTCCAATGAGTTGTCTATTCACATCAGATGACCAGACTACTGGAACTTCAGCTTCAGCATCAGTCCTTCCAGTGAATATTCAGGGTTGATCTCCCTTAAGATTGACTAGTTTGATCTCCTTGCTGTCCAAGGGACTTTCAGGATTCTTCTCCAGCACCACAGTTTGAAGGCATCAGTTCTTTGGCGTTCTGCCTTCTTTACAGTCCAGCTATCATAACCATACATGACCACTGGGAAGGCCATAGCCTTGACTATATGAACCTTTGTCAGCAGAGCAATGTTTCTGCTTTTCAACATTGTCTGGGTTTGTCATAGCTTTCCTGACAAGAAGCAGTCATCTTCTGATTTCATGGCTGCAGTCACCATCTGCAGTGATTTTGGAACCCAAGAACAGGAAATCTGTCACTACTTCCACCTTTTCTCCTTCTATTTGCAGTAATGGGGGCAGATGCCATGATCTTTGTTTTTTAATATTTAGTCTTAAACCAGCTCTTTCACTCTCCTTTACTCTCATCAAGAGGCTCTTTAGTTCCCCTTCGCTTTCTGCCATTAGAGTGATATCATCCACATGTCTGAGGTTGTTGATATTTCTCCTGCCTATCTTGATTCCAGCTTGTAACTCATCCAGCCCAGAGTATAGATTAAACAAGCAGGGTGACAGCAGACAGCCGTGTTGTACTCCTTTCTCCATCTTGAGCCAATCCGTTGTCCTATACAGGGTTCTAACTGTTGCTTCTTGACTCACATACAGGTTTCTCAGCAAACAGGTAAGATGGTCTCGGATTCCCAGAATTACTGAATTACTGCCAACATTTAAAAAACGGGAGCTTTTGGACTTCCCTGGCAGTCCACTGGTTAAGACTCTGAGTTTCCACTGCAGGAGCCCCAGGTTCAATCCTGTTTTGGAAACTAAGATCCCATGAACCAAGTGACGTAGCCAAAAAAAAGGCAGGAACTTTTACATTTAAAAAACAAAAACAAACCTCCCAGCTTCTCAGGACACTTAGAAGGGCTGATGACATTGGGGCCACTTCCCATGTAGTGACAACTGAGCCCGGAGCAGTACCCCCTGCCAACAAGCCAGGTGTCATCTCTCCAGGGACCAGCATTGCCGTCACCTGCCCATCTGCCTCAAACTTGTGACCCTGGGACGGACATAGAGCTCAGCGCGCCTCCTCCTCCAGGGAGAATGTTCCCAGTGAGCTCACTGCCCTCCAGGTGGGAAGTCAGGGAAGCAGGTGGGATACAGGAGAGATGGCGACCTGGGAGTACTTTCTGATGGGCATGAAGGACACGGCTGGGGGGTCAGTACAGTATGTGGGAGTCAGGAGACCTGGGGTTCAGGGCAAAGCTGGGAGAACAGGGGGGACAGCCATAGAGGGGGTGTTGTGAGCTGAGCTCTGTTCCCCCCAAAGATGTGTTCCAGTCCTCACCCCCAGCACCCGGGCATCTGACCTCATGTGGAATTAGGGTCTCTGCAGATGTAATTAGCGACAATGAGCCAAGGACCTCCCTGGCGAGCCAGTGCTTGAGACTTCACTTTTGATGCAAGGCATACTGGTTCAATCCCTGGTCAAGGCTAAGATCCCACATGTTTTCACAGCCAAAAAAGCAGAACATAACACAGAAGCAATACTGTAACAAATTCAATAAAGACATTAAAAGAATGGTGGTTTAGTTACTAAGTTATGTCCAACTTTTTGTGACCCATGGACTATAGCCTGCCAGACTCCTCTGTCCATGGGATTTTCCAGGCAAGAATACTGGAATGGATTGCCACTTCCTCCTCCAGGGAATCTTCCCAACCCAGGGATCAAACCTATGTCTTCTGAAGAACTCCTCCGGACTTTTTACCACTGAGCCACCTGGAAGCTCAGCTCATATTAGCCACCAGAATAAATCCCTGATGGTCAGATGGTGTGAACCAGGGTGGCCCCCAGCATCTATGGGTGTCCTCCCCTCCCACCCACTCAGGTGTGTATTGAAATGTAAGCAGCCTACCAGACCTCAGAGGTCAGATGGTCACGGGACACATGACTTCCTGGAATCCCTACCACAGGGGTCTCACTCAGGGTGACTTCACCCCCAGGGGACACTGGGTGACATCTGGGGACATCTGTGGTTGTCACGACTAGGGGGTGCTCCTGGCATGAATGGGGCCAGAGAGGCTGCTCTACTCTGGAGAGTGGCCTGAACGCCCACAGTACTGGTGAGGAGAAAGCCTAGATGGAGGTGACCTTCAGATGACAGCGCGATCCGTGGGTCTCAGCACTGGGACCAGAGCGACACCGAGGCACTGGGGCTCTGGGAAGACGAGCTGGGGCAGCTGCATGCATCCTCGCTTAGCACGCTCTACCCTCTGGAGGCTGCAGGGCTGACTGTGCAGGCTCAGGGGGACATGGTTCCCAGAGCTCAGAGGAGAGGCCTGGCTCCATCCCATGTGAGAGCAGGGTCAAGATAAGAGTGCAGCCCACACACCTCGGGAGACTGCCTGCTGCCAGTCAACCCAACAGTCCTTCACACCTATGATGACATGTGCTCCTCCCGCCAGGGCAGGACTGGAGGGTGGGCATGAGTCAGACCCCCTCCTGGCCGAGGAGCTGATGAGTCCAGGGACTGGCCTCCTCATCCTGAACCAGGTAGAACCAGTCCAGACTCCTTCCACTGCCAGCGACGCTGCCTCTGCTGTCTTCATTCCTCCAACAAAGTCTTCAGTGAGCACTCAAGAGTCTGGAAAAACCATGCAGGGCTTTGAGGTGGTGATGGAGGACCTCTGTGAGGAGCCAATAAACTCTATGAAGGGCCAGCCAATCTTTTGTAGGCATGAATGTCATATGTTGTTCAATCGATAAGTTGTGTCTGATTCTGCGACTCTATGAACTGCAGCATACCTGGCTTCCCTGTCCCTCACCATCTCCCTGAGTTTGCTCAAATTCATGTACATTTAGTCAGTAATGCTATCTAAACCATCTTATCCTCTGTCATCCCCTTCTCCTCCTGCCCTCAATCTTTCCCAGCATCATGGTCTTTTCCAATGAGCTGGCTCTTCACATCAGGTGGCCAAAGTATTGGAGCTTCAGCTTCAGCATAAGTCTTTCCAGTGAATATTCAGGGTTGATTTCCTTTAGGATTGACTGGTCTGATCTCCTTGCAGTCCAAGGGATTCTCAAGAGTCTTCTCCAACACCACAATTCAAAAGCATCAGTTCTTCAGTGCTCAGCCTTCTTTATTGTCCAATTCTCACATCCATACATGACTACTGGAAAAACCATAGCTTTGACTATATGGACCTTTGTTGGCAAAATGATGTCTCTGCTTCTTAATATGGTGTCTAGGTTTGTCATAGTTTTCCTTCCAAGGAGCAAGTGTCTTTTAATTTCATGTGAATGTCCTGGCTGGTATATAAATCAATGGATGTGGGTGTGTTTCAACAAAACTTTATTTACAGACACAAGAGGTGGGCCAGATTTGGCCCTTGGATGCTGACAGGTCAGCACTGCTGCCCCCTTCCCATGCAGAGGCCCCTTCTTGTTAAACATGGTGTTGGCCACTCCTGACTACCCCTTCTCTGAGGCATCCTCCTGGTGACCAAAGGCTGGCTTTATCACCTCTCTGAGCCTCAGTTTCCCCATCTGTAGAATGAGGATAATTACACTCATATGGTCCTGTGTGTACATTGTTAGTTATTGTAAATTATTGTAGGTCAGCACTTCTCCTCTAAGAAGTCCTGCCCTGGGGGACACTGTCTGGGACATCTGTGGTTGTCAGGACTAGGGGTGCTCCTGGCATCATGGGAGCAGGATTCAAAGAGGCTGCTCCAAACCCCCCAGTGCCCAGGATGCCCCATCAGAGAATGACTTGGCCCTAAATGTCTGCAGGGTGGAGAGGGAGAAACCCTGGTCTAGATTAAGGTATCCAGTAAGTCAACTTGCAAAGACCAGGATGCCATGTCACATCACCTGTATGTCTGTCTTTGGACCATAGCTTCACCCTCACGTTCCAGAACTCTCCATCTGTAAAACCACCACCCTCTCCCAAGCCCAGGCTCTGGCTGTGCACTCAGCAAGTATTACTGCTAAGCAGTTGTGCCTCATTGCCCCAATCCACCTGGGACATTTCAGACATTTCCTCCCGTGGAGCAGCCCCTAGGCCGGTGTCCACCCTGGTTGTCTCAGGAACCACTCAGCCACCTGTCTTTTCTCCCCCTCCTCACTCCTCTCCTAGGAGCCAACTTCCCCTGCTGATTAGCATATCCTGTTTTTAGCATCTTTCTTCTCTGGGCTTTATATAACCCTGTCATTATCGGATGCTGTCACAGGAACTTAATGTTCCCTCAATCACATTTCAAAGCCTCCTCAAGCATAAGTAGCTAATTGTCGTCACTCCCCTCTCTCCTTTTTCTTCTTAGATGAACTTTTCATTTCAGACTCGTTTTAGATTCACAGGAAAATTGGGAAGACAGTACAGATAGATCCCACGTACCCTGTCACCCCTGTTCTTCACATCTTACATCAAACCTGATACATTCGTCCCAATTAAGAAACCAACACTGATATGTCATTATTTAAAAAAATTTTTTTTTTGGAGCATAGTTGCTTTACAATGTTGTGTTAGTTTCTACTGTACAATAAAGTTAATCAGCCATATATATACATATAGTCCCTCTTTTTTGGATTTCCTTCCCATTTAATTCATCGCAGAGCATTGAGTAGCGGTCCCTTGGCTGTATAGGAGGTTCCAGGTGGCACAGAATCTGTCTACCTGTGCAGGAGGCACAAGAGACGCAGACTCCATCCCTGGTTCAGGAAGATCCACTGGAGAAGGAAATGTCAACCCACTCCAGTGTTCTTGCCTCGAGAATCCCGTGGACAGAGGGGCCTGGCAGGATACGGTCCATGGGGTCGCAAAGAATTGGACACGACTGAGCACAGCCCAGCAGAGCAGCAGGTTCTCATTAGTTATCTATTTTATACATAGTAATGTATATATATCAATTCCAACATCCCAATCCATTCCCCTCTGCCCCGTTTCCCCCTTTGACGTCTGTGTCTCTATTTCTGTTTAGCAAATAGTGTCATTATTAACTAAAGTCCACATTTCATTTGGATTTCTTTAATTTTCCCCTGACACCCCTTTCTGCCCCAGGACACACACAGGTCCATAGGACACTGAGTTGTCACATCTACAGGTTTTCTCAGTCTCTCCGTCTGCAGAAACCATTTCTCCCTCTGGGGATGGGTTCTTCAGGGCTGTTACCAGTAGCAGTTTTGCGGATGGTAAACTGCCCTGTCTAGAATGATCGGAAAATAGTTTGCTCACCAGGTCGAGATCTTTAGGACACCTTTTGCAGCCAAGGTTGATAAAGAGCTTCTATACTTGCTAACAGAGGTTGGCCCATGGTTTTTCCCAAGGTGTTGAGAAAGCAGCAGCCCCTTCTCTCAATCTGAGGGAAGTGGTGTCTCTGTGGTGGTGAGGTTCTGTGTAGTGGATGGCCTGGGGTGATACTGGGATGGTGAGGGGCGGCTGGGGGCTTTCTGTTAGGACCCAGGAACCCATTTCCCTTTGCACTGGTGCCTCCATGTGAGGCCTGCTGCTCACAGACTGTCTTCCAGTCTGTGGGTTGGAAACTACAGCCTCCAAACCTCTGGCTGGATCCAAGTCGTCTGGGTTAGTCAATTTCTTTTTTTTTTTTTTTGGCTGAACCTTGAGGCGTGTGGGATCTGAGTTCCCTGACCAGGGATCAAACCTGCACCTTCTGCATTGGAAGTATGGAGTCTTAACCACTGAACTGCCAGAGAACTCCCAAAATCAGATTTTTTTTTTCTCGAACCATGCAGCATATGCAACTTTAGTTCCCCAGCCAGGGATCGAACCTGCATCCCCTGCTTTATTGGCACAGAGCCTCGCCCACTGGCCCACGACTGGCTGGGTTCAGTAATAGCGACAGTGACCAAAAACATTTGCCACCTGGTCCTTCACAGAATCACTCTACTGAGTCCTGGCCTTGTCAAAGCAAATGCAAAGCAGTTACTAGATGTTCTAGGATTGTGAAAAAGTTCCAATGATAAAGAAGTGATCCACTATGAACAATATGCCAGGACTGATTTATGCATTTGCTAGATATTCACTTGCTTAATCCAAGAACCCCACCCGCTCAGGGGGTGCTACCCTCACCCCCACCTTGAAGATTTGGAGACTGAGGCCCTGGGGGAGTTAGTCAGTTTCGAAGTTAGGGTAGAATGAAACCATGCTGCCTCTCAGATTCGGGAATATCTGTCCCCACCCACCGCCTTCCGGGGGACGGACAGAAGCTATTTTAATTTTGAGCGAAAAAAGAAATCTGTGCATACACATTTTTAAAAAAAATTTGTCGAAATTGATCCTCTTCCCAAGTCAGTTGCCTGTCCCTCCATACAGGACAGTGCCAGGAGGTGGGAGGTCTGATAATCGATGCCTGGCTCAGCAGGTGATCCTGTCCCCAAGGGGACACTAGTGATGTCTGGGCACATCTGATGTTTGCCACACTGGGGGGAGACTCCTGGCATTGAGTGGATGGGGGCAGGGAGGTTGTTCCACACCACACAGCTCCCAGGACGGTCCTGCATGGAGGATGATGTGCCCCGTGTCAGCAGGGCTGGGGAGGGAGACCCTGTGTTCATTATTTGGAAAAATATTGAGTTTGGTCCCTGCTTACATCATGTTATTGTTGTTTAGTCACTAAGTCATGATTGACTCTTTTATGTGACCCCTTGGACTGTAGCCCTCCAGGCTCCTCCATCCATGGGATGTCCCAGGCAAGAATACTGGAGTGGGTTCCCATTTCCTTCTCCACGGGATCTTCCCAACCCTGGGACTGGACCCACGTCTCCTGCATTGGCAGGTGGGTTCTTTACCACTGAGCCACCAGGCAAGCACTAGCAGAATAAACCTCCAGTGATTAGAGAATAAAGCAGGGAGATGCTGAGATTTCCCTGGTGGTCCAGTGATTGAGACACTGAGCTTCCAATGCAGGGGGCTCAGGTTTGATCACTGATCAGGGAACCAAGATCCTACTTGCTGTGCAGCTTGGTCAAAAATAGGAAAGTGGAGAGGCCCCACCCAATGTTAGGTGGAGGAGTGTTGAGAGACTCGGGACACAGAGCTGGGGTCAGCACCCTCCTCCCCCTATGTCTGCTGGGCTCCTGGAGACCTTTAGCCCCTGAGTCAGCCCTCCAGGCCCTTTTGTCCCAATGGACTGAATTGTGCTGGCCCCTGATCTGGGTCAGTTTCAAGACTTCGGAGAGGCACGTCCAGCCCAGGCACTTCTCCAAGACTCTGAGGGCTCAGGGCTGGGAGCTCAGGTGGCGAGGCTCAGGCTGCCGTCCCCCACCCCAGGCTTCTCCTCCTGCCTCATTTGCAATCAGAGCTCCTCGGGGCGACACATTTAGATGGTTGCTGTGGTGATGAGTGAAGGCTGGGGTGATAACTGCAGCGCGGGTCTATATCAAGCCTCCAGCGAGGCAAGGTGTTCCTGCCACGCGCTGGTGGGATGTCGTGTGGGGAGAGAAGGGGGTGCAGACATCCTAGGCCAACCTGCTCGGTTCCCAGGAATGGGACCTGTACCCCAGGCAGGGGGGCTTCCTGTTGCCAGATGCTGAGTCCCTGCTGTGCCTGTCCATGAGGGACGTGCTTGGAGCAGGGATCTCAGTGGGGGTGATCTCTCCTCCCAGGGGACTCTGGACCATGTCTGGGGACATCTGTGCTTATTACAACTGGCAGGTGGCTCCTGGAATGAGGGGTGGGGCCAGAGAGGCTGTTCTACCCCCCACAGTGCCCAGAAGGACGCCCCCCACCCCCAGCAAGGAATGACCAGCCTCCACATCAGTAGCACTGAGGGCAAGACCCTGCTCTGTTTTTTATTTATTTTTTAAAATATTTATTTGTTTGTTTATTTATTTGGCTGCACCGGGTGTTAGTTGCAGTATGCAGGATCTTTAGTTGAAGCAGGTAGGATCTAGTTCCCTGACCAGGAATGGAACCCTGGGCCCCCTGCATTGGGAGCACAGAGTCTTAGCCACTGGACCACCAGGGAAGGCCCAAGACCCTGCTTTAGAGGGAAGCAGATCAAAGTAGTGGACTTATTTGGTCTCAGAACCAGGCGATGGTATCTGTTGATAATCTGTGAATCCCAAAGGCTTCATTTTCTCATCCTAATTGTTCTATTGCTCCCCCCTTGTTGAATTTACCAAGTCCCTTTAGTCTCTTATATCTCCCAGATGATCAGATCTATAGATGGGGGAAGAAGCAGAAAATGAAAAATCCAGTGCTGTTGGTTGCTTGCCATTAGAGAATTGTAGTGGTTGAAAAAGAAAAAAAATAATGTGGAGCTGTCAGGTGAATCAGCCTGGATGACAGGTGTATCAGTTATTTCTTGCTGTGTAACAGATTACCCTGAAAACTTATTTTTTATTTTATTATATTTTATTTCATTATTTTGGCTGGACTGGGTCTTCATTTCAGTGCATGGGCTCTCCAGTTGTGGCTTGTGGGCTCAGTTGCAGTATGTGGGACCTAGTTTCCTGTCCAGGGATGGAACCCGGGCCCCCTGCATTGGGAGCACAGAGTCCTTGCCACTGGACCACCAGGGAAGTCCCTGAAAGCTTAGCATAAACCACCAGCGTTCATTCTGTCACAGTTTCTGTGGGTTGGAAACTTGGAAACAGCTTCCCTTGGTGGTTCTGGCTCAAGGTCCCTCGGAAGGTTGTGGAGCACGTGTCAGCCCAGGACCGCCTCATCTGAAGGCACAGTGGGGTCAGAGGAGCCACTTCAGGATGGTGCCCCACATGGTCCCTGTCCACGGTGCTGCTTGAGCTTCCTCATCCCACGGTGGCTGGCCCGCTGAGCGCAGGCAGAAGCCACACGTCTTTTATGACTGATCTCAGAAGTGACCTGCTGTCACTGCAGGTGATCACGCAGGGCCTCCCTGACCCCAAGCGGGAGGAGAACTGACCCCAAGTGGCAAGTGGGAGGAGACAGCACGTAGGGCATGAACTGAATCTCTGGAGGCTGGCGATGTTGGAAACGCTGCCACAGCAGGTGAACGGAGCCCTGGAGATCAGGATGGGGGGCATTAAGTTACTTGCCAGTGTTCCTAAAAAAAAAAAAAGGTGCCACCAAAGGAAAAATGCTCTGTGGAGTGACTGACTGTCTCAGTGATTTCACCAGGAATTAGGGTCACAGTCCGTTCCCAGGCAATCTAGGGAGAATTGTAGTTTCTGCAACCCTACTTGGGACACCTGTGCCCACTTACTTCAGCTGCTTTCACCCTCCTACCCACAACGCTTTGGCCTCAGAAACAGGGTGGAGGGACTTCCCTGGAGGTCTTGTGGCTGACCCCACACATCCAATGCAGGAGGCCCAGGTTGGGGAACTAGATCCTATATGCTGAAACTTAAGACCCAGTGCAGCCAAATACACAAAATATTAAAAAAGAGAGAGAGAGAGGGAGATTAAAAAAGAATGGGTGGAGGACAGATTTCTTCTGTCTCATTTCTGCGTTTGCATGCACCTTGGAGCAGAGAGAGGAAGAGGGGCCTGGCCAGTGCTGCACGCCAGGAGGTAGAAGGGATGGAATCTCTCCAGGTGGAGTGGCAATGGAAATGGTGAGGGTGGGAATGGTGAATGGATGGGAAGGAAAGAGGTTGCCTCCTGCCCTCAAAATCTGCAGAAATCGGCTCAGCACCAGCCAGAATATGCTTTCCACTGGCCAAATGGGATTTGGGAGTAATCCCAGGGCACATTCTATTAGGCTCTTGTCTGATCCGCCCATAAGTCCGCCCTGGTCCCCTGGCCTGGGGATGGCTTTGGAGTAGGTTAATCCTACTACTTTGGAGTAGGCTGGAGGGGCCAGGGGATCTTGATCTGGGCAGTGTGATCCTGTTATGATACTGGCAGGGGCCTTGGGAGAAACGTAGAAAATCCACTTGGTGGGACTGACCAGCTTGTGTCTGGGTCTTGGTTCACAACAGCCTGACCCACCTGCTGGTCATGTGTGTGTGGAGCCTTCACATGGGCTACGGTGGCCTCACTCTTTCCTCCCTCCTTCCTTCTTTCTTGTCCTCTTCACAATTACTGGGTCTCAGTACTGGGAGAGTTATTCTCCCAATTCATCCCGCTTTATTTTTCTTCTTTCTTAAAAATTTTATTTACTTTTTTTTTCTTTTTCTTTTTTATTTTTTTCATTTATTTTTATTAGTTGGAGGCTAATTACTTTAGAATATTGTAGTGGTTTTTGCCATACATTTATTTATTTACTTTTGGATGCACTGGGTCTTCATTGCTTTGCGAGGGCTTTCTCTAGTTGCAGCGAGCGGGGGTCACTCTCTAGTTGTAGTGCACGGGCTTCTCATTGCAGTGGCTTCTTGTTGCAGAGAATGGGCTTTAGGGTGTGTGGGCTTCAGTAGTCGCAGCGCATGGGCTCAGTCGTTGTGGTTAGTGAGCTCTAGAGTGCAGACTCAGTAGTTCGGTTCATGGGCTTAGTTGCTCCTTGCCGTGTGGCATCTTCCCAGACCAGAGATGGAACCTGTGTCCCCTGCATTGGCAGGTGGAGTCTTAACCACTGGGCCACCAGGAAGTCCAATTCACCCAGCTTCTAATAGGCTGCTTCTTAGAGTACTTCAGGGTTATAGAAAAATTGAGCAGAAAGTACAGGGAGTTCCTACATACCCCCTCCATACACACAGCACACACACCCACACATACACTTTTCGCTCTTATTACCATCCTGCATTAGTGTAACTCAGTTATACTTGATGAGCCAATATCCATGTATTGTTACTTTTAAAAAATATTTGTTTGGCTATACCAATCTTAATTGCAGCACATGGGATCTAGTTACCTGACCAGGATCGAACCTGGGCCCCCTGCATTGGGAGCACAGTCTTAGCCACTGGACCACCAGGGAAGTCCCCATATGTTGTTATTAACTAAAGTCCATAGTTGACATCTGAGTCTAGTCTTGGTGCTATATGTTCTGTGGGTTCAGACAAATGTATCCATTATCAGTCATTTCACTGCCTCTGGACCCTACCTGTTTATCCCTCCTTCCCCACAACCCCCAAAACCACTGATCCTTCTAGTCTCCAGAGTCCTGCCTTTTCCAGAATGTCCCACAGTTGAAATCACAGTGTATAGTCTTTTCAACCTTTTAATGAATTAAACTTTTTTGGCCACACTATGGGGCATGCGGGATCTTAAGTTTCCTGGCCAGGGATCAAACCTGAGCCCCTCTGCATTGAAAGCACTGAATCTTAGCCACTGGACCACCAGGGGAGTCCAGTGTGTGGCCTTTTCTACTGGCTTCTTTCACTTGGCGACTTGTATCTGAGGTTCCTCAGTGTCTTTCCTTGCTTCATAGCTCATTCCTTTTTAGCACTGAGTAATATTCCTTTGAATGTAGGTCCTCTTTTGTGTATATATTCTTAATGGTGAGCACCCACAAACTCACCACTGAGCACAAAAACCAGAGCCTCGCCAGTTCTCTTCTGTTTCTGAGACCCTCCCCACCCAACCCACCCACCTGGCTCCGGTCTCCAAGGCAGCTGAGGTGGAATCTCATGTCACATTTCCTGTCTTTTGTTTTATTCTATCTTGTTTACATGTACTCCTTAACAGCATAGTTTGAGTAGATTTTTACTCCTAAAAATCTATTTTAGAAAGTTGAGTTGTTTTTAACGTTATAAATAGGATATCATGCTACGTTGTACTCTCTTGGGATCTGCTCTTAAATGCAAAGTTCCAGGGCTAGATTCACTCATGTTGTCAGGTATTACAGTGTGCAGTTGGCAGAATAATGGTCCCCCAAAAATGTCCGTGCCCCAGTCCCCAAAACCTGTGTTTCACTGTACGTGGTGAAAGGATTCTGCAGATGGGAATAAGTTAAGGCCCTTAGGATGGGGACAACCCTGGATCCTCTGAGGGTGCCCAGTGTCATCACAAGGTCCTTATAAGAGGGAGGGTGAGGGCCAGAGGCAGAGAGACAGAAGATGCTGTGCTGCTGACGGTGAGGATGGAGGGAAGGGCTGCAAGCCAGGGATGTGGCACCTCTAGAAGCTGGAAAAGGCAAGAGCTTGGGTAGATCCCCTGGAGAAGGAAATGGCAACCCACTGCAGTACCTTGCCTGGAAAATCTCATGGACAGAGGAGCTGGGTGGGCTGCAGTCCATGGGGTCACAAAGAGTTGGGCACGACTGAGTGACTAACACTTACTTACACTTGTGCTTCCCTGGAGCCTCTGAAAAGACTAGCCCTACCCAGGCCTGGATTTAGCCCCATGAAGCCCGGCCCGTGTTGGAGTCCTGACCGTAGGGCTGTGAGATGAGTTCTCAGCCAGGCCGAGGGTGCTATGTCCTGGCTCTGACCATCTCACTCCTGCTTGGCATTGAGTGTCAGGCCTCCTGCCCCTGGACTCCAAGCCATTCCAACCGCCTTCACATGATGGTCAGGGAACATTGTACCTAGGGTGGGCCTCTCCCAGCACCACACAGCTCTATGTGGGGCCAGCACCCTCTCCCCAGACCCACTGGGCTCCTCAGGCTCTGCCCTTGGCACCAGCTGGATTGTGCAGAATCCCCAGAACTAGTGAGATCCCACCATGGGCCGGCTCGGTGATGGTGGCATGGACTGCGTGGCGAGCAGAGACAGCTCCTGCAGTCTAAGATCTCGCATCTCCCTGGGAGCCTCAGCTTTGAGCCACATGATGCTGATGAGCGTGACAAAGGTGTCTTGGGGTTAGTGTGATAGTTGCAAAACCTGTGATTCTCCTGAAATCCATCAAACTGGACATTTTATAGTAGGTGAATTCTATCTTAATTTTTTAAAAAGAATAAAAAAAGGAAAGCATGTGGATGAGGTTGTAAAAAGTTTTACTCGGGGGACTTCTCTGGTGGTCCAGTGGTTAGGACTCCATGCTTCCAAGGCAAGAGGCACAAGTTCGATTCCTGGTGGGGAACTGAGACCCGAAAGCCATGTGGTGTGGTCAGAAAAAAAAAAAAAATGTGCCACCCATGACAAGAGTGTGCAATCGTCCTATCCTCTTGGGTCCCTGATTGCCACCGTTGTGAGCTTGGTCTCTTTCCTTGCAGTGAAGTCACTTGTCGGCAGTTCCAAGGGTAGGGTATGTGTGGAGTCGGCAGGCCTGGCTTCTTACAGCCCCTGCACCCCAGGTCTCTGCTGTCACTGTTTTGAAATTTGTCATAATTTTTGAACAAGAGGTCCCACAGTCACATTTTCCACCAGCTCTGAAGATTAAAAGATGAAAATTGAAAGATACTTGCTCCTTGTAAGGAAAGCTATGACAAATCTAAACATCATATTAAAAAGCAGAGACATCACTTTGACAACAAAAGTCCATACAGTCAAAGCTATGGTTTATCCAGTAGTCATGTACGGATGTGAGAGTTGGACCATAAAGAAGGCTGAGTGCCAAAGAATTAATGCTTTCAAATTGTGGTGCTGGAGAAGATTCTTGAGAGTCCCTTGGACAACAAGATCAGACCAGACAATCCTAAAGGAAATCAACCCTGAATATTCATTGGAAGGACTGATGCTGAAGCTGAAGCTCCAATACTTGGGCCACTTGATGCAAACAGCTGACTCATTAGAAAAGACCCTGATTCTGGGAAAGATTGAGGGCAAGAGGAAAAGGGGATGACAGGGAATGAGATGGTTGGATGGTATCACTGTCTCAATGGACATGAGTTTGAGCACTCAGGGAGATAATGAAGGACGGGGAAGCCTGGCAGACTGCAGTTCATGGGATCACAAAGAGTGAGATACAACTTAGCGACTGACCAACAACTGCAGATTCTATAGGAGATCCTCCTCATGGTCCCACCTGCACAATTCATGGGGGCCTGTCATGGGGGCTTTCAGTTCACTGCAGCAGGAAGGTGAAAGCCCAGCTTTTTTGTCGGTGAAGGTCACAGGCACAGCCTGGCGCCAGCTGCTGCACCTCGCAGCCTGCTCTCTCTGAGCCCCGGGGACCAGTTTTGTCCTCGCTACTCTCTGCTCTAGTCAAAGCCGGTCTGGGCTGAGCATAGCCAGGGCGGGGGGCTCTGTGGGCCTCATCTCCCTGCCCAAGTCCAGCTTTGAGGGCTAGAGGACAGTCTGCAGCTGGCATTAAAGGGCTGGGGATGGGGAGATTGGCAGATGGTAGATGTGAGGGCAGAGAAAGATGCCATCTCTGCAGTGATTCATAAGCTACCCGTGTTCACAGCAGTGTGATTCACAGGAGCCATAAGTGGAAACAACCTGAACATCCATCAGTGGACTATGGGTAAACACAGGGTCCCTCCACACACTGGAGCACCGCTCAGCCACACAAAAGAGAGAAGCCCCGCCACTGGCTACCGTGTAGACAGACCCTGAGAACATGATGCTCGATGAGAGAAGCTGACACAGAAGGACACACAGGATGTGACTCCACTGATGGGAAACGTCCAGAACAGGCAGGTCCACAGACACAGAGGGTGGGTTCCTGGTTGTCAGGGGCTGGGGAGCAGGAGAGTGACTGCTGATGGGGACAGGGCTTCTTTTGGGGTAAGGAAAATGTTCAAAAATTGGTTGTGATAATGGTTACACAACTTTGTGAACGTACAAAAAGACCACTGAATTGTGCATTTTGCTTTTTTTTTAATTGTGCATTTTGAATAAGCAAAATGTGTGGCATGAGAATTGTATCTCAGTAAGACTTAAAAAAAAAAAAAGGTGCCTAGTTTATCAGTCACTCTCTCCAGTTTGGATAATGTTCCTGAGTTGTGTAAGGAGCGGCTGTCGGGGGGCTTGGTGAAGAGTGTTCCCTGGCACCCTTCTGTAGTAGTTTTGCAACTTCTCATGAGCCTTTAATTGATTCAAAAATGAAATGAAGAATCAGATGCATAGATGGTCCCTTCAAGGTTGAGGCAAGTCTTGGCCTCAGGTCTGTGGTCACGTTGCTCCAACCCTCTCATCTCTCATCCCTGTGGGCCACTGTGCTCTACACTGTCCAGGGCGCCCCTCTGGCCTCAGTGGCCAGAGAAGCTCCAATCCTAAGCTGTTGGGCCAGGTAGAGCAGATGCTGCTACTGGATGAGTTTCTATTAGAGATGCTGCTAGAGCCCAGAGGGTGTTCTTGAGGCTGCAGCACCACCTGCAGGTGATGGTGGGGACGTCAGTTCTCCATCCTGGCCTTTAATTGACAACCAGTTAGATAGAGGGCAGGAGAAGGGGGCAACAGATGAGATAGTTGGTTGGCATCACTGACTCAATGGACATGAGTTTAAGCAAGCTCTGGAAGATAGTGAAAGACAGGGAAGCCTGGCATGCTGCAGTCCATGGCGTTGCAAAGAGTCAGACACAACAGCGACTAAACAACAACAAAAAATATAGCATTTACATTTTTAAATTTAATTTTTATTTTATATTGGGGTATAGTTGGTGTACAATGTTGTGTTAGTTTCAAGTGTATAGCAAGGTTGTTCAGTTATACATATACATGTATCCATTCTATCTCAGTTTTTTTCCCATATAGGTTGTTACAGAGTACCGAGTAGAGTTCCCTGTACTATATACAGTAGGTCCTTGTTGATTATTTATTTTATATATAGTAGTCTGCATATGTTAATTGCAAGCTGAATTTATCCCTCCTCCCCAAATCGAAAATTTGTTTTTGAAGTCTATGAGTCTGTTTGTGTTCTATAAATAAGTTCATTTGTATAATTTTTTTAGATTCCACATATAAGTGATATCATGGTATTTGTCTTTTTCTGTCTTTATGATTCTTCAGTTACTATGATAATCTCTAGATCCATCCATGTTGCTGTAAATGGCATTATTTCATTCTTTTTTATGGCTTAGTAGTGTTTGGTTGTGCATGTATATATATTGGGGCTTCCCTGGTGGTTCAGACGGTAAAGAATCTGCCTGCAATTCGGGAGACTCAGGTTCAACCCCTGGGTGGGGAAGATCCCCTGGAGGAGGAAATGGCAACCCACCCCAATATCCTTGCCTGGAGAATTCCATGGATAGAGGAGCATGGCTACAGTCCAAGGGGTCACAGAGAGTCAGACATGACTGCATGCCTAACACTTCGTGTGTGTGTGTGTGTGTATGTATGTATATATATATATATATATATATATATATATACATATATATATATCTTATGTTCTTTATCAGATATACCATATCTTCTATATCAGTTTATCTATTGATGAATTTTTAAGTTGTTTCCATGTCCTAGATATTGCAAACAGCTGCTGCTGCTATGAACATTGAGGTGCATGAAACTTTTTGAACTAGAGTTTCTCCAGATATATGCCCAGGAGTGGGAGTGCTGGATCCTGTGGCAGCTCTATTTTTAGTTGTTTGAGAAATCTCCACACTGTTCTCCATAGTGGTTGTACTAGTTTACATTTCCACCAACAGTGTAGGAGGGTTCCCTAAATTTTTATGTATTTAAAACTTTATTTATTTTGGGGGCACACTACACAGCTTGTGGGATCTTATTTCCTCAACCAGGGATGGAACCCATACCCCCTGTGGTGGAAGCTTGAAGTCCTAACCACTGGACCATCAGGGAAGTCCCTCCCTAAATTTTTAAACTGAAGTTTAAAAAAAATTTTTTTAGAATAACTTAGATTTTCAGAGGCATTTAAAATTACCCATCACCTAATTTCTCCCAATGACTGGGTCATTCATAAGCATAGTGTGTTTGTGATAACCAACGGGTGGACATGGATACATTTCCGCCACCTCGATCCACTCTTTATTCAGATTTCACTTGTTTTCCCTAATGTCCTTTTTCTGCCTCAGGACCCCACCTTGCATTTAGTTGGTCACATGCCTCAGGCAAACGTGGGTGAGCTGAGTACCCCAAGGCAGGGAGTTGACTCAGTCCTCTTGCCTTCCTCCCAGGAGACCATGGGGGTCCAATGATGCAGGTGAACATCTTCTATAAACTATAAATGGTTGTATGAACATCCAGTCCTTTCATCCAGTTCGGTTTTGGAACACGTGGAAACTTCATCATGGATACCACTGCAGATCGCTAGCAAACCTTCCTGGCAGGTCGCCCTGTTATTCTCATCTCTCTGCATTCTGAAGCATCCTGTCTGTACCATCCCCGATGTCTGACAGAGTGACCAGAAGGCAGCCCTTCCATGCTCCGCACCCCCAGCCGAAGGATTTTTCTATCTCATCATAGTACCGCTGACCCCCATGTGGCGGTTCAGGCCAAATCAGCCCAGCTAACATGGTTCGTTTTTCTTCCAGGGAGCAGACACTGGGTTTCTGAACCTCGTTGCTGAAGACAGCCAGGACTTGAGCGAGCACAGGTTGGTGTCATGAGGTTTTTCTTTTCTCTATGTTTAGAGTTCACTCGGGTGTTTGGTTGGCTGTTTGGAGCCAGAATGAGTTCAGAGGCGTCCTGGCCATGCACGCCTGCATCTTCCCAGCTTTGCTCACTTCTGGGGGTTTGTCTCACCTGCCAAGAGCATGTGGGAGCCACAGAGAATGTCTTCCATCCCGGCTCCCGGAGCGGGGGTACATGGGGCTGGCAGGTCAGGTCCTAGTGCACCCAGGATGGGCACATGCCCACAGTGGCACCTGCTTCCCAGCTCTTAGCTTCCTCCTCGAGAGGCTTAATTAGGGTCTGCGGCACTTCATCCCGTTTCCCATGTGCGTGGAGGGTGACCCATCAATGCCATTCACTCAGAGCAGAGCTTGGTCATGGGACTGAACAAATATCTGAACCGTATTGCTCCCCTGGTGGGACAGCAGGTTGGGAAATGTGCCAGAGGCCTCAGGAAGAATTAAGTCAGGAGGAAAATACAGCTCAGTTCTGATCTCTCAACTGTTACGCATTTGCTTGTCTCCGGTTTTATTCCCAAGATGACTTTGAGTGACTTTTGTGATGTAGGAAGAGGAAACAGCATGGGAATGAATGAGATGGCTCCGTGGCATCCGGGAGTGCCCTGCCCAGTCCATTTACTCTAAGTGTCTGGAGGGGACCTGCTGTCTTTAGAATCAACTTCCGGTTTCTAGCAAAAGTTCTGATGGATCTTTGATTCAGGTTGTGTTCCATTTAGCAATAAATTTGAGGGAGATCTGATGTCTTTATAACATTTATTTTTATCTAGTGGGTGTGTATGTAAAATAAAAAATGTTAGACAAGAAGGCAGCACATGGTATAATTCCATTTAGATGAAGTCAGCACAAAATGTAAGTCTGTTGGAACAGAAAGGTGGCTCGGGCTTGCCAGGGGCTGGGGTGGGAATGGGGGTGAACTGTATTTGGGTGCCAGACACATCTTACAGTGCTGAGGGGAGGGTCCAGAACTGTGGGGCTGGGGCATCAAGCAGCTTGGTAAACTAAGAATCTTCGAGTTGTGTACTGCCAACCAGCCGATTGTATGACACGTAAAGCAAACCTCAGTGAAGCTAAGATATATATTTTATCTCAGCCCAGGAGGGAAGCTGTCCCCACAGACAGAGACCAGGACTGAGATTGGAGCCCCGTGGTCCATCTGGCTTGTTTATGCTCCTTGAAGGTCCCATGCAGGTTCAGTGTTAACTCTGTGTCACGAAGTCGCCAAGCAGGAGGGGAGTTTGGAGAACCACCTGGAGCCAGGCGAGGCCACGTAGAGTGTATGTGTCATCACAGTGTGTTTGATGAGTAAGCCCCACTCAACCCTTCTCCAATGTGTTAATGTCTGACCAACTAACTGTAAAAAGAAACTGAATGGACAAAGGAGAGACAAGACACCCCAAACCCCACACCCATCAGGGACCACTGCTCACACCTCAGTGCGCATCCTCCCAAACCTCTCCGAATTCCATTCACTCAAGGGATTTTGAATAAGAAGGGTTTTCTCTTTGATGTACTCATCTCCCTTGATGGGCATCTTCATTCATCCATAAACCTAGATTTCCATCTTCTTTCCTGACAATGGCTTAACATTCCATGTTATAGATAAATTATAACTTCTTTCTTTTTTAAAATTTACTGGTGTAGTTGATTTACAATATGTTCATTTCTACTGTCCAGCAAAGTGATTTAGTTATACATAAATATATATATATATATACACATTCTTTTTTCATGTTCTCCATTATGATTTATCACAGGATATTTATTGAATATAGTTCCCTGTGCTATACAGTAGGACCTTGATATTAAAAAAATTTTTTTTTCTAATAACTAGCAGTTGTAAGGCATGATTGCTTTTTTAAAGATTTTATTTGTTTGTTTTTGGCTGTGCTGGCTCTTCGTTGCTGTGAGGGTTTTTCTCTAGTTGTGGAGAGTGGGGGCTATTCTCCAGTTGCGATGTACAGGTTCCTCGTTGCGGAGGCTTCTCCTGTTGCTGAGCACGGCTCTAGGGCACGGGGCTTCAGTAGTTGCAGATCCCGGGCTGTAGGGCACAAGCTCAGTAGTTGTGGCGCATGGGCTTAGTTGCTCTGAGGCATGTGGGATCTCTCCAAACCAGGGATCGAACCCGTGTCCCCTGCATTGGAAGGCAGCTTCTTTACTCCTGAGACACCAGGGAAGCCACAAGACCTTGTTATTTGAATTAGAATTTATTTCTTTAAGAATAATTTTATAGTTGGTTTAGCTGGTCTGTTGGTGGGCTTTTTCTGGAGGGTGTTCATTTTCTTTTATTGCTTTCCTTTTCTTTCTCTTTCTAAATTTTGCTATGTTCTGGGATGGATGTCCTTGTGCAAACTTTCTTCGTCCCTGGTTGGTTGTTGTTTGGGGTAAATTCCTGGAAGTAAGTTTGCCTTGCCTTTGACTTTAAGTTGGGGTGTTCTCATTTTTGTTTTAACCTTCAGCCACAAAGAAACGCACCATTTTCCATCCCAGGATGTGTCTCACCACCCTCTCAAGTGCAGTTTTATGTCCTGGCCAAGCCAACAAGCCAGGACCATTTTAGTTGCTGTGTCCAGGCCTCCTTTTCATGAGCTCAGCTGTTTCTCTAAGGTGAATGGCCCTGATGCGTCCTTTCTGTTAGAGTTTCTGTCCTGTGCTGTGTTTAATCACTAAGTTGTGTCTAGCTCTTTGTGACCCCATGGACTGCAGCCCACCAGGCTTCTCATGGGGATTCTCCAGGCAAGAATACTGGAGTGGCTTGCTATGCCCTCCTCCAGGGGATCTTCTCAACCCAGGAATCAAACCCAGGTCTCTCATTGCAGGAGGATTCTTTACCAACTGAGCCACCAGGGAAACCCTGGTGATGTTTAAATTCTCCCTATTTCTCTGTCTGGACACAATCCACTACAAGTGTTTTTTGGAGCATGTTTCCACACTTTGCTCACAGTGCATTTTGTCATCAGGGATCTGAAACTTTCAAAGACCTGTCTTCTTTATTTTTTGTTGTCTTCTAACACATTAAGATTATAAAAACACAATCCACCTGCATTTTGTTTTGGATGGCATATTCTGCACTTCAGTCCTTGAGCCTTTTAAAATTCAGCTGTGCTAGGAGTTCTCACCTATGGGGGGTGGTGATTCTGACTGCTGGCTCCCCTCTCAGGGGACACAGATCCCTGTTGGGGGACATCTGAGGTTGTCACACTGGGGGGATGCTCCTGGCAATGAGGAGGTGGGGCCAGGAATGTTGCTCCACACACCACAGTGCCCACAATGGCCAAGGGTGACCAGCTGCCAGGTCATCAGTGCCCGGTGGACACTGCTGGGAGAGACAGAAAATACTCCTGAGCTGGTACATGTGGCTAGCCTTGCAGTGGTTCTCTGTTCCAAGGGATCCTGCTCTCCTACAAGTGGGGGGAATCAAGGTTTTTCCTGATTGCTTGTTAGTTTCATAGTCACTAGGAGCACTTCCTGTTTGCCAGTCCCCTCACATCTGAGGTCCCTACAGTACAGGGGGTACAGACAGTGGACTCTCCCATTTCTGAGCTTGTCCAGGGAGATGGAGTGTCGCCGAGCAAGGGCCACACTGTCCATCCTGGTGACAGCACCTTGATCCACTGTGCTGAATGTCTGCAGACGCCAGGGCTAAAAGTGGGACCTGGAGTCTGGGTGGGGCTCCAGAGGAGGGGTCTGGGGCTGGGGCAATCCCCAGAGTGCTGGGATTCCCAGTGGTGGCCACTAGGGGGCAGTGAAGGTCCATGAGGTCTCCAGCGCAACTAGCAGGGATAGATGTGAAGAGGGTGCAGGGGTCCAAGTGAGTACCCAGCTTCTTCAGTCAACCCCTCGGCCCTCGTGGAGCCCTGTGACCCCTGTCTACATGTTCCAGGACATTCTGGTTCAGCACCCAGAGTCTACCGTCACTCTTTCCTAGGGGCTTCCACTTCACAGACCTGGAGCCTCTGTGAGTTCATTGGATGTAAGAGGAAGGTAGAAAGCACAGACTCTGACCTTGGAGCGCTCAGGATCCCTGCACCCCCCAACTTTCCTGGTCCTGGCGCACCTCAATGGCTGGAGCAGAGTTGGTACCAGAGAACGAAGGCCAGAGGGTGGGGGTGCGCATCCCTGCTGGGACAACTGGATATTGCTTCTGGGACTGCCGCCTCTGTCGCCTGGAAGCAGCCGGTGGCTCTGATCCCCAGGCAGGAGCAAGGTTGGGGGGGGTTCTCCCCAGGCCGGTCTCTCGAAGCACCTCCTTTGGAACTCACCTAAACGCCAGAGACCCTCAAAGACCCCTCGGGTCTCCTGGCTGTGAAATCTGCCCAGTGTCTCCCAAGGCACCCTCAGGTGTGTGTCACCTGGGCAGTGACTGCTCGGCCTGGCCAGATGCGGTGACCCTCTCCAAAATGTTCTCCATCCCCTCGGCAAGGGTTTCCAAGTGTCTGCCAGGCCAGGCTCCAGGGGATGCCAGTGTGCAGGGTGGGTGTTCTAGTGAGAATTGTGGACCCATTCGGAGTCTTCCCCCTCCAACACTGCTGACATCGGGCCGGGTCACCCTGTGGGGTGCAGTGGGCATCCTGGGCACTGTGGGGGAGGGTGGAGCAGCCTCCAGGCCCCCATCCCCATGACGCCAGGAGCCCTCAGTTTTGACAACTGACCCCACACAGATGTTCCCAGACATCACCCAGTGTCCCATGGAGGCAGGCCCCCTGCCTCACCAGTTGCTCTCATAGTGTCTCTGGATGTGGGTGCCCCCGCCCGAAACCAGATGGATTTTCCCATAAGTTTGGAAGCTCTGGCAGAGGGGCGGTGGGGGGTGGGGGGGAAAGGGTGGGGGGCTGGGACCATAGCCAGTTGGCTCCCGCCCGTGGAAGGGCTGAGCGCATGGGCCTTCATGGCACTGGCTTTCCTTATGGAGGTGCCACTGCCCTTTTAGCCAGAGTTGGGCTTTCCAATAGGGTAGCCACGCGTCCCCAGCGGCCACTGAGCTCCTGAAAGGGAGCTCAGATGGAAATGAGTGTATTTTGCACAGGCCGGGTGATGATTCTTAGCTGAGAACGATTTTTCCAGCTTTTCACCAGCCCTCCCTCCTGAGGCAGAGCTCAGTGACCTCCCAGCAGCCGGTGTTTTCCTGATAGCCCCTGTTCTCTGGGAGTTTGTGAACATTTCAGCTGAAAGCGCCTCCCGGATCTTTTATCTCGAGAGGGTGGCCCTCGTGTGAGGGACAAACTCCAACCCGGCGTGCCACGTCAGAGACTGTTTCTTTCTCCTGGTTGGTCCCCTGCTTCAGATGTGTGTTGAAATGCCCACAATTATCAGTTCTCTCCGCGGACAAGCTGTTCTCCTGAAAGAGCTGCCAAGATAGACAGTTGAAACCTTAAAACGTTCTTGCAGAAGGTCATGGCTGCTGCCGCAGCCTCACGATACATAAGTAATTACTGGGTCCCCGCCCAGAAACCCACCAAGGGCGCCCCCCCCCCCCCCGACAGCACACAGGACCCAGAGCCACCCCCACCCCAGTAGCCCATGGCTTTGATTCTGGAATCTTGGGGAGAGCAGGCCCCAGGGTGCTTCCCATGGCAGCAGGGGGCTGCTCAGACGTGACATCGACCCCCTCCAGAAGGGTCTCACCCTTGTGATCCTGCCCCCAAGGAACACTGGGCAATGTCTGGGGATGTCTGTGGTTGTCATGACTGGAGGGGGTCCTGGCATACAGTGGGTGGGGGGCCTAGGGGTGTGCTCCACCCCCCACAGTGCTCAGGATGACCCCACAATGTCCCAGCCCGTGTCAGCAGCGCCCAGCTGGAGTGGGGAGTGGGGAGTGGGATCCCCACTCCCCAAGATTCTTGCTCCCAGGATGAACCAGCATCACTCTTTTTGTGCTCCATGTATTTTATCACACTGGCTCCCACCCCGGCCCCATTCTTCCACATGCTGTGGGCGAATCCCCTCACACACTGGTTAGTGCTGCCACCTAATTGGACCAACTTGAACACCCAGGCCCAGAAAGGCTCCCATCTGATACCGCAGAGCCAGGCTTCCACCTGTGGGGCAGTGAGAACTGTCCCAGCCCAGGCAGCAGCCAAGGTCTGGAGACCCATGCATCCCCAGGCGGGCATGTTGCTAGGCAACGGCGTGACTGGTCAGCCTCCCTCAGAGCAGGGATGATGCACACACGGTCATCAATAGTCAGATTCAAGGCCTCCTTTGACTCAGAACACACATGGGGTGACAGTCACGTATGGTAAGGTGGGGGCAGGGGTATAGGGAGCCATGGGGAAGCTGAAGAGGGGCTCATTTGTGGTGGGTAGAAGGAGCCCCTACAACTCAGGGCCCATTCCCACCCCCTGCCACAGTGCACAGACCTGAATTCACCTGAGCTGGTGCACACTGAGGATGTGGTTCTTCCTTTTGTTCCCTCCTCTCTAACTTTGTATGTTGAGTCAGCAGACACCTGTGTGCCAGGCCCAGCTGGCTAAAGCATGTGTGTCTGGCTGCAGAAGCTCCCAGTACAGTGTACACGGTGGGCATGTGTAACGGAGGACTGAGGCATGACCTGGGGAGGGCCAGGCTGGGATGAGCTCAGAAGTTGGGGGCAGGGGGAGGGCTCTGGGGGGCTGAGGGTGGGGTGGTGGCTTCAACAGGCATCCCAAATTCAGGGACCTGGGGTATCAGGAGCTTGTTTCTTATTGCCACTGGTATTCCCCCAAATTCAAATGTTAAAACCTACTTACTCCCGAGTGTGGTGGGAATTGAAGGTGGAGCCTTTGGGGAATATGGTCTTGGGACTTATATTAACATTAAATACATATTTTGAACTTTAGCCATGGTTACTATCTCCCAGCTGCCAAAGCTCTTAGAATTTCTTGAGCCAGTGGAGCATCCCCTGCATGTAACTAAATGTGACAGTGATTGTGAAACCCCAGGCTCTCTGCTCTGCCATCACATGAGGAGTGTGCTGGCTAGCTAGTGCTATGTCATAAGCGACCACAGACTCGGCACCTTATACCTCCCCTGTCTCTCCAGGCAGACGTGTGGCTGAGGCCTCTGCTCACAGTCTTACTGGGCCTGGCCCAGACTGAGTTCTCTCCTGAGGCTCAGCTGGGGAAGAATCCATTTCCCAGTGTGCTCAGGCCATTGGTAGGGTTTGGTTCCTTTCAGTTGTCAGGCCCAGGTCTTAGCAGCCCACTAGGGACTGCTCTCAGCTCTTGGAGGCTGCCACCAGGTCCTACCCTGGCTGCATGATCTCCTCCAGGGGGCCCCTCATCCCTCCAGTCACTGCAGAAGGGCCCTGCCCTAGGGAGGGAGGACTCACCTGATTGGGTCAGGCCCACCCATGCATCCTTTTGATTAACTCAAAAGTCAACTAACTTGGGAATTTATTTAATTTGATTTTGTCTCTTTCTTTTTTTGTTTTTTAAATTATGAAGTTGTGATAACACATTTATAGGAGACTTTGAGAATATAGAACAAGGTTACATATAAGTTCCACTGTATATGATAATTATTTTTTAAGTAGATAAGTTTTTAGTTGGAGTTTCAATATCAAACTCTCAAAAAGGAATAGAATGAATATACAGAGAAGTAGAAGGATACAGTAGACCTCAAAAGCACAATGAACCAATTCAACATAATTAAGATTCATACAATTTTCACAACTGTAGGATACAAATTCTATTCAAGGTCCCAGAGATTATAAACTAAGAGACACTGGGACATATCTGGGGAAATAAAACAAGGTGCAAAAATTTCATGATCTAAAGGTACTGAAATGATACAGAGCCTATTCTCTTATCACTGTGGAATTATATTAGAGATCAGTATCAAAAGATATTTGAAAATAACCCCCATATTTTCAAGTGTAATGTAATGTTACCCAGAGCGATCTTTGACTTAGCCATTGAAAGCCTCCTTAAAGTTAGAAGACTGAAAAACCACAGAGGATGATTACAGAGAAGAAAGCATTTAAATGAGAAATTAATATCAAAATGAGAAATTAATATCAAAGATACTTATATTTATTTATTGGTTGCACCACACTGCAGGTGGGATCTTAGTCCCCTGACCAGAGATTGAACCCACACCCCATGCAGATTCTAATCACTGGACCACAAGGGTGGTCTCTAACTTGGGACTTTAATTACACCCTCGAATTCCTTCCTCTGCAGGAAATCACCTAATCAGGGGAATGGCATCTTATCACCTTCATAGTCCTGCCAACCCCTGGGGCTTGGTCCACCAGGAGCCAAGGGTTTGGAGACTTAGACTCCTTCTGGCCACCAAGGGGCAGCAGGGGGCCTGGTCACTGCAGATGCAGGCACCTGCAGCTGGCACCAGGGCTCTCAGGGGGCCTTTGTACCCTCCTGCTCCTTGCTGGCGGCACCGCAGGCAGGTCAGTGTTGGGTGGAATGGCAGTGGTTGGAGAAGGCATGCCTTGTTTGTCTCAGTCACACCTAGACATACCTAAGGTTTCATTTGGTTTTGTTTTTTGTTTTTTTCTGCTGCACCACTTGGCTTGTAGGGTCTTGGTTCCCCAACCAGCAATCAAATCTGAACCCCTTGCAGTAGAAGCTTGTCATCCTAACCACTGAACCACCAGGAAAGTCCCCTCACTGTTTTTTTTTTTTTTTTTAAGAAAGGCTATAATTTGAAATAGTTCCAGATTCATGCATGCATGCTCAGTCATGTCTAACTATTTGCCACCCAAAGGACGGTAGCCTGCCAGGCTCCTCTGTCCATGGGGTTCTCCAGGCAAGAATACTGGAGTGGGTTGCCAATTCCTTCTCCAGGGGATCTTCCCAACCCAGGGATTGAACTGGCATCTCCTGTGTCTCCTGCATTGGCAGGTGGATTCTTTACCACTGAACCAGCTGGGAAGCCCAATTCCAGGTTCATAGAAGTTGCAAAAACCATGCAGAGTGATTGCATGCACCCTTTCCCCAACTCCCCCCCGTGGCCTCATCTTGTAACTAAAGTACGATAGGAAGTTGGTGTGTGTGCAGGCCCCTGCCCTCTGTTAAATCTGTGGGCATGGAGGACCGTCACCCATTTGCAGAATGGAGAGTTCTTCCATCCTTGGGGGGGGGGCACGGAGAAAAATGGACACGAACATCTAACCGTGAATGGCATTGTGTCCCAGGCTTGCGGTGCAGGCCTAGCTCCGTGCATCTTGTCTGCTACCTCGTCAGGCAGCCAGCCCTGCAGGTGGGTTTATTCTCTTGGGGGGATTCTGCCAGTTTGTGGGGGCTCCCAGCACCAAAGACTCAGGTTCAAATCCAGACACACCCCCACCTGCAGGGCACCCCAGGAGACGAGGCTGCTGAGACATCCCCATGTTGGAGTCAAAGCCTCCTCAACTTCCCCAGAGGTCTCTGCTGTCTTCTCTGTGCCCCGCATGGTCGGTCGGTGTTCTGGGGGTGGGGCGGGGGGGCATTGTGTGCGTCTTACTCCCAGGAGCCTGTTCAGTAGCAGCACCCCTCACGTCTGAGGGAGGGGGAATTCCAAGATGGTGCTCTAGATCCCCACCCCCTTGTGTCCATACTCTGGGTGGGTTCCCACTCCACAGTTAGGCTCACATGATGTGGCCAAAGAGAGTTTGCGGGTATAACAGAGACCCCTGATCAGTGGTGGGTGGCCTGACCTAATCAGATGAACCCTTACAAGAGACCAGAGACGTATTTAGAGGAGTCAGATCCACAGACAGGAAGTAGATGGTGGGGCCAGGGGCTGGAGGAAGGGGCGGGGAGTTAGTGTTTCATGGGGACAGAGTTTCTGTTTGGGAAGATGAGAAAGTTCTGGATGGTGGTCCAGACAGTCACGCAACAATGTGAATGTGCTTAAGGCCACGGAGCTGTGCACTTAGAAATGGTTAAAATGGTAAATTGCTTTTTACTACAATAAACAGAGAGGGAGAGAGAGATCAGAGCAGCAGCAGACACTCCTGCTGACTTTGAAAAAGGCAAACAGCCACGTTGTGTGTGTGCTGCCCGGGGAGAAGGCCACGCAGCTGGGAGCTGAGAGCACCCCCCACCCGACAGCCAGGGGGAAAACAGCACCTCAGTCCCTACACTGCAGAGCAGGGCATTCCACCAACCCCCTGTCGAGCTTGGAAGGGGGCCCTGCATCCCAGATAAGGACTCAGCCCAGCCAGTCCCTGGGTGTTGGGCTTTTGAGACTCCAAGCTGAGGGCCCAGTGAAACCACATCCCCATTTTCTAACAGAGTGACCGGGAGACAACAAAGGGTGTTGTTTTGGAGCCTGTGTTGGTGCGACTTGTCATGCAGCAGCAGCTGACTGATGCACCTACCGTGCTGCCTTCCCACACGCTTGTTCTGGAACTCGCCGCAGTCCTGCCACTTAGAGACGGCTATCTCCACGTCACAGAGGAGAAACTGGGAGTACAGAGAAGCTGAGTAATCTGCCCAGGGCCCCTCAGTAACTGCTCTGTGACGATCAGATCAGCTGCGTGTGGCACCCAGGCTGGACCTTAGGCTCCTCCAGGTCAGGGATCTTGCCCAACTGCCCAGCCAGATGTTTAGGGAGTGAGTGGAAGAAGGGAAGAAGGAGGCCGGGGGAGGAATCCTCACCTGAGCTCCTGCGCAGAGAGGTGAGCCTGTGAGCAGGGTGGGTGACACGGCAGAGAGCGTACTCAGCCTACCCGGAGCGATCCCGAGCGGTGATCCCTGCGGGCTCCCGGCTGAGTCAGCGGCCGCACCGAGGTCTGAGCTCCTGAGCCTCCTGGAATGGGACGTGCTGTCCCCAGCTATCTGACTAACATCCCGCTGAGTCACAGTTCTGGCCAGATGAGAGGCAAGAGGCGAGCCAGAGCCCTCTGCCCACGGGAGTCACAAAGCCAGGCACCCCGGAGGCCCAGAGAACCGGGCTGCAAGCTCTGGGTTCCTCGGTGCAAGCTGGGGCTGCAGGCTGAGGATGGGTTTGCAGAGTAGGTGGTAAGAGAGGCAGCCACACCCACACACAGCCCTGGCAAACCGGCAACCAGATCTCCCTTGTCCCGGGGCTGAGGGGCAAGGCTGGCAGGTCCCCTTGGCAGTGCAGGGACCATCCTGGGAGCTGTGAGGGGTTCCCCCACTCTAAGCCCTCACTCCACCAATGCCAGGAACCCCCAGTCCTGACAACCACAGATGTCCCCAGACACAGCCTAGTGTACCCTGGCTGACAGACTCACCCTAGTCGAAACCCTGGTTGAGGGGCTTCCCTGGTAGCTCAGTGGGTAGAGAATCTGCCTGTAGTGCAGGAGATGCAGGAGACGCTGGTTCAGCCCCTGGGTCGGGAAGATCCCCTGGAGGAGGGGGCAGCACCCACTCCAGGATTCTCGCCTGGACAGTCCCACGGACAGAGGGGCCTGGGGGGCTACAGTCCAGAGGGTCGCAGAGAGGAGGACATGACTGAAGCGACTTAGCATACATGCACACATGTATTACCTGATAATAATAATAATCAAAGGGACCCTGGCCAAGTGAGCTGATGGTGACAGCACTGCCTGAGGACAATAGCAAGTGCTCCCTCTGGGGCTTGAAGCAGGGAGGCCTTCCTGGAAGAAGTGACATCTGAGTTGAAATTGACAATGCTCTGGAGTGGATCAGCGTGGGAAAGACTCTCCAGGTGGTGGGAGTGGTGTGTGCCAAGAACCATCCTGGTTCCAGGATGGTGGGCAGGGATGCAAGGTGAGGGGGAGCAAGGAGGCCTCAGGTGAGACCCCTTTATTCTGAGGGCAGTAGGGAGCCAAGGAGGGTTTCAGCCCTGCCCATGGCAACAATCAATTGACCTCCTTGTTTTCTGGATTAGGACACCGAGGCACAGAGAAGGTGACGGGCCCTGGTCACCATCAGCAGCGGTGGGCAGAGGCCTAGGGAGCTTCAGGGCCACTTCTACAACGCTTGGGGGTGGGGTGAGTGCTGGAGCCAGACCTGGGATGCAGCACGTCCCAGCTCCAAGACCCCTGGTCAGGCAGGCCTCTGCTCCCACCCTCAGTTTCCCTTCGTTAAAATTCACCCAGGGCTGCTGCCGGAGGGGTGAGGGCATCAGCTCTGTAGCCCATGTCCTCAGGCGGTGCAGTGAGGGCCCTGGGAGGATGGGAAGTGTGTCCTGTCACTCCGCTGTCCTGGGGTCTCCCACCCGAGCCCCGCATGCCTCCACTCTCTGGGCTCTGACTTCGTTCTTCCTGAAGACATCAGGGGTCATCGGGCCTCTCTGGTATCCATGGAAAGCTGGGTGTGAGTGAGGGACCCCAGGCCCTTCAGCAGATTGGTGGTAAGCCCTGACCGAGGGCGAGAAGGAAGCCAGGGAGCAGTGGGGAAAGGATATGCTCCTGGCCCAGAGCCCGCGCCTCCGGGAGGTGACCAGCAGGCTTCTACCCTCCACAGGTCCTGGCCCCATCTCCACCAGGAAGGACAGCCGCCAGGGCGGTGCTTCCCTGTCCTGAGCTGACCTTGTTTTCCTGATCTCGGGGCAGGAACTGCCTGGCCTGTGTAGTGGACACGTACAAGCTCAGTAAACAGCCTGGGAGCTGGGAGTGAGAGCTGAAGTGCCGGGCCCCCTCCCACCCGCCTGCCCTCCGCTCCATCCTTGGCAATCCTCAAGAATTCTCGGGGAACCAGTCCCTGCTCCCTTCCTTTAGGACTGAGATGTCAGCCACCTCCTGGGGGCTGGGGGGAATGGCAGAAGTGCCACCTGGGGACGGCCACCTGTGTTGTGAGACCACCAGGACTGCCGTGTTTACTCACAGGCTGCTTGGCTCCACATGCACAACTGGGATGCACATGGGCTCTTGTGAGCATTTGGAGCATCTTCATATCTGTGTGTGTGTGTGTGTGTGTGTGTGTGTGTGTGTTGAAATACCCATACCATCCCATACCATGAAATTCACCCTCTTAACCATTTCGAAGTGCACAGCTCATGGCGTTAAGCACATTCACACTGTCATGCAACCATCCCCACCATCATCTCCAGAACTTTCTCATCTTCCCAAACTGAAACTCTGTCCCCATGAAACACTCACTCCCCGTCCCCTCCCCCAGCCCCTGGCCCCACCATCTACTTCCTGTCTCTGTGGATATGACTCCTCCAGGGACCTCCTGTGAGTGGGATCAGACAGTGTGTGTCCTTCTGTATCTGGCTTCTCTCTCTGAGCATTATGCTCTCAAGGTCCACCTGCGTTGTAGCAGGTGTCAGAATCTCCTTCCTCTTTAAGGCTGCATCATTTTCCACAGTGTGGAGGGACCACATTTATTCATCCGGCCTTTGCTGATGGACACTTAGGTTGTTTCTGTCTTTTGGCTGTTGTGAATTGTGCTGCTGTAAACACAGGTGTATAATTATCTGTTTGGGACCCCACCTTTTTTTTTTTTTTTTTTTTAATTGTTTATTTGGCTGTCTCAGATCTTAGCTGTGGCACGGGAGATCTTCATTGAGTCATGTGGGGTTTTTCATTGAGGCTCTTGGATTCTAGTTGTGGCTCGAGGGCTTAATTGCTCTGTGACATGTGGGCTCTTAGTCCCAGACCAGGGATCGAATCCGTGTCCCCCTGCATTGGAAGGCATATTCTTAACCACTGGACCACCAGGGAAGCCCTGTCTGTCCTCCCTTAGTAGGGCCCACCTTATCCCAGAGTGACCTCATCTCTCTTTAGCTAGTGACATCTGCAAAGATCTTATTTCCAAGTGAGGTCTCTGGACTAGTCTGCTCAAACTACCACAACCTGATACTACAGGTCGGGGCCTTGAACAATGGGTAGTTATTCCCTCCCAGTGCTGGGGGCTGGACATCCTGGATCAAGGTGTCTACAGGCTGGCTCCCTCTGAGGCCTCTCTTTCTGGTGTGAGGATGGCCACCTTCTCCCTAAGTCCTCGTGTGGTTTCCCATCTGTGTGTACCTGTGTCCTAATCTTTTTTTTTTTAAGATTTTTTTTTTTTTTTGGTGTGGACCATTTTAAAAGGCTTTATTGAATCTGTTAAAATATTTTATGTAACATGAAATATTATTATCTTCTGTTTTATGTTGTGTTTTTTTGGCCCAGAGACATGTGGGATCTTAGTTCCCCAACCAGGGATCAAACTCTCACCCTCTGCCTTGAAGGGTAATGTCTTAACCACTGGACCACCAGGGAAGTCCCTAATCTTTCTGATAAGGACCCTTGTTCCACTGGCTCTGGGGCCACCGTTAGGACCTCATTTTACCTTAATCTCCTCTTTAAAGATCCATCTCCAAATACAGGGGCTTCCCAGGTGGCTTGGTGGTAAAGAATCTGCCTGCCAATGCAGGAGATGCAGGTTTGATTCACGGGTCAGGAATATCGCTTGGAGAAGGAAATGGCAACCCGCTCCAGTATTCTTGCCTGGAGAATCCCATAGACAGAGGAGCCTGGCAGGCTACAGTCCATGGGGTCGCAAAGAGTCAAAGATGACTTAGCAACTAAAACAACAGCTCCAAATACAGTCACAGGGTCCTAGGCGTCAGGGCTTCCACACAGGAATTTGAGAAACACAACTCAGTTCAAAGCGGTCACCATCTGAGGTTCTGGGCGGACAAGAATTTTGGGGGAACTGCTCAACCTACTACGGGGGAGCTCAGTAAGAGCTCAGAGTTGAACTCAGTAAGAGACTCAGGGTGGGTGGTCATGGGTATGGGGAGCCTGCAGCAAATAAAAACACTGTGGATGGGGCCCCTGTTGGCAGCAGCCCTGAGCAAGTCACTTAGTCAAGATATAATCTCCGCCCTTGGAGTGTGCTGCCAGTGAGGGAGCCTTCGCGCCTCTGTAAACCAGGGCTGGAGGAGGTTACCCAAGGTCACGGGACAGCCTCGACTGGAGCCAGCACCTCCACCCCGCGAGGTCACTCCTTGCATGCCACTGGCTGCCCAGCCAGGGGTGATGGTGGCGTGAGGACACCCAGGGGTCCCCCTGTGAGGCTGGCACTGTGGTCCCAGGATCCCACCCACTGCTGGAACATTGCCTTGAAATCTCTTCTGCCTGTAGTTGCTTAAAAATGTTGTATTCTTGCCTGAGACCTTGCAGTTTGTTTCGAGGGGAAACGGCTTTGACTTTCCCGCCTTCTTTATACTGTGTTGATCTTGCAGTGTGAGCCACCCCTTGGGGTGCCACAGGCCCTGCCCTGGGGTGTAGTGGGGGGAAGGGTGAGGCTGTTACTGTGTCTGAGGGGGCATTGCAAGGTGAGGCAGTGGTGAGGAGACCAGGTGTGTAGGAGATGGAACAGGACAGTGTCCTGCAGCCGGAGCACAGGACTCTTTTTCTTTTATTGAGATGTAGTTCACACACCAGAAAATTCATCCTTTAAAGTGTACAATTCAGTGTGTTTTCATGCCTAGTTGTGCAACAACCACCATTAGCTAATTCCAGAACATTCCATCCCCCAAAAAGGAGCCATATCCCCATCAGCAGTCACCCCTCCCCCCCCCCGCAGCCCGTGACAACCAGGAACCCACTCTCTGTGTCTGTGAGTCGGGCTGTTCCTCACGGTTCCCATCAGTGGAGTCACACCCTGTGTGTCCTGTGTCTGCTTCTCTCACTTTTCTCAGCATCCCCCCACATGGCAGTGAGTGTCAGGGCTTCCCTCCTTCTCATGGCTGAGGGATAGTTCATGGTGGGGTTTGCTTTCGATTATGTGGTAGACATTTTGATGGTATTTGATGTTTCTGGGGGCCCCACACCCTGATAAGGTTTTGGCCTGATTTTAAACAAGCACTTGCCCCAAATTTGCTATAATGTAGATCAACGGTAGCAAACCTTCTGTAAAGGGCCAGACACTAAATATTCTCTTGTTGCAAGTGAAGGTGTCTCTGCTGTAGCTACTCAGCTCTGCCCTTATATCCTGAAAACACCAGAGACAACACCTGCAGGAACGGGTGTTGCCATGTGCCAGTAAAGCTTTATTTACAAAAAGCAAGCAGAGGGCCACACATGTGGCCCTCAGGCCAGAGCTTGCCAACCCTGCTTTAGGATGGAAGTTCTCCAACGTTTTGATCCTGCAGGTTCCAAGGACTTTCTGTGTTTTTTATTTTAATTAAGAAATATTATTTTATTTTTGGCTGCACTGCATGGCTTTGGGGATTTTAGTTCCCTGACCAGTGATTGAACCCTGGCCCTCAGCATTGAAAGCACCAAGTCCTAACCACTGGACCACAAGGGAATTCCCCAAAGAGATTTTTTTTTTTTAATTTTGGGTTATATTTATCAAAAGTTGCCAGATTCAAAATTAAAACTGAGAAAATTTTTAAATATTTACTAATTCATTTTAAAATAATAAACCCTAAATGGCATTTTTAAATGGAAAGTAACTTTTTTTTTTTCTTCAAAACAAACAGAGAATTAGTGAGAAGATGGTGAGGAAAACCAAGAGGCTGTTATGACCTAGAGTTGACTAAGGACATGTGATGACTGAACCAACTGTGGGATCCTGGGGCAGGAAAAGGACACGGTGGGTGGGGGAGCTAGTGAAATCTGGATGCAGTGTCACTGTCCCAGCTGTGACAGACACGCCCCAGGGAAGAGTGGTCTGGGAAGGACAGACGGCACCCTCTCTCCTGTCTTTGCAACTTCTCTGTAAACGCCAGCTTATTTCAAAGTACGTGTTTGTTGAAAGAAAAACAGGACAGAACAAAACAACTGTGTGGTCCAGAGGGCTCTGGCCACATTTAGAGGAGGGTGAGGCCAACATCGGGGAAAGTGGCTGGAGAAGCTGGGCGGCTGGGGAGTGAGTGGTGGGTCAGGCAGGGGGTCAGAATAGTGCCCTGGTACCCAGCACAGGCCAAGGGCGATTGTAGGTGCTGGACCCAGTGGTGAGTCCAAGAATGAAGCCCCACCCTCTGAGGACAGCGCTGGCCCGGACACCCAAGCGAACAAGGACAAGAGGAGAGGTGCCGGGTAGGGCCGAGCAGAGAGAGGAGAGCCCAGGGTCCAGGGAGGTCTCGCTAGGAGGCCACGTCCACGCCTACCCCTAGAGGTGGGGAGAAGGCAGGCGCCGAGGAGGAGGGAGCTGGGAAGTGGTGGGCAGACTGTGGACAGTCCTGAGGCGTGACAGCCAAATGTCCTAGAGAACGGCCTTCTGTCTAGGCTGGTCTCCTGCTTTTTAAAAAATATTTATTTATTTATTTGGCTGCATTCACTCTTAGTTCCCGCACTCGGGATCTCCAGTGTGGTGTGGTCTACTCTCTAGCGGTGTGCAGGCTTAGGTGGCCAACAGTGGGTGGGATCTTTGTTCCCTGACCAGGGATGGAACCTGAGTTCCCTGCCTTGCAAGGTGAATTCTTATCCACTGGACCACCAGGGGCGTCCTTGATCTCATGCTTTCTATCAGACCAACGGAGGGCCACAGCTTGCAGTCCCTGAGGCAGGGTCAGAGCTCCAGTGGCCAGTCAGGCTCGCTCCAATGTGGGTCAGTGCAGCCTCCCTGCAAGAGCCCAGTCCCCTGGCTAGGATGACAATTCTCAACCGGGGCGGTTCTGACCCTGCATCCCCATGTCCAGGGCATCTGTGGTCATCATGATGGAGGCATCTGGCATCCAGTGGGTGAGGCTCAGGGAGGCTGCCCCACACCCCACAGTGCCCAGGATGGCCCCCCACAGAGAATGTCCAAGCTCTGAGGTCAGCAGTGCCAGGGGAGACCCTGCGCTAATTATTTGGAAAGAGCATTGAGCCTGATCCCGGCTCACACTGGACACCTGAGTTTAGAGTCGGGTGTACTCCAAATCGCTCTCTGCTTGCAAATTCAAATGCCTATGGCCCTGGGCTTCTCTGCCCGTCCTCTCCACCATCCTGAGCATCCCCCAGGGGGTTGGTGGCCCACAGGGTGCTCGAAGCGAGGAGGCCCCAGGAACTCCCTGTCTTTCAACTGCAGCATTGGGACAGAATTTTCAGGGCTGGGTTTGAGAGGAATACCCGGGCCCCTTGTCCCAAAGTCACCCAGAGCAGTACAGCAAGTTGGGGGGGGGAGGGGGGGGGCCTTGGGCTGGTGCTGGCTCAGCCCCAAGGTCGAGGTCAGAAGGAGGGGGTGCTCTGGGCCCCATGCCCCACCCCCTCCCTGGGCAGGACCGTGTCCCTGGGCTCATCCACCCAACGGGTGCCCCACCTACTCTCGGCCAAGCCGCTGTCCTTGGAGCCCAGCCTGTGTTTACTTTACCCGAGGCCATGCGCTGGGCCGGGCTGACCAGGAAGGGGCTGGGAAAGATGGTTCTGCAGGGAGACCTCCAGGGCCGTGGCTGCAGACCCAGGGGGAGCATGGGGCCCAGGCTCTTCCTTGGCCTGGCCAGAGCCCCGAGTCTATGTCCTCCAAGCCCTGTCCTTCCTGGTCATGAGGGCTGTGGCTTCTCCCCCCGCCACTTCCCCCCAGTGTGTTCCTGATGTGTAGATGGGACACACTTTATAAATGGGAGCAACAAGAGGCCAGTTCCAGATCCTGGGGTCACCCCAGTTTATACGGTCTGACTGGCAGGAGCTTATTCTGGGTCCAGCAGGAGCAGGGATCAGACTCAATTTTTTGCCAAATAATTAACCCAGGGTCTCCCCCTCTGGGCTGTGGATACTGGGGCCGAGTCATCCTCCTTGGCGGTAGGGGGCGGGGCGTCCAGGGCACTGCGGGGAGCAGAGCGGCTCCCTGATCCCCATGCACTGGATGCCAGGGACATCCCCGGTCCTGACAACCACAGATGTTCCTAGACTGCCCCCCAGGTGAGAGCCGCCCCCAGTCCAGGACCTTGGAGAGGGAGGCAGCACTGCGGAGTCCTGCCTCCTGGGGCAGCTGGGTCACTTTCTCAGCACCTGCCGGGAACAGGCCGGGGTTAATCGGAGCTGCTGTGGCCACAGTGCCAGGAATGCAGCCCGGCCATGGCCGGGTTTCTTGGCCAAGTAGAAAGGCTGGGAGCTGTGCTTTCCAGGGATTAGGCAACGAGGAGTCTCCACATCTGTCTTCTCCTGCCAGATACACAGCAGCCCAGGACCCTGTGCCTCTATGGCTCCTCACTCTGCTCCTCCTAGCCGGGGCCCAGGGCAAGGGGCTGAGCAGCTGCTTCCAGAGTCATTTCTGTTCTTGAACCAAGACGGGCAGTCTCATTGGGGTTCATCCTGCCCCAGAGGACACTGGGTGGTGTCAGGGTTTCCTCTGTGGTTGTCATCACTGGGGGGGCTCTGGGCATTGAGGGGTGGGGTGGAGGATGCTGCTCCACACCCCACAGTGTCCAGGACAGCTCCCTAGAGGATGACCCACCCCAGTGCCCTCTTCTGGCTCCTTCCAGTCCTGATAGTTTAAGATTCTGGTCTTGGGTCCATGGAATGATGCCAGGATGCTGGGACAGCCCCCTCTTGTGATGGGGCGATCACAGGTATGCAGGAAACTCTCTCTGTCCGGAGCTCCTGCACCCCCTGCACAATAGGGCACTGTCCTCTGGGAGTCATGGGGTTCAGGGAGGTGCATTATCATCCTCATGCCTTGTCCCCATTCCTCAGAGCCTTTTCATGGCAGCCCACGTTCTTGATGGCCGCAGCCTTGCATGGTGATGTCAGTGGACTGCTCCGTGGTCACTGGCCTGCAGCTTCCAGGAATCTCACGCCCGCTACCAGGAGGGAGCTGGGAGGGTGGCGGCCGCCTGTTTTCAGCAAGCTACAATGTGTAGGGACTCTGGTGAGGTGGACAGGGAGTCAGGGCCTGGCCCGGACAGAGAGTCCCCTCCAAGGTGAGACGGAGCTGTAGGTCCCACAGCCAGGCTGAGTCAGGGCTGTGTCACTCGGAGAGAAGGAGCCCGAGCTCAGCACCAGCTCAGGCAGCCTCAGAAGCCCTGTCAGGTCACATGGCCTCCCGGCTCAGCACCCAGGCCCTACCCCCACCACGTGCCGCTGCCCCGGCCTCCCGAGGGCTACAGCTGTCCTCTTGGGCCTGTGAGCGCTGGGCCTCACCCCTGCTCCCCTGCAGGACTTCCTGGTGGCTTAGTCTGCAGTGCAGGAGACGTGAGTTCGATCCCTGGGTCGGGAAGATCCCCTGGGGGAGGAAATGGCACCCCACTCCGGTATTCTTGCTTGGAGAACCCCCGTGGACAGAGGAGCCTGGCAGGCTATGGGGACAGGATGTGATTCCATCAGGATGCGAGGGGACATCAAGCGCCCACTTCTTGAGGGCTGCCCTCAGGGCACATTGTTGGACTTCCATTCTTCTAAAAAGTGAATAAAGTCTTCATGACTGGATAGTAACAACGCAGCCTGCATTCATCTCCACACGCCTGCAGTTATAAATTATGGTTTCCCAGGGTGCTCATTGATGGCAGAGGCCCACAAGGCAAGTTGGCCCCCTGCTCCTCTCTCCCAGCCACAGGCATCTCCACAGTTCCAGGGACAGTCCCCCACAGAGAATGACCGGGCCCCAAGGTCGGCAATGCCCAGGAAGAGACCCTGAGTTCATTACTTGGAAAGATGTTAAATTTGATCCACAGCTCAGATTAGACTCCAGAATAAACATTTGATGGTCAGACGGTGTAAACCAGGGTGGCGTCCAGCGTGTGTGAGTTCCCCCCCCACCCCCTCCCCCCTCAGGTGTATATTGAAAGATGTGCAGCCTCCCAGGACCTCCGAGGTCACATGGTCATGGAACATAATGTCCTGGGAGAGGGGGTGGTCCGTGGGACCTCCTATCCCGGGGGGTCTCACCTACCCTAAATCCTTGCAAGTTTTTCACACCCTCCCTCTTCATTCTCAGGCTCCTCGCCGGCTGGGACACCCCCCCCATCACCACCCCTTGTTCTCAGCTGATGCCTCGTCACCGGGGATCCACCTGCCATGTGCAGTCGCGGCCACCAGGTGGCAGCACAGCCCTCCCGCTGGCTGGCGTTTCTGCACCCCCTCCACCCCCACCCTAGCATCCCAGAAACACCACAGTCTAGACGCCCGCCGGCCGGATGCCTCTCCCCTGAAGTCAGTTTGCGGAGACCTTCGCGCTCCTCAGGCTCGGTCATCGTCTCCCACGGTGCATTTCCAGGCTGTCTCGCCAGGGGCCAGATCACCGGGCTGAGCGGCTTCTTGATGGTCTGGGCGGGGGCAGCCCCAGCCGGGCACCCAGCTCCCCCCGACACACCCCACTTCTTGGAAGGCACGAGGGGAAGGGAACTGGCCCGACAGCAGTTTCAGACCGCCACCAGGGCCAGCGCAACCAGCTGAGCTGGAAGGTGGCGGTTTCTGAGGACAGCTGTGGCCTTGCTCCCAACTGGCCCTCAGCCCAGCCCGCGAGCTCAGGCACAGCGCCTGCCCCGTGTCTGTTTGAGTTTCTTCCGTTTGCTGCCTTTTGGGAACCGAGAGTCCCAAACTCGGTGCTCAGAAGACAGACGTGCGCACCCTCGTGCGTGCGTGCATGCGTGCTGTCGCTTCAGTCATGTCCAACTCTTTGCGACCCTAGGGACTGTAGCCCGTCAGGCTCCTCTGCCCTGTGCCCTGAGGCCAAATCAACCGGGAAGAAGGGTTCCCCCGACCAGCCTTCGCTGCTGTCCCCTCCTGAAACGGCGAGGTCTTGCCGAGTTTACAGCCAGTCTTAATTAACCTGGAGCAGCCAGGCTGCTCGAGCCCGCCCCCTTGTGGCTGAGACCCTTGAAGGGTCATTGTCTTCTCTGGGGATCTTGAGGGTGGAGACCAGGAGTTGCCGGGGTGCCCCCCAGAATGTTCTAGGGTGGACAGTCTGTGGCTCTGGGCTCTGAAAGCCATTCCAGCGTATGAACCAGCGCATTGGTTTTCCAGCGTAGTCATTGTGATAAATGTACCATGAGCCGAGCGCCTGAAATAACACAAGTTTATCGTCTCAGAGTCCTGGAAGCCTAACACCAGACTCTGAACTCCAGCCTGTGGGTACTGGACTGGGGACCAGTGCCCTGGGGACATCTCCTACCTTGCTTCCTGGGATTCTGGATCCTGGGACGTGGGCCTGGCCTGGCCACATCAATGGAGCACCCATTCGGAGCCAGGCAGGGCTGACGGAGGCGCCTACTGGTGCCACCTACAGAACAGATAATTGTCTAAGAAAGTGCTGATGAGCTTCCTTGAAGCCCTGTAGGTTGGTGAGTGGTGGAAAGTTCCCCGAGGGAACCTGTGCTGACTTGAGGTGATGCCAGCGGCCTCCTCCTTCAATACACATGCCAGGACGATTTTCAAAAGAGCCTCACCAACACAGTGCACCAGCAACAGGAGCTTTGTTTTGTTCAGTTGCTCAGTCATGTCTGACTTCGACCCCATGGACTACAGCACACCAGGCTTCCCTGTCCTTCACTATCTCCCGGAGTTTGCTCAAACTCACATTCATTGAGTCAGTGATGCTATCCAACCATCTCATCCTATCTTGCCCCCTTCTCCTCCTGCCGTTTATCTTTCCTAGCATCAGGGTCTTTTCCAATGAGTCATCTCTTCATATTAGGTGGCCAAGGTATTGGAGCTTCAGCTTCACATCAGTCCTTCCAGTGAATATTCAGGGTTGATTTTCTTTAGGATTGACTGGTTTGATCTCCTCCATGTCCAAGGGACTCTCAAGAGTCTTCTTCTCCAACATCACAGTTCCAAAACTGATGCTTCAAAGATTCACATTCACATTCTTGGGTGCTTAGCTTTCTTTATGGTCCAACTCTTGCATCCATACATGACTACCGGAAAAACCATAGCTTTGACTAGATGTACTTTTGTCAGCAAAGTGATGTCTCTGCTTTTTAATACGCTGTCTAGGTTTGTCATAGCTTTTCCTCCAAGTAGCAAGCATATTTTAATTTCATGGCAACAGTCACTGTCTGCAGTGATTTTGGAACCCAAGAAAATAAACTTTGTCACTGTTTCCATTGTTTCCCCATCTATTTGCCATAAAGTCTTGGGACTTGATGCCATGATCTCAGTTTTTTGAATGGTGAGTTTTAAGCCAGCTTTTTCACTCTCCTCTTTCACCTTCATCAAGAGGCTTTTTAGTTCGTCTTCGCTTTCTGCCATCAGGATGGTGTCATCGGCATATTTGAGGTTATTGATATTTCTCCTGGCATTAACCTTTAAAAATGTTTACATTCATATATATATTAAATTAATTACTATTGGTTTTGCTGGGTCTTGGTTGCTGCACAGGCCTTCTCTAGTTGCGGTGGCAGGCCTCTTATCGCAGTGGCCTCTCTTGTTGTAGAGCACAGGCTCCAGGGTGCGTGCCTAAGTAGTTGTGGTGCTCAGGCTTATTTGCTCCAGGGTGTGTGGGATCTTTCCAGACCAAGGATCAAACCTGTGTCTCCTGCATTGGCAGGTGGATTCAAACCACTGCACCACCAGGCAAGTCCCATTTCAATTTTTTACAACAGCATATGCCCTTAGGATGCCCTTCCTAAGATCCTCACAGCCATCATCCCAGGTCATGTAGATGCCTATCAGATAGAAGCGCACCTGCCACTGTGAGGAGTTACCTTCCCAAAAGCCAGCTGCAGGCTGCAGGGTGAGGAGGCCTGGTCTGGAGCATCTCAGGGAAGGAAAAGTGATAAAGGAGTCAGGTGACCAAGAGAGTCCACTCCTAGGTGTGTGTGCAAGGGAATCAAAGAGATACTCAAACATACACATGTACATCATGTTCATAGCAGTGAAAAGGTGGATCCTCCCAGACCAGGGATTGAACCTGTGTCTCCTACATTGGCAGGCAGATTCTTTACCATGGAGCCACCAGGGAAGCCCCTGGAATGTTCAGTTTCGAAGGTAGAATCTGATTTTATACAACCTCACCTCAAGTCAAGGTGTGGCTTTAGAACAGGCACACGGATCTGGGCTGCTCTCACATGCTTGCAGGCATCTGACGGAGGCCATGGTGCTGGCCCAGAGGGTGCCAGCAGACTGCAGGCCTGGGAGACCCCCGCGCGCCGTGGCCCTCACTTCTCTACACCCCAGGGGGTACTTGGGGACCCTCCCTCTGAGCTCCTCACAGGAGAAGAGGAGGCCCTGAGTGCCTTGGCCCAGATGTCCGGTGGAAGGGAAACTCCACCAGGATCCCCGCCTCATGACTCTGGGCTGAGTCTAGGACCGCACAGGTGTGCCAACACTGGGGCCACATAAGCCAGCTCGTTGCGTCCCATCGCAAACCTGCGTCACTCGGGAGCCGATGCACTGTACCCTCAGCTCCCTCGGTGCTGGATAAACAGGCCACCCCCGTAGGAATATCCACGGTCCCCCCACCCCTGCCGTGTATGTGACTGTGTGTGTGCACACACATGCACGCACACATGCACAGAAAGCCTCTCAGGTCCCGTTTGTCATCTCAGTTTGCAAGTTTGCCCTTGCCTGGTGTTGGGTTTCTATTTGTCACGGGGCAGATCCTCTGTGGGTAGAGAACCTTTGCTGAATCAGATCTTGCTCTCGCCTTTCAGTTTTTCTCCTCCTCCCTCCCCCTCACCTCCTCCTTTCCACCTACTCACCACCTGCAAACTGTTCTGACTTTTAGATGTCGAAACTGAGGTGGTTTTGTTGCACGGTGGCCAGGCAGCCAGGAGGCTCGGTGTCACCTTTTTTCCAAATGCCATCTGATCTCAGGAGCCCCTCGAGGGGCTGCTGGTGATGCATCTGAGCCCCCCACGACCTTCCCAGCCCCTCCTCTGCCGTGTCCCACGTGCCATGTGCGAGCATGCTGCCTGGCTGCCAGCCAGGGAGGAACCTGCTTGCTACCAGCTGCTGCAGCTGCAGGCTAGGCTGTCTCAGGCTGCTCCCTAGGAAACCTCTAACTTGTTTTTAGTGGTGACCACAGGTTAATCCTGGCACCCCACAGTCCCCCATTTCAGTTGGTATCAGCCTATAGCTTAAGGGAGGTGAATGGGGTGCTACTGGAGTGGGTCCCCTGCGCCAAGCTGAGCCCCGGATAGGAAGCTGAGCCGGGACATATTTTATTTACCATCTTCACTTTTCTTTTCTTTTTTTTCTGGCTGCACCACGGGGCATGTAGGATCTCAGTTCCCTGCCAGGGATCGAACCCATGCCACCTGCAGTGGAAGTGCTGAGTCTTAACTGCTGGACCCTGAGGGAAGTCCCCTCTCATTTTTCAAAAAAAAAAAAAAAGTTCTACCATTTTAATCTTTTTTTTTTTTTTAATGTATTTATTTACCTGGCTGCACCAGTCTTAGATGCAGCATGTGGAATCTAATTCCCTGACCAGGGGAGCCTGAAGAGGCTGCCTTGGGAGCCTGGAATCTTAGCCACTTTGCCACCAGGGAAGGCCCCCATTTTGATCTTTTTGAAGTGGACAATCCATTGGCATTCAGCACATGCAGAGTGTTGTGCGACCATCATCAGCTGCCTTCGTGCCTGTGGAGCCCACCTGGCTCTGGGCACGTGGCATTCCTGTCAGCACACACGTTTGCCCTGAAAACAGACTTTGAGGTGGGCTGAAGAATGGCCCCCAAGTATATCAGGTCCTGAGTCCCAGGAATCTGGGCTTCCCCAGTGGCCCAGTGGTTAAGAACATGGCTCACAATGCAGGAGACATGGGTTCGATCGCTGGTCGGAGAACTAAGACCCCACATGCCACAGAGCAACTAAGCCTGTGCACTGCAACTAGAGAGTCCATGCGCCACAGGGAAAGATCTTATGTGCCGCAACTCAGACCCAACACAGCCAAATCATATTGGCATATTTCTCAGATGCCATCTGATCTCCATTATGTTGGAGATAATATATAGCCAAAAATATTCAATAAATATTTTAAATAAATAAATAAATCCCAGGAATCCTTGAGTCTGCTACCTGAGCAGGCGAAGATTTTGCAGGTGTGATTCAATTAAGCCTTCTGAGATGGAGCGATTATCCTGGCGGCCCTTAAAGCAGTCCTAAGTATAAGGAGGCTGAAGCTCCAATACTTTGAGTGACTAAACAACAGATCACACTCCATTTCTTAACGTGGTGGGAGCGAGACACAGCCCCTTGAGGCGAGAAGTGGAGGGTGGCGGAAGAGGTCTCGCAGTGGTTCAGAGGCTCAGAATAGAAAGCATTCATTTCCTCAAAAAAGAAATGCCCCTCCCTGGGATCTCAGTGGTTCCTGGTGGTCCAGTGGTTAGGACTCTGCACTCTCACTGCCGAGAGTGTGGGTTCAGTCCCTGGCTGGGGAACTAAAATCCTGCAAGCTGTGCTCCACGCCCTCCACCCCCCACCACCAAAAAAAAAAAAGAGAAAAAAAGCATCTCTCCCTCTCAAGTTCAGGTCCCTACCTGTGAAATGAATCTGTGTTGTGCTAAGTTGTTCTGTTGTGTCTGACTCTGGGCCACCGTATGGACTTGGGCCCACCAGGCTCCTCTGTCCATGGGATTCTCCAGGCAAGAATACTGAAGTGGGTTGCCATTTCCTTCTCCAGGGGATCTTCCCGACCCAGGGATCCAACCCTGATCTCTTACATCTCCTGCATCATTGGCAGGTGGGTTCTTAACCAATAGTGCCACCTGGGAAGCCATGAAATGAATTTAGGTGAGGCAAACTCTGAAATTCCTCCCAGCTCTAATGCCCTGCAAAAAAACCAACCAAACAAAAGATCTGTGAACAGTGAGTAAAAACAAATGTACCTTATCCTTGCAAAAGCAGTGCTGTATTCTCCAGATAGTCAGTTTCCTTATTTTTAGCCGCCACCCCACCAGCGTGAGCCCTTGTGTGATTTGGTCCGTCTCGGATCCAGGCTCTGAGAACATGGTCCGGCAAGTGCGTTTCCCGGTCCAGGATGGCTGGATTCCTCGGACTTCTCCCGGGAGCCCCCATGGTTCCCTCTGCAGCCTGGTGGGGTGGAAAGAACACAGCGGGCCTGCTCTTGGTAGCAGGATGCCCGCCCTGCCCTTTCACCTTCACCAACCCCTGACCGACCTCTCAGTGCTTCTGTGCCCAGCACCTGTCCCAGAACCCAGGGTCCAGGTTCCAGCCTCGTTCTGGCCTGTCCTCCCAGCGCCTACCCTTCAGCTGCTGCCCCTCTCACCTTCTAACTTATTTGGGTTGTTGAATATCAATCTGGCTATAAAAGGCAATTCTGGCCTAAGGAAAAGTGGAAAAGAGGAAAGGGGTGGCCAGCTGCCCAAGTCAAGACCAGCTTCTGCTTGCATTCTGGTGTCTGGGACTCATTTAGATTCCCAGAATACCATCGGAGGTGGCTGTTCGTGGTTTGCGCTCAGCGGCTTCAGGGCCCCAGCCCAATATGTCCTGGCAGCCACCCGTGTGATCTCTGTCCATCTGCCCGAGGACTCAGGGTTGGGGTGACCCAGGCCCCTCGCACAGACTGTTCTTTTCTGCCAACTGTTTCTCCCCATGGCCCAGAGGGAGCAGAGTGAAGCCGGAGCTGGTGGGTGGTTCAGCCTCCATCAGAGTCATGTCTGGGCCCGGCGGGCTTCCTTCCTGGGGACGCCTCCCAAGACGCTCCTCGCAGTTTCTGGGAGTGTGAAGGATCTTTTGGGATTCCCACTGTTTTCTTTTCCTCAGCGGCATTTGGCTGGGGCAGGTGACCTCACTCCCTTTTCTGCATGCGCCTCTTTCCCTGCTGCCCAGCAGGGGGGACACTGGGGCAGGGCTGGGGCGACAGAGGCATATCCTGTATAGGGGTGCCTGAACCTACAAAACCTCGGGATGATCCCCTGGAGGAAGCCATGGCAACCCACTGCAGTATTCTTACCTGGAGAAGAATCCCGTGGTCAGCGCAGCCTAGCGGGCTACAGTCCATGGGGTCCCAAAGAGTCAGACATGACTGAAGCAACTTAGCACGCAGGCACCTCCATTGTGTCCCCTTGGAAACACCAGGTGTCAGTGGTCAGCCGGACTGAACTGAGGCATGGTTGGTCTGGGGCTGCCTACCCACGGCCAAGGTCTTTGGAGACACAGGGTCCCAGGTCTACCAGGGGCTTGAGCTGCACGTCATGGACTCAGGCAGGTCTGGCGCCAATTCCGAGCTCGTTTTCCCAGCGGTGACCTGGAGCCGAGATGCTACAGCCGGTTCTCGCTGGTAGTGTCCCAGGGCTCAGCACCCCTGGCCTGTGTCACTCGTGTTTTCTCACATGTGTGTGCCATTTTCCAGTGGTTCCGTGGCTCTGATGTCACAGCAGATTGAACACAGGAGCTGGTACGAGAATCCAGCTGTCTTCTGTTAAGCCACACACGGGAGAAATTTGCAAAATGCAGCAAATACCACCCTTCTCCCTAAAAAATACACTTTTGTTTTTGAAAGACTTGTCATTTTAAAATGTCCTGCTAAAATTTTAGAGATAGCTTTTTTTTTTAAACACGAGCTGTCTGGGGTCCTCAATACATATATTTTTAAAAATAGACATTTTTTAGAGCATTTTTAGGTTCACAGCAAAATTGAGAGGAAATGCAGGGTTCCCAAATACCCCCTGTGCCCCCACTCATGCCCGCCCTCCCCAATACCTTTTTATCATCATGACAATGTACATGTGTGTGGTTTTTCTAGGCAAGTTCCTCATCCAGAGATAGGACTTGCAAATATGTTGTCCCATTCTCTGGGTTATCTATTTACTTTCTTGTGGTGTCCTTTGAAACACAAATACTTTTAACTTTGGTGAAGTTCCCCCATTTATCTATTATTTTCCTTGTGCTGGTGTTGGGTCTAAGAAGGTTTCACCTGTATGTACTTTAAAAATTTTATTTATTTATTTATTTTTAAATATTTATTTAGCTGTCCCAAGTCTTAGTTGCAACATGTAGGATCTAGGTTCCTGACCAGGGATGGAACCTGGGCCCTCTGCATTGGAAGCATGGAGCTTAGCCCCTGGACCACTAGGGAAGTCCATACTTTTGATTTTTAAATACAGATCTATAGGGAGTTGCAAAGAAGTGGGCAGGAGGTCCTGTGGACTCCTTCCTCCTCCAACCTTTTTTTTTTCTTTTTTCTGACCATGTCACTCAGGCTGCGGGATCTTCACTTTTCCAACCAGGGGTCGAATCGGTGCCCCCAGCAGTGGAAGCTCAGAGCACTAACCACTGAAATGCCAGGCAGGTCCCCTCCTTCAGCATTAACATGTTGAATAACTGAAGTACAACATCAAATCTTGGAAACCGACATGGGTATAGCCTGCAAAACTCATTCAGACTTCAGTGGTTTTACACACACTCAGTCATGCTTGAGAGTCTTGTAATTTTATCACACATGTGACCTTAATCATTTTTTATATTTATTTATTATTTATTTGGCTGCACCTGGGTCTTAGTTGTAGCATGTGAGATCTAGTACCCTGACAAGGGGTTGAAGCAAGGCCCCCTGCGTTGGAAACATGGAGTCTTAGCCATTGGGCCACCAGGGAAGCCTTGCCTCAATCATTTTTAAGACTGTAAATGGGTCCCACAACCAGAAAGTGCAAGGATCCCTGGAGTAACAGTTCCAGAAGATCTTTTCTTCATTTGCCTTTTAAGGCAAATGCTGCTACTGGCTTCGTTTTACAGGCAAGACGCCAGGAGATTCATTCCAATTCTGTTTCCCCATCTCCCACAGCCACTGGACAGCAGTGATCGGACTGGAGAACCAACTCTTCTAGAGTCGGTATTCTCAGCTACCGGAAGTGTTCCTCTACTTGTTATCTTTTAAAAGATAAAAACGGAGATAAGGCAAAATGTCTCAGGGGACCTGTCACTCAGTGAGTTTGACATGGCCCATTTTCCCTCCACTGTCAGAACAGTCAGCTGTAACCTCATCTACATCCAGAAGCAGATGGCTTGCAGGCTTGCATTCAGGGGCTGTGCTGTTAAAAATAGTAAGAATAGAAGTGGTCATCACACAGTGCAAAGCTTTTCACCCTGAGAGTGTCTGGAACAGAGACTGAATGGGGGCAGCTTAATTGGGCATTACCATCTCGCTCTGGGCGCGTCCCCTGCGAGTGCCTTCACAGAATGATGGGTGGACTTCCTCTCTGCTACATTTACAAAACTTCCCTCATGTTGTGTTTTCAGCCCCGCTCACAGTCACTGAATTGAATTCATGATGCTGAATGCTCAAATATTGAGACACACCTTAACACCCCTGCCCCTAAACACAAGGTTCTCCCAATTGTAGTAATCTGAATTTTTGCAAATTGCATCTTATTTTTTTTAAGATTTATTTATTTATTGGTTTTATTTTGGCCACTCTGCATGGCACATCATGGCATGTGGGATCTTGGTTCTCTGACCAGGGATCAAACCTGTGACCTCTACATTGGGATCACAGAGTCTTAACCACTGGACCACCAGGGAAACCTTTGGATTGCATCCTGTTGTAAATTCATTAGGGACTTTCATTAAGCGGTCAGCCCAACCTGAAGGCCACGAAAAGGCCGGGCTAGACCTTGGGAGGCCTGGAGTTCCAAGGAGAGAATGCTATTTCCAACCTTATCACGGTCTTGGAGGCCACAGTTCAGTTCCTTTGTCAGTCGTTTTTCTAAACTCCTGGCTGACATTTTCCCAAGTCATTTGAAGGCTGCAGCTGGAACTGTATTGAGGAGGACACGGACTGAGTAACAGGTGGTCATTTATGGCTTCCATGGGTGTCAGCCAGACTTCCCCACATTGCCGTGCCTTTTTTCTACCCTGTTCCTTTGTGCCTCCACCCATCCATGGTTCCAAGTGGCAAGCACCCACTGGGGCACTGACCGCACAGCCCCAGGAGATGCAGGAGGGATTGACTTGACCTACCAGGGCCGGATCGCTGGGGAGGAGGAGTCCCCAGACCAGCCTTTCAGCAGTTTCAGCGTGGGTGTTCCTTGAGCCGAATCCACAGAGTCCAGTTACTTGTGCAAGTATGAGTTCTTCTAGACCAGGGCTCTCACCTGGGTGGACTGGCCCCCAGGGGACCCTGGGCGATGTCCAGGACGTCTGTGGTTGTCATGACCAGGGTGGGCTACTGGCATCAAGGTGGGGGGGCCAGCGAGGTTGGTCCACACCTTAGAGTGCCCAGAACGCCCCTCAGAGGATGACCCGCTCTGAGTGTCCACTTGAGAACACTGTTCCTATCCCACAAGGTCTGTTAACAAATGAAGAAGCCTGCCTTAAAAAATACAAGAGGCAAGGATCCCCGGGAGGTGGGGGCAGAGAGAGGGGGTGGGAGTGGGGAGACCACCACCTCCCTTCCTTCAAGTGCTTCTGTGTTGCTTCTGAACTTTGATGTCCCAGACTAAACCCTGCTGGACAACCTACTCCACAGCCTTAGAGAAATGCCCAGACTTCCCCAAATTTTGAACTTTGATACCCCCCCGGGGCATGCAGGGCTGCTGAGGGCTGAGGGCCTGTCTGCCAGCTCCCACAGCCTGCATTCCGGAGGCCGGCAGGGCTGCGCCCATCTCCCCTTGAAATGCTCTCAGAAAAGCGGCCTGGTTTATTTGGATGAAGCGGAGGAAGGGCTGGGCCAGCGCAGGATTTATTTTGGTGAAACTGAAGCCTCAGATCCCAGCCTAGATTCCCGAGAAGACTGACATTCCCGGAGTCAGCAAGGACAAGCGCAGCACTGCAGCGGGTCAGCCCGGGCCAGCGGGCCAGCCGGCCAGCCAGCAGAGCGCCGTGTGGTGTTTATGCTCATGGGAGCCAGCCACGTTTGGTTTTTCCAGCCCCGCCCCACGCCTCCCCTCCTCTCCTCGTGATCCCCCTTCCTCACCGAAACTCAGTGGAAATGTTCCTTGGAAACTCAACTTCCCATTTTTGGAGAAGCTTCTTAGAAACGAGACATCTTCCAGCTTGTAGTGAGATGACCTTTTAGCTCAGCTTCTATCTTTTTTTTCCTTCACATGAACGTAAGTTAATAAAGAAGTGATACTGGCTCCGTATAAATCAGTGTCCTCTCAACCTTCTGTTTTCTTTTCTGTTTTTCACTGTCACTCCCCACCCCCAGAGCCTTGTTAGACTTGCTTGTCCTAACTGCTCATCAAAAAGAATAATGCGAGTAGTGGTTGAGAATGCACTGTATATCTAAATGCCATGAGTTCATGTGGTGCTTTTTTTTTTTTTGCCATGAGTATAGCAAAATAGATTTTTAAAAATTATTTATTTTTAATTGGAGGATAATTGCTTTACAGTATTGTGCTGGTTTCTGCCATGTATCAATATGAGTCAGCCATAGGTATATGTATGTCCCCTCCCTCTGGAACCTTCCTCCCACCCCATGTGATACTTTTTTAAAAACCTTAATTGTCCAGCCCTCCTACACTGTTGGCAAGAACGAAAATTGGTGCAGCCACTATGGAGAACAGTATGAAGGTTTCTTAAGAAAGCAAAGATAGAGCTACCACATGATCCAGCAATCCCACTCCTGGATATATTTCCAGATAAAACACTAATTCGAAGATACATGCACCCCACTGTTCATAGCAGCACTATTCACAATAGCTAAGACATGGAAGCAGTGTCCATTGATAGATGAGTGGATAAAGACGACGCAGTATATACACACAGTGAATATACTCAGCCATAAAGGGGATGAAATAATGCCATTTGCAGTAACATGGATGGACCTAGAGTTTCTCATACTAAGTGAATTAAGCCAGAGAAAGACAAATATCAGATGATGTCAGTAATATGTGGAATCTAAAATATGATACAAATAAATTTATTTATAAAACAGAAAAAGACTCACAGACATAGAGAACAAACTTATGATTACCAAAGGGAAAGTGAGAGGAGAGATAAATTAGGAGTATGGGATTAACAGACACAGCAATAAATATAAAATATGTAAACAACAAGAATTTACTATAGGGCACAGGGAACTATGTTCAATATCTTGTAATAACCTATGATGGGAAAGAATCTGTAAAAGAATATATATATATATATATATATATATATATATATATATATATATGAACACACTCACACATATATAGCAGAATCACTTTGCTGTATTCCTGAAACTAACACAACATTGTAAATTAACTGTAGTTCAGTTTAAAAAAAAAACACAAAATCTTATTTGCTCTCCTTTGGAGGTTGATCATTATTGGGAAAAATTGAAGTTCTGGTAATCAAAGAGCTGATGAGAGAAAACTCCTCATGGAAGATCTGTAAAATGCTAATAGCACAGGTACACTGTGTAACTGCTTATGTGCTGCCTGCACACCTGCGCTTCATGCATAAAAAGAGTAAGATTTTTCTCGCCTCCCCAGGAATCGAGTTCCACCACCCTCCCACCATGAAGAATGTATTTATAGGCTTCAGGGGTGGCTCCGTGGTCACAAATCCCTGAGTCAGGAAGTTCCCCTGGAGAAGGAAAGTGGCAACACACTCCAGTGTACTTGCCTGGGAAATCCCATAGACAGAGGACCCTGGCGGGCTACAGTCCATAGGGTCTTAAAAGACTCAGACACGACTCAGCGACTAAACAACAATGATGGTATTAGTAATTTAATACTGTCATAGGCATTCAGAAAGCTGAATGAAATGCCAAATAAAAGACACCTATGACAAAGAGCAGTAGTTGAAAAAGTGAATCATCCTGACAGTATTCAGAAAATGTCTTTATAAACAACGCAGGCATGAGAAAGTGGAAATCTCTAATGGCAAGCCCCGCTACCCGGAATTAACCCTGGTTGAGAGCGTGGGACGGACAGGAACTGACAGTCACTGACGGGGGACAGAGGGCGGGCCGAGTGTCCAGTCTAGATTTTGCCCACAAATTTTAATTATGAGTCTTGAGCAAGTTTCTTTGTTTTGCTGTGTTTCAGCTTCCTTGTTTGTTCAATGGAGTAAGAACCATCAAAGAAATGTTGTGAGTGTGAAATTGGATAATTTATGGGAAAAGTTAAGTGGAAGGCCAGATGAGAATAATGTGTTAACTAAATGCCATCCATCACTGTTCCCGTTTCACCTCTGACCCTTCTTTCTAGACTTTCCTGTGCTCGGGTACCCATGGAGGCGGGGGTGTGTGAAGATGCCAAGTGTGTTGCACATTTGTGGTCCCAAGCTTTGGCTGGGAGAATCCTGGGTGTCCTGGGTTTAAGAGTATGTCCCTTTGCAGTGGTTGGGTTCTGGTAGGTTTCTCAGATGTTTGGGACCACATTATAGGTGGATTTCTTAGTCCAGTTTCTAAGCCACCTGTGGGTGAGAATAGGACTCTGGCATCCAATCCTCAGGGAATCCCATAGACTCAGATGGAGGCAGTGTCTTACTGCATCTCTGCACACCCAGGTGGACTTTCTGTCTAATCTCTTCCCCTGAGGATGCGGCCCCACGGGGGTCCTGGCCTTTATATATGTATATATATATATATATATATATATATATATATATATATATATATATAAATTAACCATTTCAGCACCTAAGTCTAGCATCTGGTCCTGGGTGGGATCCTATGACTGAAAAAGAACATTGGGGAAATGCTAAGGAAATCTGAATAAATATGGATTATTGTTAATAATAATGTATCAGTATTGGTTCATTCGTTAAGACAAATCTACCATGCTGATGCCAGAAATTAACAGTAAGGGCAACTGGGTGTGGAGTATATGAAGACTCTATACTATCTTCACAACTTATCTGAAAAGCTAAGGCTACAAATTAGAAAGAGAAAGAGATGATAAACACAGTAGCAACACAAAGGTGGCTGAGCCCAGCTCCTGGGCTCTCGCCTAGCAGTGGGGACACTACCTCCCACCACCTAGGTGCCCAGGCCTCTCACATCTTGAGTTTCTGCTAGTTTTCTTCTTTTCTGTGAGCCCAGGGTGTTAGTTTTCTTTCATCAAGTATTGCTTGGACTTTACAGGAGGGGAGACACAAGCAGTGAAGTCTGCCCTGTTGCTAGAAACATGTCCCATGACAGAGGGTGATCTTTCTCAAAGCAAAACAAAAATACAACAACTCTACTTTTCTGCCTTTAACAAAAATTTAACAGTATAGTTTGCCTATCACTTTTTGTCAATTACAATCAGTATGCCCTATTTTATTTCAATAGATTTTATTTCTAAGACACTTGTTGGTTCATAGGGGAAGGTGCAAAGGTTTCCCATGTGCCCCCCCACCTCACCTGATGCATTTAAAACCAAGTTAGTCATTGAAAAATAACCTTCTACAAAGCTTCTATCAATTTAAACGTCCTTCAACAGCACCACTGCCCCCACAGCCTTGCCATGATGGTTAGTAATTAAATGTAAAAGTTTTGCCAGTCAGTGGTGTGAAAAATGATGTCTCAATCATCAAATGATTAATTTGATGTATTAATCTTCATTTATTTGTTCATTAAAGATATTGATCACCTTTTTCTTCCTTCTTTTTCTTTCTTTCTTCCTCTCAGTTATTTGTATCTCTTCATTAAGTATTTTATTTTTCCTGAGATTTTCATCTTATTTATTTGTAGGTACTCTTTACATATGGTGGTCACTAACACTTTGTCCATTACATATGCTGTGAGTAATTTTCCCAATTTGTTGTGTGCCTTTTTGTTGACTTTATTTATGGCTCTCACTTGTCCTGAAACTCCCAGGTATAAAAGAGAGTTTTTAGTCATTAGCCATGGGGAAAACTTTTCCTCTACATTGATTCTGTAGCTGAATAGCCCTGTCAGGGAGTTTGGAGAGAGAGGAACTCCAGGTCACATGCTTGGTCCCTTATAATCTCCCCCTTAGAAAAAGTCAATTAACTTTTTTTTAAATGACAATATACTGAAAAATCTAGGATTACCAAGAAAGCATAAAGAAGAAGCATGTTTTTCCTCTTAAATACCACCACTGCTTTTCAGCCTGGCTTCAGCAAAGCAAAATTTGCCCTGAAGCTCTACAACCGTGATCCATCCTTTTGAGCCATGGGTGGGGGGCAGTTCATGGGTTTTGTGGAACACCGAGGTTGGATCCTGCTTGCATCACTAGCATCTTACGAGAGAAGGAAGAGCAGAGCAGAGTGGAGTTGGAACAGAGTTTTGGCAAATCATGTGGGCACCTAGGAGTATTCCTTACAAATCTTGTAAGAGATGGTGAGGAGGACTGATTATTTTTGCCCTCTGCATCACTGATTCCCATAGCCTTCTGAGCACGGGGCTCTTGTTTCTGAGTGGAGCATGCTGCGGGAGAATTTTCTGCCTTGTCCTCTGAGAGATGTTACGTTGCTAGGTTACCAAGTGTACCAGTCTTCCAGAGAACAATGTACCAATAAGAATCATGTTCAACTTTGAAAAATAAAATAGATATTGATATTTTTAAAGGGTAAGAATAGTATTGGAACGTGATTTGCAAGTCCTGAATTGCAATTCTACCATTTCAAGTAGAAATGCCATTTCAAGTGTGTGTGGATAGATGGATGAATAGGTGGATGGAGTGATGAAGAATGACAGCTTTATTGACATACAGTTCACATACAGTGCATATAATTCTGCCATTTCTAAGCCTTGGTTTTCTCATCTCTAAAATATGTGAAAATGATTCTGTGCTCAATAGAGTTGAAAACTGCCCTCCTGTTTTCCCTTACCTGTTCTGATTCCCCCATAGCACCTCTAATCTTTTTTTTTTTTAAATGATACTTTGAAAGATCAACACATCCAGAAAATTCATTTGGATGAAGGGCCTGACTTCTTGATAATGTAGTTCCTTATCATTTATTTTCTAATAACATTATGTAGTTTAGATTTATATACTATAGGATTTCCCTGGTGGTCCAGTGGTTGGGTCTCTGAGCTTCCACTATAGGGGACCCAGGTACAATCCCTGATCTGGGAACTAAGATCCCACAAGCCACATGGAGCAGCCAAAAAAAATTTTTTTTTTTTTTAAAAGAAAATAAAACAGACATTAAAAAAATTTTTTCCATACTATAAACTTTACCATTTTAAATGTACAATTCAACAGTTTTTAGTATATTTACATAATTTACAACCATTGCCACCATCTACTTCCAGCATAACCTCAACACCCCCCGGGGTCTAAAGGAGACCCCGTCCTCATTAGTAGTCACTCACACCCACCCCCCAGGCCCTGGGACTCAATAACCCACTCTTTGTGGATTTGCCTATTCTGGATGTTTCACGTAAATGAAATCACATGCTATGTGGTCCTTTGTGTTTGGCTTCTCAAACTCCCCTGATTTTGTTGTTAATCCATGCTGCATTGTGAGTGCTGTTACTTTTTAAATTTTAATTTTTAAGATTGATTTTTCTTGAAGTAGAAGTTGCTTTACAATGTTGTGTTAATTTTCACTCTACCACAAAGTGATTCAGTTATACATATATATCAATATATATACACGTGCTTTCCTTTTCATATTATTTTTCCTTATGGTACAGGATATTGCCTATAGTTCCCTGTGCTAAATGATCATAAACATCATACAACTGTCTGTGCTCAGGGCCCAGGGCGGCCAGATCAATGTTTTATTCCCCTTCCTGCTCCCATGGTCTGGACACGGGAAGAGAGGACAGGATTCAGGCAGTAGAGACAGGGATGATACAGGAAGGCTGAGACAGGCAGGAGGAGCTGCATGACAGGAGGCCTGGCAGGGGGACAACACTGGCATGTCAGAGTCCCATCTAAGAACCAAAGAGAATGATGGTGCCCCCAGTCTGGTGCTGGGAGCCTGGACGGAAAGCGGATCCATTGGGGGCGATGGTGGGGTGACCATCCACCCTGGTTGGCCAGGGCTGAGGGGTTCCCAAGATGCAGGACTTAGAACACTCAACCAGATGATCTGGTTTCCCAGAGTTTGGGGTTCCCACAGAGCAGCCAAGGTCAGATACGTCAGCAGACAGTTGGGAGCAAAAGTCAGAGGACTACGGAGAAGAAATACAGCCCCAACAGGACAATGTTCCCACAGGGCCGGCATCTGGCTCCAGCTGCCCTCTGTCCCCACCCCATTCCCAGCCAAGGAATTGGCCCTTTGACCCACCCTGCCGGGCTCTGGGCAGCTGTTGACTTTCAAAACAAAACCCGAAAACCTCATGACGTGTTTTCCGTGGTCTATTTACTACCTGTCCATCTGCAGAGAGCCTGTTGTGGGCCGATCTCGGTAGGACTTTTTCATCTGATGCCCTCCTGGTCGTCCCGAGGGAGTCGAAGAGGCTGTCAAGCCAAGTCACAGTTCTGCAGGACCCCCATCGCCCCCACCAGCCCATGCCCACTCCCACCGAGCTCAAGAGAGACTCGTGGCTCCAAGGGCAGCTGGGTTTCTCTCAGAGGCGAGTTGTGCGCTGTCTGCTGCTCTGCAGTTTGTAACTGATCATCTCATCTGCACGCAAACACGCTTTCCCTTCTTCCTCTCCCATCTGGATGGTTTTTATTTCATTTTCCCACCCAGCTACCAGGGTGGGAACTCCTAGTAGACGTCAAATAGAAGTGATGAGAGTAAGAATCCTCCCTTTGCCCCTGGTCTTGGAGAAAGGTGTGCAGTCTTGAACTGTGAGCACCCTGGTGGCTTCAGGGTCTGCACAGATTCCCTGGTCAGGCTGAGCAAGTCCCCTCCCAGTCCTGGTCCTGGTCTGGGGAGTGTTTTTATGACAGAGAAGTGCAGACACCTGTCCCGTCATCCTCTGCATCCTACTGAGACAATCTCATGGGTTTCACCCTTTATTCCGTTGACCTATAGTGTGTGGCCTGACTGTCAGATGTTAAACCGACCTTGCATTCCCCAACATGTAGAATCATTTACACATGTTTCATGCATTTGGTTTGCTAATATTTTGTGGAGGAAATTACTGCAGATGGTGACTGCAGTCATGAAATTAGAAGATGTTTGCTCCTTGGAAGGAAAGCTATGACAAACCTAGACAGTGTGCTAAAATGCAGAGGTATCACTTTGCCACCATAGCCTATATAGTCAAAGCAGTGGTTTTTTCTAGTAATCACATATGGATGTGAGAGTTGGACCATAAAGAAGGCTGAATGCTGAAGAATTGTTATTTTGAACTGTGGTGTTGGAGAAGACTCTTGACAGTCTCTCAGACTGCAAAGAGATCAAACCAACCAATCATAAAGGAAATCAACCTTGAATATTCATTGGAAGGACCAATGCTGAAGCTGAAGCTCCAACACTTTGGCCACCTGATGTGAAGAGCTGACTCCTTGGAAAAGACTCTGATGCTGGGAAAGATTGAGGGCAGGAGGAGAAGGGGTTGGCAGAGGATGAGATGATTAGAGAGCATCACTGACTCAATGGATAGGAGTTTGAGCAAACTCTGGGAGATGGTGAAGGACAGGGAAGCCTGGTGTCCCTGGGGTCACAAAGAGTCAGACATGTCTTGGAGACTGAACAAGTAGAGGAAGAAAGACCAGAGCTCTCTGCTGTGCGAGTTCCCAGCCGGAAGGTGGCCATCTGTAGGCCAGGACACGGGCCCTCTCCCGGAACCAGCCACACTGGCACCCTGCTCTCAGGCTCCAGCCTGTGAAACCAGAGAAATGACTGTGCTTTAAGCCCCGAGTCTGTGCTACTATTCCTGCAATCCAAGAGGATGAACACACTAATCATGATACTAACTATAATTATGTAATCTGTTGCTACTGGGGGAGGTGGGGAGAAGGGTCCACAGGATTTCCTGTGCATGGTTTTTGCAACTTCCTGTGAATCTGTAATGATTATAGAAGTTTTTTGAAATTCCTTTTTTTAAAGCAGAAATTAAAAACAGAAAAGACAGTGAGGAGCTGAGTGGAAGAGTGTGGCTAAACCCATACAGAATGGGCAGCCTCCATGGGTGGCCCTGGGCCTAGAAAGGGACTATGTGTGTGGCTTCTACCCAGGACAGTACAGGGCGGGGCCTCTGGCATGTCCTCTCTCTGAGCTCAGCGTGGCAGCACCGACTCGGTAGTCCCCTTGTGAACATGGAGAAGTGCCGGAAGCCTCCAGCAGAAGAGGAACAGTCATGCTCTCAGCACCCTTGAGAGCTGCCAGCCACCCTGAGGTCCACAGAATTTTCCCATAAAAGGCCAGGTAGCAACTGATTTTGGTTTTGGAGATGAGGAGGCCTCTGTCGCCACTATGCAATTCTGCCATGTAGCCTCCAGAAACTTCTTGTAAAGGAATGTAGATGGCTATGTTCCAATAAAACTTTATTTACAAAAGCAGGCAGTGGGCTAGATGGGGTCCAGGCTGGGCTTTCCCCTGCCATTCCCCTCTCAGTTGAATGTGGGCATGAGCAACTTGTCAAAAATCACCTGAGTCTCCCCTTTTGCTGGGTGTTGGTGAACAAGCAGTGAGACCTTCTGGCGTGTGATCAGGAACCTATAACTAGAAGCAGAGAAAGACAGAGGTCTGCTGCTCCACGGGCACAGGGATCTTCTTAGGGGCCTGTTGTGTCAAGTGGAAGAGTCACAGAAACCATCAGCTGTGTGGGGGGATGGACCAGCCTCGTCGTGTGGCTGCCTTTGCGGTGTCATGGCTTCTAGGTGGCTGGTTGTGTCTACTTACCTGTATTGGTAGGTATCTATTGGTAGGTATCTATTGGTCATCTATCTAAGAATCTGTGTATGTATGCTTTTCTGTCTATTAATATCTGTCTTCTATCTGTCTGTCTTTATCATCTGTTCTGTCCAACTCTTTGTGACCCCCATGGACTGCAGCACACCCTGTTCTTCACAGTCTCCTGGAGTTTGCTCAGATTTGTGTCCATCGAGTCAGTGATGCCATTGGACCATCTCATTCTCTGTCGCCCCCTTCTCCTCCTGCTCTCAATCTTTCCCAGGATCAGGGTCTTTTCCAATGAATCGGCTCTTCACATCAGGTGGCCAAAGTACTGGAGCTTCAGCTTCAGCATCAGAACTTCCAGTGAATATTCAGGGTTGATTTCCTTTAGGATTGACTGGTTTGATCTCCTTGCAGTCCAAGGGACTCTCAAGAATCTTCTCCAGTACCACAGTTCAAAAGCATCAGTTCTAAAAAAAAAAAAAAGCGTTAGTTCTTTGGCACTCAGCCTCTTTTATGGTCCAACTCTCACATACATACGCGACTGCTGTCTGTCATCTACCTGTCATCTACCATCTGTCTATCTATCTACCTACCTATCTGCTAGAGGAGCTGTGCGTTCACACTGAGATCCCAGTCCCGAGCCCACCCCTCCTCATTTTTTGTCACCCCACCTTCTCATGCTTGCAGACATCTCCTCCAACCACAAGAAATAAGCCTCTGAGCATCCCCAGTGTGTCTCACCATCTGGATCTTGCCCGTCCCTCCCCCACTGCCCCCCTCTATCCAGCACCCCTGCCCTGCCCCCTGGTCCTAGGAAGCATTCCGCCAGCTCAGTGCTCTGGGATCCCCACCCCCTTCTCTGCCAGGTGGGAGACCCTGCTGCCTGCCCTGAGCCAGGAAGTGAAGATGGGGGGCCTGGCCTCCATGGTTCTTCCTTCCTGAACGTTTACTCAGGAAACAGATCAAAATTGCAGAGGAGAGTGGGGGGGGCATTGGTAAGTGTCTGCTGACCAAGTGGGGTGCCGCCCCCGAGGCTTAACACTGAGAACAGGGTGTGTGTGGGAGGGGCACTAAGAAGGAGGAGATGCTGATCTAACCAAGCTCCCCTTCCACGAAATCCTGCAGCGAGGGACCGTCCTTGCCTCTTTATCTGCACTTCTAAGTTTTCCGGGAAGGAGAAGGCAGCACCCAGCTCCCCAGAGAGGAGGCAGTGGAGCCTGTTGGCAGAGCACACCCCGCCTCCCCCTCCCTGCACTTTCTCTGAGTCATCGTGTCTTTCTGACCTTGTTTCCTTCTGAGCCCAGAGCCCAGCATCAGGCCCCTCCCTCTCCCTCCAACCCTGATGTGTTTGATCCAGATGCTGACCGAATTCACGGTCCTGTGGTAGGGGAGGCAGGGCAAGGGGAGGGGAGGCTGGCCGTCACCTCCCAGGAGGCTCGCCCCAGGCTACTCTGTATACCAGGACACTGAGCAGTGTCTGGGACATCTGTGGTCATCACACTGGGGGAACTTCTGGCATTGAGGGAGTGGGGCCAGGGAGGCTGAGCTAAACCCCACAGAACCCAGGATGGCCCCCCACAGAGAAGGACCCTCTGGTCAGCAGGGCCTGGCTGGGACACCCTGGCTAAGATTAACCCCCCTCCCCCCAGGAGACCAGCATGGAGCCTTCCTGGCATCTCTGAGTCCTGTTTCATGAGCAGCAGTCAGATGCTCCTCCTGCAAGCCCCTGGAAGCTGAGATGGCCTCTTGGTCCTTTTATACCACAGTGATCGTCATGACGCTGCCTCGAGTTAATAACCTTTGTGAAATGCCACGAGCCCCAGAGTGACTCAGCAGCCCCGCTGTACTGCCCTCCCTCCAGGGCAGATTCTCACCTGCAGCCCCCAGCCAGTCAGTGGGTGGTGGCTGCACATCCCATTCCCCGGAGGCCCAGCTCCCTGTCATCATAAGAACCCAGGCCCCTGGCATTCCCCGTCCCAAGTGATAGCTCCTCTTGGTCCCCTGACACTCCCAGACTTCAGCTGCAGCTCCAAGGCAGCTGGAGTTCTTATCACAGAAATCCCGGCGAGGAGTGACCATCTGCCTGTCTGCTGAGGACCAGGGCAGCGTGTCAGCACCAGAGCCCTCCCCAGGTAGAGGAAGCAGCACGGGGATACAGGTGAGGTCCAGGGGGTAAGAGAGACCCAAGTCCCATCAGGAAAGGGTTTGGTCCAGATGGAAGCCCAGAAAGGGTCCAGTCCCAGACTCCTCCTGGGTCTGTGAGCCAGCCATGGTGAAGCCCCTAGCTCTGTGTGGGCCTTACCTGGTGATCCTGAGGTGGTGGCTGAGATGCCTGTGCTCATCACAACACCAGGGTGGGGGGTGGGGCTCCTGGCATCCAGTGGGGGGAATGGATGCTCAACACCCTACAGCGCCCAGGACATCCCCCAGAAAAGGACCCGCCCCTGAATGTCCAAAGTGCCAAGGGGGAGACAGCCAGGAGCACACCCGAAATTTGTGGAGTCTGGCTCTGGGCCCAGAAGGAGGGCAGCGTGTGGGGAGGGTGCAGAGGGGCCAGGCCGGAGCGGTGAGTGGCCCTGGAGGACCTACAGATGTGACAGGACAGCGCCCAGCGGGGGGCTGGCAGAACACCAGGCCTTATCTATCATCTCTTTCTCTGTGTCTCTCTGTCATCTGTTTGTCATCTATCTGTGTATCATCTATTTTTTAAATAATTGTATTTATGTGGTTGTGCCAGGTCTTAGTTGCAGCATGTGGGATCTAGTTCCCTGACTGGGGATCGAACCTGAGCCCTCTGCCCTGGGAGCATGGAGTCTTAGCCACTAGACCACCAGGGAGGTCCCTATGTTCATTGTTAACAGTTCGTTTTTAAGATTTTGAGATAGTTTGCTTGTGCCCTCGAAGAGTGTCTGTTTGCCCCAGTCCTTTGGAAGCTCTGTAATCAAATCCCTCTGGCCTTCAAAGTCGGATTCCCTGGGGATTCCCAGTCCCCTGGCTGGATCCCCAGGCTGGGAAGCCTAATGTGAGGCCTAGAATCTTCACAACAGTGGAAGAACTTCTTTGGTATTATTGTTCTCCAGTTTGTGAGTCGCCCACCCAGTGAGTATAGAATTTGATTTTATCAAAATTGTTCCCTCCTACCCCTGGTGGCTCAGATGGTAAAGCATCTGCCTGCAATGCAGGAGACCCGGGTTAGATCCCTGGGTTGGGAAGATACCCCAGAGAAGAAAATAGCAACCCACTCCAGTACTCTTGTCTGGAAAATTCCATGGACAGAGGAGCCTGGTAGACTATAGTCCATGGGGTTGCAAAGAGTCAGACACAACTGAGCGACTTCACTACACTACCTACCATTTCACTGTGATTTCTCCTTTGTCCTTGGATGTGGGATATCTTTTTTTGGTGAGTTCCAGTATCTTCCTGTTGTTCAACAGCTAGTTGTGATTTTGGTGCTCTGGCAGGAGAAGATGAGCACATGTCCTTCTACTGTGCCATCTTAATCTCATCTCGAGACAGTTGGCAACTTAGAGAAGAGGTGCAGAAACAACAGTACAGAGGGTACGCTTACACCTTTACCCAGCTTCCCTGGGCTCCATCTCTTCCTTAACCATAGAACATTGATCAAAGCTGAGAAACCAGTCTTGCTGCAGTGCTACTGACTAAAGCTTAGAACCAGTTCAAATTTCACTGGTTTTTCCACTAATGAACTTTTTCCTTTTTCCATCCTATCCAGGATCCAACATTCATTAAGTTGGTTCGTTCATCTCTTATTGATTAATTGAAAATCTTTATATATGAAGGACTTCATGGTTTCGTCCCTCGTACCTGTGACAAAGTATTTCCCATTTTGCCATTTCGTTTCGTTGTGGGGAACTGGTAATTCCATAGACCACAGTCCTAACTCCAACCAGAGGGGATGGGGGAGTCTCCTAGGAAGATGCCATGTCCCACATTAAGGAGAGTTATGGGAACAACATCAGGCGCCCAGCAGGGCACTAGCCACATGCCGAGCCCTCCACAAACTGTTCCCACACCTTCCCATCCCCCTAAACATTCACTGTTCCCCTAGCACGTGTTGAACAGCAACACATGAGCATGTGAAAACTCTCAGGATTTCACTCTGCAGAGCTGTGCTGGCCATGAGCAGAGCTTCATCCCTCTGAGCTAACATCTGTTGAGTGAGGAGTCAGTGAGGGGACCTCACCAGGCACGCGGGGATGCAGGGTGTGTCTCAAGGATCTCCAGGGAGGCGCAGAGGCCAGTTCTCACCCTCCTGTGGTCTGGGAACTCAGCTGACCTCTCCAGGGAGCCCTCCTGGGCAATTTGCAAGTGAGAAGATTGGCACCTGGCATCCAGGCCGCCCCCTCCCTATCTTTCTGTCACCTAGATTGTCCTTTTTTTTGGTTGTTTTCTCTCTAGTCTCATTATGGGGGGATTCTCTGTCCTTAAGACAAACCCTGTTGGGAGCAGGTAGAGGCCACACCATAGATTCACGACTTATGAGGCTGGGATTGTTCAAGATCACACTTCTGACGTGGGGGACCGTGGAGATTGGTCTACAGGTTACAAGTTGAATCTTCTTCATGGCCTGATTTGGGGCTAAAGATGGTATGAGAAATGGACCCTCAAAAACTGGGGAGGGGCATCTGGGCCAATGAGAGCCTCCTGTGCAGACAGGGGCAGAGGTCACAGGTTCAGGGCCGAGGCTGAAGGTGGGAGGGGGGAGGGGGTGGCATCATCTTTGGCGTGTGTCACCCATCTCCCTACACGCATCCCTCCCACTTCTCACTTCTTAATTTGTCGAATACTTATTGAATGTCTGCTCAGGATACCAGGGGTTCAAAGGTCGCTTAAAGTCCTGATGTAGCCCAGCAGAGTGGCTGGAGAGGCAGGGGCACTCAGGCAGTATGACCAGGGCAAAGCCAAGCCAGGAAGGCTTCCTGGAGGAGGCAGTAGCCAAACTAAGTTTGAAAGAAAGGCAGAATAAAGGCCACCAGCAGACTGGTGGGTGGACTGGGAGTCAGGTGGGGGAATCCAAGAGAAGTTCTCCCAGCTCCAAGGTGATAAAAATGTTAGGAACTTTTCTGTTTTTTTTTTTTTTTTAATGCAGACTATTTTTTTAAGTCTTTATTGAACTTGTTACAATATTGCTTGTGTTTTTTTGTTTTGGTTTGGTTTTTTGACCCCAAGTTATGTGGGATCTTAGCTCCCCAGCCAGGGATTGAACCTTTGCCCCACGCATTGGAAGACTGAGTTGTAACCACTGGACAGCCAGGGAAGTCCTGCTTCTCCGTTTGAGATTCTCCATTTATAGTATTGGAATCTCATTCTCTCTTGCTGCATGGTCCTCACCAGCTCTGAAAATGGTACCTGCTGAGCTGTCTGGGGTGGCCCAGAACAGCACCAGGAACCCAGGAACTTAAGAAACAGGGACTTATCCCCTGCAGGGCTGGAGGCTGAGTGTCTGAGGTCAGGGTGTGGGCAGGGCAGCTCCTGCTGAGGTGGGGTACCTTCTGTGCTCCCCTGCTTCTGGGGGTGCTGGCAGTCTGGCGTCCCTTGGCCTGTAGAAGCACTGCCCACCTTTGCCCCCAGAGGAACCGATCGTGTACTCACATCCCAGCCCCGAGCCTGCTGTCTGGCTCCTGCCCCACATCCAGCCTGTGACTTGCCTGTTCTCCGTTCTCCCTGGATGCCCGGCTCCCAAAACTAGCCCCACAGCCCTGACACAGGAGGGTCAGGGCCCTCCCTGGGCCCCCCGTGAGTCACCAGCCAAGGGTATGAGTGTCAAACTCATCATCCCTCTGCAGGATGGGGGCCCGAGGCCCAGGAGGGTGGCCCCCTTTGCTGTGGTTAACTTGACACGTGTCAGGTGTGTCCAAGCAGCCATCCCCCAGGCCTCTGTGTCTGGCCCTGTCCAGACAGGGGCAGGACCCCAGAGTGAGGGTCCCTCCAGAGCAGGCAGGGAGGGCGGGCAGGCAAGGGCCAGGGGAGAGGAGCGGCTTGCATTCTCGGGATGTTTGTCCAGTCCACCGTCCCTCCCAGCCATTTCCTGGCCCCTCACAGACAAGCGGTGCTGGTACCCAGCCAGGGCTGGTGGTTTTCCACGCAGGGGATCAGTCTGGGTCCACAGCCCCAACCCAGGAGGCAGGACACACAGGTTCCAGGCCCCCCACCCCACTGTACCCCTTCCCACTGTGAACACCGGGGCTGTGTGATTTCCAGGGGGAGGGGCAGGGATGCTGCAACAGTCCCAGCACCCTAACCCAGGACCACCACCACCCTACAGAGAAGGACTTGCCTGGCTCAGCAGCACCCAGGGGTCTGTAGGCACAGCACACAGGGGCTTCTGTGTCCAGGTCCCCGGATCCTGGAATACTAGAACCAAGGGTCCTCTTCACTGGACCGAGCGGTCCTCACCAATGCTCTCGCCTGCAAGAAGTCGAGTCTGTCACCTCTGCTCTGAGCGCTGTTTCTGTGGAGTTATTTACATTCTGCCTCATTCCACAAAGAACTGAGGTGATGTTCAATCAAATAGAAAAACACAAATAGCTTTATAAAATCGAGTTGGGGGCTAAGACTCTGTGCTCCCAATGCAGAGGGCCCAGCTTTGATCTCTGGTCTGGGAACTAGATCCCACACACCACAACTAAGAGCCGATGCAGCCAAATAAATAAATGAATAGATATTTTAAAAAAATCAAGTAGGGGGCGATGCTATGGGGCCCTCTCAGAGCTCCGATTCTGGCACCAGCTTCTCCCAGCTCTGCCGCCAGTCGACCCTCAGGGAGTTTCAGAACCTCACCTCAAAACCACCACCCTCTGTGATGTGACGCTGCACTCGAATTCCATTTGCTTTATGTGGGAAAGCCCTACTTTCTTTTTAGATTTGCTCATGAGTATAAATATGTAGTATGCATAATATGTTTGCATAAATGTATAATGTGTTTGTGTGCTCAGTCGTATCTGACTCTATGCAACTCCATGGATGGTAGCCTGCCAGGCTCCTCTGTCCACGGGATTCTCCAGGCAAGAATACTGGAGTGGGTTTCCATTTCTTCCTCCAGGGGATCTTCCTGACCCAGAAATCGAACCTGCGCCTCTTTCATCTCCTGTATTACCTGGCATGTTCTTTACCACTAGGTCACCTGGGAAGCCCATAAATGTGTAATGCATGTGTGCAAGGTCGCTTCAGTCGTGTCCAACTCTGTGACCCCATGGACTGTAACCCACCAGGCTTCTCTGTTCATGTGATTCTCCAGGCAAGAATACTGGAGTGGGTTGACCATACCCTCCTCCAGGGGATCTTCCCAACCCAGTAATCGATCCCTTGTCTCATGCCTCCTGCATCGGCAGGCAGGTTCTTTACCACTGGCACCACCTGGGAAGCCCATAACTGTGTAATACATGCATATAAGTATATAACGCACACATACAGCATACTATATACATGGAGTATAGGTACACGTGTATATGTATATGTGTATTACATACACATGATACGTGTCTACAATACATGTAACAGCAGATCCACTGCTGGAGGCCCCTCCCCTCTTTAGGTTCCTCCCCTCGGAGTCCCAGTTCAGCTGCCTTGAGAACTGTGAGCCTTCTCCGTGTTTGTTCTCAGCTCTCGGGCCTGGGAAGATGGTCTCGGGCGTGTGCTGACTTTGTATCGAGATGCCCACCTGCCCTTCCACTCCCTGCCCTTCGTGGTCCCCTCTCCCTGAGCCTGCGTGAGACCACCACCTGCTTCTCCCCAGGAGAGGGTAGCAGAGGTGACAGGCTGTCAGGCCCGTGTATGGGTTACCTCCTCTAGGGCTCCCTGCAGCAGGCCCCTCAACACCCCCTCTTGCCAGCTTCGATGAGGTCAGTTGCCACGTGATGAGAGGGTGCGTGAAGGGGGCCTACATGGCCAGGACCTGGGGGCAGCCTATGGGATCTGAGAGCTGAAAGCAGGGACCCCAGTCCTGAGCCCTGTGGAGGCACCTGTAGCGAAAGCCTGAGGGAACTCAGAGGCGGACCCTTCCCCAGTCGAGGCAATGATGAGCTGACAGCCCCAGCCCCACCTGGATTGCAGTCGTGGGGGCCCTGGGGCTGAGGCCTGGCTTAGCTGTGCCTTGACTCCTGAGCCCCCAACCCTGAGACACTAAATGGTGGAGATTCGTCACTCAGCATAGAAAATGAACCCACTGCCCTGGTGCCCAGCCTGTGCCCTGCAGAGGAAACAGAGATGCCAGGCTTTGCACACATGCTGGTGGCCTGGGTGACCGTGTGCAGAGCCAGTGAGCTCAGGACAAAGGGAGTGCCCTGGCTCCCCGTTCCCCAGACGACAGAGTCTCAGCCTGAGGCTGCTTCCAGGCCCTGCCCCTCTTGTGCCACTGACTCCGTCCTCCAGGGGTTCTGCACGTGTCCAGGAGCCATGCTGGCCCTGCAGGAAGGGCTGGACCCCACCCCGTGCCGAGTCCCAGCGCCCCACGTGCAGGCCCGGACGGAGCTAGCTGCTGGAAGCAACCCCAGCGTGTTTGTTTTTCTTGCCGGTCTCCCCGGCCCTCCCAGCTGTATGTCTGCACGTCATGTGGGTTGGGAAACTCAGTCTCGGAGGCCAGCAGCCCTGTGACCCCTGCTCTAGGAACACGCATGCCTGCACTGTGTATCCGTGTGTCTGCGTGTGCGCGCGTGCGTGTGTGCGTGCATGAGGGTGGCATTCCTTCTCCTGGGCTGTTCATCTCCCAGCAGCTTTCCAGATGGGTCCCCAGGGAAGGCACACACACTCTCACACACACACTCTCACACACACACACACTCACACACACACTCACGCGCACACACTCACACGCGCACACACGCACACACAAGACAACCCAACCAGCATTTCTTCCCTCATTCCCCAGCAGCCCGGGGACAAATGTTGTCCCTGCCAAAGCAAAACAAATCCTAGCATCCAAACATCGTCTTTCATGGGGCCACCCAGCAAGCCTGTGGGAGGAGCCACGAACCCGCTAAATTGGTATGTGAGTGTATTCAGTCGTGTCCTACTCTTTGTGACCCCATGAACTGCAGCATGACAGGCTTCCCTGTCCTTCACCATCTCCTGGAGCTTGCTCAAACTCACGTCCACTAAGTTGATGATGGCATCCAACCATCTTATCCTCTGTTGCTTCTTCTCCTCCTGCCTTCAATCTTTCCCAGCATCAGAATCTTTTCCAATGAGTCAGTTCTTCACATCAGGTGGCCAAAGTATTGGAGCTTCAGCTTCAGCATCAGTCCTTCCAATGAATATTCAGTACTGATTTATTTCCTTTAGTATTGACTGGTTTGATCTCCTTACAGTCCAAGGGACTCTCAAGAGTCTTCTCCAACACAATTTGAAAGCATCAGTTCTTCGATACTCAGCCTTCTTTATGGTCCAACTCTCACATCCATACACGACTGCTGGAAAAACCATAGCTTTGATATACAGATCTTTTGTCGGCAAAATGATGTCTTTGCTTTTTAATATGCTATCTAGGTTTGTCATAGCTTTTCTTCCAAGGAGCAAGTGTCTTTTAGTTTCATGATTGCAGTCATCAAGGACGTGACTGAAGACACTGAGGCTCAGATAAGAATGTGACTTAGAACAGGTTTTCATGTGAAGACACTGAAACACTCTTGCCATGTCGATGGGAATGTGCCTGGGGCAGCCACCGTGGAGAACAGTCTGGTGATTCCTTAAAGAACTTAGCTTAGAATTACCGCTGGATTCAGGATTGAAACCAGGGGCTGGAAGAAACACTTGTACACCCATGTACACAGCAGCGTATTCACAATAACACCCCAAGTGTCCATCAGTGGATGGTGCATAAACTAAATGTGATGTATACACACCATGGAATATTACTCAGTCTTATAAAGGAAGGAGATTCTGACACTTGTTACAACATGGATGGACCTTGAGGACATGATGCTCAGTGAGAGAAGCAGGCACAGAAGGACAGACACTGTCTGATTCCCCTCACAGCAAGTCCCTGGAGGAGTCAGATCCACAGAGACAAGAAGATGTGGGGCCGGGGCGGGGGGAGGGGCTGGGAGTCATTGTTTCAGGGGGACAGAGTTTCTGTTTGGGAAGATGAGAAAGTTCTGGAGATGATGGTGGGGATAGTTATTCCACAATGTGAATGTGCTTAGTACTGCTGAGCTTAAAAATGGTCAAGAGGGTGAATTGTTTGTGAAGTATATCTGCATGTGTGTGTGTGCCTGCGCTCAGTTGTGTCCGACTCTGTGACCCCCATGGACTGTAGCCCACCAGGCACCTCTGTCCAAGGGATTTCCCAGGCAAGAATGCTGGAGTGGGTTGCCAACCAAGGGATCAAACCCACGTCTCTTGCGTCTCGTGCATTGGCAGGCGGATTCTTTACCAGTTGTGCCCCCTGCTCCTGCCGCTGCTGCTAAGTCGCTTCAGTCGTGTCCGACTCTGTGCGACCCCATAGACGGCAGCCCACCAGGCTCCTCTGTCCCTGGGATTCTCCAGGCAAGAACACTGGAGTGGGTTGCCAGTTCCTTCTCCAGTTGTGCCACCTAGGACAGTTAAAAAAAAATAAAAGCTCTCCCAGTGCCTCTGCCCTTCTGGCCCCACCCAACCCTGCAGGAAGTCCCCCTTCCTTCCTGACACCCACCTCTCTCTATCACTGCCAGCTCTGAACCTTCACTGTAGTCATTAGCCTCCCAGAATTAATTTTTTAAATTAAATTTTGAACAAAAATCAGCCTTTCCTAAAAAGGAAGCTCAGACTCCAGCTTGGCAGGCACTGACACATGCCCATGGCCGACCCTGATTGTGGTTTCTTGTCACCAGCCCCTCCCCACGCGTCAGACCAAGCCAGCACCCAGCGGTGTGTGTGAGTTCCCCAGGGCTGTTGTAACAGAGTTACACACAACAGAAATGTGTCCTCTAGCAGCTCCAGGAACCGGAAGTCCAAGACCAAGGTGTTGGCAGGACTGGCTCCATCTGAGGCCATGAGAGAGGGTCTGTCCCAGGATTTCTCGAGGCATCTGTGTATACCTTGCCCGATCTCTACCTCTGTCTTCACATGGCATCCTCCTCATGTGCATGTTTGTGTCTTATCGTCCCTGTCTTATAAGGATACCAGTTATGTTGAATTAGGAACCCCCTCCTGGCTCTGGTGTGACCCCACCTTCACTAATTACTCCTGCATGTGTGCGTGCTAAGTCGCTTCAGTTGTGTCCAACTCTGTGCCATCCCATGGACTGTAGCCTGCCAGGCTCCTCTGCCAATGGGGATTCTTCAGGCAAGAATACTGGAATGGGTTGTTGTACACTCCGCCAGGGGATCTTCTTGAACCAGGAATCAAACTGACATGTTATTCCTGTAATGGCCCTACCTCCAAATCAGGTTGCGTTCTGAGGTCTGGGGTTAGGGCTGCAACATCTGATATGGGAGAGACACTGTGTTTCCTACATCAGGGTGTGGGGTTCCCCCGAGTGTCTTCCCTGAATCTGGAGAGGAGTCCTCCAGCTCAGTCAGTAAGTATTGTGGAAGAGACGCTACTGGGTGATGGGCCTGGGCAGGGGGATGGTGGAAGGCCACAGAGGATCACGGGAAGACTCCCACTCCCAAACCAAGCACATTCCTCAGAGGCTAGCTCCAAACTCTTCTTCACTGAGAGCCGGTATCTCCATGGCTCCCCCTGCCCCCACCCCCAGCCCAGAATGCGCCCTGCTTAAAGGCTGGGCTCTGCTCCTCTGGCTGCAGTGACTTCTCAGAAAAAAGGATGTGTCTGGGGGTGGCCTTGGTTTTCAGGGTAGATACCCCCATCTCCCCAGTCTCAGGACCACCTCCTCCTCTCACCTACAACCTACACTTCCGTTTGGGTGAGGAGGGCCTCCCAGAACCTCAGATCCTTGTTGATCCCTCCCCGACCTTCTCAACCACTTAAGTTCCTCTCTTCCCTACCATGGCCTCCATCCAGGCCCCCCTCATGGTTCTCATCCAGGCTGTTCTCAGCTGGGCTTCAGGTCTGCTCATCCAGGAAGCCCACGAGAATGCTTTAACGTAACATCAGACGATAACCACGAATATGGTAACCCAGCCTGGATGCATTCATCTTTACACCAATGTGGTCATAAAGTGTGTTTAGTTTTTTTTTCTGGAGAGAGACCTCAAAAGTCATGATGAGGCCCTGCTTCTTATCCTTCCACCCTGAACCCATCACTGCCAACATGGAAACTTCCCTCCACCCTCAGGAAGAGGCCCAAACTCCCTACATGGCAGGCATGTCCATTTTGGGCCACACTTGTGTGGCTCCAGTCATTGGCCCCCTGTCCTCTCTGCTCTGATCACCCACATCCTGGCTTGAACTCTGGGGCTCGTCCAGCCAGGGCCTCCCATGGAACCCCTAGCCCTGGGGTTACCCACCCTCAAGCTCTGGGCCTGGACACTGTATACTGCAGGAAGCTTCTCATACTTAACTCCTTTTTTAGAAAATGAGATCTGATTTATATACCATAAACTTTGGGCTTCCCAGGTGGCCCAGTGGTAAAGAATCCACCTACCAATGCAGGAGACACAATTGACGCAGATTCGATCCCTGGGTCGAGAAGATCCCCTGGAGGAGGAAGTGGCAAGTCACTCCAGTATTCTTGCCTAGAGAATCCCATGAACAGAGGAGCCTGTGAGCTACAGTCCATAGGATTGCAAACAATCAGACACAACTGAAGCCATACACGATGCACACACTGTAAAATTTACATGTTTAAAGTGTGTGACTCAGTGTTTCTGGTACCTTCACAAGGTTGTACAATTATGACCACTACCTAATTCCAAAATATCTTCATCACCCCCAAAATAACCCTAGACCCTGTTCTCTCTCCTCCAGCCCCTGATAACCAGGAACCCACTCTCTGTGTCTGTAGATCTGCCTGTTCTGGACGTTTCCCATCAGTAGAATCACACCCTGTGTGTCCTTCTGTGTCTGCTTCTCTCACTGAGCATCATGTTCTTAGGGTCCATCCATGTGGTAGCAAATGTCAGGGCTTCACCCCATTTCATGGCTGAGTGATGCTCCCATGTGTGGAGAGACCACAGTTGTTTATCCATCATCTGTTGATGGACATTTGAGTCCTGACCACTTTTGGCTGTTATGGATGATGTAGCTCTGGACATTGTGCACACTTTTCTGTGTAGACATGTGTTTGCATATCTCCTGGGTACATGTCTGGAAGTGGAATTTCAGGGTCAGAGGGTGATTCTATTTTAACCTTTGGAGGAACTTTCTGTCATTCTTTTATCTCAAAGGCTGTTCATCTCTCCAGCTCAGGGTTCTGCAAACTGCAGCCAAGGGAATGGAATCTGGCCCTCTGCCTATTGTTGCAAATAAAATTTTATTGGCACACAGCACGCCCACAACATGTTGTCTGTGGCAGCTGCTGAGTTGAGTTTTTGCCACAGACACTATGAAATATTTCAGAGTGTGGCCTTTTATAGAAAAATGTGTGTTAGTAGGTAGCACTTATATGATATGCTATGAGCATCTATTTCTGCATCTTGAGATTCCCTCCCTTCTCCCATCCTCCCACCAAACAGAAAGTTCCCCAAGGGCGGGAACGGGATCTCTCATTCCTGTTTCCTACCATCATTAAACACGCGGATGCACTACCCCACCCTCCCATCCGGGAGCACAGAGCCCATGGATTGCCTGGGCCTCTCTTTCCTGTGGATGCGAGCCAGCCTCACTCGGGAGTCCCACCCTGGCTGCCCATGGAAGTTGCTTGAGGCCCCTCCAATGGGCCACACCCCAGCCAGCTGCCTGAGTTCCCCCAGGTGGGTGGGGCATCACCCCAGGGGATTCCAAACTTTGGGAACCCCTCATAACTGGTTCCTCATCCCAGATTGTCTGCAGTTCTTGGGGATTTAGTCCTGGAGGCTAGGAACCAACAGGCCCTTTCTCCCACTCAAACAGCTCCAATTTATCCACCCAGATGGCTCAGGGGTCTAAAATCTGCCTGCCAATGCAGGAGACACATGAGACTCGGGTTCTATCCCTGGGTGGGGAAGATCCCCTGGAGGAGGACATGGCAGCCCACTCCAGTATTCTTGCCTGGAAAACCCCATGGACAGAGGAGCCTGGTGGTCGCGAAGAGTCAGACATGATTTAGCGACTAAACAACAACAAGGTATTCTCAGTGGAACAGAGGTGGAGGCAACTCTGCCCCCCAGGGGACACTGGCCCATGTCAGGGGACATCTAGGGTTGTCATGACTCCAGAGGGAGCTGCTCCTGGCATCAAGGGGGAGGGGCCAGGGATGCTGCGAATCCCCTCACTGTGCCCAGGACAGCGCCCCCAACAGAGGATGAGCCAACTCTGATGTCAGCAGAGCTGAGGGGAAGAGGCCCTGTCATAAATACTGAAGTAAGGATAGCTTTCAGCTGAAAAGAAAAGAAAAAAATATATATATACATATATAGTTTATTTGTTATTTTCAGCACCAGCTGTAGGTGTGTCCCCTGCAGCCATAAGGAGTTGGCCCCCTGTTGGGCAGAAGACAGGCTGAGGGCATGTCGTAGCAGCAGCTCCGGGGAGTCAGAGTCTACTGTGAACCTTCTGAATCGCTGGAGTTTTGCTGCAAAGCCCCGAGCGGGTGGAGGGCATGAGTGCTCACCCTGGAGCCCAGTTTCATTCTAAGAAGTAGAATGCAGAGCAGTTTCTAAGAGAAGTGCCCGAGGGAGGGGATTACCCTCCTCTCTCCCCAGAAGAGTTGGTGAAAATCTGTGAGAAGCACTTCCGGTTTCTTTCCCTGCCAGGGCAGCTTCCTCCGCTGGACGCTGTGCTCTTGGGCATCTCTGAGACTAAAAAAAAAAAAAAGCAGGTGATCTATTTTTTAAGCCTTCTAGGAGAGGCCCTTCGGAGAAGGCAATGGCAACCCACTCCAGTACTCTTGCCTGGAAAATCCCATGGACGGAGGACCCTGATAGGCTGCAGTCCATGGGGTCGCTAAGGGTCGGACATGACTGGCCAACTTCACTTTCACCTTTCACTTTCATGCATTGGAGAAGGAAGTGGCAACCCACTCCAGTGTTCTTGCCTAGAGAATCCCAGGGATGGGGGAGCCTGGTGGGCTGCCGTCTATGGAATCACACAGAATCGGACACGACTGAAGTGACTTAGCAGCAGCAGGAGAAGCCCTTGGAGGTTGAGCAGCTAAGCTGAGAACAGCCAGGATGAGAGCTTTAGGCAAAGGGTCCCAGAGGTGGAGCCCAGAATCCCAGGCCAGGAGGAGGTTGTATGGAAACTGGGACTGGGTCCACCACCCCCCATCCATCTCCCGTACCTAGGCATGCTGACCTCAGCCAGTCATCCTCTGGGGGAGCCGTCCTGGGGGCTGTCGGGTGTGGAGCAGCATCCCTGAACCCCACCCACTCGACGCCAGGAGCTCTCCAGTCCTGATGACCACAGATGTCCCATAGGGGGCAGAGCTGCCCTGGGGAAGACCCCCTGCCCTAGTGACCCACTCCTCCTACTGCACACACACACACACACACACACACACACACACACACCACACACACACGTGTGTGACCATCTCCCTCCACTCCTACATATACAGCTGCTGCTGCTGTGCTAAGTCGCCTCAATTGTATCCGACTAGCAAGGCCATGCTAATGAAAATGCACAGTCAAGGAGCCAAGCTTTCTGGAATTTTCCTCACTGTCTCACGACTGAGCCAGGGAGCAGCTTGTGTCTCCCAAAACATCAGGGCCCCTGCAGGTTGGGTCTGCAAAGCAGCCACAACACCTTTCTCAGGAGAAAGAAGGGAAATTTAGTTTCTGACCCAGAGTAAACACTCAATGAGCATGACCGTCCCATCCCAATACCCTATGACCCCAGCCCAGCCCCTCCCCCATCGAGGCTCCACCATCCAGGAAGCGAGGATCATATCAGTAGGGATCCAGAAGCCGGGCCTCCCCAGCTGTACCCACACCAGCCTAGGACTCAAGGCCTTCCCACTGACCCAGGCCACTCTGCCCTTGATCCCAGAGCCATAGCTCCTACTTCTCACTATTCGGATTTAGATAAAAAAATACTTTGTTGCTTAAAAAAAAAACACAAAAAGCCTCTAGCCATCATCTTGAGCCTTCAGCCAGTTGTAATATTTTTGCTGCTGGGGGGTCCTGCCTCCATGTTGTGGCCAGGGGGAGGGGGGCGTGGCAGTTTCTTAAAATAAGACAACAATGAAGTCTGCAGAATTGATGGCCTCTTCCTCTTATGAATGGTTTCTCCATCATGTCCAATGCCCTTTGATGGCATTTTACCCACAGGAGAACTTTCTTCACAGTTGGAGTTGATCCTCTCAAACTCCTTATCGACTAAGTTTGTGTCCTGCCTTCTGCCCTTTGTTGTCATTTCAACAGTTTCCACAGCTTCCTTACCAGGAGGAGATTCCATCTCCATACCCACTTCCTTGGACTCAGTGCAAAGCAGCACACTCTTTATTCCTTGTGGGAACATGTTGCCACAGACATGCAATTTGTAAAAAACAAAACAAAAACTCGATATACATGAAGTGAAATAAAATGAGGCATGCCTGTGTATTGTGTCTCACATCCACTGTGTTATTTTTATCATTAGATCGGTACTTCCCGCCTCAATGGGCACCGTGTTTGTCTTGTTTCATCCTCACCTTGACCCTGAGAGTAATGTCATGGGTCATAATGTTACAGATGGGGCTTTAGGGTTCAGAGAAGCAGAGAACTGATGTCCAGACAAGTGCCCAGAGCCAGGGCCACCAGAGCTTGCTCAAAATCCCCTCCCTGCACCTCAGTTGGGCCAGAAAGACCGACTCCTCTCCCTCTCTGAGCAGATGCTGGCTCTCTGTTTTCTAAAAGCTTCTAGGTTCCTCTCACCTAAATGGGCTCATCCTGTGGTCAGAATCTGTACCCTCTTTTCCACCTTCAGAAGTAAAAGTCAGGATGACGATAAGAAGAATAAGAAGTAATTCCATCAGAATAGTGATTCCCTTGGGGAGGAGGCCCTGGGATGCCTTTGGGGGTTCCGGAAATGTTCTGTCTTGATGCAGGTGATGGTGACCCAGGTGCACACATTTTTTAAATGCATGGTCTATACATGAGCCATCTCTACACTCTCCTGTTGGCATGTCCTATGTTAATAAAAGAGTGTAGCGGGACTTCCCTGGTCGTCCAGTGGTTAGGACTCTGAGCTTTCATTGTCAAGGCCCAGGGTTCAATCCCTGATCTGGGAACTAACATCCTACACATGTCTCACAGCCAAAAAAAAAAAAAAAAAAAAAGTGTGAGAAAATAACAGGGGTCTGAATCCGAGAAAATAGCTTGGTGCCCAGGCCTGTTGAGGCAGTGGGTGAGTGAGCAGCCTGGTGGCCCTGCTGGAACCGTTTTGCCATCTTTTTGAAGGCCAAGCGGGGAGTTGATCAAGTCCTCTATACCTTTAAACTCAGTGAAAGTCACTCAGTCATGTCCAACTCTGCGAATTCTCCAGCCCAGAATACTGGAGTGGGTAGCCTTTGCTTTTTCCAGGGGATCGTCCCAACCCAGGGATTGAACCCAGATCTCTCACATTGCAGGCAGATTCTTTACCAGCTGAGCCACAAGGAAGCCCAAGAATACTGGAGTGGGTAGCCTATACCTTCTCCAGGGAATCTTCCCACCCAGGAATCAAACCAGGGTCTCCTGCATTGCAGGAGGATTCTTTACCACCTGCACTATGAGGGAAGCCCTTAAACTCAGAGTTAACTCTTAAGAAGTCATCCTTGAGGGGGAGGGAAAGAGAGGTGTACACAGAATTTTGTATTCTTGGATATTTGTTTCATGTGCATTTGATTTTTGTGGTATAATGATTTAAGTAAAGGAAAGAATCAGAAACAACCTAAATATCCATGGGACTTCCCTGGTGGTCCAGTGGCTAAGACCCTACGCTCCCAATGCAGGGGGCCCGGGTTTGATCCCTGGTCAGGGAACTATATCCTACATTCCAGAACTAAGAGTTTGAATGCCACGACTAAAGATCCCATATACCACAATGAAGATAGATGATCCCAAGTTTCACAATTAAGGCCTGGCATAGCCAAATAAAATTAATTAATATTTTAGAAAAGAACAATAAGCAACCTTAATATCCAATAATGGGCAACAATATGTATACATCATACTTGTTCAGTCATTAAGTTGTGTTCAACTCTCATGGACTGCAGCACGCCAAGCTTCCTTGTCCTCCACTATCTCCCTGAGTTTGCTCAAACTCATGTCCATTGAGTCAGTGATGCCATCCAACCATCTCATCCTCTCTTGCCCCCTTCTTTCCTGCCCTCAACCTTTCGCAGCATCAGAATCTTTTCCAATGAGTCGGTTCTTTGAGTCAGGTGGCCAAGTATCAGAGTTTCAGCTTCAGTATCAGTGAATTCATTCCAGTGAATATTCAGGGTTGATTTCCTTTTAGGATTGATAGATTTGATGTCCTTGCTGTTCAAGGGACTACTACTAATCATATAAATTATGGTACATCTAAAAAGATCCTGTTTCTAAACATAGCATTAGTTTTATAGATGGGACCCCGAAACAGAACAGACATTGTTTGAAGGGCAGAGGGGAACAGGGAAATCCAGATAAAGCCTGGAGTTGAATTTAGAGTAAGGTGCCTGTGTTCATTTCTTCATTTTGGCTAGATGGCAACCTTAGGAAGCGCTGGCTGAGGGCAGGTGCAAATTCTCTGTGCTGTTTTTGTCACTTTTCTTTCCATCTAAAATCATCCCCAAATCAAGTGTTAGAAGAATTTGTAATGGCATGGGAAAATACAATAAGTCCCCACGCATGAATGAGTTCCCTTCCAAAAGCACATTATAAGTTCCATTTTTTTTGTTAAGTCCAACAAAGTTAGCCTAGTATGCAACTTTTACAGATAATGCCAGACAGGTGAATTAGCTTATATGATTGGACATATGAACACAAGTTTGAATCTTTTTTGTTTGTTTTTTACTTATTTATTTCTGGCTGAGCTGGGTCTTTGTTGCTGCACTTGGGCTTTCCTCTAGTTGTGGCAAGCAGTGGCTACTCCCTAGTTAGGGTGAGAGGGTTTCTCATTGCAGGGGCTTCTCTTGTGGTGCACGGGCTCTAGTGCATGAAGGCTTCCGTAGTTGTGGTACACAGGCTTAGTTGCTTCTCAGCATGTAGGACCTTCCTGGACCAGGGATTGAACCCATGTCTCCTGCACTGGCGGGCAGATTCTCACCCACAGACCGTCAGGGAAGCCTAACATTCTCATCTTTAAAGTCTGAAGACATGGAGGGGTAGGCACTAACTGTAATGGTTCCCTCACAATGTGATATTAAGCAAATTAAGAAAAGTTTTAAAGACAGGTAATCAAATAGTATAAAGGACCTGAATTTGTAAAAATGGATAGATATGTGTATATGTTTTTTAAAAAATCAAGGCAATAGGATTATGGATGATCTTTGTGACTTTACCTAATCTCTAGATTTGGGAACATGAAATTGTGTTCCCTCTGTGGTCATAAAGAAGAGAAAACATGGAAACAGTAGATTATCATCATTGGCAGCAGTTCTGGGCCAAACAGTTGCCACAAACACTGAATTAATGAACCCTGCACGCCGCTCCTGGGGACACTCGGGGCCAGGCTCCCAAGAGCCTCTGTCGCCTTGTTGTCACGACCAATCCCCACTCAGCCTCGTGTGACATGCGTTTCTGTTTAGAGACACCCGATCTGATACCAGTTCTTTGATTAAGTCACTGCGGGGGCTGTGACCCTTGCCTGAACGAAGCTTGTTTGATACACTTATTGTCTCCGTGAACACCTCACTGCCCTGCTGCACTTGGATCCTAGCCAGCTCTTCAGCTTTATGCTTGGGGCCATTAGATACAAAATCACCCCAAAAACCCCCAGAAGCCAAAAACGTGGCCCTGAATGGTGGAAAAGGACCCTGGTTACCGCCTGGTTCCACTTCAGATGGGAAAATGCTTCTTGTTGACTCAAATTGTTTCACTGCTCTGCCTCTGTCCTCGAATGACTGCACACCCCACCCCCGAGTATCAATATGGGGGTTACAGATACCTTCTAGCCCGTAGGTGGATTCCCAAGCAAAGAGTCCGCAGGTATCGAGACCTTGCCCTGTTCCCCGGGCAGGCTATCAGGGTCCCAGCCCTTGGGGGGAGCATGGGTTGGTGGTAAGGGGCCACCTCTGCACCCTGGAACCCCAATGCCTCAACATATTCGGCCCAGCAGTTTTGTGTCTCCCCACCCCACAGGCCACAGGAGAGCCCAGTGTTGACCTATAGCAGGAGTTGGGGACACCTCCCCCCACCTCTCTGGATCCAGGCAAGCACTCTTCCTGCCAGGTGTCTCCCTCTATGTCTGTGTCTCACCCAGCACTTCCTCAAGGCAGAGGTCTCACCTGGGGGTGATTCTGCCCCCAGAGGACACGGGGCCATATCTGGGGATGACTGTGGTTGGCTTCTGGTGTTGAGTGGGTGGGGGCCAGGGATGCTGCTCCACGGCCCACAACGCCAGGGACAGACTCCAATGTCAGCAGTGCCAAGGACAGAACCCCTGCTTTATAGAAAGCTGCTCCAGCCCCCTCCTTCCTGAGGCTGGGACCCAGCTGGGTCTCCCCGGTGGCCTCTTATGCCAGCCTCCTGGGCCCGGGGCCACTGAGAAAGACTCACCCTGGCCCAGGAATGGCAGCAGCGGCGCGTCCCTTTGTGTAGGTGGAAAAAAACACCGTTAGTTTGTGGAAAGAGCTAATGTTTGCAGAAAAGAGGGGCCGGCTCTTGGAAACCACAGGGGACCTTCGGAGCCAGGAGGAAACAGCCTCGCCCGAGGCCAGCCTGCAGCTCGGGATGCCTGGCCTATGCTGAGCAGGGGGCAGGGGCTTCTGTTGGCTTCCCCAGGGCGGGCCTCCCTAGAACTCGAGAGTGGGCTAGCTGCTAGCTTTTCTGTTTCTTTCCTCTTCTTGTTTTAAATTTATTTATTCAGCTGCACCAGGTCTTAGTTACAGCTCACAGGATGGTCAGTCTTTGTTGCAGCTGGTGAACTCTTAGTTGCAGCATGTGAGATCTAGTTTCCCTACCAGGGACCAAACCCGGGACCCCTGCATTGGGAGTGCAGAGCCTTAGCCACTGGACCACCAGAGAGGTCCCTAGCTGCTGGCTTGTGATGTGTAGTCAGTGGCCTGGCAGCTGCAGGGGTCCCCAGGGAGCCCAAGCTGAGGTACCTGTGTGGCCGAAGGGGACGGGCCTCCGTAGTCCACAGCCTCCTCCTCCTCCCATGGGAGGTTGATACCAGCTGTGTATGGAGGGGACAGGTAACTGCTTGCCTCTCCCCCTGGCCTTGGCGGGTGCCTCCCCGGGTGGTCTGTTCTCAGGGCAGCGGGTGCAGCGTGGGGAGCAGAGTGGAGGCTGGCATTCAGCCTCTGGGTCACCCTGACAGCAGGATGTGGCTGCCCTGGAGCCCCTCATGCCATGCACACCAGTCATCAGACAGAGGCTTGGCTCTGTCCAGGGTTCCAGTTGGAGCAGGGGGTCCCAGCCTCTGGAGAATGATGGCTCTAAAGCACCGGCACCCACCCCACCCCTGGGGTCCACTCACAGAGACTTCCTTTCTTTCAGGGTGACCTCTCGGCCTGGGGCGACCAGCTTCAGATCCCTCGGCTTCCTGCCCCCATATACCTGTCACCTCTTCCACCCTGAGGTTAATTGCTTTGCCCCCAGATCGCATTTTCCACCTCTCCCATTTTTTTCACCCTGGCACGTGGCTTCCATCAAAGCCAAAAACCAGACATGGAAAAACCCCAAGCCTGACATGTGTCAAGGCTGGGTTCCATATCAAGGCTTGGGGTCCCTGTGTCCCAAAATGGAATAGTACAATTTCCAGAAGAAAACTCGACGCCCCTCCCCCACCCCCAGAGAAACACCATTGTGTGTCCTGCATGGATTGGTTATAAAGAATGAAGTGGAGGGGACTTCCCTGGTGGTCCAGTGGGTAGGACACCACGCTCCCAGTGCAGGGAACCTGGGTTCAATCCCTGGTCAGGGAACTAGATACCACATGCAACAACTAAGACCTGGCACAGCCAAATAAATAAGAATATTTTTTAAAAAGAGAGAATGAAGTGGATTCTCCAGAAATAACCCCCCTTTCTCTGGAGGACACGGCCTGTTTCCGCATCAAATGCCACATTTTCAGTGACAGCCAAGTATTTCTCTGAGAAAAGCTGGAGATAATTATGTTAAAAATATTTAACCAGGATTTTTTTTTCCTCTCTCTGTCTTTCTAAACAGGGTAAAGCAGTGCTGCTTCTTGGAAAAACTGAAAAAGGTATGTTGCGTTTTCTCTTACTTCACAGGCTTGGAATCCCTTGTTTTTCAAAAAAAAGGAACAAACAAGTGGGAGTATTTGGTGCGCACATGACATACTGGGGATTGTGTCACCGGGAACAGAGCCCTGGGCTGCCCGCCAGGAAACCCGAGTTCAAATCCCAGGCCCGCCTCTGTCGTGTCTGGGCAGGTCCCTTTCATCTCCCTGCAGCGGAAATAACATGCTGTGACTTCCCAAGCGTGCTCGTGTCGAGATGAAGGGAGGGAAGCTGTCAATAGGAAACCGGGCGTCGAAGGGCCTCCAACCAGCAGGCTGGAAACATGGGTCTTTCCAGGAACTCCGTCCCTTTTGTGTAGATCACCTAATCTACAGCTTACCTCTCTCCCTCCATCCACAGCATCCTCCTACAACCCTCCCCTCCTACAGCCCTTCCCAGGTCCAGGAGTCCAGCAGGCACACCACCCTCTGGTCCCTGGCATCTTCCCCCGACTTTCCCCTCATCAGTCTGGCTGAATGCCTGTCAGGGTGGCCCCCCCTTGTCAAAGCACCAGTTTCAGTTTCTCTGGCTCCCTTCTCGTTTCTCTCGGCTATGTCGTTTATCTCAGGCTGTGTCACTTCCTTCCCCCTGCGGGCCTGGGGTTTCGCTGGCCCTTCTGGTCCCTGTTCCTCCAGGTGTCCAATCGGGTCATGGATCTGGGAACTTCCCTGACGTGCCGTCTGCATCTGGCGCTTTTCCTCCCACACCCTCATCCCACAGGTTTCAGCAGGTCTCATTTTCACACTGAGCATTTTCCGCCTGCCCCCGTGGTTTCTCCATGGCCCCGTTGGTTGTCTAAGAGCGTGTGAGTTAATTTCCACAGGTTCCGTGGCTGCTTAGGAAAGAAAGGGCATCGTAGCACCTCTCTTGGTGAAGGATTTTGGTGGTGGTGTGGCTCAAACGGGGTTCTCTTGGGACCTTTTGCAGGGCTTGCTGAAGACGCAGTGGGAGGGCTGGATTGAGGTGGGGGGGCTTCACTCTGGACCCGGCTTCTCTGCTTCCTCTCTGAGCCTTTTTTTTTTTTTTTGCCAAGCCATGCAGCATGTGGGATCTTAGTTCCCTGACCAGTGGAAATGCAGGGACCCTAACCTCTGGACCACCAGGGAAGTCCTGAGATCAAAATTTCAATTAAAGAGGGAATTGTTTCAAGCTAACTCCGGCCCTATCAGATCCTGTCTCTAATGAATGAATTTTTTAAATTTTTAAGATTTATTCATCTATTTATTTGTTTATTTTTGGTCACGCTGGGTCTTCATTGCTGCATGGGGCCTTTCTCTATAGTTGCACTCTTCGTGCAATGTGCAGACTTCTCATTGCCACGGCTTCTCTTGTTGTGGAGCATGGGCTCTTGGGTGCACAGGCTTCAGTAGTTGTGGCTCCCGGGTTCTAGATCATGGGCTCAGTAGTACAGGCTTAGTTGCTCCATGGCGTGTGGGATCTCCCCAGACTGGGGATCAAACCTGTGTCCCCTGCATTGGCAGGTGGATTCTTTACCACTGGGCCACCAGGGAAGTTCTAAAGAAAATCTTGACATTTGATTCCTTATGGATATTTTGCATTCATTTTGACTTCTTAAAAATTATCACATGAAGATACTGATCGCGGTGACTGAGTTTCCTGTGTCCCTCAGATTCCGTGCCCAAGGCAGGCACCCTGCTGTCGTCAGCACAGTCTGGCCGATAGGAACTGTGATGATGAAGACAGTGCTCTGAAATGAGGGTGCTTCCCAGTGGTCACCAGCCCCCTCGTCTTGATCTTTTCACATTGTCCATCAGCAGAGCATGGGTCCGTGGCCCCTTTTCCTGACAGGGAGTCCAGACCTCAGGTGCACCTGGTCCCCCAGGACACACACGTGTCTGGAATCACAGCAGAGCCGTGACTGCCAGGCTCAGGTGTCAGGAGAGCGGGGGCTGCAGCCACGTGGCCTCATGCTGGGGGATTAGGTCCCTGCCCTGCTGCACCTGTCAGCCAGCAGGACACCGAGCTACAGCCGTGACGTCAGCCGGCTCCACCCAGGCCCTGGCCCTGCTCGCAGGCACCTGGCCAGCCCCTGATGACAGCCCCTCCCCACCTCCTCACCTCCTACTGCAGATCCTGCTCACAATCCGGCGGGTGTTTATCAAGTGCTTCCTCTGGGCCAGGCCCAGCTGCTTGGTCCCATTTCATTCTGGGAGGAGCCTGAGGGGAGCAGGTTTCCTTGTCCCCATTTCTAGGTAGGGAAACTGAGGCATCAGAGAGACTCAGTGAGACCCAGGGCTGGTGGACTACGAGGCCAGGGTTCGAGCTCCTTTCTCTCCACCCACAAGACACCTGGTGGCCCATATTACTCAGGGTTCTCCAAGAAACAGAACCAACAGTGTGTGAATACAGAATTATTTTCAGGAATTGATTTTGGAGGCCACAGGGTGGAGACCCAAGAGAGCCAATGCCAAAGGCCATCCCTGGAGGGTTCCCTCCTGCTCAGGGGAGGCCTGGTATTTGTTCTCTTCAGGCCTTCCTGTCAATAGAAAAGCTCCCCTGCCACCTCCCACATCCTAGCGAGTAATCCATTTGACTCAGCATCCACCAGTTTAAGAGCTTCCCTGGTGGCTCAGGTGGTAAAGAATCCACTTGTCAATGCAGGAGAGGTGTGTTCAATCACTGGGTCGATCGCTCCCTGGAGGAGGAAATGGCAACCCACTTCAGTATTCTTGCCTGAAGAATCTCATGGTCAGAGGAGCCTGGTGGGCTATAGTTGTTGCAACGAGTCGGACACGACTGAGTGACTAACACTTTTACTTTCGACCAGTTTAGGTGGCAGTCTCACCCAGAAACACCCTCACAGAAGCATCCAGAAGAATGTCTGACCTGCATATATACCTGGACATCCCATGGCCCAGCCAAACTGACTTAAAATTAGCCATAAAAAATGGCTCTCTCTCTTTTTTTTAATACATATTTATTTGACTGCACTGGGTCATAATTGCAGCATGTGGGATCTAGTTCCCCGACCAGGGATCAAACCCAGCCCCTCTGCATTGGGACCTTGGGGGTCTTAGCCACTGGACCACCAGGAAAGTCCTTCCCCTTTTTTCTTTTAGTTTTTTAATGACAAAGTCACAACTTGGCACCAGGTCTATTGACCACCAGCCCAGGGTCCGGTCCCTCCCACCCACCCACCCAACAGGTTTGAATTGGTAATGCATTCTGAGGAGATGGAATTCTGCTTGGTTGGATTGTATTGAATTCTTTTTTGTCTGTCTGTGCTGGGATTTCCTTGCTGCATCGTGTGGGCTTTCTCTAGTTGTGGTGAACGGGGACTACTTTCTAGTTGCGCTATGCGAGATTCTCATTGCAGTGGTTTCTGTTGTTGCAGAGCACTGACTCTAGGCACATGGGCTCCAGAAATTGTGGCCCACCAGCTTAGGTTCCCTTAGCAGGCAGATTCTTAACCACTGCGCCACCAGGGAACCCCTGTATTGAATTCTTTAATTCAAAGACAAAGTGAGCAAAGTTCTTCTCTTTCCTAAGTGTTGGGTTTGGGAGAACTAGGGCTGTGCCAACTTTTCTCTAAAAAACAGTACGATGACATTTGACCAGGTTCCTGATGCACAAAGACTAGAATTATCAGATTTTTCTTGGTTGGGTAATGCAATGAAAATGGTTTTTAAAAAGTCTCCAAAAATATCTGGGGAGCCCATGCATGAGTGTGTGCTAAGTCACTTCAGTTGTGTCCTACTTTTTGAGACCCCATGGACTGTAGCCTGCAGTCTCGTCTGTCCTTGAGATTCTTCAGGCAAGAATACTGGAGTAGGTTGCCATTTCCTTCTCCAGGGGACCATCCCAACCCAGGGATCGAACCCGCGTCTATGGCCCAGCCAAACTGACACATAAGATGAACCATCACACAGTCTTCCAGGCCCCTTGCCCACTTGAGTGGGACCCCCCTGAATCCTGTGGGGCCATCACCACTTTCTCTGAGCATCAGGGCAGGGCCAGCAGTGGAAGTTCAGTGAGGTGAGCTGAGGAGGCCAGCTCTGAAAAGCCACATACTCAAACAGATGTTTGTTCGGAAATGTCCACTGCAGCAAAATTCCCCTCAGCCAGTGGTGGACACAGCCCCACTGTCCAGCAGTTAATGATGGACACACACACAGTATCCCTTCACAGATGGGAGCATGGCTTAGCCACGAGAAAGAGAGATACGCTGACACTTGCTACCACGAGGACGGACCCTGACAATATGATGCTCAGTGAGAGAAGCAGACAGAAGGACACACAGGGTGTGACTCCACTGATGGGAAACGTCTAGAACAGGCAGATCCACAGACACAGGGAGTGGGTTCCTGGTTGTCAGGGGCCAGGGGTGGGGATGGGGGTGACTGCTGATGGGGACAGGACTTCTTTTGGGAGAGATGGTGGAATGTTCTGGAATTAGATAGTGGTGATAGCGGCACAATAATATCAATGAAGTAAATGCCAGTGAAGGTTATGCTTAAAATGGTTAAAATGACAAATGTTATATCATATAGATATATTTTTGTAATTTTTTAAATCTAGTAACAAAATATATCAAAAAACTATTGAATGAGTGAACACTTTCAGTGGTGAACTGTTTGTTTTCTGACTCTATGTCTCGGCAAAGCTGCCGAAAAGGAAAAGAGGAGGAAGCACTGCAGTATGTGTGCTGCCGGGGTGTCAGAGCAGTTGAATCACAGAGGTTGGTTTTCTTCCCCGTGTTCCCAGCATCTTGTGGCTGGGGTAGTGGGGACAGACGCTGGGGAGGCGTGAGTGGTGAAACACAAGGACGGAATCCTAGTCCTGCCAGCCTCTGCCCTAGCAAGTGTATGGTGGGGTGGGGTCACCGTCCCCACAGTGCCCTGTGTGGGACCCACCCGGGTGCACGCAAGACCCGCTGGGCACGTGCAGTGAGTGCTGGAGGGAGGAGATGCTGGAGGGCTAGGGGTGGGGTTCCAGGTGATTTGTTTTAAAAAGTGCAAGAAGAGGACTTCCCTGGTGGTCCGGTGACTGAGACTCTGCTCTCAGTGCAGGGGGCACGGGTTCAATCCCTGGTCTGGGAACTAAGATTCCCATCTGCCAAGGAGCAGAGCAAACCTTGATCATCTTTTCCCGGCCGTGCCCAGCTCTCCCCTCCCCACCATCACTCTGTCGCTCCCCTGCTGTCAGAGGAGTCTGGGGGCTGGCTTTTCAAAGCAGGACACACAGCTGGACCTTGCTAGAGTGGTCATTTTAGTCAAAGACCTTGGGACCAGGAGGGAGTCCTTATTTCTTTGACACTCATGTTATAGTTTCTTTTTTTTTTTTTAATGGTACTTTATTTTGGGGGAGTGAGGGACAAGCCATGCAGCTTGCAGGATCTTAGTTCCCCGACCAGGTATTATAACTCATGCCCCCTGCAGTGGAAGTTCCAAGTCCTAACCACTGGACCACCAGGGAATTCCCAGTGTTATATTTTCTATTTATATTATTTTTACAGTCATATAGATGAATTCAGGAGCGGCAGGTCCAACTGACATGACAATGTAGGGGAAAATGAGGGAACCTCAACAGATGACCTTAGGCCATATCCTGTTCTGTCTCCTCTAGGCCTGGGTCCTCTCTGCAGGTCCTCTGATGTGTTAGTCAGTGATGCTGCATAACAAATACCTCCAAGTTCCACCCACTCATCTCACTTGAGTCAGGGCTCTAGGTACAGCCTCACTGGGTCCTCTACCTGGGGTGAGAGCAGGCCACATGGTGTCAGCCAGGCTGCATTCTCACACAGAGGCTTGGCTGGGTCCAGGGTCCCAGGGTCTCTAGGGGTGTTGGCAGAATTTGCTGTGGCTGCAGGGCTGTGTCCTGGGTGCCTTCTGCCTGTCCGCTAGGGGCTGCCAGCAGCTTCTGAAGTCCACCCCCACTGCTCCCAGCCAAATGCACTTCTTAAACACAGCCACCTGCCTCAGCAAGCCACCGAGGAATGTCCCTAGGGGCAGGGGCAGAAATCTGAGCAGCCACCAGCACCCCCGCACCAGTCCCTGAGGGTCCCACAAGGTCAAGCCCATGCATTCCATGCACCCTTTCTACTTCCAGTCTAGTGGGCCCCCAGCTGCCTCTCCTAAGCCCTGCAGAGACTCCTAGAACCAGGCACCCAGCCCTGTAGCACAGTTCCCCTTTCCAGCGAGGGCCACAGGAGACCTGGGCGCTTCCCAGGCAGCCCAGCGCTTGGCCAAGTTTCTGCATTAACGAGAAAGGGCGTAATGGAATTTGGACGGCCGAGAAAGAGGATGTCAGTGTGAACAGATCCAGACACTCAATCTCATTGTTAGAAATTCCTGACGGGTCACAAAAACCTCGTCTTGGGGCAGAGGCCACTGGGAAGCTGAGATTAGCTCACTCTCGCTGGGGGTTTCTGCAGACCCAGCACTGGTCTCCGCACCCCTGCTTCCCACCCCACCTGTGGTCACCCGGCTCCTGCAATCCCACCCAGTCACTGGGGCTCAGCACTCCGCAGATGGTCAGCAGGGGTAGCTGCAGGGGTAGCCCTCTCTGGAAGATTCCACAGTGTCCCTAGATGAGGACACAGCCAGACTATACCCTGGTCAAGGCTGAGACTTGCAGTCTGGATTGAGACTGCTGCTTCTCTGCCCTTCCGCCACCCTTCATCCCCCACCACCCTGTCCTGTATTTGAAGGTCAGGCTTACAGATGAGACACACAGGAGTCAACACCCAAGTAGGGGTTCTGTCCAGACATCCTGATGCTGTGCCTTACTGCAGGGCAGCCTGAGCTTTGACCCCAGACCCCCATGTCTGCTAGGCACCTGGGGCCCCTTGGAGCTGGACACCGAGGGCGTGTGGTGTTGCCTGGAGCAATGCCCGGGAGCCATGTTGGCCCACCCAGGCTCCTCGATGGGCCAGAATCATGTGTCCATTTCACAGGAAAGGGGCTCCTGAGCTGACACACCCCTCGACCACTCGTATAGGGGTCTCCCCCAGACCCTAACTGGGCACTACGGACACAGACCAGCTGTTCTCCGAGGGGCCATCCTGGGCGCAGTGGAGTGTGAAGCAGCCTCCCTGGCCCCAATCCCCTCGATGCCAGGAGCCCCCAGAGGGAAGACCACAGACCTCCCAGACATGACCCACAGCCCCTGTTCTAGGGTCTGGCTCCCCACACAGGCGTGCCTCTAAAATTGTGCACCTAATTGCACTGTTTTCCCCCTGCCTTTTTAATATAAAAAATGTCCCTGGACTTCACTGGTGGTCCAGTGGTTGGGAGTCTGACTGCCAATGCAGGGGGCACAAGTTTGATCCCTGGTCCAGGAAGATCCCACCTGCCAAGGGCCAGCTGGGCCCATGCACCGCTGCCGAGACTGAGCGTCACAGCTACTGACGCCCACATGCTCTAAAGCCCGTGCTCCGCAACAAGAGAAGCCACCTCAATGAGATGCCTGCATGCTGCAACTAGAGCGTAGCCCCCACTCACCACAACTAGAGAAAGCCCACATAGTGACAAAGACCCAGCGCAGCCAAAAAATTTTTTTAAAAGAAAGAAAAATGTCCCTGACTACAGCTAACCCTTAGGGAGAGTCTCTCTTGGTGTGTCTGGCTCCAGGACTTTGTAACCACATCAGAGGTGGAGTAACAGGCGCTTAGTCACCATTGGTCATTCTGATGCTGGGCTGTTTCACCTTTGGTCCCATGGGGTTGACCAGCGACCCAGGGCCCAGAGCAAAGAGCTGGAGCCCAGCACCCAAGCTCCAGGTCCATCCACAGCAGTGCCTCTGCCCAGGAAAGGCCATCTGCACTCTGCCCTCCTGGGCACCTGCCCTCAAGTGGCACCCGATACAGATGTCAGGTGTGGCCAGGTGCACTGGTCTGGCGGCCTGATCCTGAGGACGCCTGTCCTAGGAGAGAGATTGGCCTCGAGGACAGAGTGAGTTCCAGGACAGAGCCCCCGTGGTGAACGCCCTGCCCTGCAGCCACCCGTCCCTTTCGTCCAGACGTCACTCTGGTGCCCAGCTTCCCAGCCACGTCCCCCAAAGATGCCCCTGTCCTGGTCCCAGGACCTGTGGACACATCACCTCATTGGGCAGAGGAGACTTTGCAGGAGGGATTATTTAAGGCCCCTGAGATGGGGACGATCCTGGATTCTCCCAGGAGGCCCAATGTCATCACAGGGTCCTAATAAGAGGGAGGGGGAGGGTCAGAGGCAGAGACGGGAGATGCTGCGCTGCTGGCTCTGAGGGTGGAGGGAGGGGCTGTGAGCCAGGGATGAGGTGCCTCTAGAAGCTGGAAAAGCGGGGATCCAGTGCTCCCCTGGAGCCTCCAGAGGAACCAGCCCTGCCCATGCCTGGATTTAGCTCCGTGAGGCCCAAGTCAAACTCCTGACCTCCAGAACCACGAGATAATCACTGTGTGTGGTTTTAAGCCAGCAAATTTGTGGTGATTTGTGACAGCAGCCACGGGAAATGCAATGCCAAGGAGCATCCACAGAGCTGTGGCTACCCCAAGGAAGGGTTCCAGTGCAGGCTTGTGCATAGATGGTAGACCAGGGGCTTCTCAGAGGGTGATGACACTTCAAGGGGCTTTGCAGGATGTGTAGGAGGTTGTCCAGGCTCAGCTGGCAACACCGCCCTGCCCTCTCCCAGCCTCCTGCCCTTTGGATCCGAGCTGCAGCCTCCCAGGGCCAGGGTGACGGCACTTCCTGGGTGCTAAGAAGCCAAGAACAGGGCTGACATTAGCCACAGGCGCTCAGCATGCTGGCCCAGCCGGGTTACCCGCTTGCACACGCTCACATGACTGCAGTCATCCTCCGGGCGGACAGAGAAGGCCCTTTCTTCTGCTCCCGCGCCAGCCGCACTGTCAGCCCTCTGTCACCGCGGCGCATTGTCTGCCCGCCTCCGGGCTCCGGCCAAGGGCGGCAACTCGCCCTGCAGCTCTGTTTTTCCCTCGCCTGTGGGCACCTCATTCATTCCCTTTTTTTTCTAGCCCTTTCTAAAAATAGCTGCCAAGGGACCCGATTTAGCCCCTGCATGAAAGGACCAGCTGACAGGGAGTCACAAGACCCTGGTCTCCAGGGGGGTGCGGGCCTCCTGTGGGGAAGCATCTGCCTGGCAGAGACCCAGCTGGTCTTTCATGGCCCCTGTGGCCCACCAAAGGTCACCATGCTCAAGGTCACAGAGGCCGTCACATGGCTGGCCTGCCCCAGGCCAGGCCAGGGTGACCTCGATCCTGGAGAAGCTCAGGCCCAGATGCGAGGCGGGGAATGGGGAGCCCAGACCACCGTGGCTGGAGATGGGGATGGGGGAGAGGTGGGTGGAGGGGGTGGGGATGGGGAGAGGTGGGGGAAGGGGTTAGGTGGGGGGAGGGCGAGGATGCTGGGGAGTCAAAGAGGTTTGGTCCCCCTCGTACCAAAGTCCAAGTGCCGGTGTGGTGCCCTTGGCCCTCTGCATGTGACCCTCCTTGGGACTGGGAGCGAGGCTGTCCAGCTGCTGGGGACACTGCAAGGCACCCTCCCCTCTCTCTGACCTTATCACCCTAAGGTCCAGCATGTGCCATTTCTGTGGAGTCTAGAGCAGGTCTCTCCCCACCCCCAAGCACAGTGAAGGAGAGAGGGCCAGGCCATCCTCTATGAGGGCCCGTCCCCAGCACTGTGGGGTTTGGAGCAGCCTCCCTGGCCCCACTCCCTTGATGCCTGGAGCCCCCCAGTCGTGACAACAACAGCTGCCCCAGACATCATCCCTGTGGAAACACCTTACTTAGGGGCTTCCATGCTGTGGATTGTGGTGCAGGGGGCCCCTGCAAAGGCGAGCAGAGCCGAGGCCTCATGCACACAGTAGGTGTGTAAGAAACACAGGGTAATCAGCTTGCATGTGGGCACAGCTAGTGGCCAGCCAGCCCCCCAAGCCCTGCAGGAGGGCAGCTTGTTCTTAAAAGAAGCCCAGATACTGTTCTCTCAAACCTCATCTCGTTCTGTTTGGCTTTGGGATTTTTTTCCCTCTTTCCACACAGCAGCCCGCCTCCTCTTCTGAACATCGTGTTCTGGGGGGGGCGGTTACCCCCGGGATAGGGGAGCCTGCTTTCTCACCCAGGCCTTATTTGTCCTCCTGTCGAGTTTGGCTGGAGGTTTGTGTTTGGTGGGGGGTTGTTTTGTTTCCTTCCTGTTTCATGGCAGGCGGGGAGGGGGGTCAAAATTCAGAAGCTCGGTGAGCTGTAAAGCTACCAGTTCTGGAAGTGTTAAAGCAGAATGAAGGCTGTTTCTGTTCTCTCTGAGGCCGCGGACTGCTCCCGCCTGCCTCCCCTTCCCTCCCTGAAGTCCAGGCATGAGGCCTGGGACACAGGCTCCTGTTGCCTGCAGCTCCCCACCTTCCCGGGCTCTGACTCACCCAGCATGGCCTCGTCTGCCTGGATGAGGAGGTGAGGAGGGGGCTCTCAGAACCACCTGGAAGCAGCCGGCTTTGTCTGGGCTCGGAGTCACTGAGATCCACTTCCTGTGCCTGCAGAGATGAAATGCATGTGGCACTCGTGTCCCAGGGAACAGGCTGGCTGCTGATGGAGAAACTGCCAGCAACTCCTCTGGCTTTAATGCTTCGCCAGCATCTCAGGGCCATTACAAAAGAGAACGCGTGTCCTGTGCCTGCTCAGCAGGAGGAGTGGCTGCCAGCTGGAATTGTCCAGCATCTGGAACAGAGAGTGCTAGAAAGAGGCCAGGCCAATGGTCAGGAGATCCCACTTGGGCCTCGCCCGGCCAGTGTATCAGCTGTCCATGCCACGTAACGAGCCAACACCGACCTCGTGGCTTCCAGCTCGAGGCCCTGAAGGTCAGCAGTCGGGTCGTGGTGTGGCTGCCCCCTCTGCTCAGGGTCTCTCCCGGCTGCTGTCAGAATGCCTCACCTGGGGCTGATTCGAATTGTTCCAGAACTCGGTTCCATGCAGCTGTAGCAGGGGGTTCCCCTTCCCTTGGAGCTGCCCCTGTGTCTTGCCACACATCCGCCTCCAGCTTCAAAACCAGCGATGGAGGGTCTCCCTTATGCGGAGTCCCCTTCACACTCTCTCCCCTGATAAAAGCAGGCCCACCAAGGTTCTCTCCCTCCCACATCTGTGCCACACGACACCACCCCGCCTAGAGCTGAACCCCCGTCCTCTCCTCGGATCCTGCCCGCACCCCAGGAAAGGGGATTCTCCAGGTCACTGGGGGTCATCGAAGAGGTATGCACAGCCCCGAGGACCCCTGGCTAGGTTGTTGGTGAAGGTCGGGTGTGACAGATGCCTTCTCATCATCAGTCAGCCCCCCCAAGGAAGTAGGGCCCAGGGGGTCACTCCAGGCCACAGGTGAGATAAGGTACATTAGCTCTGACTCTGGATGGGCCCTGAAACCAACATGTGTGTGTGTGCCTGTGTGTGTGTGTGTGTGTGTTCAGTTGTGCCTGACTCTGCAACTCCGTGGACTACAGCCCACCAGTCTCCTCTGTCCATGGGATTTCCCAGGCAAGAATACTGGAGTGGGTTGCCATTTCCTCCTCCAGGGAATTTGTCCCATCCCAGGGATCAAACCTGAGTCTCTTGTGTCTCCTGCATTGGCAGGTGGATTCTTTACCACCATGCCACCTGGGAAGCCCTGCCACACACACAGAAAAAAAAACCCTCCTTATATTTCCTTTGATGCCCTTTATCTTTTTTTTTTTAAGGTGACAGTCCCCATACATTCTTTTAAACATTTATTTATTTATTTGGGTGTGTCAGGTCTTAACTGCAGCTTGTGAACTCTCTAGTTGCAGCACATGGGCTTAGTTGTGGCCCGTGGGTTTAGTTGCCCCACAGTATGTGGGATCTTAGTTCCCTGAACATGGATCAAAGGCCATGTCCCCTGCATTGGAAGGCAGATCCTTAAACACTGGACCACCAGGCAAGTCCCACCCTTATTGTCTTTAATAGTAAAATCCAGGGCAGAAACATTGTTGTGAGGGCCCTACTGGGGGATTCTAACCCAATTCTCAAATGAGGGGTGGTCCTCCCCTGGGGACATTGGGCCATGTCTGGAGATGACTGTGGTTGTCACAACTGGGGGGCTCCTGGCATCAAGGTGGGGGGCAGGAATACTGCTCCACCCCCCGACAGCTCCCAGGACAGCACCAATGTCAGCTGACTTGTCTGTCCTCCTCGGGACAGTAGGTGGCCTTTTGCGGGGGCACTCTGTCTGAGAGTCAGGGGGTCCCAGCCCACCTCTCAGGCCTGTCATCTTGTGCTTATGGAAGCTGCGGCCGAGGTTTTCCAGGGAGCAGCTCGTCTCACACTGAGGCCCCCGGGCTGCAGGTCCATGTTCAGTGCACAGAATTCAGAGTCGGGCCGACTCATTGGAAAAGACCCTGATGCTGGAAAAGATTGAGAGCTGGAGGAAAAGGGGGCAAGAGAGGATGAGATGGTTAGATGGCATCACTGACTCAATAGACATGAGTCTGAGCAAACTCTAGGAGACAGTGAAGCACAGGGAAGCCTGGTGTGCTGCAGTCCACGAGGTCGAAAAGAGCTGGACACGACTGAGCAACTGAACAACTGGGGCTGTGCCTGAGTGTCCACCCACTGCAGGCAGACCCTGCACCCAGGGAGCGGTCCCCAGCGGCCCCCCAGCCACCCCTCCTCTTGGACCGCCAGGACCAGGAGCCGCTGCTCTTCCGAGGCCTTGCTCCTCGCCTCTGCCCCGCCAGCGAAAAAAAATTTTTCACATTCTTTTCCTTTTACGCAGCTCAGCCGGCCAACTTTCAGAAGCGTCCCCTGGCGTCCCGTTCTTTCTCTTCTGGTAAGAGAGCAACCCCAGCGGCTGGGGTTTCGGTTTATCGTGAGCAGGCTGGGAGTGGAGCTCTTCCCAGCTATGAGAGCTATGCGCGGAATTCAGAGGGATCTCCTGCATTTTTGTGTCTCCCTGTCACTGCTTCCTCTGCATCCGGAAAACACCGCCGAGGGTGGAGATGGCATCACAGGCTGAGCCGGGGAGCACGTCTGCTCTCTTCAGCCTCTGCTTCTGCCCACCAGAAACATGCCCGGCGGGTCAGGGCTTCCCTCAGTGTCTGGGTGTGTGCCCAGTCCTCTTTCCCATCAGCCCGGCTGCTCAGGGTCCCCGCAGGGCCTGGGCCGCCCCAGCAGGCTGTCTCCTTGGTTTTATTCATGAGGTCGCCGAGGCTCAGCCCGCCAATCCCTGTTGAAGTCTCGGGTACCTATTTGCCACACGCCCCCCCACCCCCACCCCATGAACGATAGTCACACAGCAATCGTGCTGAGCATCTTGGCAAGACCCAGCGGGCAAACAGCATCTTAGAGCTCCTGCGTCTGCACCCATTACTCCACCTGACTCTCCGAGGCAGAAGGAAGCTGACTCGACCGCCAGGAAACGCCAAGCCTGCATCACCAGGACCCAGGGGACAGAGATGTGATCTTGAGACATCTGGTGGGGGTGCAAGGTGATGATGCAAAGGTCTCCCCGGCACACACGTGCGGCCCCATTGGAAACTGATGTGACAGTCTGCTCAAGGTCTTGGGAAAAGCATACCGGATTCTAGGAGCCCCAGGGTCACTTATAGATAGGAGGCACCATGCTGAGGCTCTCTGCTGTTCCATCTCACTTGGGGTTTTCTCTGGCCCTGATGGCCACACAGTTGTCATCAGCATCCCCAGCATTCTGCACTGTCCTTCCCCAAAAACAGAAGCCTCATGAGGGTCCTGACGCCTCCCCTCATGTGAGGATCCAATCCCTCAGATCCAGGATCACTGTATGTCTAAACCCTTTGCCAAATGCACTGGGCCATGGAGGATGCAGAGACCGTGTCCCGCGGCCCCCGAAGCTTGCCTCTGGGTTCAGGGGGCTTGGAGCTTTATGTTGGGACCTGCCCCCGTCAGGGAGCTCTGGTTTGGGAATTAGATGCAAACCCTGGCCCAACCTCCACCCGATATGTGGTCTCGGGAAGATTATTAACATACTCACATCTTCGAGGCTCTGTCTCTCTTCATCTGTAAAAAGTGGGCACAGTAACAGCTTCATGATGCCTGACATGAGGCCCACCCCTTGCACTCTCACCTGCCGGCAAACATTGCTCTGTACTCCAGTGCGCTTGTCCGCAACCCAAAAGACACAGCCTGTATTCCTGAGTCCAAGTCGAACAAACCATTGATTTTTACCATCTTCCACTTGCTTTCTAGTTAGGAAAATATATGGCTACCATTTCTTGGCCTTTGGCTGAGATCAAGTATAGTATGGGGCTTCCCTGGTGGCTCAGTGGTAAAGAATCCAGCTGCCAACCCAGGAGACACAAGAAACACAGGTTCAACCCCTGGGTTGGGAAGGTCCCATGGAGAAGGAAATGGCAACCCACTCCAGTATTCTTGCCTGGAACATCTCATGGACAGAGGAGCCTGGCGGGCTACAATCCATAGGGTCCCAAAGAGTTAGACATGACTAAGCAGCTGAGCACTTCAACAACAGCAAGGAAGGCTTTTCTTTTTCTTTGAAAGTGTGTGCTTAAAAATGTTATTCCATGCACACAAGGAAATATTACTCACAAAAAAGAAGCCCTGACACTCTACCACGTGGACAGACCCTGAGAACAGAATGCTCGGTGAAAGAAGCAGACACAGAAGGATGCACAGAGTGAGATTCCATTGATGGGAAATGTCTTGTTTCCTCCTGGGGCTGCTGAGGGCTGGACTGAGGAGAAGTCACCGGGCACAGCTGGCCTGGTCCCCATCACTCTGGCCTTGGGCCGGTTGCAGGAGACAGAGAAGTATACGTGTTTTTTCAGATGCTGATTTTTTTTGGACTGGGTGGAGGTAAATATCGAGTTGATGGCTCTTGTGATTCTCGTGTGGTCCAAGGGCTTTTAGGGTTTTCACTTCCTGTTTATTTTCCCATGAAGATTTTGGAATTATTTTATCAAGTTCTTCCCCTTCTTCAATACTTTGGTTTGGTTTTGTTTATCGCTCCCTCTTACACCTCTCGCCTTCCACCTGGGGTCATTTATCTCTAATATCTTTTTGTTTTATTTCTAATAAGGAAGGTCTGCGGGTGACAGTCTATTTGTCTGAAAATGTCTTTTGGCATTGTTGCCTGCGTGCTCAGTCTTGTCTGACTCTTTGGAACCCAGGGACTGTAGCCCACTCACTAGGCTTCTCTGTCCATGGGATTTTCCAGGCAAGAATACCAGAGTGGGTTGCCGTTTCCTACTCCAGGGGATCTTCTCGATCCAGGGATTGAACCTGCATCTCCTGTGTCTTCTGCATTGGCAGGCAGATTCTTTACCACTGAGCCTGTGAAGTCCGAAAATATCTTTGTTTTACCCTAATTCTTAAAGTTTGTTTTCACTAGGTCTAGAATTTTCACTGGATCCATAAAATTGTTAGTCCTTTTTCCTCTAGCACCTTATGTTTGTTCATTTGTTTTGTAATTAACTGATTTTATTTAATTTTTAAAATATTTATTTATTTGGTTGCCCTGGGTCTTAGTTGCTGCCTATGGGATCCTAGTTCCCTTAGCAGGTATTGAACCCGGGTCCCCTGCATTGACAGCATGGAGTCTTAGCCACCAGAACACCAGGGAAGTCCCTAACTGATTTTATTGAGGTATAATTCCTCTTCAGTAAAATGAACAGATCTTACATAGGTAGTTTGATGAATTTTGACAAATCTAAACACCTATGTACACTAATACCTCAGTCAAGATAGAGAATATTTCTAATGTCTGTCTTCTTTCACCTGACCAAGTATTTTGAGAGTCACACACTCAGCTTCATTTGCCAGTAGGTTCTTTCCATTGTGTGAGTATCCGTGGTATGAATTACCGCAGTCTGTTTACACATTCTCCTGTTGACAAGCATTTGGGTTACTTCCAACTTTTGCTTTTACGAATACAGACTATGAACATCTTGTACAAGTCCTTTTGTGGAAATATCTTTTTATTTATCTCGGGTAAATCTCTAGGAGTGGAATTGCTGGGTCATAGGTTAAGTATGTGTTTAACCTTATAAAATCTGTCTTTGCTGTGCTCAGTCATGTCTGACTCTTTGTGACCCCATGGACTATAGCCCACCAGACTCCTCTTTCCATGGGATTTCCCAGGCAAGAATACTGGAGTAGATTGGCATTTCCTCCTTCGGGGGATCTTCTCAACCCAGGGATTGAACCTGTATCTCCTGAGGTTCCAGCATTGGCAGGTGGATTAACCTTATGAGAATCTGCTAACTCACTTTCCAGAGCGGTTGCACGGTTCTGCCAGTAATGTGTGAAACTTTCTGTTTCTTCATTCTCCCTAGGACTTGGTGTTGTCGGTCTTTTAGATTTTTGCCACTCTAGCAGCTGCGAAGCAGACTCCATGATGGTTTTCAGTTATTCTTGCCCTGATGACTAATCGTTGAGCACTATTTCATGTGCCCATTGGCCATTTCTCTGTCCATTTCTAAAGTGTTTCTCCTGCCTGAGGTTCTAGAGCTTCTTGAATCTGTGGCTTAAGAGTTTTTTGTTTTTGTTTTTTGTCAGTTTGGGGAACTTATCAGTCAGTATCTCTTCAAAGATTGCTTCTGTTCCATTCTCTCTCTCTCCCACTTCTGGAGCTCTGACATGTGTCAGACCTTACTAGAGCTTCCAAGGAGCACTGGTGGTAAAGAACCCGCCTGCCAATGCAAGAGACATAAGAGACACAGGTTCAATCCCTGTCTCATGCCCATGGGGTCTCAAAGAGTCAGACACGACTGAAGTGATTTAGCACACATGCATACCTTACTGCATCCTGTGTCTCTTACCTTATTTCATGTGGTCCATGCTTCGATCTGGATATTTGCTATCGTCTGTTTCACTAATTTTCTCCTTAGTTGTCTTTAACGA